>NC_141147.1:61537075-62162075 GCF_053477565.2 Lygodium microphyllum
TCTTTGAGTTAATGTGTTATTTGTATCAGAAGTGGTGCAAAAATGGAAGCATAAACAACATGCTGAAATAAACTATTGAAGCACAAGACAAATGAATGAATAAATGAATGAATGAATGAATGAACACAAATACACATGAGAACTCAGATGTATGCTTGGGAAATGGAATCCACATCGAACACGAGACAACATACAATAGTGAGTCACTGACTGTGTGGGCATCCCGACACCGGCTCCTCTCTCTTGAAGAATCCACGTGTGATGCCTGAAGTACACACAGAGAAGGAGGAGCCTAGCAATAAATAGGCATAAAATGGGGGGAGCGATAAATGCAATAGTGAGTCACTAGCTGTATGGGCACCCCGACACCAGCTCCTCTCTCCTGAAGAATCCACCTGTGATGACTGAAGTACACACAGAGGAGGAGGAGCCTAGCAATAAATAGGCATAAAATGGGGGGAGCGATAAATGTAGTCAGCCATCATTAAATGCTCCCCAACCCTAAAAAGGGCGCCAGAAAATGCCAGATAAATACACTCGAAAATACTACATAAAATGCTAAATGAAATGCCACAGTCTCTGCAGCACAGACTCACACATGAGCTGACTAATCTGCTAACACCCTCTCTCAGATCAGGGGTGATCTGATACAATACAATAGTACAATGACGGGAAATCATAAACTATACAACATAGAACTACCAGAAGAACCATGGATATCCAAGCAGTGAGTGGCATAGAACTACCAGAAGAACCATGGATATCCAAGCAGTGAGTGGCCAGCCCACCACCAAGATGCCTCGGAGAGTATCTGATGTCGATGTCGATCATAACAACACCACCTGAAAATAGAGTAGAATCATAGCAGCTCTCTATGTTATGTCACCTATGTCATTCAGGACATACAGGACCAATCTGCCAAACATGTCTCTGAACATGTGACCATGGGATCCCCGCCTTCGGTCAAAACTACCAAAATGTCCCCTCACATGAGCTCCAAACGAAAGCCTCTTGCTCTCTGTCAAGTAACTAGCCCATCATGAACCTGGATGTCAAGCCCAACTCTAGGATTTTTACCTGCCAGACTTCGATCGATGCGTCAGAGATGTCCCTCTCTGGATCCTGTGCATCTGTATAGACATATAGATGAGGCACGATTGCCCCATCTCACCACCCTCACACTCCCTCTCTGGCATTGGAGAGTCGTAAGGGATGTCCTCATCACCACCACTAGAAAGCAGCTGAGGAAGGGGCCACCAAGCCCTTCCCACGATCCGAAGAAGAGGAGCCCTTCCATGCTTTGGACTTTGCCTTGGCCGGAGGATCGGAATCAAAATCTGAGGCAAAGGATGACTCGTCGGAGGAGTCCACTTTCCGCTTCGTCTTTTGCTTCTTTTTCTTCCTGGAAGCCGCTAACTCTTTGCAGTCCTTCCTTAAATGACCCTTCTTGCCGCAGTGGTAACACTAGGCCCTTCGACTTCTTCATCTTCGAATCCCTCTCTAAAGCTGCAAGAGCCTTACCTGAACCTCCATAATGTGACGGAAGCCTCCCCTATAGTCACAAAGTAGCCTTAGCATTGAGGACGTATGAAGAAAACTGACAGGAGTCATAGATGTCTACGCCCGTAAAGCATTCGCTACTCCATCAAACTCCTGAGGAAGCTTGTAGAGTACCGAACCAACAAGATGTGCCTCTGATAGGGCAGACTGCATAGTGCGAAGCTAGTCTTGGAGTTGGGTAACACAAAGTAGCAATGATTGAATCGTATCTTTGGATTCAAACTTCACTTGCTGGAGCCGGCCATAGAGAGCATATATCTGAAGCTATCTTGCAAGAGGTGACTGCCGATAGGACTTCTTTGGAAATACACCGAAGTAAGGCCGAATAAGCACATGCATCATCCGAATCCCATGTAAGCACTGCCTCCTCATGGTTGTCTTCATCAAAATCAAATGGAACAGAAGGTTATTGAGGACGTGCAATAACTCCGCCAACCACGTACCATAACCGCTTCTGGATAAACCAGGCCTTCATCACCACACTCCACGTATAATAATCAGGTCCATGGAGCTTGTCATCAGTGGATGTGCATGGAGGAGCCATCTTGAGAGGATGGAAAAGAGAAGTAGAGAAAGGAAGGTTGTTGGAGAGTGAGCACAACCAAAACGCAACCAAAAACACAAAAAAAAATTAAGAGGTCATAGACAATATAACCCAAAATCTGACCAAAATAAGCCAAAATCTGTTGCACAAAGTCAAAAAATCAGTTCAAAACTGCCAGAAACAGCAAAACCGGCCTGTTCTACCAGCCGCCCAGCCCAAAATAGTACTGAACACAGCAAAACTCAGGCTGCACACTGCATAAACAGATGTAGGGAACTGTTGTCAGCAGCCTGATAATGAAAACACAGGCAGCAAGAGGTGTTGGACAGGTAGGTGATGCAGGTGCTGATCAAAACACAGAGTATGGAAGCCAAAAACTGGTCGCAATCAGGTTGACAGCAGTCGCTAGGGCAGCAAAGGGTTAAAGCAGTCCTAAAATCAGAAATAAACACAGCACAAGGTGTGCACAACCTGAAATTTGATACCACGTCAGAAGTGGTGCAGCAATGGAAGCATAAACAACATGCTGAAACGCAAGACAAGAGAAAGAATGAATGAATGAACACAAATACAGATGAGAACTCAGATGTATGCTCGGGAAACGGAATCCATATCGAACAACAGTGAGTCACTGGCTGTGTAGGCAGCCCAGCACCGGGGCTCCTCTCTCCTGAAGAATCCACATGTGATGACTGAAGTGCACACAGAGGAGGAGAAGCCCAACAATAAATAGGCATAAAATGGGGGGAGTAATAAATGCAGTCGGCCAGCATTAAATGCTCCCCAACCCTAAAAAGGGCGCCAGAAAATGCCAAATAAATATACTAGAAAATACTACATAAAATGCTAAATGAAACGCCACAACCCCTGCAACACAAACTCACATATGAGCTGACTAATCTGGTAATAATTTGTAGTGTTCTTCTCTATTCTTTGTATACTTGCAATCTATTACAGCAATGTCTCTTTACTGCCCACTATTTTGACATGTCCTTTATTATTCTGCATTGAGCATCTTTTCATTTGCGATTCACAAATTATAATGCTGCTAGTAATAATCTTCTTTGGGGGTACCTATTATATTGAGGTATGACTTTGTCCAAGGTGTTGCAGATGCGGCATGAGAAGTATATGTATACATGCAAGCTAGGTGTAAGACAAAGCTATATAAGAGAGGTGAAGAAAATGCTCTAGTAGCAGATTTTTCTACCTAGAGGCATGCTCTCCCAGTGTCTAGTCTCATAATCAATCTTGATCACTCAGTTCTACCCTGAATGAGTGAGATCCAAAGAGTAAAGTCCATGTTGTAACCAAGCAGAGGGTGTAGATCAGAAATCTTCATGCCATACAATCTCAGTTAAAGCACAGCTATGAGTATACCAATATGATGTGTCCCCCTCAACTGCAAGTTGCTAGTTCCAACATATTTCTGCTCACATCTCTATCATGCCATACAATCTTAGTTAAAGCGCAGCTATGAGTATACCAACATGATGTGTCCCCCTCAATTGCAAGTTGCTAGTGCAAGCATATTCTTGCCCACATCTCTATCATGCGAAAAAGGTTATCTTGTCTACTTACCAAGCTGACATGCTTCACACACTTTATGAAATTCTGCAACTCTAAAAGCAGGCAACCCTGTAACCAATCCTTTGGACTGCATTAATTTTAGCCTTTGCACATTTGCACGCCCAATACCTTTGTGCCATATTTCAATGTCTACACCACTCCTTTTCCTTTAGTATACATAGCACCATTTATAGCAAGAATTCCAGCATCTAAGGTGCACATGCGGCCAGCTCTACTTCCTTTTGCAACCATTCTGCACTTATTATTAAAGTCTTCCACAAAACAACCTTTTAGATTAAATCGAACTTGCAACCCTTGCTCTACCTTTTAGCCAATAGACACTAAATTCTTTGTGATGGATGGCATAAGGGGAGTACCTCAACTATTAGTGAATCACCCATCTCTGCTCTAAATCTCATGTGGGACCCTCTTTATTTTCTTATAGATTTGAACTACATATAGCAATCTCAATCACACATGATATCATTATAAGTAGGGTCTCACCATGGGCTAAATCCCTCTTTGGTCCATCGATCTCGTAATAAAGGTTGGTCTCTGTATTTAGAGAGCACCATGAACTGAGATATCTGCCGAGAGTTCTGGACAACAATGGGCAATGCGAGAGCTGAATGATAGCTGGTTGGAATGAATGGATGACACATAACAATGAAAACCCAACCCCAAGCTTGCTTAGTTGGCAAGCTTCACCTGGTGCGAGAAATGACTCTTCTCTTCATTGATAAAGCAATTAAGGCATGAGCTTGGGCGCCACAGCCATCCCAATGAACCTAATCTTGAGTCGGAGGGGTTGTATTAGAAGATGATGATTCAGCATCTTGACCACCACCTCTCGACATGGAGCTAGAAATATGGGCCTAACCTCAATGCCAAACACAATCCACAAGTTCCTTGTGATACAAACATGCTTCACGAATCATCAGATAAGCCCACATAATGGTGCTAATAAATGGAGAGAGTGAATATAATAATAATAAGTGATCATTATTATCGTTGGTCATTGAAGTCAACAAATAATGATACCAATATATAAAGAGAGAATATAATCACTCTAGATTCTAGGGGTGGCCGACTATGAACATAATAACTTGTTGTCTCCTAAGAATGCTAGGTTTAAAGGCACACAATGCCTCTCCTTTTGTTTTGTTTGTTTTTTTTTTTTTGGGGGGGGTGGGGTGGGCGGGCGGGAGAGTGTGTGTGTGTGTACATGCGTAGAAATTGAAGAGATACAATTTAATGTACCTTACCCAGCAATTAAGATTGTGGCATAGGAATAAGTCAAAGACATAGTGGTCCAATGCTGAAAAACTTCTCAATGAGAAAAAAACAGCAAATAAGAGCCCCGATAGCATGAATCTGCCCCAAAGTATGCCCAAATGTGCTCCAATGGACCCAAAAATGTGTTCCCAAGCTTGAAAGCTGATGTAAGTTGACTGATGTAAGTTGATGGGAGCAAAAGCCCCGAATTCTTGCAAGCTGAAGGTGAGAAATTGAGAGGACAATGTCAAATTGGGTAGCATGGGAGCCAAGGAAGACAAAATTGGCAAAAGCCGCGATTTTTAGATAGGGAAGTTCCAGAATTTACTGAAATTGAGGCCCAATGTGCAGCAAATGTTATCTGACATCAATGGAATCCATAAATTTCAAAATCAATATCTGATTTGGCAAGAGCCCCAAATTTGAATACTAGAAAGCGGGAAAATGTGAAAAAGCCCCACAATCTGCTGCAAAAGTAGCAAATCTCAATGAAAGCCCCAAAATCTGAGACAAATTGCTGAAAGAGTCTTTCTTGGAATTCTTGCTATTGTTTCATGTTAGAAGTTCAAACCAATGCACCCTCTTGAGTAGAAATTGGAATACCACTCTTCTTGTGACTTGATCCTGCAACCATGCATAACACATGAGTTGACATTTGAGCTTGTAAAAGGTTGGCAAGGTGGGCAAAGAAACATCTTGCTGCATAGGGTAGCTTGTTGAGAAGTAATGTAGCTTGATTCTCCTCTATTTTGGGGCCAATGGTGATCAACTCAACGGTAAGTGCCAATATTCAGCCATCCCAATTTGGATAGGGTGGCAACAGTCATTAGAGTCTTCTTGGAATTCTTGCTATTGTTTGATGTTAGAAGTTCAAACCAATGCAACCTCTTGAGTAGAAATTGGAATACAACTCTTCTTGTGACTTGATCATGCAACCATGCATAACACATGAGTTGGCATTTAAGCTTGTAAAAGGTTAGCAAGGCGGGCAAAGAAACGGCTTGCTGCATAGGGTAGCTTATTGAGAAGTAACGTAGCTTGATTCTCCTCTATTTAGGGGGGCCAATGGTGATCAACTCAACAATAAGTGCCAATATTCAGCCCTCTTGGAGCCCATGATTGAGATAGATACGTTTTCTAAGATCTCTGAACACATAGTGGTCAAAAGATGCAAGGGGAAAGTAATGTAATCAAGAGTCAAATTGTGGCAATCATGGTAGCATTGTAAGCTTCCCATGGGTGGATAACAGTATCCATAGACCTTGAAAAGCAAGGACTTGTTGCATTAAGTGACAAAATCCAGTTGTAATGAGTCATAATAGTAGAAGTTGTCTTGGCTAGCTCAAAATTGCAAAATTCAAGAGGGGGATGACCCCTAGGTGCAATAGCACTGTAAGCTTCCCATGGGTGGATAGCAATGTCCACAAACAGTGGCAATCATGGTAGCATTGTAAGCTTCCCACGGGTGGATAACAGTATCCATAGACCTTGAGAAGCAAGGACTTGTTTGAAATCAAACTGTAATGAGTCGTAATAGTAAAAGTAGTCTTGGCTAGCTCAAAATTGCAAAATTCAAGAGGGGGAGAATCCTCAGTAGCAGTCTAGTCAGCTCATGTGTAAATCTGTGTATGCCATTTAGGGTTGACTGTCAGTAAACAAAGGAGTAGGCTCCGTGATAGATACATCAAGATCAGCAAGCAAACGTCTCAACCATACAATTCCACTATAGTAGTAAAAGTTGCCTTGTATTCAACTTCACAAGACAATGTGGGAACAATGGATTGTTTCTTGCTAAGCCAAGAAATGCAAGATGAGCCAAGAAAGAAACGCTTCCACTTGTAAAATAACGTGAATCAAAATCATCAGCCCAATCTGAATCACTATAAGCATATAATTGCAGCGGTTCCCCCATAGTATAAAGCAATCCAAGAGTCCTAGTACCTTGCAAGTAACGAAAAACACGCTTCACAACTTGTCAATGTGACATGCATGGGCTGTGCATATATCTGCTCAAGGCTAAAACTTCAAACTCAATATCTGGCCTTGTGTTGCACAAATAAATGAGACATCCAACTACTAGAGCATATATATGAATATTAAACAAATCATTGTCATTATGCAAAGACAACTTGAGTCCAATCTCCATCGGTGTGCTAACTAGCTTGCAATCTTGAAGCCAAACCTCTCAAGGAGTCTACCAATATATCTGACTGTGACAATCCAATGCCTCTAGCATCATGAATGAACTAAATGCCCAAATAGTAATGCAAAGGCCCCAAATCTGACTAAGTGTTCGAATCTCTCAATTGCAAAACCAATGGGCTGTTGTGCATACACTTATTCCTGAAGTTTTGCACACCAAGCTCGAGAAGCTTGCTTCAAACCATACAAAGCCTTTTTCAGCTTGCATACCAAGTGTTCGAATCTCTCAACTACAAAACCAATGGGCTGTTGTACATACACTTATTCCTAAAGTTCCCCATGTAAAAATGTGGTTTTATTATCAAGCTAGTGCACAATCCAACCATAATGGACAGCCAAAGAAACCATACACCAAATGGTAGTCATACGGGATGTAGGAGCAAATGTCTCCTCATAATCAATGCCCTGCTTTTGCACGTAGCCTTTTTCCACAGGCCTAGCTTTATACTTATCAATAGATCCATCCGCTTTTCTTTTCAGCTTATAAACCCATTTTGTGCCAATGGCTGTCTTTCCAACAAGCAATGCCACTAAATCCGATGTTTTATTCTTTATGATAGAATCAAATCCACCTCGCATTGTTGCCATCCAATGTACACTCTGTTGGGCATCCTCAAAACAATTAGTCTCCTCATCATCAAGTGTGTGTGCTACCATAGCAAACTTTATTGTATTAGCATGATCATGCAAACGCACTTGTCTTCTAGTTCAACCAGCAATAGGAGCATCTAAATGATTGTCTTTCATAGTCTGCAAGTACCATCCAGGCATTTGCCTAGCTTCTTGATTATGTACATAACAATCAAGCTCCTCATCATCAAGTGTGTGTGCTGCCATAACAAACTCCATTGTATTAGCATGATCATGCAGACGTGCTTGTCTTCTAGTTCAATCAACAATAGGAGCATCTAAATGACTGTCTTTCATAGTCTGCAAGTACCATGTAGGCATTTGCCTAGCTTCTTGATTATGTACAAGCTCCTACTGAACCTCAAATTCAGCATCATGCTGAATATTCAAATCAGCCATAGGCTGAATTTCTGCATTGCTTAATGGAGCAACTGGCTGAACATTTTGTTCATTTACTGGAACTCCAGTTGTATCACCAAAAGAAATGGGCAATAGCCCTTCAAACACATCATTTGCAGCCTGATATGTGTCAAAACCAGTAAGGGATAATTTTGATTTTTCATCGAAAATCGCATCCCTACTAACAAAGACTTTTCTTGGAAACAAGGTCATACAGTCTGTATCCTTTGCTCTAACTGCTATACCCTACAAAAATGCATTTGACAACCTTGTTGTCCAACTTCTTTCTTAATACTTTGGGAATATGAGCATATGCTAGACACCCAAAAATACGAAAGTGGCCAACTAAAGGTTTCCGACTGTTCCAAGACTCAAAAGGCATGACATTTTTCAATGCCTTGGTCAAAAGGTGTGACATTTTTCAATGCCTTGGTAGGGCACCTATTTAAAACTTGACAAGCACACATAACTGTTTCCATCCAAAAGCCATTTGGCAAATTCTTAGCTTTCAGCATACATCTAACCATCTCCATGAGTGACCGATTCTTTCTTTCTGCAAACCCATTCTGCTGTGGAGTATATGCAAAAGTATACTGATGATCAATGCCTTTCTGCTTCAAAACATTATTCATCAAAGAAGACATTCCCCCCCTCGGTCCAAACAGAGAGTCCTAATCCTACAGCCAGATTGATTTTCAGCAAGTACAACCAAAGTCAAAAATGTGTCATATGCGTTTGACTTTTTCACCAATGAGTAGACCCAACAAAAATGAGTAAAGTCATCAATGAAGGTGACGAAATAATAATATCCACCCAATGACTTTGTCTGCATAGGTCCACATACATCCGAATGCACAATCTGTAATCTGACTATTGCCTTAAAAGCAATATCATGAGGAAAAGAAAATCGATGCATTTTTCCGAAAATTCATCCCTCATAAATATGCTCAGGAGGTCTCTCCAAGAGAGAGAAACCATCCTTTGCTTGTGACATAGCAAAAGTAAGAGTAGATACTAAATAGAGTGATTGATCAATTGAATAAGCATCTATCTCATAGAGTCCATGACATAATGTGCTAGTCAATACCATAGTCAAGAATTTCTTATTCCTGACCATACATTTGTCATCATCAAATGTGACCTACATACCACACTTGGCTAAAGAAGAAATGGACAATAAATTCTTCTTTATCCCTGGCACATATAATGCATCCTGTAAATGGAAAGTAGAGTCATCAATGGATTTTAAAACAATCTCCCCAATACCACTAACAAGGTAAGATGCATTATTGGCACATTGCACAGATTTGCCAATAGGAGCTGTAACAACAAAGAAAAACAAATCCCTGTGGGATGTAATGTGCTTCGAAGCACCACTGTCAAAGAACCAAGTGCTACCAGCATCCTCAGTAGAGCTAAATGCTCTATCAACCCAAGAAGAATCATAACTGCAAGTGTAAAAACAATAGTCACCATCTACAACAAAAGACACTAGACTCTGTAGCAATAGAAGGTACATCGAAAACACACATCCTTGACTGCTCCTTTTTCTCCTTGGCGATAACTACTCACGCAAGCCCTAAATTTTGTTAAGATGATCCTATATGGCATCACCTTCATCCATCTTCACATTCTCTAGCCCCTTTTTCAAGAAAGAGATGAGTGTCTCATTTTTTTCAACAAACATCTGGTCAAGTGTGAACCATGCAGTAAACCGTATATGCGGGATTATGGACCGTTGAACTACCAATGCAATCAATGACAATGCAAGTCCTAAATTTTGTTAAGATGATCCTACATGGCATCACCTTCATCCATCTTCACATTCTCTAGCTCCTTTTTCAAGAAAGGGATGATGTCTCATTTTTTTCAACAAACATCTGGTCAAGTGTCAACCATGCTTCTTGTGAAGAAGCAGCTGACCGTATATGCGAGATTATAGACCTTTGAACTACCAATGCAATCAATGACAATGCTTAAGTTGAGCATCCCGTGTGTCCACAACTCCATGTGACGGACTTCTTCACCACTAACGTAATCCCAAAGATTTTTTGCAATCAACATATTCTTCATCATGAAGGACCATAGAGAATAGTTATTGCCATCCAATCTATCCTCTTTGGATACATATGTGAATACATCATTCTGTCCTTGATTGGCCATGGGAAATGTCACTGTTTCAAAGAACACAAAAGTAAAAACCCAAGCTAGAACAACTTGGAAATCTGCAAATTTCCAAAAATTACAGCATATACCAAGCTGTAATTAGCAAAATTGTGTCACACTTAATCACTACTATCGAATGTACACACTGTCCAGTGCACAAACAATGCTCAACAGCACAACCAATCCAGAAGCCCCAAAATTTTTCTGTCGAAAATGTATTTCAAACTGAACCTTCAGTACATCCAAAACCCCAAATTTTCTAACCCGCTTCCCAAGGAAATTTTGCAATGTGTATGCCTGAAAGCACGTACAAGAGCAGAGATACACTCATCATGCAAAAAGCCAACTCTATGATTCAAATTTCTCAATAAAAAGTGAATAAATGTCTCTTTTACCTTTAATGTTGGCTGCCTAGTGCTGACAAGAGCTAACACACCTAGTGGAACACGAATAGCCTGGCGGAGCAGCCTTCATGTAGCGGAGTAAAAGGCAGACGGTGCCATAGGATGCAGGCGGCACTGCCTAAAATAGGTGGCTCTGCAAGCAGGTGGCAACGGCGCTGGAGACAGGTGGCGAGGGAGCTGTAGACTGCAAGAGCTGGGCCAGGTGACGCTCAGGCGCAGGATAGGAGACGCCAGTGTTGCTAAGCGCTAGGCCCTCGGTAGGAGCTACTAGCACTGCTGGCACTACTGGCGTAGCAAGCTACTGGTGCAGTAGGTGGACCTGCGGGCACTATGACGAGACCAAGCGTGGAGTGCTGATGACGTTAGCTGGTGGTGGGACTGCTGGCACTACTGGCGTAGCAAGCTACTGGTGCAATAGGTGGACCTACGGGCACTATGACGAGACCAAGCGTGGAGTGCTGATGACGTTAGCTGGTGGTGGGGCTGAAGCTAGACCAAGAGTTGCAAGCAAGCAAGCTTGTAGGGTGGGAGGCCGGCGGACTGTTGAGGACCGAGGCTGACAAGCCTGGAGAGCTCGACCATACCAAGCCTAAGCTCTGATACCAAATATGAGAGCATATATGGTAGCTCTCAGCTGAGAGTACACAGTAAATAGTAGAGAGAGTGAGAGTGAAGACAATATACAATTTTCAATGCAATTCCAAAGTATGTAAGTGAAAGTACAAAGTACAACCCTCAGACCTTAGGGTTGTTAAGGTACATTCACACCCAAAAGGTGTAAAGTATGGTAAGTGACCGAACTGTGTAACATAAACACACAAAATAGAAAATAATGTAACTGGGGAAAAAAACCTCTTATAAGAAGAGTAAAAAGTGTCCCAGTGTCCTATTGCGGATCACTAATACTCCTTTGTGAGTGTAGGTGTGAGTCAAACCCAATACTCTTTGATTCGCTCATCATGCTCCAAGACAAGTGGTGAAAGCTTCTCCCATAAGAGTGTCGCGCAGGTCCTCGATGTGATAAGGCTAGTGTAGAAAACATCGAACCGAGGAGATGGCAAGTAAGTCACAAGGATCGTAGCCATGTCTTCAAAGGATATCATCCGACCAAGAGAGGCAATCTCACCCCTCATGTCCTCCATCTTCGTGATGTGCTAACTCTTGTGGACAAACGTCCTGTGTTGATACAAAGACGCAAGCTTCTTCCACACTTCTGTTGTGGTCTTCAACCTGCGAACATGCACAAGGATAGAATCCTGCAAACTCATAAAGAGAAAGGATCGAACTTGAGAGTTGAGCGATCCCACAAGGTTGCACGGTCCATAGAAGTCCCATCTGCTAGATCCTCCATAGAACGGGGGATGGAATCCAAAACAAGAAACCAAAGATCCAAGGTTTCGAGTATGCACTCCACCTTACACAGCCACAATGAATAGTTCGAACCATTGAGCTTGTCTTCTTTGGCTAATGAAGGTTGAACATGCACGTTTATCGAGGGTATCAAGGACGATGTCTTCACTGAGAACGAAGCCTTCTGTGAAATATGAAAATAGATGGGAGACAGGTGCGAATGGGGGGCTCCTCTCGCCAACTATAATCGCGATAATCGCGTCTTTGCTCAGAAGAGTGTCTAGAGAGAAGCTTCTCCTCTGAGTCGTCAAAGCTCATGAACTGGTAAGACATCTTTGATCCTGCAATTACCCAAAAATCTATGTTTTAATGGAGACAACGAGAAAAACAGAAGGCAATTAGCTACAGAGATTGTAGATATATCGTCTGTAAAGGAAAAGCTATCACCTGCAACCAAGAAGCTATCGCGCCTGCACCAGGATGTTGTCGCCTCATGTACCACGATGTGGTCACCTACAAAACGCAAATTTCCATATTTTGCAAAATCCAGAAAGTTGGGGTTGCTTGATGACTGGACAAGGTTGCCTGATCTTGAATGATGTAGCCTAATCGTGGGAAGGGTCGGGTCAAGTCAGCTCTGGATAACATGTACGGCCTGTAAACGTAAGCTGAAAATTTGCATTTTGAAGATTTGGGCTGCTTCTCCAAGATGAAAACCTGCTCTTCTGCTAGAAATCTCAAAACTGTGTCCTCGCTTAGGCAATGATGCCATGTGAGAGTGTGCAATGGAAGAGAAACATAAACACAAAGAGAAGTAAAAAGAGAGAAAGAGAGGAAGCAGAAGATGAAGGAAGAATACTGCACTAACTAAAGAAGAAATGCTGATACAATGATGATTGATTGATCAGTCCTTGCACGCAACCCAAAGCGTCAATGAGAGCTAACTAAAGAAGAAATGGTGATACAATGACGATCGACTGATCAGTCCTTGCACACAACCCAAAGTGTCAATGAGGGCACTAGATCAGGCTGATGACAATGGCAGCACCAAACACGAAGAGTTGGAGTGTCGGAGTGTGCACCTGCAAAGGGAAGACTGAAGACTGAAGAGTGTGTTGTCTGCCAAGTAGGGGGGCTGGCTATAAATAGCCAAATCACCAAAAAACTGGCCGCCCTACTCCTATAGGGGTCACAAATGCTGGCCAACCGGCATTTGGTCACTGAAAAAAAATGCCAGAAAAATAGGGGTGGCCCTGGAAAAATCCTAGATGACAATGACAATGTTTGGAAGGTGTAGGCAAACTGTGGAAAGCAGTAACTAGCCTAGGAAGGCACACAAGAAGCCGACAAATAAAGAAAATGCACCTAAACTGCCAAAGCTCCTATGTCTCTGTCAGACTCTGACAGGAGCTCACAACCAAGAGATGACAGATTGGCATAACTAACATAAGCAAGCTAACAATACCCATCCTACATGCAACTGCCTTGGGACCTCTCTGTGTTCAGATCTCCAATTTGATCTATGACGATGAGATGATATGCAATCAGTTACATGAAATTTCTGGCTTGCTAGTACAACACTCTCTAAGGGACCACACCCCTCAAACCCAAGCGCTTTGTGCAAGATCAGCCCTTGGCAAGATAGAGAACAGAAGGATCGAGTCCTCCTATCAAGGCTCCGCAATCTTCTAGTTATTGCAATGAAACGCCGGTGCACAGTGTCCAAAGATCACATGGACAAGCCTGTACAGCAAAATATAATTTTCGTGTGAAGCACAATTCTCCCAGAAACAGCAGCAGCCACCGGTGCAGCACCCTCTCCTTCAACATATACATCCATGCACTCTAACACACTGACATTTCTTTTTTCCTTTTCTTGTAAAATCACTGTTCATCATGGATTTCATTATCCTAACCAGAGAGAAATTAAAACAATGTAAGAGACGAAGAAAACCTCACACAATCATGCACACCCACCCACCAACCAAAGGGGATTCTCAATATTGATAGTGAAGATTTACAACTTGTTCATACTTTATAATCGAGGCAGGGAAGATCAATAGAAAATTACCAGCCAAAAACCTCTGTAAACATGTGACTCTTTCATTATCTTTCTAAGATATGGCCTAGTCGATCTGAAGCGCCTAGCTGCTAAAAGAGCCTGTTCCCTTTCAGCACCTGAAACTGCACGTCTTTGAGAAACAAAAACTTCTGTCAGGTAGTCCCTTGCATAGTTTTGCAATGTTTCATGCATGACATCTGATAGCTTTCCAGAGATCACAGCAATCGCACTTTTAGGACTGCCACTAATTTGAGATGCTGAACAATTCTGGATCCTTTCAAGGCAGACCTGAGAAAGTGTTTCTGTACTGTTTGTTAATGCGCCTTTTGGTCCAAGTGAATGACTCTGGTTTACTTCAGTGCCGTTATCTCCATCACTCTGCGGTAATGGTAAGTTTTCAATATTCTCAGGAACTACTTGGTTCTTCAGCTCTGTGTTTATCTCCTGCTCAGAAGAACTGTTTATACCACTTTCTGGAAGCTGTAAGTTTTCAGTTTTCTCAGTGCCCAATAGATCCTTACAATCAGTAACAACCTCCTCAGTGGAACTCTTTAACACTTCTTCAGACTCAGTAACATACTCTTGAACAGTGCAATCTGATGCAACTGCTGTGCACTCAAGAATAGACACCTGCTGCACTGAACTGCACCGGCTGTCATTTAGAATACTGACTTCATCGTCGTCATCGTCATCGTCATCATCAAGATTAATAATAACAGGCATCTTTTGTGGGGTCTTCAAGCCAGGATCAACTTCCATGGCCTTGCTCCTTTTACATTCACTCTCGGCTCCTACAAACAAGTCAGATTCTCCTCCTAGCTTTCTCTTTCTTGTGTCTGGTGTGTTTGGCACAAATGACAGCCCACTATTCTGCATCATTAACGAATTTACTTTCTCACAGCCATTTGCACCATATATTTGAACAGTGAAAAGTCCTTTCGATATGAGCTTAAAAGTTAGGAAGTCCCCCACAGACAAAGAATGATCAAGTGCAAATGCTTTCCACCCTTTTGTAAAACACAGGCCAGTCCATCCTTCAACAGTAACTGGCCATATTTGCCCACTGGGGCCTTCAAGGTGGCACTCAAAATTGGAGGATGTGCCAGATTCCAAAAGCAGCTTCAAATTCCTTTCTGTCACAAATGCTGGTGGAATTTGCTGTTATCAAGAGATCCAATGAGCTATAACATGTTAAAAGTAGGTTTTAATTAACCAAGTCAAATTCTATTATAAAAAATGGAACACAAACTGCAAACAAGATGCTGATCTATCAAACATGTGAAAGTCTTTTACCAAGGCAAGTGGTATGCAGAACCCAAATACTTTCTAAGGTGTCACAAACCAGCTCTCAAAAACTAGAGTGGCTATCAGGGTATGCAGAGCCACCTGTTTGTTGTGTCAACTGCACTTCCCATCTCACAACATCAAACCCCAAGCATTAACCTTGTAAGAGGTCTGCAGAATACAGTGACTTGCAAGATGCTCCCCAACAACTCTCAACACTTGGGTGAATACACCAGGAGGGATGATGGAATGGCTTTAGGACTTTGGACTACTCGTTCGTTTTGATGTGTAATTGGTGATATTTTAGTTGAACTTGCTTCTTGAGACTCAAACTCTTGAATCTTGACTCGGTTATTTTCAGTTTAAATTAACAATTTTTTATGGCATGTGATATGTGACTTTTTGGCTTTCAACAAATTCATGATTCATGATCTGTATATGTTTGTTTTTTAAGTTTGGACTACTCGTTCGTTTTGATGTGTAATTGGTGATATTTTAGTTGAACTTGCTTCTTGAGACTCAAACTCTTGAATCTTGACTCGGTTATTTTCAGTTTAAATTAACAATTTTTTATGGCATGTGATATGTGACTTTTTGGCTTTCAACAAATTCATGATTCATGATCTGTATATGTTTGTTTTTTAAGTCCTTTACAGTAGAATTCAAAGCATAATGTAGATTCTATGACCTATCAGATTGTCAATTTGATCATTGATAACATTGATGATTCTGGAATACAGTCATAAATCTTACACTAACACACAAGTTATGATTCTTGAATATGTGTAAATTATAAGTCATTGTTGTATAAATAATATAATAATATTCAGTCCTTTCATCTGTTCCTCTTGGGACCTTCCCATGGATGTGAAACATTTCTGGATGAAATGCAATGTTCATGGTTACCCTCCTTTCCTGGGATGTCAGCCTCACCTGGCTGGAGATTTGAACAACCTCACTGCAGTGGATCTTCACCACAGCATCTACTACTCTTCACCATGCCTCCTTCCTTTCGTATTAGGGCAAACTCCTTCAAAGTGTCAAGAGAAGAATGATAGAAAGCTAATTTGGAACTACAAGTCAGTAGATGAGGCATTTCCAAAGTAAGTGGTGGGGAGCCAGAGAAGGGCCCCGTGGAGGGTCATTGGCATACAGTCAGCGCACCTAGGCAACCATTGTTAAGCATCATTCTCACAAGACGCTGTGAGTTTCTTCTCTTACACAACATGGGTGGACTCTAGGCAAACCACTCTCATGCAAGATAATGATGACAGCATGGAGGATCTTCTCCTTGTGGTTTGTTTCCCATCAAGGGACTTGCAATTGCTAGTTGGCTAGTGTAGATGCAACATGACAAGGTCTACCAATGCTGTCCGGAATAGTGCATGGAAACAACAAATCACAGTCAAGAATCAACAGTCCAATCATATAGAGAGGGATTCACAGGTTTTTGCATGGTGTGGATGATGACATGGGCTTTCGATCATAGTTGGCACTAGGAGGAGTAGAGTATTATTGAGCCTTTCAAAAGCATGCAGGATCTTCTCATTGTGTTTTGTTGCCCATCAGAGGTCTTACAATTGCTAGTTGGCTGGCGTAGATGCAACATGACAAGGTCTACCAACACTATCCAGAATAGTGCATGGAAATAACAAAACACAATCAACAATCAACAGCCCAATTTGTATAGAGAGGGATCCACAAGATTCTTCATAGTGTGGATCCAAGCCTCGAGTGCATCACATGGGGAATCACTTCTACTAGTGATCAGTTAGCCAAGGTCAGCATTAGCTCTACAAGGCTGAGACCCTCGCAAGTTTGGAGGCACTTGCACCCTTGGTATTTGCCCTCAAAAACTTGTCACTTGGGAGCTCACTAAGAGCCTTGCAAGGTGGCAGATTTAAAAGGCTTCATCTTCTTTCATTCCTTATGGTTCTCGGCACCATATGAAGACCGACATCAGACTCCTCTTCCTTCTTCGGCATCTACATCCACGTTGAGAGGGGGTTCCTACTCTTCTTGGTATTCTACAGACTTCAACACTTTGTCTTCGACATCAGCTTCTTTCCCCTCTTGTACCTTACCCTTTGCATTGCATGATTACATCATCCTTATACTAGGACGCTTGGGCAAGTGAACAATTTCCCCACGAGGGACACTGTCCAAGTGGCATCTACTACATGAGCATTCTTCAGCATGTAGCATACTTTGCATCTAATTGTGCAGAGCACCACTTGCACGGATCCTAAGCTGTTTCCACCAGCAAATATTGTTACCACACCACCATCCTTCTTCATCACATGGATACCTCATCACCTATTTGTCCTCGTCATCGACACCCTAAGTGGATGGGTTAGCTTGTACTGTTTTGTGATGTGTTGGATGTACCCTCCCTACTCCCGTCTTCTCGGTCGCTTTTACTCAATCAACCGCATCCCATCAAATTTACTTCACTTATTCCAAAAAAAAAAAAAAAAAAAAAAAAATCCATGTAGTTCCATCCGCCTTTATAGGGCTTGGTAGGCCACTGGGCAACCGATGTGCACCCTTTGTCCGATCCCTGTCCTCTCTGGGGTGACTACTTGGATTCCCTTGGTAAGATAGCCATCGCCTCTGTAGTCTGCACCCTTTGTCCGATGCCTTGGCTGCTTTGGGATGGGACGCCTTGGGTAAATAAACATCACAATGGCTAGCCTAACCTTCCAGCTTAGTTTTGGGCTTGAGAGGGGGTGTTGAGCTAAAATATACATTACTTGTTGATTAGCCTCTTAAACAACCCCAAAACATACTAAAAATGCTCTTTTAAAGTAAAACCCTAAAACGGGGAGCGGTTCGAGAGAGTTCAGTGGAAACCCTAAAACGGGCAGCGGTTCAAGAGAGTTTAGAGGAATCTGCACCCTTTGTCCGATGCCTTGGCTGCTTTGGGATGGGACGCCTTGGGTAAATAAACATCACAATGGCTAGCCTAACCTTCCAGCTTAGTTTTGGGCTTGAGAGGGGGTGTTGAGCTAAAATATACATTACTTGTTGATTAGCCTCTTAAACAACCCCAAAACATACTAAAAATGCTCTTTTAGAGTAAAACCCTAAAACGGGGAGCGGTTCGAGAGAGTTCAGTGGAAACCCTAAAACGGGCAGCGGTTCAAGAGAGTTTAGAGGAAACCCTAATTTTTGGGGCACCCTTCCACATCTATAAATAGACAGGCTGCCCCCATTCAGCCATCATCCTTGTTTGCAGGTTACAGCAGCCCACACACCCTCTGCTGCTGTTGGCGCCCAGTTTCCAACCTGCAGCCTGCCTCCATCTGCTGTCCAGCCATCATCGACTGCAGCCACATTATCTTCAGCCTGTCTATTGCTGTAGGCAACAACTCTCAGCTACTGGCGACTGCTCCAGACTGTCCCAGACTGCTCTTCAGCCTACTGTCCATCATCTCCAGGCTCAGCCAACGTGCGTTTTCAGCATTGCAAGCCCTGACACTCTCAGGCACTATTTTAGCCTTCTATTTATAGCAAACTGTGCACAGTTTCCAGCCTCCGATCAGTGGTACACTGCTGCGTTTACCAGTTTCCAACCTCCAGACTGTTGTGTCTTGGTGACCAGCCTACTGCCATACACTAATCAGCACTCCTACACTCCGACTGGTGGTCACAGACTTGGGATCCCTCTTCGGTGGACATCACACTCCGACATTGCTCTGCCCTTGAGCACACTGTACACTCTTACATTCATTTACAGCATTCATTCACTTCAGAGTTGTGTTCTCTCTCTCCCTTCTTCTGTTTGTGTTTGAGTTTTGAGTTTTACGTTTAGGGTTTGAGTTTTGAGTTTTGCGTTTAGGATTTGAGTTTTGCCCTCTCTGTCTGTCTCTTAGTGTTTCTGTCGTGGTCATACACTCTGTGTATCCTCCATGCAAACTCTAGCAGTTTCCTTCACAGCTTTTGTCTTATTTTGATTAGATTTTGGATTATACTGTATGTGAACTCTTGCTTTTTACAGTCTGTGCTCGTGGTTTGGCTGTGTTCCCTCTCCAAATACCTTCTTTTCTCTATTTCTTCTCTAAATCCTCTACAGATGGCTGCTCCATGCACATCCATTGATGATATGCTACGTGGAGATTTCCGTCAGGCTTTTGCAGCTTCAGAGAGAGGTTCGCAGATGAAGAAGTCGAAGGCCCAGTGTTACAACTATGGCAAGAAGGGTCATTTAAGGAAGGACTGCAAAGAGTTAGCAGCTTCCAGGAAAAACCAGGAGCAGAAGACGAAGCGGAATGTGGACTCCTCCGACGAGTCCTCCTCTGCCTCAGATTCTAATTCTGATCCTCTGGCCAAGGCGAAGTCCAAGGCGCAAAAGGGACCCTCTTCTTTGGATCATGGGAAGGGGCTTGGTGGCCCCTTCCTCGGCTGCTTTCTAGTGGTGGTGATGAGATCATCCCTCACGACTCTCCAGTGCCAGAGAGGGAGTGTGAGAGGGTGAGATGGAGCAATCGCGCCTCATCAATATTTCTATACACATGCACAGGATCCAGAGAGGGACATCGCTGATGCATTAACCGAAGTTTGGCAGGTACAAATCCTGGAGCTAGGATTAATATCCAGGTTCATGATGGGTTGATTACTTAACAGAGAGCGGGGTGGCTTTTGTCTAGAGCTCACATGAGGGGACACTTTGGCGGTCTAGCCAAAGACGGGGAATCCATGGTCATTTCTGCACTATGGCATTGGTGACAGGATGGTCACGTATGCTACATCAGGGGCATTGTTGACAGACATTGAGAACTGCTATGATTCTTCTCTATCTTCAAGAGCTGGTACCATCGACATCAACATTAGATTCTCTCCGAGGCACCTCGGTGGTGGCTTGCGCACCCACCACTTGGATATCCATGGTTCTACTCTGGTGGACATTGTTGTCTGTACTATGATGCGACATTATCATTGTATATTGTATTATATCAGATCACCCATGATCTGAGAGAGGATGTTAGCAGATTAGTCAGCTTATGGTTGAGTCTGTACTTGTGGTACAGCAGGCTGGGCACAGAGACATTTTAGGCATTTTATTTGTCACTATTTATGGGGATTTGGCATTATTTACAACCAATCGGCCAGCATTTAATGTTGGCCGACCAGTCATATTTTAGGCATTTATTTGGCCTATTTATTGTCAGCCTCCCTCCTTCACATTCATTCATCACTTGTCAGTTCCTGAAGAGAGGGAGCAAGTGCCAGTACCTCCACAACCGGTGACTCACATTATATCTATACTATCTCATATCTTGGTATATGGATTCCATTTCCCGAGCATACATTTGAGTTCTCATCTATATTGTGTTATCTCTTTCTTTTCTTTTGTCTTGTGTTCAGTAGTTTATTTTCAGCACATGTTTATGCTTCCACTGCTGCACCACTTCTGACAAGTGTGACTTTAAATGTAATCAGCCACACTCCATTTGCAAAAAAGAAAGCCCCAAGTTTAGAGGGAGAGACCCATTATCCTAGGAGATGATCATTCGCGAGGAGAGAGCTACTTCAAGAGAAAAGGGCATATATTGTTTAAAAATAAGGATAGAAAATGTTGTCAAGTGTCATTATACAAGAAAAAGGCGATTGCTTGTTGCACTTATCATGTTCCTCCACTCGTCCTAGTTAAACGCTCCCCTATGCACATAGGCACTTTTTATCTTCTTGCTATAGGTTTTTTCCCATGAGAACACCCATTAGGATGCGGTACTATGGTACCTTAGTGTGGTACTTTCATTGTATCATTCTTACATTAGTTAGTGAATGTGACATTCTAGCAATCTCTCTCTCTCTCAATGTTCATTGTTCACTGTGAGTGTGTATGTGTGAACGCAACTCAGCATTGATGCCACAATGATATCACAGCCATTGCTGCTAAAAGACTCATGAGCTACCACCACCATTGAGCTCTTAGCTAAGCCTTTCACTCAGTTCTTCAATAGTTGTTCTCAACTCAGCAACCACAGCCATTTAAGCTCCTCTGTGCACCTCCGGCTGTGAACTGCTCCACCAACATGCTCTCCAAAGGGCCACCTCTTGCAGCTCTGTGCACTACTTTTTCTGCTAACAGTGTCACTGCCAGCACCTGCGCCAAGTCCGCCTAGGACTGCCTTCCCTGCACTGCCTCTAGCAACCTTTGGCATTGCCTTGCAGCCAGCATCACCAACTACTGTAGCTTGCAACACTGCTCTCTAGCCATCCTACACAATGCTCCCAGCAACTGTACCCGCCACCAACTCCAAAGTTGCCATGTCAACCACACCGCACCCTATCCGCCTTCAGCAGCAGCACTGCTGCCACCTGCTGCCCAACCCTCTTGCACAGCACCACTGCTGCCACCGCTGCCCAGTCCCCCCCGCACAGCACTACCTTCAACTCCAGCAACACCCATGATCTGCCCCAGCTTTGCCCCAGCTTGCCACTGTTGTAGTGCTGCCTCCCAATAGTAATAGTTGCACCCACACTACCTGTTACTTCGCATGCACAGTCCACTAAAATTTTTCATTAGTGACCTTAAAATTTGGGGCTTTTCAATCTACACCTTGAATTTCACACCAATTTCATCACACAATATAGGACAAGAGCATCCTCACTTTGTGCCAAAGCATGCACCGAAGGAGAATCAAAGTTGATGTAGAAGAGACCACAACAGTCCACAACTTACCATAGCACCAGACAATCTAGGAGTTAAACCTGCCTAGACATGCTCTAGGAGATGTAGGCATCCCATGTCTAGGAGGTAACCTGCCTAGACATGCTCTAGGAGATGTAGGCATCCCTCTCTACCATGGGAGTCTCCACGACAGAACATTGGCAATGACATTCAAGTCAAAGCAAGGAGTCAAAGCTTGATGTAGCAGCCATTAGTCTGCCATCTGAAAAGAACAAGTCATGCCACTAGAGAACATATTAACCCTTTCTGCATCAATCACCACCATTGATCCATCTGCATGACCACAACCTGAAAAACATAACACCATCTCATCTATGGACCATAGTGAGATCGCCACCAAAGAGCAGTCACCAGCAAAGGACCTCAATGACAAGGAATGCCAGAAACCACCATCCTCCAAGGAAGCCTCTAGAAGCACCAAAGACACAAATCAAGTCCAATAAGACATGAACATGGTCCAAGTGTAAGGCGAGGAGCCTATAGCTAAGGAGCATTATATCCCAAGCATAGTCTCAGCCCAAAGAGTAGCCCCGCAGAGGAACAAGGTTATGCCATGATGAGAATCACAAGTCCATCAAATAGAGCAGCCATAATAGACACTGGTATCCAAAAAGATAAACACAGAGAGAGAGAGAGAGAGAGAGAGAGAGAGAGAGAGACTTGGGCCCTGGGGCACTTGTGGTCAGCTAGCCCAAACAAGACAAGACTTCAACAGTTCAAACACACAAATGTAGACAAGGAAGGCAGAGAATGGAACAGCATTGCACTAAGCTTAGCGACAATGCATGAAAACCAACACATGAGTACTCTCTCTTAAGTTGGAAATAAAACACAAGTGTGTTGAACATCAAATCAGCAAAAAAGACAGTTTACCATAGTCAAAGGATCAATCTAGCCCAAACCACAAAGTTGAGGCAGAGCAGCCCAAAATGCAGGGTAGGACGCATGATTCGGGGCAGAAAACAAGTAATCCAGGCCACAAATCAAATTTCCCAGCTGAGAACAGGCTGCCCCAAGAGAGATAAAGGGCTAGGGGAGTAAAATGCGATGTGTAGCAACTCCGAGACAGGAAAACACAGCAATCCAGATCTATAGTCAGTGAAAACACATCAAAAAAGGCACCTCGATCGAGAGATCTAGACATTTGATACAATGAGGAATGTGGCACAAAGCACAACACTAACACAATGAACACAAGAACTCAACAGTGAATCGTGAATGGGCAATGGAATCGATAAATGAAAACATGAGAAGGACAATACAATACCACCATAATACCAGCACATAGGGTAACCAGCAATGCCTCTACTCTCCTCTCCAAATGATGTGATACAATACAAGATTGGAGGAGTGAGGAATACATAGGCAATAGGAGAGCCACTCAAGACGGCAACTTGACATAAATGCAACCATCCAGATCACTAATTTACCACCCAATGTGCCCACTAAGAACAGTGAAACAGTGCCTAACCCATGAGGTGTACATAGCTAACAATTTCCTCACTCAGACAAAATTGTCTGAGAAGTGTATGAGCTGGTCAGCAGCGTCTAGCATATCACCATGAGATGCAACATACACAAAGGATGAAAATTTTACAAGGGATTATGGATGATTGTTTGATGGTCAGTGATATGTGCACTACACTATCAAGGATGGCTTCCTTATTATGCATTGATGTTACAATGATGGGCACACATGACTTTATTTTATTGGTGAGTTTTATGCATATCATGGGTAGTAGGCATTGTACTTATGTGCACTTCTAACTTCATGGGCTTTAGTGGGCACCATATTTAGACCTTTGGGTGGCTATTCACATTGGCCGACCTGATTCTCTCAAGTTTCGACTCCATTGTAGCCTATATATATATATATATATATATATTGAGCTTCAAAGCATGCTATTAAAGAGTGTAGGATAGAACTAGATCTCCCTTTTTTGAATTTCTTATTGATGAGAAAAGCATCATAGAGATGTTTTTGTTTGTGTTTCAGTGCATACTTCAGGCCTTTCAAGTTAATCTAGCCATTATGAGAGTTCATAGCCATCTAGTCTAGTTGTTTGGCCACTCGATTTGGGATTCTTGTTACGACTGTGTAGAATCTTGTTAGAACTTTCCACTTAGCCATTGGCTTGTGGATGATAAGGATATGATTTTTGGGGGATCACCATGAGCTCTTTGAGTAGATGTTACACAACTTCATTGATAGAGTGTGTATCTCTATCACTAACGATTTCAATAGGAAATCCATATTTGGGAAATATGTTTTCATAGAAAAAACATGTAGTTCTACTTTTTCTAGGTAGCTTTTGCTTCTACTCATTTTGTCAAGTAGTCTATGTGGCTATAATGTATTATGCTTCTATTTGATTGGGCAGGTGGATTGATGGGTCCAATAAAAGGATTTTTCTCTTATCATGGTCTTAGTGGCATATTATCATTGCAAATTGGAGTCTTAGTCCATTGAAAATAATCACATATTTTTACAAACTCTTGTGCATCTTGAAATAATGTTGGCCCCCATTATCCAATTGTCATTATGGTCTTGGACATTATGTCAACAAACAAATGTCCTCCTAAGGTTCCAGTATGAGTTTTCTCTTGGACATTGACTTTATATATATATATATATATATATATATATATATATATATATATATATATATATATATATATATATATATATAGCTCTCCAATCCTGCACCATCATCACAGCATCTCTTGGCACATCAAAAGGTCAAGTTTGTGTTGATTTTATGCATCATGGGTATTAGGCACTATAATTATACGTGTTTCATGGGCTTTAGTGGGCACCACATTTAGACCATAAGGCAGCTATTCACACTAGCTAACCTGATTCTCTCGGGTCTCAGCTCCATTGTAGGCTATATAATATTTCTCTTCACTCCTACACGATCATCATAGCATCGCTTGGTATTCTTGGAAAGAGGGAGACTATAGGCAGTATTAGGCACTATAATTATATGTGTTTCATGGGCTTTAGTGGGCACCACATTTAGATCATTAGGCAGCTATTCACACTAGCTAAACTGATTCTCTCGGGTCTCGGCTCCATTGTAGGCTATATAATATTTCTCTTCACTTCTACACGATCATCATAGCATCGCTTGGTATTCTTGGAAAGAGGGAGACTATAGGCATAGTAGTTAGTCAATATTTCCCTTCACAGTATTAGGCACTATAATTATATGTGTTTCATGGGCTTTAGTGGGCACCACATTAGATCATTAGGCAGCTATTCACACTAGTTGACCTGATTCTCTCGAGTCTTGGCTCCATTGTAGCCTATATAATATTTCCCTTCACTCCTACACAATCATCATAGCATCGCTTGGTATTCTTGGAGAGAGGGAGACTATAAGCATAGTAGTTAGTCAATATTTCCCTTCACTCTTGCATGATCATCATAGCATCGGTTGGTATCATTGGAGAGAGGAAGGACATGCATTGCACGTCAAAAGGTCAAGTTTGTGTTGATTTTATGCATCATGGGTATTAGGCACTATAATTATATGCTTTTCATGGGCTTGAGTGGGTGCCACATTTAGACCAATGGGCAGCTAGCTATTCACACTAGTTAACCTGATTCTCTCAGGTCCCAACTCCATTATATCCTACATAATATTGCCCTTCACTCCTACACGATCATCATAGCATCGCTTGGTATCCTTGGAGAGGGGAAGACTATATTCATGGTAGCTAGTCATCAAAATCTTGGTTGCCTTGATGGTATTGTACTCATTCTCATGCTTTCTATTGTGGACTCTTTTGCCCATGTCATGCATACTCTCAAAGGTCATTGTTCTTCCTTGTACATTGTTCATCATGTTCATGTTCGTGACTTGTGTTTATTGGTTCTACTTCCATTGATGCACTCTCACATGGTATCAAACGTTTAGCCTAGCCTGCTAGATCCTAGTGTTTTTGGTTGCCTTGATGGTATTGTACTCATTCTCATGCTTTCTATTGTGGACTCTTTTGCCCATGTCATGCATACTCTCAAAGCTCGTTGTTCTTCCTTGTACATTGTTCATCATGTTCGTGTTCGTGACTTGTGTTTATTGCTTCTACTTCCATTGATGCACTCTCACATGGTATCAAACGTTTAGCCTAGCTTGCTAGATCCTAGTGTTTTTGGTATCTATGTTATGGCTGTATAGGTGTTTTACTGCTGCATTATGACTATTTGGAGCTTTTTCATCCTCACTAATCTGAAAATGAATACTGAATACGAGGCTGACTGATCAGTCCCTGCATGTAACTGATGGGAACTGGATTAGGCAGACAGATGAAAATGCAGCAGACTAAGGAGAGAGAGTACTGGCTATGTTAGCACAATTGTCAAGGCTGGGCATATCATCATTATTTTAGGCATTATTGTAGTGATTTATTTGTGCCATTTGTGCCATTTTATGCCAGTTGACCAGTATTTAATACTGGCCAACCAGCCGCTATTTTAGTGTCTATTTATTGGGGGGCTTCTCCTCCTCCTCCTGAGTTATCATCATCGTTCAGTAAGTGGACTTCCTATTGGAGAGAGGGGCTGGTGCCAATGCCCATGCAGCCAATGACTCACTATTGTACACAACTGTCTCATATTTGGTATATGGATTCCATTTCCCAAGCACATCTCTAAGTTCTCTTCTTTTGCAAAGTCCTCCTATTTTCTTTCTCTTATGTCTTGTGTTCAGCAGTTTATCTCACAATTTGTCTATGCTTCCATTGCTACACCACTTTTTTCAAGGCTAAAGGTGAATTTCAACTAAATTCAGATGGAGGACTAGCCAGACATTGAATTTATCTATGAACTGGGTGAAGGCCAATTAAGTGCCCCAATCAAGAGGCAAATCAAATTGAAGACTTGTTGGTTACTTTAGACAGTAAGGGGAGTAGCAAGGGGAGTTTGGATTGCGAAGGGGATGGGGAGAATCCCATAGTAAATCAACTTCTTCTTCAATAAAGCTAAAGAAATACTGAAAGGGGTGCTAATTTTGGGGCCAATCGGGTGTGCATTATCCAAGATCAGTAGGTAAATTTATATTTTTAGATTTGCATTTATTGTTTGCTACTATAATTAAGTTGTAATCAGGGATTTACTATTGGGGGTAAAGGCGCCTCCGCCTAGCTGCTCGTGTATTACTACACTGACAGTACCCGCCACTGCACACTGCAGGTGGCGGGCGGCCGTCACAGTCAATTCTTGTTTATTCTTTTAGTAATAGTTTGAATAAAGGAAGGCCCGGCCACACATTGTGGTTGTTGGAGTTCCCACTTTTGAGTATCTCTCTCTCTTGGCTCTTGCTCTCCATCCACCATAGCTCTCACCGCCAAGCTTTTTCCTCATGGGTTCCACTTTCCTTTCAATTGATATAAGAGCAAAGGCACTGGAGCTTGCCTGGCATTCTCTTCAGCCCGGATTTAAAGAGTTTCAACCCGAGCTTCAATGGCAGCCATGGCACCTTCATTTGCAGGTATGTTTTGATCTCCCGCCTTCTCCCTGAGCCTCCGGACCTTCATTGGCTTCTTCCAGGGCTGCATTGGAGCCCCCTCGACATTACCAAGTGCCCCCGAGCACTGTTGAAGACCCCCTAGCCCCCAGGAACAGCCAGCGCAAATTGCGGCATATTTTTAGGGGGCTGGGCTGACCTGCTCCTGGCATTTTCCTGCTCTTCCTTGGCTTCCCGGCACTCTTGGCAATCTTCCCGATCATTGTTGGACTCCCCGGTACTATTTCTTGGCTCCCGGTGATCGATTCGAGTGCTCCCCCCCTTCAGCCCTTGCTTTATACACAGTCCCATGACTGTCAAAACACGGCAGCACTTGACATTTATTGTTTGATGCTTCTTGGCGTTGTCTGTT
Organism: Lygodium microphyllum; assembly: GCF_053477565.2. Lineage (NCBI taxonomy): Eukaryota > Viridiplantae > Streptophyta > Polypodiopsida > Schizaeales > Lygodiaceae > Lygodium > Lygodium microphyllum. The sequence goes on from NC_141147.1 coordinate 61,565,101, forward strand.
TGATGCATGTTGAAGCCCGGTGATGTCCGGATGTTATGGGATGCTATGTCTATGCTTTGGGACTGATTTGGAGCAGATTTGGGCACCGTTTGAGTTTCATTTAACAATAAATATGCTACTGTAATACAGTGGGCTGAAGCTCATTTACTTGGTGTATGCATTGGTTCTTGGATACGAGGTGCTTACTGGAGGTTTAAATGATCATACAGATGTGTTTGGAGATTGTCAAATGCTTCCTCTTGGTTCCGGAATGCTTTTGAGCTTGGATTAGGCTCCGACTTGGTCGTCCTTCACTTACATTTGACTTCAGTTGGCATGCTTTGGACCGGTCTATGCCTATTGTCACTGCTTGACATTTAGGCTTCTTGCATTTATACTTTGGTCAGATATGGATGTCACTTGGTTTGCCCATGCTTGACACTTACTTGGAGCTTCGTCTTCAGATGTATTTAAGCATTTTGGATCTACTGGGCATTACATTTGGTTGTCAATTACATGCTCTTTGAATGCTTTTAGGTTTATGCTTTACGGGTCTGAGATAGCTTGGGATTTATGCTCCGGATGTACCCTACTGGGATTTGGCATATCTGATGCTATGTATTCGATGTATTAGAGCGTTACTTGCTCTCTTTGCATCTGACTTTACTTCCAGTGGGAGCCTCTTGGTATATTCGGATGTACACAGAGGCTTATCTACACTTAAGCTTGAGCTTGTGGGATAGTTACATGCATTTGCTCTCTTGAGAGCTTTATGCCTGCAGTTAGTCTGTAGTGGGCTGATTTAATATGCCTATTAGGGCAGGCACCTATCTTTGTCACAGGTTTGTCAGTTTTGTATGCATCTTGGATGGTTATGTATTGAGCTTCTTGCTCTATCAGTTGTGCTTGTGCTTGGTCTCTTCTCTTACCCCGAGACCCATCTAGACCTATGAGATGTCTCTTGCCTAATAGGTTATTGGTTTGACAGTTCTTGGTACTTTCTTGCCCCTTGACACTCACTATTGGATGTATCTTACTACCTGGCAGTTGCAGTGACTTATGTATCAGTGATTGCTTCATTTTGGGACAGTTTTACATACTGCTGTCATTTATTACAGCAAGCTGAAATCTGCAAATTTTGAGCACTTCTATGAGGATAATGCTTACTTTTTAATGTTATCTTGGTCATATTTGGTGGATATGTGATTCTCTTGGTGATCTCCACTCTTTCAACCAGTTTTAGCGATGGTTTTAGTGCATTTTCTACTAATTACAGCAACCTGCAATTTTGATTTTTTGCTTTGATTTGGGATAGTATAGCTGGTCATCTAGAAGACACAGCTCTCTTTAACATTACCAAGTTGGATGGTACCAACTATGGGTATTGGAAGTCCCAAATATGGCAAGTTTTGGTGCAGAAGTTGCAGATTAAACCCTTGCGTTTCAAGGTGTTAAACCTGAGAATATGAATGATAATGTTTGGATGAAAGTTGATGAGCTATGCAAGTCTACCATTATTTTGTCACTCTCAGAAGAGGTCCATCATAATGTTGTTGAAGATGAGAATCATAGTGCATGGGATTTATGGGAGAGGATTCAGGAGCTCTATACGCAACAAAGTCCTGCGTCACAGATGTATTGGCTGAAGCAGTTAATGGACCTTCGCATGAAGGAAGGGACCTCCCTATCATCTCATTTCAGTCAGTTTCATGCTATCATGAAGAGTGTGTTGTCACAAGGGATTGAGTTCAAAGACAGCTTGCACCCGTTATTTCTGCTTGGCACCTTGCCTGAATCATGGGATGTCTTCGTACTGCCATATGCACGAACAAGCTTGATGGGCTGAAAATCAAAGATGTTGAGAGTGCTTTATTGGCTGAGGAAATCAACAGGAGAAACAATGATGCTTCCCGCTCTTCACATGCATTGACCATTAGAGGTAGCAGACATGGTAGGCATGATAATGATCATAAGGGCAGGAACTCTTAGAAGTCCAAGTCCAAGTCACGTGGTCGCAATAAGTCCCGTGGACGAAAGTCTGATCTTACCTGTCATTATTGTGGGAAAGCACGACATATTAGGCCGCAGTGCCATAAGATGCGCAATGATAAGAACAAGAAAAATGGAAAAGAGAACGTGTAGGAAAAGTCTTCTGAGCGCAGTATTGTACCTGCAAAGTCCAATGTGAAGATAGAAGAGGTTAATGTCATGCACGCCACTGATTTAAATGATGATTACATACTTGCAGCTTCTTCATGCAATGCCTTACAGGCTTCTGAGATACATTCTATGTATGCACAGTACTGGCTCTTGGATTCGGGTGCATCATTTCATGTGACACCCTGTAGAGATTGGTTTCATACCTATCGTACCATGTTTGGTTCTATGCGTCTTGGTGATGACAAGTCTCTTGACATTGTGGGCATTGGAGATGTTAGGCTGCAATTTCCTTCTCGCTATTCTTTTGTTTTGCATGATATACGCCATGTACCTGCATTGACTCGCAGCCTTATGTCAGCTGGACAGCTTGGCGATGTAGGGTATTTTGTGTCTTTTGGAGACTCTACATGTAAGATTACTCGTGGCAGGCTTGTGCTTGCAAGAGGTGCCAAGTCTGGCAGCCTCTATCCCTTACTTGTATCTATGGAGCTACATAGGATCATGTTTTGTCTGTGGGTTCTATCCCCTCGAAACTTGCAGACCAATCAACCAATCCTTCAGGAGTAGAGAAGGATGGCCGCTGAGGCTGTCCGGGTGCCATATGTCCAGCAGCCGCTGTGGGGCCTGGAGGAGCAGATGGGGCAACAGCGGAAGGCGTAGCCCCACTGGACTGTGAAGTCACAGTAGTCTGCTGAGGCTTTTTAGGTGAAAGACCTTGGGCCTTGAAGTGACACTCCTCGTCCACATGGCCTGCTCTCTGGCAGTGTATGCAAAACTGGTTTTTCTTAGGGAGTTGCTGTCAAATAGGTCTTGATTCTTTGGTTCCATCGGAGGAAGAGGAGTCACCCTTTGATTGGCTTACCTTCGTATCTAGCGAGTTCTTGCCACTGGTGGTTTTCCCTCCCGAAGAAGAAGCAACCAACCCCCTCTGCTCTAAATAAGACTGTGATGAGAATTTCTTGTGGACTTGATCAAGCAGCCTTGCATAACGCAAGAACTGGCACTCAAACTCGTAGAAGGTTAGCAATCGAGGTTGGAAGATGATGTGTTAAATGAAATTCAAGTATTTTGCGGGCAACTTATTCAAGAAGAATGTAACTTGATCGTCATCTGACTTTGGAAAGCCAGTAGTGGCGAACTCGGCAAGTAACCACCTATAGTCAGCCAGCGCGGTCGAGAAGGTGACTCCAACGCTCTGACACGAGTGGGAAGTGCTGCAACTGAGAGTGAAACTCAGGAAACAATCCCTGCATCAGCTCAACATTGGTTGTAGCATTGCGGACTCTCCAATGCGTCTTGGTGATGACAAGTCTCTTGACATTGTGGGCATTGGAGATGTTAAGCTACAGTTTCCTTCTCGCAGTTCTTTTGTTTTGCATGATATACGCCATGTACCTGCGTTGAATCGCAGCCTTATGTCAGCTAGACAGCTTGATAATGCAGGGTATTTTGTGTCTTTTGGAGACTCTACATGTAAGATTACTCGTGGCAGGCTTGTGCTTGCAAGAGGTGCCAAGTCTGGCAGCCTCTATCCCTTACTTGTATCTATGGAGCTACATTGGATCATGTTTTGCCTGTGGGTTCTATCCCCTTGGAACCTGCAGACCAATCAACTAATCCTTCAAGAGTAGAGAGATGGCCGCTAAGGCTGTCCGGGTGCCACATGTCCAGCAGTCACCGTGGGGCTTGGAGGAGCAGATGGGGCAGCAGCGGAAGGCGTGTAGCCCCACTGGACTGTGAAGTCGCAACAGTCTGCTGAGGCTTTTTAGGTAGAAGACCTTGGGCCTTGGAGCGACACTCCTCGTCCACATGGCCTGCTCTCTAGCAGTGTATGCAAAACCGGTTTTTCTTAGGGAGTTGTTGCCAAATAGGTCTTGATTCTTTGGTTCCATCGGAGAAAGAGGAGTCACCCTTTGATTGGCTTGCCTTCACATCTAGCGAGTTCTTGCCACTGGTGGTTTTTCCTCCCGAAGAAGAAGCAACCAACCCCCTCTGCTCTGAATAAGACTGTGATGAGGATTTCTTGTGGACTTGATCAAGCAGCCTTGCGTAACGCAAGAACTGGCACTCAAACTCGTAGAAGGTTGGCAATCGAGGTTGAGAGATGATGTGTTGAATGAAATTGAAGTATTTTGCGGGCAACTTATTTAAGAAGAATGTAACCTGATCGTCATCTAACTTTGGAGAGCCAGTAGTGGAGAACTCGGCAAGTAACCGCTTATAGTCAGCCAACTTGACTTTCAGATCATCCCCTTTCTTAAGAGAGAACTCTTGAAGCTCAAAGTCGAGATTGATGCACCGAGTACGATCACAAGCCGCATAGCGGTCGAGAAGGTGACTCCAACGCTCTGACGCAAGAGGGAAGTGCTGCAACTAAGAGTGAAACTCAGGAAACAATCCCTGCATCAACTCAATATTGATTGTAGAATTGCGGACTCTCCATTGACAGATGTAGTCAGGGCGAGCTAGTCGAGGGTCCGACATAGGCTCTAGACCAATGACGAGGTCCAAAGACCCTAAGACTCAAGCACTTGTTGCATGGAATTCGACCAAGTAGTGAAATTTGACCCGTTACAACGTGTCTTATCCATGAAGGCATTCTTGGCCGTTGCAACAGAAGTGGTAGTGCTCGGAGATGGATAATGTGAAAAAGTGTAGTGGGGGTAGAATGGGGGAGTGGAGTACACTTGGGAATGGGCCCCACAGTGCCCACCAGGCATGCGGGTAGTATGCAAGGTGGATCCATAGGTAGGGATGGGCTGACTAGGCATGGGCATAGTAGCCACATGAGGAACCCAAGGAGGTGGGATGGGAACACTGGGAGCAGAGGATGGGAATCCCTGCGTAGATGTAACCCAAGGAGAGTGTGAAGACGCACCATAAGCTGAGGATGGAAACCCCTGCGTACGAGTGGTTATGAGAGATGTGAAGCCAGGGATAGTGAGGGGGATGCCTATCACAGTCGACCCAGGAGTTATGGGTGTGCTCATTTGCTGAAAGGTGAGAGACAGTGTGTTAAAGAATGGCATTCCCCCTAACGAAGTACCATGGTGCAAAGAGGTACAGAATGGGGTGGAGAAGGAAAAGGTGCTAGGAGCGGAGATGGAAGATCCAACCCCTAGGGTGTGTGAAGCAAATGTGGAGTATAATCCAAGATTTTGGAAAGATGATGAGAGATGATCAAGGTGTGATATAGAAGAGGGTGGGATGGGAGAGAAGTGAGAAGTGTGTGTGATATGCTCAAATGAAACAGAAGCTGTAGATGTAACTAAATTCCGTCTGCTTCGTGAGCCCCCTCTATTGAAGTTCACATACGCAAAGCAATCCGGATCCTGTACCTCAAAAGAAGAAACAGACGAGGGTTTTGATTTATGCAACACAAAAGAATTGTACAACCTGACATTGAACCTGGCTGAGATGATGAAGATGGATCGCCAGACATTCCGAATGTCGTATATCCTCCATGATCGGAGAGGTGGCCAGCCTCACCAACCGGTGCGGATGTGGTAGCAAAACTGGTAGGAGGGATGTAAACATCACCGTACTTGTTGCGATAGTACTCCTCAAAGTCCTCCTCTGTCATGTTAGTGAAATCTGGTAAAGGTGGAGCGTCGTCCTCCTCCCCGAGTCCATCACCGTACTTGTTGCGATAGTACTCCTCAAAGTCCTCCTCTGTCATGTTAGTGAAATCTGGTGAAGGTGGAGTGTCGTCCTCCTCACTGAGTCCATAATGGCGTCTCAGGGCTCCTCAAAGTCCTCTGTCATGTTAGTGAAATCTGGTGAAGGTGGAGTGTCGTCCTTCTCACCGAGTCTATAATGTCGTCTCAGGGTCTCCAATGATGGAGAAGCCTGATAAGACATCATAGGAACTGGAAAAGAAGGTGTCTGGGACATTGTGATTCGGTTACGAGTCGTATTGTGTGCCTTGCACAAAGACTAGCTCTCAACAATATCTGCAGGATACTCTTTACAAGAGCACCGGCTCTGATATCATGTTAAGAAGACTGCTAGGGTTTGCACTGAGGACACACAAAGTGTACGACCACGGCAGAAACACAAAGACACAAACACACGACCACGGCAGAAACACAAAGACACAAACACAGACATAGAGGACAAAACTCAAACCCTAAACGCAAAACTCAAAACTCAAACACAAACAGAAGAAGGGAGAGAGAGAACACAACTCTGAAGTGAATGAATGTTGTAAATGAATGTAAGAGTGTACAGTGTGCTCAAGGGCAGAGCAATGTCGGAGTGTGACGTCCACCGAAGACGGATCCCAAGTCTATGGCCACCACTCGGAGTGTAGGAGTGCTGAATAGTAAATAGTAGCAAGTTGGTCACCAAAACACAGCAGTCTGGAGACTGGAAACTGGTAAACGCAGCAGTGTACCACGAATCAGGGGCTGGAAACTGTGCACTCTCTGCTGTAAACTGCTAGCAGGCTGAAATAGTGTCTGAGAGTATCAAGGCCTGCAATGCTGAAAACGCAGGCTGGCTGACCTTGGAGATGATGGACAACAGGCTAAACAGCAGTCTGGGACAGTTTGGAGCAGTCGCCAGCAGCTGAGAGCTGTCGCCTACAGCAATGGAGAGGTTGAAGATGATGTGGCTGCAGCCGATGATGGTTGGACAGCAGATGATGGTTGGACAGCAGATGGAGGCAGGCTAAAGGCTGGAAACTAGGCGCCAACAGCAACAGAGGGTGTGTGGGCTGGTGTAACCTGCAAAACAAGGATGATAGCTAAATGGGGGCAGCCTGGCTATTTAGAGATATGGAAGGGCGCCCCAAAAATTAGGGTTTTCACCAAACTTTCTCGAGCCGATCCCCGTTTTAGGGTTTCCACTGAACTCTCTCAAACCGCTCCCCGTTTTAGGGTTTTACTCTAAAAGAGCATTTTTAGTGTGTTTTGGGACTATTTAAGAGACTAATCAGCAAGTAATGCATATTTTAGCTCAACATCCTCCTCACAAAATTGACCATACTTGTAGCCGTGCTGAATATGGCCTCAACCCATTGAATTTTGCCTATATCCTCAATCAAAAGATCAATGAAATGAGAAGCACATGGTGTCCATACAATGCTTGGAAACTCCTCTTCTAAGATGTTGCCCATGGAGACACAATTGCTTCCATTATTGGTCACAACTTGCACAACATATTCATGCCCGATTTTCAAGATGACATCCCGCAAATGCTGCCATATAAATGCACCTATCACTACAAGGCCTGGCAAAGAGGCATCAATGGCCTTCACAAACATAGTGCCCTTACACCATGACATTATACACATTTCTCCTACGGGCGTCAGACCATCCATCACACAAGACAGTGCACCCATACATCTTTCAATGGCTCTAATTGAACCTCAATGCGTGCCTTTTCCTTCTTGAGTTCCCGTGCGTGTAGTGCCTCTGAAGATAGGCCCTCCCATTTACATCCAATGCGGCTGATGGCTTTTATGGTTCGCCTCCATTGCTTTGTTTTAGCCACATGGAAGGGAATAGCACATCTAATGAACAATCTCATCAACTCTGGAGTTGCCTCAGCTATGGCTTGCTTTTGCATAGCAGCATGTATGCTAGCCCTCTGTAATGAACCTCAAGGAGCACCTGAAACATCAGGCTGAGGCAAAGGAATCCTCGTCGCACGTGAATCAAAGACCGAGGCTGAAGCGGATGCACTTGCAACAGGATTTTATGCAGCCCTACTTCTCTTTGACGGTCCAACCACACTTGTGCTACCCTCTTATTGCTGAGTTATGGCTAAGTCTTGGTCCTGTTCTACACCAACTACCGGAAGACCAAGCCGTTGCCTCCTCCATAAATCAAGAGAAAGCTTAACATCTCTTGGCACAGTTGCGCATGGAGCTGTGTCTCTTCTTGGCACGAGCAAGATGGTCTTTGACCCTAGTGACACTCCCTGTTTTCACCATGCCACAGTAAATACATTTCTACTTTTTAGATCCACCTGGCCCCTCATATGAGGTTATGAGAGTAACATGGCGCCAATTAGGATCAAGAGCCATGGTATTTTCTTGGCTGCAAGCTGTCCAAACATCAAACAAACAACACATAAGGCTGAAATAATGTGCACATGGCTGGCAAGACAAAAATTTTCTTATATATTGGCTTAAAATTGCAAAAATTCAGTTCTGAAATCTACATGTGCCATCAAAACAGGCTGAATGTTCACAAGCAAATGACACATAAGGCTGAAATGTGTGCACACAACTAGTAGGACAAAAAATTTCATATATCTTGGCTGAAAATTGATTATTGGAGACATTCAGGTTTGAAATCTGCATGAAACAGGCTGAACGATCACAAACAAATGACACACAAGGCTGAAATAGTGCACACACAACTGGCAGGACAAAAAAGTTCATATATCTTGGCTGAAAATTACAGACATTCAGGTCTGAAATATACAAGAAAACAAGCTGAATGTTCACAACTGAAGGTTACCTTTCGAGAAGAGAGCTTTCAGCATTACTAAGTGACCACGGGCTGGTGTGCAACAGTTCAGGCACGATTGCTTCAGTTCGAGCAGGTGCAGCAGTAGGAGAGTCCAAAACGAGCGGGGGGAGAGACGAAATATGCAAGCGACTAAGAAATGCAGCCTGTTTTGGGGGTTTTACCCTGCATGTCCCCTGTCTGGCAGAAACGCCGTTTCCCAGAAACGGAAACGGCCAGAAACGGCCATCCCGTTTCTGGGCACCAAAAACGCCGTTTCTGGAAACTATGGCTTTGGCATTCAACCAATCCCATAAGGCTGCCAAGTTTAAGGTTGCTCCATCGTGGGAATCCATAGTAGATTAAGATCTAGGAACTACAACAAGATTCTAAGGGTCATAAATGTCGAGGATTCACAAACTTTGCACGGCTATGGAGGATAGTTCATCCCATCCAGCTTCTCGGATGCAGGTAGAGAGGATAGGCACCTACACACCATAGTTTCGAGAAACGGCATTTCTGTTGCCCCGTTTCTGGCCGTTTCCGTTTCTGGGAAACGGCGTTTTTGCCAGACAGGGGACGAGCAAGGTAAAACCCTACACACCATAGTTTCCAAAAACGAGACGGCTATTTCTAGCCGTTTCCGTTTCTGGGAAACAACGTTTCTGCTAGACAGGGGAGGGGTAGGGTAAAACCCCCAAAACAGGCTGTGTTTCTTAGTCGCCTGCATATTTTGTCTCTCCCCTTGCTCGTTTTGGACTCTCCTACTATTGCACCTACTCGAACTGAAGCAATCGTGCCTGAACTGCTACACATCAGCCCGTGGTCACTCAGTAACGTTGAAAGCTCTCTTCTTGAAAGGTAACCTTCAGCTGTGAACATTCAGTTTGTTTTCCTGTATATTTCAGACCTGAATGTCTGCAATTTTCAGCCAAGATATATGAACTTTTTTGTCCTACTAGTTGTGTGTGCACTATTTCAGCCTTGTGTGTCATTTGTTTGTGAAGATTCAACCTGTTTCATGCAGATTTCAAACCTGAATGTCTCCAATAATCAATATGAAATTTTTTGTCTTGCCAGTTGTGTGCACACTATTTCAGCCTTGTGTCATTTGTTTGTGACATTCAGCCTGTTTTCATGGCACATGTAGATTTCAGAACTGAATTTTTGCAATTTTAAGCCAAGATACAAGAAAATTTTTGTCTTGCCAGCCATGTGCACATTATTTCAGCCTTATGTGTTGTTTGTTTGATGTTTGGACAGCTTGCAGCCAAGAGAATACCATGGCTCCTGATCCTAATTGGCGCCATGTTACTCTCATAACCTCGTATGAGGGGTCAGGTGGATCTAAAAAGTAGAAATGTATTTATTGTGGCATGGTGAAAACAGGGAGTGTCACTAGGGTCAAAGACCATCTTGTTCATGTGCCAAGAAGAGACATAGCTCCATGTGCAAATGTGCCAAGAGATGTGAAGCTTTCTCTTGATTTATGGAGGAGGCAACGGCTTGGTCTTCCGACAGTTGGTGCAGAACAGGACCAAGACTTAGCCACAACTCAGCAACAAGAGGGTAGCACAAGTGTGGTTGGATTCTCAAAGAGAAGTAGGGCTGCATCAAATCCTGTTGCAAGTGCATCCACTTCAGCCTCGGTCTCTAATTCACATGCGACGAGGACTCCTTTGCCTCAACCTGAGGTTCATTACAGAGGGCTAGCATACATGCTCCTATGCAAAAGCAAGCCATAGCTAAGGCAACTCGAGAGTTGATGAGATTGTTCATTAGATGTGCTATTCCCTTCCATGTGGCTAAAACAAAGCAATGAAGGCGAACCATAAAAGCCATCAACCGCATTGGATGTGAATGGGAGGGCCTATCTTCAGAGGCACTACGCACACGGGAGCTCAATAAGGAAAAGGCATGCATTGAGGTTCAATTAGAGCCATTGAAAGATGCATGAAAGAAGTATAGGTGCACCGTTTTGTGTGATGGATAGTCTGACGCCCGTAGGAGAAATGTGTATAATGTCATGGTCTCATGCTATAAGGGCACTATGTTTATGAAGGCCATTGATGCCTCTTTGCCAGGCCTTGTAGGAGAAATGTGTATAATGTCATGGTCTCATGCTATAAGGGCACTATGTTTATGAAGGCCATTGATGCCTCTTTGCCAGGCCTTGTAGTGACAAGTGCATTTATACGGCAGCATTTGCGGAATGTCATCTTGAAAATCGGGCCTGAATATGTTGTGCAGGTTGTGACTGATAATGGAAGCAATTGTGTCTCCATGGGCAACATGTTAGAGGAGAAGTTTCCAAGCATTGTATGGACACCATATGCTTCTCATTCCATTGATCTTTTGATTGAGGATAAAGGCAAAATTCAATGGGTTGAGGCCATATTCAGCACGGCTACAAGTATGGTCAATTTTGTGAGGCACTACGCACATGGGAGCTCAATAAGAAAAAGGCATGCATTGAGGTTCAATTAGAGCCATTGAAAGATGCATGGAAGAAGTATGGGTGCACCATTTTGTGTGATGGATAGTCTGACACCCGTAGGGGAAATGTGTATAATGTCATGGTCTCATGTTGTAAGGGCGCTATGTTTGTGAAGGCCATTGATGCCTCTTTGCCAAGCCTTGTAGTGACAGGTGCATTTATATGGCAGCATTTGCGAGATGTCATCTTGAAAATCGGGCCTGAATATGTTGTGCAGGTTGTGACCGATAATGGATGCAATTGTGTCTCCATGGGCAGCATGTTAGAGAAGGAGTTTCCAAGCATTGCATGGATACCATATGCTTCTCATTCCATTGATCTTTTGATTGAGGATATAGACAAAATTCAATGGGTTGGGGCCATATTCAGTACGGCCACAAGTATGGTCAATTTTGTGCAGGTTGTGACCGATAATGAAAGCAATTGTGTCTCCATAGGCAGCATGTTAGAGAAGGAGTTTCCAAGCATTGTATGGACACCATGTGCATTGATCTTTTGATTGAGGATATAGGCAAAATTCAATGGGTTGAGGCCATATTCAGCACGGCCACAAGTATGGTCAATTTTGCGAGGAGGAGGCCCAAGGTTCTTACCATATTTCGCTCATTTAGCCACCTTGAGCTCTTAAAACCCTCCACCACTAGATTTGCCTACATCTTCATTGTGCTTGAGAGATTGGTATGCGTTCACAAGGAGTTGGTGCGCACTATATGGTCTGATGAGTTCATACACTGGGATGAGTATGATTATCCAAAGACCATGGCATTTCAGTGCAATGTCATGAATGATACGTGGTGGAAAGATGTGGAGGCTATGGTGAGAACTCTCAATCCTATCTACACAGTGCTATGCATTACCGATATTGGAGTTGGTGCGCACTATATGGTCTGATGAGTTCATACACTGGGATGAGTATGATTATCCAAAGACCATGGCATTTCAGTGCAATATCATGAATGATACTTGGTGGAAAGATGTGGAGGCTATGGTGAGAACTCTCAATCCTATCTACACAGTGCTATGCATTACCGATATGGAGGATAGCACTATGGGTCTTCTTTATGAGTATATGGATAAGATAGGAGAGGCTCGCCCTCGGACATTTAAGTAACTCTTGAGTCTTTATTTTACAAATTGATATTATATGTGTGAATTTTGAAATTTGAATAACTATTCTTGAGACTTGAATTGGCATTTCTTCAATGTTGACATCTTAAGGACTGCTCAAATCGTAGCTGTGTGGAAGAGGAGATGGAATTGGTTTCATAGACCAATTCATGCAGTGGCCCATGTCTTGCATCCTCTTTGGCAAGATGATGAGCAAAGTGAGTGTGAGGAGCTAAAGAAGGGATTCATGGAGTACATGACAAAGGTGACAAGTGGCGATGTGTCAATGCTTCAAAGGATTGAGGATGATCTTTTGACATTCCGCAATGAGAGCTTGCATTTTGGTAGAGAGACTGCGAAGTTGAGAGAGACTCAAATTCAACCTGTCTCATGGTGGGAAAAGTATGGAAATTGTGCACCCACATTGGTAATTTGCAACCCCAAGATTTCTTCTTTTAATAATTATACATAATCACATATTTGTAATTTATTATCACTCGCATTCACTGCATAGTTTGATTCTTGAAAGTTGAATCTTAGATTCTTATGGCTCTATTTGTGTTTCTATTTGAATGATGATTTATAGAAACGCATTGCTATACGAGTTCTCTCACAAGATTGTAGCTTAGGCCCTTGTGAGAGAAATTGGAGTACTTGTGTCCTTTTCCATACAAAGATGTGGAGGCTATGGTGAGAACTCTCAATCCTATCTACACAATGCTATGCATTACCGATATGGAGGATAGTACTATGGGTCTTCTTTATGAGTATATGGATAAGATAGGAGAGGCTCTAAAAAAAATAACTTTTTGCCCTCGGACATTTAAGTAACTCTTGAGTCTTTATTTTACAAATTGATATTATATGTGTGAATTTTGAAATTTGAATAACTATTCTTGAGACTTGAATTGACATTTCTTCAATGTTGACATCTTAAGGACTGCTCAAATCGTAGCTGTGTGGGAGAGAAGATGGAATTGGTTTCATAGACCAATTCATGCAATGGCCCATGTATTGCATCCTCTTTGGCAAGATGATGAGCAAAGTGAGTGTGAGGAGCTAAAGAAGGGATTCATGGAGTACATGACAAAGGTGACAAGTGGCGATGTGTCAATGCTTCAAAGGATTGAGGATGATCTTTTGACATTCCGCAATGAGAGCTTGCATTTTGGTAGAGAGACTACGAAGTTGAGAGAGACTCAACTTCAGCCTGTCTCATGGTAGGAAAAGTATGGAAATTGTGCGCCCACATTGGTAATTTGCAACCCCAAGATTTCTTCTTTTAATAATTATACATAATCACATATTTGTAATTTATTATCACTCGCATTCACCGCATAGTTTAATTCTTGAAAGTTGAATCTTAGATTCTTATGGCTCTATTTGTGTTTCTATTTGAATGATGATTTATAGAAACGCATTGCTATACGAGTTCTCTCACAAGATTGTAGCTTAGGCCCTTGTGAGAGAAATTGGAGTACTTGGGCCCTTTTCCATACAAAGAAAAGGAATAAACTTACCACTGCTCAGTTAGAGAGGTTGGTCTTTTGCCATTGCAACCTCCAATTGCTTAAGAAAAACGATATTCATCCCGAGCCTGCGCAGGTGATTATATTTATATTTTGCTAATAGCTTATGGTCTTTGAAGTTTGACTCTTGAATGCCAATTCTAGAATCTAAAGATGATAACTTTTTTAAATCTCTATATCAAATAAACACAGGTAAATATTGACAAGATCGACATAAAGAAGGCGAGGTTTGTTCTAGATATCACTCCAGAGGAGGGGGACATATATACCATGCTCTACCAGGAGATGATAACCCCAAGCCGTACCACGCGCAACAGGACTGCTTCACAACCTCAAAGAGCAATAGATGGAGATAGCACTTCAACTGCTCTAGCAGATTCTCTAGCAAATTCAGGAGCTTCTGATAGTTCTGGCTCATCAGCTGATGTGGATAGCGACAAGCCAGAGGAGGATCAGGATGACAGCACCTCTATTGGCTTAGATGATGTTGCTACAGATGCTTGAGCCTTGAGCCTTGATTTTATCGTTGATGTTGAGCATTGTTGACAGTTGTCAGTTGCTTATGTTTTTTCCCATGGCTGACAAGTGGCCGTTCTTTGAACTTGGAAGTTATCAGTTCTTTGAGATCTCATAGATCTATTATCTTACTTTGATATTTGACTCTTGAGACATGTCACGACTCACATGATACATCATATGATCATTGCTATAGCTTGTAATCTTGACTCTTGGGTCTTTAAATTGGCTTTTGTTGATATTAGATGTATCTAGATTCTAGAATCTAGGTTGCCTTCTTTTGAAATTTGAATGATGAATGATGAATCTTGATGTAGCATGTATCTACTTAGTACTATGATCTGTCACCGGTGACTACTCGTATTATTATGAGTAACGAGTGATGAGTCTCATGAATGATGAACTTGACTTTTAACTTTTAAGTTCTGATCATGATTCTTGGATGACAGATGTTATGATATTAGTATGTTACACTTTTGTTTCAAAATATTGTAAGATATTTTGGGTGATTTAAGATTTCTTCAATCTTGTGATTTGCAGCTTGCGAAATTGATAACTATGTGAAATTGCTGCGCATTGTGATTTGTGAAATTTAAATCATGGGTCTGGGAAGTTGGATTCTTGTGCTAAAAGTTAAGATTGTTCAATCACCAATGACTCTAGTCTCTAGTATACTTAGTATATGTATATATATGTATATTTAATCATAATTTATTGGTTTCTCCGAAACGCCGTTTCAACCAAAATTTCAAATGGCTGAAACTCCATTTCTCTCAGTTTCCGAAACTCCTGTTTCCGAAACACATGGAAACTAGGCTATACACGAGGTGCCATCACTGCCGATCGGGGACTAGAAGTATACAATCCCCAAAGCATACACGTCGGCCATAGATATCCTTCAACTAGGATATGCTTTGCCTTTTCGGATTCTATCGATTTTTGATCAGAGAGGATTGATGTATAGAAATGGAGATGGGGAGTATTTGATGCAACAAAAGTATACAATGCTAGGCAAATTGGAAAACGCATATAGGCAAGGGTGTAGGATAAAAATGCAGCCATAGGTTCAAGTGATCATCACCCCAAGTCTGATTGGATGTCGCCTAGCACTTGAAGAGACTGCCCAAGTTCAAAACGTAGTAGAAAATGAGTAACCTGCACCTATCTAGGTGTCCATCCTGGAATGGTGTTTCTGTTAGCAGTCATGTTTGTCATGCCTTGTCATCTCCTGCCTGTGAGCCTCAGTCTGAGTCAGACGAGGACATTAGGAGCTCTGACATGTCTGTCATGTGTTATGATGGGGGAGGCTAGTCACTCTTGACTGGCTGTCTTAGGTTGTGTATTTCTTTTTGGCCTCTTTTAGTGGGCAGCCACTGGCTGCCCGGCCACCTTTTTGGTCACTGTTGTGGGGCGCCCATTTTAGGGCACTTTTAGGGTTTGCGCCCATTTTAGGGTTAGGGTTAGGGTTTGTCCGTTGCCTATTTATTGGCAGCCCCCCTCCCCACTTGGTCAGTTGTCTTCTTGCAGATTCCGACACTCCTTCTCCCCCGTGGTGGTGCTGCCATCATCATCAGCCTGATCTGGTGCCCTCACTGACGCTGTGGGCTGCGTGCAGGGACTGATCAGTCCATTTCAGTGTATTCAGCATTCATTTCAGTCAGTGCAGATTTCTCTTCCTTATTTTCTGCTTTCTCTCTCTCTCTCCCTCCGTGTTCGTATTTCCTCTTCCGTTGCGCACTCTCACATGGTATCATCGCCAAACTGAGAGTACACGGAGCTGAGTTTTACGCGGGAGAACACCCACAACTCTGCGTTTGCTGGTCAAGACGTCTCCAACAGCTGAGGCGTCATCCTCTGCACCATCTCCTTGATCAGGTCGGCCTGTTTTGGTGTCAACAAATTTGCGTTTGCTGCTGGCGCCTTCTCCAGTGGCTGCCACGTCATCACCACCCTCTTCCTGCCTGCGTTTTCAGCCTGGGCGGCCCTCCTCCAGCTGGGCGACACCCTTCCAGCCTGCGCCTTGCTGTTCTGGCTGTTGTTCCATCGTCCGGCGGCTCTTTTCCTGCTGGCGACTTCTTCCCAGGCTGCGTTTTCAAGCAAGCGGCTGTTTTTCTGTGGTGATTGCATCGTCAGCATTTGCGTTTGACATCATCCTTGCGTTCTGTGCAAGGCGGCCAGCTCAGGAGCTTCTGGTGTTTGTGTTTCGGCACCGGCAACCTTCCCTTGTTGTGTTTTGGTGTTTGCAGATTGGAAGATGTCTTCTCATCAGTTTACAGGTTTTGATGACTCAGATGATGAGCTTTTGTCTCGACATTCATCTGAACGGAGGCGTGATTTCTATCGCGAGGATCGTCATATGGAGTCTCTTCCTCGTTCCCGTCCCCCTTCTATTCATGTATCTCGGCGATCCCCTTCCAGTGGGCCGAAGATGCAGCCTTTGGTACCCCCTGTACAGGTACCCGTACTTCCTCAGCTGCCCAAAGAGGACCGGTTGGATGGCTCCAACTTTTCTCTATGGTCCTGCAAGGTGGAGTGTATCTTGGACTCCTTCGATCTTTGGGAGCTTGTTTCTGTTCCTATTCCCCGGCCTAAGGTGGATCCCGCAAATGGGACATCTATGGATCGTGCAGCCTTATGGGATCGGCTTAATTCTAGAGCCAGATCTTTCCTCTTTCTGAGTTTGCAGGATTCTGTCCTTGTTCATGTTCACAGGTTGAAGACTGCAGCGGACGTGTGGCAGAAGCTAGCGTCTCTCTATCAACAGAAGACGTTTGCCCACCGGATATCTCTCGAAAAGAAGTTGCGGATGCTCGCTATTGATGATAGTCCTTCCATGAAGGACCACATCAACAGATTACAGGATATGAGGGATGAGCTTGTATCCCTCGGTCGGACGATATCTTCTGAAGACATGGCTATGATTCTTTTGACTCAGCTGCCATCGCCTCGGTTTGATGTCTTCTACACTACTTACATCGAGGACCCGTGAGAAGCTTCTATGGGAGGTGTTATCCCCACTTGTCTTGGAGCATGACGAGCGACTCAGAGAGGTCAGTGCTAGTGGATCCGACTCCACTAGAGCCTTTGTTGCAGGTTCGGGAGGACAAAAGAAGAAGAAGAAGTCAAAGGCTAAGAAGAAGGACAGTTCTTCAGACTCTGACTCAGATTCAGAGAGACCGAAGTGCCCACACTGTGGGAAAGGGACACATCCAGAGGAGAAATGTTGGAAGAAGTACCCTCACCTTCATCCGGGAGCGAAGGGTGGATCTACATCGGAGCCTTCTTCTACCTCTACACTAGCTATTACCCATGAGTCAGTGTTCCTTCATATCCATGCTTTGGAGAAGGATCCTTCTTCCGTGGCTGCAGTGTCTTCTGCGCAGCCTTGGTTAGTGGACAGTGGTCCTTCGAGTCATATGACTCCCCGAGGTGATTTGTTACAGGATCTCCGTCCATCAGAGGGTTCAGTCACTGTTGGTGACATTTTATCGGTGCCTATTAGTGGTGTTGGCACATTGCCTTTGTTTACAGACCGACCTACGAGCTTCCTTTCACAGGCCCTACATGTTCCGGACTTGGGCCTTCCCCTCCTCTCAGTTTATGGTCTTACGAGGCTTGGCACACGAGTGATCTTCACCGAGCATGCCGTTGTTATTGAGGATTCTTTTACAGGAGCTGTCTTATCTACAGGTTGGCAGGAGAGCGGGCTTTACAGGCTCCATTCCCCTTCTTTGATGCTGGGTCCTCTGAGGCACTCTATTGCTACACCCGTTCCTACTTGTGCACCTTCTATTCCACAGATTCCTTCCCATCCCCCACCTTCTCCTCCGGTGGTTCCCTCGTACCCTCCATCCCTTTCAGAGGGGGACGATCTCGGTGATGCGGCTGTGGATTCCCTGGCCCCTAGTGTTTTAGAGGGGGCTTTCCAGGATCGTGAGGAGCTCCTTCAGCGGCAGTCTACATCGACGGACTTCATAGACATTGGCATTCCTCTTGCCACCCCAGGATCTATTTCCTCTTCGGCCTTCAGCCACATCCAGGATTTGAGAGGGGGTGTTAGCAGTCATGTTTGTCATGCCTTGTCATCTCCTGCCTGTGAGCCTCAGTCTGAGTCAGACGAGGACATTAGGAGCTCTGACATGTCTGTCATGTGTTATGATGGGGGAGGCTAGTCACTCTTGACTGGCTGTCTTAGGTTGTGTATTTCTTTTTGGCCTCTTTTAGTGGGCAGCCACTGGCTGCCCGGCCACCTTTTTAGTCACTGTTGTGGGGCGCCCATTTTAGGGCACTTTTAGGGTTTGCGCCCATTTTAGGGTTTGCGCCCATTTTAGGGTTAGGGTTAGGGTTTGTCCGTTGCCTATTTATTGGCAGCCCCCCTCCCCACTTGGTCAGTTGTCTTCTTGCAAATTCCGACACTCCTTCTCCCCCGTGGTGGTGCTGCCATCATCATCAGCCTGATCTGGTGCCCTCACTGACGCTGTGGGCTGCGTGCAGGGACTGATCAGTCCATTTCAGTGTATTCAGCATTCATTTCAGTCAGTGCAGATTTCTCTTCCTTATTTTCTGCTTTCTCTCTCTCTCTCCCTCCGTGTTCGTATTTCCTCTTCCGTTGCGCACTCTCACAGTTTCCTCAGCCAAGAAGAACAATCACCTAAACCGTAGGAAGCTGCCGTGACCTGAGGTGACGTAGGAGCTTGACGAGGCTGTATGGTGCCGCCTAGGTCAGAGAACCTACCATCCCATATAGATAAAAGTCTGGCCACCAAAAAATTGCACTGAAACGCAGCCTAGTTAGGAGAAAGAAGCCCTAGCTGCCTAACACGTTTTGCTACATTTCATAGTTTTAGAAGTCTACACACACTGGTGATACTGATTTGTGATTGAGTTTTGCATTGGACTAGCCACCTAGCATTCACCCTGATTGCTACCTTCATTTGGAATCACCATACCAACTACATTTGCATTTTCAAATTGTTAGCCATTCGTATAGTGCTGCCACCATCAATCATCATCATCCTCAAATACATTTTGGACTGCTATTGGCCGATTTGGATCTGTTTGAGTATGACACACATCAACGCTCGTTCATCAGCCACCTCTACCATAGCCCTACTACCTATAGACATAGAGGTTCGATGCCCCATTGGTTGTATTATCATCCATTCACATCATATATTCATTAGCATTCAGCATTTTTCAAATTGTGTTCTCCGTGCTATCAGAGACTTGGATTTTTTGTGTCTACCATACCTTTTCTATACAATGGCATCAAACTTCGGGGCCAATCAATGTCATCGCCAATAAATAGGAGCATTCTAGCTCTAGTATTCAATTTGCTGATTCACTATGTGTAGATTAATCTATTTGCAAATTAAGAACGCATTGCTTCCCTTTGGTTGATACTAAAGGCTAGTTTCAACATTATGGGAGACACTTGCAACATTAGACCTCATTGTCACAATCATCACCAAAGTTTTGAGTCAATTCTAACGTCTATCTTTGAAATAGACTATGTATCATATATCTTCCGAATCAACTTCCTCAAATGTTGGTATGGGCCCACTTTCCAACTCCAACCACCTAGCTCTTATGCTTCTATCACAAGTATAACAACTTTATCACTTCCATACATATAAGTCAAATTACTATCCCTCTTAGCTTGAAGGTGAGGTTTTCACTATGAACGTTGATCCTCAAGTTGGTGCTTCAATTGGACAACTAACAAATTAGTGGAGCCATCTTTGACTACCTAAGCGTCAAAGAAACACAATTCCGAGAAAACCAAGATCATATGCTAGCATAGTGGCGAGAAAAAGGCTACCAAATCCATGATCGGGAGAAGTAGAAATTGGAATGAAGGAAAAGAAGAATCGAATTTTTCTTGGAGAACTTGGCAGTACTCAACTAGGGGCAATGGGCCCTCGGGTATCTACATCTTCATTTTTAATTTGTGATTCTAATGTGTTTTTGATGCATAATATGTCTACAAGGTCTATTTGGTCAGAACTAGTGCTTCTATAAGCAGTCAAATGGGTAGGCGGATTGCTATGTGAGACAACTCATCGTTAGTGGTTGACAAACATGTCTTACATAACATATTATACATAGAGCCTTGCATAAGCCTGGTGTCTAGGCTGAAGATTTCATGGTTAGTCCATTGATTATTCCAAGTCCTACTCTTTACAAGAACAAACTCGCAAGTAAACACGCGTTTCTTCCAGGTCCTAAGATTTCCAAGCGCAAAAGATGTTTTGCACGAATGAGCTCGCTCCTTTAGAATGGAAATTAGTCATGCACTTTGCTAAATTCATGATGCACCGAGGCTTATCACAGTAGCCAGTTGGGTTTAGCTTATGATAGCTGAATGCCCAATCTGCAAACTTATCGAACACATACAAGAGTGGTGCAGTCAAAAGTTCGAGGTGTTGATTGGATCAGATAAACATCTGACAAGCTCTCGAGATCCCAAAATTTCACAATAAGCTCAAAGATAATCTAAAAGGCCCCCTTTCTGGAGGCATTTAGTTCATATTGTTAATTTGGTTATCCAGCCATTACGCTCACTAAGTTGATGGCATATGAAGGAACTCAAGAAAGGCTTTTCTAGCCCATTTATGCATCGGATTCTGGAAATACATGGAATTCAGTGAGGTGTAGAGGCAGAATTTTCGGTAACAATATGGATGCGCCTTTATGCTCACAGTGATGCAAACAGGAGGACTACAGGAATCACAAATTTCACAACAAGTCGTCTCTGTTATTGTGGGGATCCTGTCGACAGACTGTTTGATGGTTCTCATTTTGATGAATAGAGCAGGTAAAGCAACAAGCTACGGCAGTGCCTTTGGAACCGCACGGCACATCAGCTTAAGGACTTTACTGTGTCTTCTGGATTTTATAGAGACAGGGTAGTGAGATAGATACAAAAATAATTACCAGCCGAGTATGCGCAACCGGATTTGCCAAGCTCTCCATCACCATTGTACAGAAAGAAGGAAACCGCGAGAGGAAATCACCCCGGCCATGTGTCTGGTAACAGTGTTGTGTGCATTGAAGGCAAGCAGTGAAACGGTGCTGCTGCCTGTACTCTTCTTCCTCCATGCCCGATCGAACAAATGAAGACGAAGGAGGGGGGCAAGATCAATTCACTGGTCTAAATGAAGAAATTGGGGAGGACAGGGTTTAAATCTTGGGGAGGACAAGGGAATTGGGTGAGCAGTATGCAATGAGACCCACAAACAGTGAGAAACAGGGGAGAGACAAGCCCACGACACGATAAACGGAGAGAATTGATGAATACAAAAGGATCGGCTCTCTCTCACACGAGTTTGCAACGGCTGCCTGGGCTCTCTTTTTTCCTATTTGTTCTCGTTTTTCTTGAAGGAGAGAGAGAACAGTAGTGGAGCTGTAGCATGGGGAAAGGCAGTAGTGCGGGGCGAGCGAATTTTGACTGGAAAATTAGAAGAAGAGAAGTACAAGAAAAGAGGCCTTCTGAGTTCTGGCCTTACCTACAGTGGAAGCATTTGATTGCAATCGAATGGGAACAGGCCCTCTCAGGCTCTCTCTCACATCAATGGATGAACCGTAGGGTTTTGCAGTTGTTGGTTCTTTATTGTGCGGGAACTGTGTTGTGTTACTGTTGGAGCGGCAGCAACTGACCACTGCGCACCCTTCGATTCCTCGTTTCATCGTGACTCATGATCAGCAGCGTCTGCGGCTCCTCCACCTTTTACTGCCTGTCAGGGCCCAGGCCCCAACCAATAAATTTTCATTCCTGAATCCTCACCACATGAACCCCCCCCATCCTAATGACTTTAGAGTTTGGTCACACGCAGGTCGCCTGACCTGCATCCTCACCAGATGAACCCCCCCCCCCGCCCCCAATCCTAATGACTCTAGAGTTAGGTCACACGCAGGTCGCTTGACCTGCAGATTTGTGCATCTCCATCCCTGTGAACTTGTGCCCCGTGAAAAAGGGGGGTGCCAAGTCGAGAGAGTAGGGTACTTCGTCATCTCGTGGTAGCAAATCAAGGCGGATGCTTTTTATCGGACGCCTCCTTTCTCTCACCTCTCACATGCACCATTCCTCGAAGCAAAGCTCATCAAGGAATAAGAGCAAGCTCAAAGGGTATATAAGTTGGGTTGGATAAAGAAGTTTGGCTTAGAGTAAATCTTGGATGGTCTCTCTCTCTCTCTCTCTCTCTCTCTCTCTCTCTCTCTCTCTCTCTCTCTCTCTCTCTCTCTCTCTCTCTCTCTCTCTCTCTCTCTCTCTCTCTCTCTCTCTCTCTCTCTCTCTCTCTCTCTCTCTCTCTCTCTCTCAACGCGGGCACATGGCCTTAGGGAACCCCTTCTTCAATGGCTTAAGTTGATGTGGCAATAAGACAATGCAATGCCCCTTCACCCCCAACATTAGTGGGCCAAACAAAGGGGTACCTAATGAGGCAGGGATGATGTGCTAGGCAAAAATCAACATGTGTGTCATCATAAAATCACAAGATGTGAGCTCTGACCTATTATTGGGAATAGCACAACCTCTGATTCCTTGTTATTGCCATTAAGCCTTTCTACACGACTCATCTAGTGATAATTTTAATCACATCACATCACATCACTAATCTAGTTCCACATCATTTGCATAGAATTTGGTTCATCTAATTGCCAGTTTGCAAGGTGCCAAGCATCATCTTCAATGATATTGTGTGATGCTTCCACAACCTTGCTAGCATCATCTTGAACAATACAGTTCACTTTTTCCACAACCTTGCAGGATCTGACCATGACATCCAAGTATGTTTCTCTTCTTCAATCCTATTTTCCTATCAATCTTTGATAAGTACTCACATGCAACTTCACAGCTTCATTTCCCTATTTACTTTTAAGTCTATTGATATAATTTGCATCAACATAGCATGCCCAATGTCAGTCCTATTTTCATTTAAATATGTGATCAATCTCACTGCTATTTTCCTTTCAATCATCAAAATTATATGCATGCAGCGTTAGAGTTTCATTGTCCTGTTTTCATTCCAATCTCTTAACATAGATTGCATGCTTTCATCAACATACCATGATGAATCATTCAACCACAACACAACAACTTCTACTTAAATTCATCATCACCCTATGCTAGTAAACCATCATTGACATCATCACAAAGTGCTGGTGTAGTCTTTTCTTTGCTTCAACATCAATCGTGAAAGCTTTCAATTTACCAAAGTGATGTTTGTAGCTTAAAGTTCATTGTGTTGTACTTGCATTGTTCACATGCTTCCTCCTAGGACTTGTATGTTAGCTGCATCTACATTCTTGAAATGGGGTGCATTGCATTAATCTATTCCAAGATGTTGCACATTTATTGTTTTGTAAATTTGTTGAGGCAATGTTCATCAAGGAGACTTGCCCTTTTGCTTTTTGCTCTATGTCATTGAGAACTTTCCTACATGGGTACATGCATGGCATTATCATTTGCATGTAGTTCTAGATCTAATTCCTTGCCTTCTGTGTAAAGATTTAATTGTACTTATTTCTCTTAGTGATCACATAATTTGTGTGCATGGATTACGAATCATGCCTCCAGGTACAAACCCAACCTTCTCCATATTTTCAGCACAATTCTGTGCCCCGTAATTCAATTCAAACCATTTGAAACAAATATTTTAAGAAATCCTAAACTCATGGCTCTAAAATCATTTATCTCATAATAACAACATTTCTCTTACTTTCTTAAGAAAAGAGACTCACCCGTTATTCTAAGAGAAATGATTTCAAAGCCATGAGTTTGGGATTCTTAAATTATTTGTCTCAAATGGTTTGTATTGAATTATGGGGCATAAAATTATGCGGAAAATATAAAGAAGGTTTGGTTTGTACCTAAAGGTATGAATAGTAACCCTTGCACACAAATGATGTGATCACTAAATGAAATAACTACAAGTGAATCCTTCCATAGAAGAAGGAATCAAATCTACAACTTTGACAGGGGGAGGGGGAGGCATCTTTATTTTGCATTATGGGATCTATTATTTTAGGTAAGCTTGAATTGATTGAGTTTAGTCTACACACGAGCTGTGATGTGCCCTAATAAAGTCATATTGAACTTTTTTCTGATGTGTGTGTAGATAGTGTTTGGAAATTATTTTTAGGTCATTTTAAGTGTTTTGACAAATTCTGGTGATGGTAAATTTTTGGTCAAATTTTTCTAACTGATAGGCAGAAAACATGTTTTGAAAGTTGATTTGTGATCAAATGAAGCAAATTTCAGTCAAAGTTCTTCTCACGGAGTTTGAAGAGGAGATTGAGGAGAATATTTTATTGTCTCATAGGCTCGATCCAATTCTTCATCGTTTTGGAGATATGAGCATTTGAAAATTAAAAATGAAAATTTTCAACACTTATAATTAAGTTTTTAAATGTATCTTACTTTTTGCGCTTTCTTTTCGTTTTTGGCAAATCGCATGACATAAGTAATGATTTGGAAGATTGCGACAATTTGGGCACACACTTTTCTTGGAAATGCACCGTTCTTGGAAAAGCTTATTCTGAATACATTTTGGTAGAAAAGCTGAACGACCATTAATCTTCATCATCCTCTTCTTTTAAAACCTGAGATTAAGATTGTGAATGAAGATGCGATTGAGATTGAGATTGTGAGCGGCATTTTTATTTTGCGTTATGGGATCTATTGTTTTAGGTAAGCTTGAATTGATTGAGTTTAGTCTATACATGAGCTGTGATATGCCCAAATAAAGTCATATTGAACTTTTTTTTGATATGTGTGTAGATAGTGTTTGGAAATGATTTTTAGGTCATTCTAAGTGTTTTGACAATTTTTGGTAATGGTAAAATTTTTGTCAAATTTTTCTAACTGATAGGCATAAGATCTATTTTGAAAGTTGATTTGTGTGATCAAACGGAGCAAATTTTGGTCAAAGTTCTTCTCACAGAGTTTGAAGAGGAGATTCAAGAGAATATTTTATCGTCTCCTAGGCTCGATCCAATTCTTCACCATTTTGGAGATATGAGTATTTGAAAATAAAAAATAAAAAATTTCAACGCTTATAATTATTAAATTTTAAAACATATATCTTACTTTTTGTGCTTTCTTTTCGTTTCTAGCAAATCGCATGGCATGAGTGATGATTTGGAGGTTCATGTCAATTTTGGTACACACTTTTCTTGGAAAATGCACCGTTATTAGAAAAACTTATTTTGAAGATGTTTTGGCAGAAAAGATGAATGAATAGTCATCTTCATCATCATCTTCTTTTAAAACCCAAGATTAAGACTATGAATGTGATTGTAATTGTGATTGAGATTGTGAGCGAGAGTGCAATTGAGAATGAGATTGTGATTCTTTCATGTACATGAAGTCAGCTTGAGGGTGGTTGAGAGGTTTGAGCTCCGCATTGGAGTGCAATTTTGATTGTGCTATCTGTTGCTCCTCTGTTTTCTTCAAGCTCTAATATAAAATTCTTTCTGTACTCTTTCTACTAGCGTCTCTCTATTAGAATTGTATTGATTTTTATCAAATTGTGACTTGTTGTGTTGCAAGTGGTATTAGAGCAGTTCTAATCCATGAAGATGGAAACCCTAGAGCGAGTCTATGAGTAGGAAAAACTCATTCAACCTCTTCTTGCTTACTTGAGAAAAGAATAAGTCGGTAAAGAAGTTGCAAAGACACTAGAGATCGTTGTGGATCTAGGAGGTGAAGCGAATACAACTGGCATGGGCGGATCAACCAGAAAGCCACCTCAACAATCTTGATCACAACAACAAACGAAGAGAAGAGAAAGATCTTTTGAAGATGATACTAGAGAATTTGCTATTAAGCATGTATTCAAGAAGGTGAAACCGAATGAGTTTGATGATGAAAAGAAGACATGTGAATAGCTGGAAGCATGGCTTGAAGAGCTTGAAGATTTTTTTGAGCTATGAAATTTTTTTGAAGAATCTAAAGCCAAGATTGCAATTTTTAGGAGAGTTATCAAGTTCGTTCTTAAAAAAAGTCAAGTACTTGACATGTATTCAAGAAGGTGAAACCGAATGAGTTTGATGATGAAAAGAAGACATGTGAATATCTGGAAGCATGGCTTGAAGAGCTTGAAGATTTTTTTGAGCTATGAAAGTTTTTTGAAGAATCTAAAGCCAAGATTGCAATTTTTAGGAGAGTTATCAAGTTTGTTCTTAAAAGAAGTCAAGTACTTGAAATATATATCGATAGGTTTAGACTTCCTATAGAGACACAATTTACCACTCATTTTTATACTTTGGAGTCCTTAATTCAAAACAAGGATGTCGTGATAGAGACATTCTTGTCCATGGATATGTACAACTGGGAGGCTAAACAAAGTGTGTGAGTGAGGGATAAGGTTATTGAGGTGTACTCTAATGGTTTAAATAAGAATAAGTGGTGGAATTATGTGGTTGATGCATATCATGTAATGATGCCCATTATATATGCCATACGTAGCATGGATGAGAATGTGGCAAACATGGAAAATAAATGGATGATGTGGTGGACTGTACAAGAGAGTTTAGAGTCTCCTCAAAAGATTACAGATTCCATTGCAAAGCCCTGGCAAAAAACGTTTAAGGCGTCTCAAAGAAAGATATTCATCTCTTTACATAGATGCAAAAGATGAGCTTGTTCTCCTCTCTTGCATACAAGTCTAATGTTGCACCTTGTAGTACCAACTGCAAATCATTATAAGTGATTGTTACATTGTGGACCCATATGTCCTCGACAGAATGGTGGGTCTCCTTTGATAACAGGTCCACTGGTCACCCAATTACAAAATGCATATATAATATATTCGCAAGGTACAATGGAGAGTCAACATTATGAGGAGATTGTCCAAAAACCTCAAAAGCTATATGCTTAGAATTCTCCCTCTTGCCATCATGAAGGCATTTGCTCACTTTCCACTACCCTTTCTTAATCTATGTTTCTGATGAGCATGGCCAAATTGTCTTCACTATTTCGATTGTCATGGCCTTGTTGACCTCCTTCCATGGCATGTGGGCTAGATTAGCCCATTGGGAGAGTTGTTGGGATGTGCATTGGGCCTTCCTTCCAACCAAGGTGACCAATAAGCTCTTCAAACACTCATACGCCTTTCGACGCACTTGCAGAATCATGGATAGAAAATAAGACACAACAACGAGAGATAGCTTTAATAGTGATTAGGAGAAATGAGAAGCTCTCTAACAAATTAGAAATGAGGTGTCATAACTTTTTAATAGTGATTAATAGAAAACAAGTTTAAAGAATGACACCTTGGCATAAAAAATAACAAGTTCACTTGCAATGAGAGATACATTACATCTATATGATAGGCATAATATCCATTTATACATTTTTTACTTAATCAAGATGTTAAACACAATAATTAACAATTTTGCATAATGTGATTCAAATAATTTGAGGTGCAAATTATAAATTGCAACTCCTTAACAAATTGTTTTGTATAGAGTCTAGAGTACAAACTATTACAAAAATTTGTATAGAGTACAAAGTGTTATAGAAATTGATAAGATATTTTACAAAATTGAATCACAGAGGATGATAGGGCCAAGCTCAATGATGGGTCTCTGTGTCTTTGCAAGATTCATGTGGAACTCCACATGGGTCTGTGTGTCTTTGCAAGTTCCACAAGGAACTCCACTCGTAAGAATGCATCAAAATTTGCTAAGGATGTTTGCAGAGCCCTGTCATCCAACTTCATATGGTCCCTAGCCTTCCATTCTAGAGTGTACATGATTTCATTGTCTAGAGCATTCTTTACTCCCTATGTAGCCATAGGTGCTAACCTATGTGCCAAAATTCAACAAGGTAAAGGATGAGCCAACCGACTACATAGAGATCAAACTCCTTACCATAGGCAGACTACCAAAGTGGATCATAGATTTTGAGTGCGAACCATGGCCTTCTTATTATTTCTACTTCTCCTCTTCATCAATGCTCTTCAATGACATGATGCTCTACATCAAGATTCACAACATTCCAATTAAGATTTGGCCTCACCACCTGCAATGAGCATTAGGCTCCAATCTATAATCCCTCGCTTGGGGGTGTTATCTCTAGTGAAGTCCAAAACTAAGTTATTTACATACAGATCTAAAAGGATGACATTGATGTTGTCCATACTCTTCATCCCATCTATAACTGCATGAATTACGTTAGGCATAGTGTCCATGATACCTAGGATTCTAGCTTTCATCTCAACACTAAGCTCCACATCAAGATTAGGTTCAAAATCATATGGGGGCTTGTGAGGCCCTCAATTGTTCTTCTATATTTACATTTTGCAAAAGAGGCCCACATAAGTATACCATTTAATGCGCTACCATTGAAGCAAGGAAATACAGTAACCTAGAGGAGACTCATAGGTGTATGTAATGCATTGCATGATTGATGCATTTACCTTCTACATTTCACACTCCACTTGGAATTGCTACAACTTTGTGTTATCTAATCCCTTATATATTTTGGGGCAATACACAATTTTGGGAGGGAAGAAAGTGATGCCCTCTATAGTGACCTCCACACACACTCTCCGAAGGCACCCTCACCTATCACATTGCTAGGTTTGAGGGCATCAAACAAGATGCCAATTGATGGTGCACATTGATGATTTCAGAGTGTGCATGTAAAGGTGCCCGGTCCTAACAAACCACTTGCCTCACTTGTGGGACTCGCGCATGGACTTCCACCTATGGTGATCTTCAATCACTTGGAAAGGGAGGTTGTGCTCGACAGGTCCTTTGCTGGCTTGGAGCATGTCCCCCTCCTCTTTCCACTTTGTATTTCAAATAGCTTCTCCCTCAAAGCTAATGCTGGTGCCAACTCCTTAAGATCCTCTAAGATCTTTGGTGCATTCCCTAGCAACATGTGACACAAACGCAGGTTTCTCTCATCATTCCACATTGCATCAACAACTAAGTGCCCTAAGCATTGTTGTTGTTGTAGTAGTGTGCACATGGCCTCACATGGCCCATTACAAAAGTTTAGAAGAGCAATCTTGTTGCTATTGATAAATGAGATCTACTTATTTGTGCATGACGATATGACCTACACCAAGAAAATTCATAATGCCTTTGCAACATTGAGTGCCATCTTTTCTACCTCCTAGATCATTCTATAATAAATAAAAACAAGTGTTTAAGTATAGTGGTGAAACCTATATATATGAACTACAAGTGAATTTCATTGTAATATAATATTGTATGTATGAAACATTGAAAACTCACATACGTACATATGCATGAAAACTAATTTTAAAAGTGTTGAGTGAAATAAACATGTGTTTTAACATAATGACAAATACTAATCAAAGAAACCCTAACTAAAGAAACTTCATAGTTCTCTCATGGAAATAATTCTTATAATTTAAAAAAATTTGTACAATGTAACAAAATTTGGAAATATCATGTAACGACATTAACTCATTCCATATTGAGTTAATAATCATTATATATATATATATATATATATATATATATATATATATATATATATATATATATATATATATATAGAGAGAGAGAGAGGGAGGGAGGGAGAGAGAGATTTCTATTTTCGATAAAAATCACTCAATTATGTGACATCTATAAGGTCATTGAAAATTATGTAACACTAATTGCTTGTGCAGTTGGTGTTGGTTTAAGATTCTATTAAGTTATTATTGCTATTCATGTTCAAATGAGAGAGAGAGAGAGAGAGAGAGAGAGAGAGAGAGAGAGAAGGGGGGAAGCAGAAAGGAGAAAGTTTCATGTAGTTTGCATTGGATGCATTAAGTCATTGCTATTCACATTTGAAAGTTGAGAGGAAGAGAGAGAGTCACACACGCACGCACGCACACGCACACGCACATGCACACACATGCACACGCACACTCACATGCACACGCACACGCACATGCACACATGCACGCACGCACGATGCACACGTGCGCGCGTGCACACACACACACACACGCGCGTACGCACGCACGACACACACGCGCACGCGTGCACACACACACACACACACAGAGTATGTGTGTGTCCTAATTTTTTCTTAACATGCACACGCACACGCACATGCACACATGCACGCACGCACGACGCACACGTGCGCGCGTGCACACACACACACACGTACGCACGCACGCACGATGCACATGCGCACACACACACACACACACAGAGTATGTGTGTGTCCTAATTTTTTCTTAATAGAAACAACACAATGAAAATGGTTGAGATGCACAATTGTATGAGAGAATTTTAAGTTGGTTAACAATTGCATATAATGCTATATTATAAATATAATTGCACGATTTTAATTTAAGTTTTTTAAGAGGTATATATATTCTTTAATAAAAATTTACAATTGTATAATTCACTATTGAGTTAAAAAACACAAAACATTACAACATTTAAAATAAAATAATATATAGATCAAGGCATTTTTAGGCTGAATACACAACCTAAATGCCCATCTCAACAAGCACTATCAAATAGATAACGTGTCAAGATAGTTTTGTAGACAAATATATAAGTAAATGCTCATCACATCAAGCAATATCAAATACTTTATGTATCAAGACATTATTTAGTTGAATAAATTATCAAATGCCTATCACTTTATTTATTTATATGTAGCCCATTAGGACACTATCTAGCTAAATTCATGACCAACTACCCATCCATGCAGAAGGGGGAAGGGAGGGTGTAACAATCAAAATGACACCTCTATGCCAAGTTCAGAACACATTGCGAAGTTGACTGAGACATACTTGTCAAAAGACACTCACTTGTCGAATTCATGATTAAGTGCCTATTTGATAGGCATGTTTGAGCACCCATGTATACACATCACGAGACATAAGTATCATGGCATGCATATGCCAAATATACAACACATACCAATACATGTGTCGAACAATTTAGACAAAACAACACATATATAGCACATACAAGTAATGTGTGACAAGGGAGAACCACTTTATGACATGCATAACAAATGCCAATCAGCAATATCCCCCTTGAAATGTATGTATGTATGAAGTGTATATACATACACACAATGAGTGATTGTAGGGGATTGTGCCAATTGGACAACCCCTTTTGTCATGCATATGCATATATGTGCAGATGTGCACACAAATGCACATACATATACACTAAGTGGTAGAATAGGATTGCCTCATGACATACGTACATTGAATTCATGGCCCATGCCAATTGGTAGGCCTACCCTACCACTTGCACAACACAACGTAGGAGAGAGAGAGAGAGAGAGAGAGAGAGAGAGAGAGAGAGAGAGAGAGAGAGAGAGAAAGAAAGTTATATTAACGTCTTCTAAAGACCAAAACTGGCCCATGAGACAAACTGTGATACAACTGATGAGGTCCAGCTATCCAAAATAAAAGTGCTGAATGAAAAGCTAAAAACTGGAAACTGAAAATACGGTGCTGTGAGTGTGATAAGTGTCATGTATGTGTATGTACGTATGTAGCTCTGGTACTCCAGATAATGGCTACAAAAGGGGAACAAATGTCGGCTGTCATAGGGGAACAACTGTCGGCTGTGATAAAGTGGTGCGATGTGTATATGTAACAGATGCAGGGAGATATACTATCCTGGGATGTAGTAGCAGTCGTTGAAGTCACTAATAGCAGGTGACCCCTCCTGGATGCAAGATGTGGTACATCGGCGGTGGAGAAAGAGCAAACTGGAGATCTGAGATCCAATGTGTCGAGTGTCGTCGGATCTCAGTCTGCTGTCGATGTAGATCAAGAATCCTCCGGATCTCCTGTCGGTGTGGCTGTGGGGTCCGAAACCCACGGATCGTCGTGCGGCGTCGGGTACGCTGGTCCTCAGCCTGCTGTGGTGTGAGCCCGGAGGTCTGGCTGGAGGCTGGTACAGTAGCTCTCACTCTGTCTGTCTGAAAAAATTGTGTAATAGTCGTCTAGGTGGGCCCCTCTCTGACTGGGACCCGCTGTGTGCTCTGCTCTCTGATGTGCCATGCCTCTCCCAAAAAACGGCCAAATGATCTCTGATCCATATCAGTCATACATCCCTGAAGTGAGCTGCTCAATGTGTATCTAGATCTCAACTCTGAGTATGCCGGGCATCTGAGAACAAAATGCTCCTCACTTTCCACCTCTGATCTGCAAAGGGGGCATATCCTCTCCTCCCGTGGGATGCCACTGGCTCTGCCACTCTCAATCATAAGCTGATGTGATGATACCCTGAGCTGTCCAATAAGAACTCTCAATCGATGTGGCATATAGATCTGCATATATCTCGGAATCTCTATGAATCCCTGCTCTGATATGTTCAATAACTGTGTATAATAATGTGCCATCTTCGATGGCAGTGGCTGTGCAGGGCTGACCCATGTCCTCTGTATATAAATATGCCATATCTCCTGTCTGATGAGAACCTAAAAGCAAGAGCAGAATGGAGCCCTATTCACCATGACAGTCATCTTAGCAATTGACATAATCGCCCCTCTTGAATATGGGGCATGCTTGTGGTGGGTTTTCCCATGACAAGTAGCATAATGGCAACAACGTCATTAGGTCTATGGTACAAGGCAATGTTGGAAAACCAACATAGATACCAAATATTTTATAGGATGGGCTACGATAACTTTCATTTATTGAAGTCACAAATAGAGCTATTTCCACTATCTATAGAGACAACACATTTTGTAAGAAGGTTGATCCCTAATGACTCGGTACTTGCATGTGTTTTATGGCACTTTACTCATGGTCACTTTGCGAGAGTGATCAAGAAAATCTTTGTGCTATGATGTAGCACCATCAAAAAGTATAATGAGGCCATCATGGATATGCTTTGTTCTAAAATACTATTGGTGAGGCAAGGCCTTAAAATTACATCAAGTGACTATTTATGTAGGATTATCTCAGAATTAAAAATCCTTGCCAAACATGTGTCGTACAACAGATGGATCTCACATTCAATTGTATCAACAATCGGCCGGATGAACATGAAACCCCTTCATATTACATATGCAAACTTGTTTTTCCTAATGTGTTGCTATATGACATAATTGACTCTAGGAAGACCTTTTGGAGCACTATATACAATGTCCTTGGAGGTGTATATGATTCAACACACTTCAAGGAATCTGCCTAGCATGCAAAATGATGGTTGGGAAAGAGGTATTGCAAGAGCCAATGATTGAAGTACGGGGTGAAAACATTCAAACTTACATACAAATTGTATGTATAAGGCAAAATCATTTGTTTTGAAGGAATTTAGAGCAAAGGACGGATTATAGTTAGATTAGAATTTTTTTTAAAAAATCATCAAGTTAGCTAGGGTAGAGTCATTGTTGAGAATGCATTTGGTATTTTGCAAAATAGATGGTGCATTCTTAGGAGGCCACATGTCATGCTTCTTTGGCACCTTGCATTGCAACAGCATATTGTGTGTTATATAATCGTGCAATAAAACATGGAGAGATTGAGTTGTCAAATTGTATAGATCTATATCCAAATGATAGGGAGGTGGTGCGAAGAGGTCGTAAAGGGTGATAGACTTGGGGATTTGTTTAAGAAGAGCCTTATTTAGAGATTTCACCATTAGATCCTCTAAGTCTACAGTGAGTGAAGAGATTGTGGAGGAAAGCAAAGAAGAAGAGGAGAATCGATAAAGTAATGATAATAAAGGAGGAGAAGAGGAAGTAATAGATGAAGAAAGAAATTAATTACTTTACTTAAGAGCTTTTTTTTGGTAATATAGATGTGTGGGATTGATGACATGTGTGAGTTTGTTCCAAACTATTGAAAACAAAACAAGTTATCTACTTATGTAGTTTGTTGCATTTACATAGCTTGTAATATATGGTTTCCCCCCTCCTTTTTCTACCTTGGTCATATGTGTGGTCATATGTTGTGCATGTGGCCTATCTAGACTATGTGCTTGCATGTTTGCTTGTGTGATTGTCCAAAGAATTTGCTTGTTCTGTATGTTAGTTATCTCATTTATAGCCTAGGTAGGTAAGGCCTTTTTGGTAGAGCTTATGATGGGGCTTGAATCCCCAAAGGTCATAGAAAATGTATTTTGGTTCGGGTTCCATTTGGGGTTCAATAGGTACCATATTTCCATTTGGGCTCCGATAGGTAGATTCCTACTCCACTTTCCCTAACAAAACCTTGTCGGTCCACATGCCCCTAAATTTGATAGGACTTGAATTTTTTTAAATTAACATGTACTTATCAAATGTTGGACGGAAGACCTCATGTGCCCAACTCTCTCTTCTCCCATTGCATTCTCTCTCCTCCTAAAATACCTTCACATTTGGAGGCCATGGGATCCACTTCTCTACTTCCATGGGCATGTATCCCTACCATCTTACACACCATCGTATAGGTCAATTTACTTGCACATGGTGAGGCTCTTAGAGAAAATTATCACATGAGCATAATGAGAGTCAATTCTAAGCACCTTTATGAATATATTCCCACCACCTCATAAGATGGAAGTTCCCCCCCTAAATCAAAACTAGGGTTTTGAAAAAGATAAATTTGCACATCATAGAGCCAAATCAAGTTTTGGAAAAAGTCCTTTAGATGGTGTAAATATTTTCTTCTTGAAAATGCATATATTTAGATATAATTTTGGAAGAGCATGAATAAAAATTTGGTTCAACCCCACCAAGTTACCAAATGCACTAGTCTACCATATCTAGAAGTATCCACCACTACCCCTTCATGGATATCTTATGAGACTAACCTATTATCACCACCAAACTGGCAATTTTCAAGGAGACTTATTAACCTTGAGACTTGAACTAACTCACTATTCAACCTCCAGTGATAGTCTCACAAAAAAAACTCTCTTTAGGGTTGGCTTTTAGCTTAACAAATTTCACATTATTTCCTTCACATGAATAACCTTTTTTTAGTCCATGAAATGCCTTTTTTTCCTTCCCTCAGCGGAATTTTTCAATTTTCCTAATTGAGGAAAAAGGGAAAAAATAAGAAATTATAAGTCTTTCTATTATTCTATCTATGAGTTTAATCATGTGATTTATGATAACCTAGTCCTTCGAGACCTTTTTTGAGAGCTCTTTGAGTGAGTGAGTGAGTGTGTGTGTGTGTTTTCAAGACTAAAAAATTATGATACCCTATCCATAAATATTTTCTTTATTATTCACACTTTTTACTAGCATTACCTATTAGGACATGCTTATGTGATGGTTGGAGGCTCTAGTTTGTTCTTTAAGAAGAAAATTACTCTTCATTGACAATCAATGGCAAGTGGTTTAGAGTTTTTTTTCTATTCTATGTATATATATTTTAAAACCATGTTTGGACCCACAACTAACACATATGTTTAGTATTATTTAACACTTTATTTTGTATATCTAAAAACTCATTATATTACAAGAGCAAACAACATTGAGAATGGAGATGGCCATGGTTGCTCTATCTCCCCAAGTCCTATAAAAGGGTACACCAATCTAATTACCAATGGCAATTGTAATATGTCATAGTTGCACGTAGTTTCATGAAGTTTCCAAAAGTTTCTAGAATCTTCTCAAAGACTGCTTATATCAATACTTGCATTATCGCTTATATAAGTGCTGCTTATCTCCTTATTGATTTCATCAATGCTTACATTATTGCTTATGTCATCAATGATTGTGTTATGGTTATATTAACACTATCCTAGAAGCTTTCCTCTTAACCTCCCTAAAAGATGTGATTTCCTAACTAATGCAACTTTGAAGGAAGCTCTTGGCTAATTGAGACCATTCCACCATCATGCTTTCCTTTGGAGATGAACATTCTTTAGTTTTCTAATTACCTTCCACATTTATCTGAACACATAAAAGCAGCTTCCTTGATTAACCTTTGAGTGATGGATTTGTTTATATAAATTAAATAACACCGAGGATTTTAGATAGGAATTCTTTAGGAGAAAATCCTTGGTTAAACATTAGAGAGATCACTTAACAAGGTTTCCAAAATGACCCTTGCATCAAATAAAGGTCTTCAAAGGTCTTAGATAAATTAGAGAACAAAAATTCACTTGATCAGAGAAAGGATCACTTCTTATTCTAAACTAGGTTTAACAAGGAAAACCCATGATAAATTGATTGTTTATTGAGTTAGGCCTAAGCTAATGTTAATGTGAGCCAACCCTAGTTATTGTGAGAAAGCTGATTACTATCTTACAATATAAAACATAAATTGACCTTAAAGATGAAACTCAAAACCTAGGAACCACGAGACAAACCTAAGGGGAAGAGTGAACCCAAAAAAATTATTGTAGGGATTGCCTCCCTATGCTTAAGCACCCCATGTGCCTTCATGCATCAAAACAATGTACCAAGATCTCTCTTCTAGCATCTAAAGTCAAGATGTTTTTCTCTAAACCTAGCCACAAATGGTTGCCAAATTAGTACCAAGGTGGGCTATTATAGCTCCAAATCAAGTGTCAATGTCTCAAGCACATGCTTGACTTAGACCTAGATTTTGAAGAAGAGAATAGTACCTCTATCAATGTATAGGCAGTAGGTATCAATGTCAAAGAAGAAGCTTGAATCCTCTACCTTTGCAATAACAAAGCTTCGCTCCTCATACTTCTCGCTCCAAGCATGAGCTTCCACAAACACTAAATGGCGGTCTGATACTAGTTGAGAGGGAAGCAATGGAGAGATACGAGATAGAAGTTATGGAGTGCAAAAGGGTTGAGAGAGAGAAGAATACAAGAGAGTTATGTGGGTACAAAATGAATGGTACCCTTCTTTGTTATCTTCCCTTATATATGAGTATATAGTATGTATATATACAAGGGGTGTCCACCCTGCTATTGGCCAATGGCCTTTGTTAACCGCAAGCAGAATCAGGAAGTAAGAAGTAAGTGACATTCAAAGCCAGAAAGAAAGAATGGGCAAGTACCTATAAAAACTTTGACATAGCGCAAGTAAGAGAAAATCCACATGACAAGATCTGAAGGGAGTGCAGGAGCTAAGGATAACAAAAAAAATAGCAAGGGCCCTATAAGCACATTGCATTGAAAAAATTGTATAACTAAGTGGTCAAAATTTATTTTAAGACTTTTAACTTATTTTTAAGCACCGAACTCACTCCCATGCAAATTCTTAAATTATTTAATGTGCAATTTAAGCCTGCAACAAGAGGAGTGAGTCAGGAAAAGTTAAAGACTGCTAAACACGTAGCTAGAGATCCAAGAAAGATGTCTAAGTAAATTTGGTACCACAGTCACATCCCACATGTCAAGCCCTACCCACTTGTAACAAAAAAAGAAAAACCCCATATTTAAGTAGGAATGACCTTAGTTTAATACATTCCAAAGTGTGCAAAATCAATAAGGCGTATCTTCTTCTTTTGGCTCTAGTCTCATTCTTCATTGCTCTTCTCCTTAGAATCTATTGTCTTTGTGTGTTGCATGCAAGCCTAGGAGAGATGTTTTGTGTGGGAGTGCAATAGGTTAGTTTCTTCTTGGTGATCTTCATCTTGGCTCAAGATAACTCCAACCCATCTTCTCACTTCCTTGAGCTCTGGTCTCTAGTATGTGAGATAGATTGGTAGAGACTATTGTAACATGAACAAGACCTAAGAACTAAGTGATAGAGAGAAGAATAGGGGATAGAGAGAGAGAAAGAGAGATTTTAGCTACAAGGATTGGTGGTTCGAGGAGCGTAGCTCCCTCTTTTGTGGAACTCATGGAGTCGAGATCGGCAAGCACGCCTAGCAAGAGCACGATGGGATTGATGAAGTGTAGGAGACTCATCAACATCCTATACTACAACAACCGATGAGATTTCTCTTGTTCCATCTAATGTTTGATAGTCATATATTCTCTTTTGGAACTTGCAAGCAAACTAGCCTAAGAGATTCAAAAGGAGTGGAAACCATGAAAGGGCTTGTTGCAATGTGAGAGGCTACAATGATCTTGACTAAAGAGAGTGCATAATTGATATGTGTATTTCCATTTAGGTTTGATATGTAGGCAAAGAGACCTAAATTTTGGCTTTTTTACCAAGACACAACGAAATCTCTTTGGTCAAGTCTCTGACTATAGACCATGGGTGAAATATGCCGAGCACGAGCGAGATGGCCTTTCTTGCCCATGACTAGCTTGATGTAGAAAGCTTGTGCATCTTAGCTTAAGAAGATGGATAATAAGGGAATTGATCCATGGAAGTATGCTTTATTTTCTTTGGAAAGAGTAAATTCATAGATAATAATTTTATGGATTCTTCTTATTGTTTGATTTTGAAAATCGCCCAAAGGAAAAAAAGGCACTATCGCTTATTGGTGGGTAGATAATGATTTTGCACTCGAGGCACTAGTAGTTGTTCATGAATTTTTGTGTGATGGAAGGGAACTTTAAATTAGTAAATTGCTAGCCTTTTTCTATTATTATTTGATTTTCATAATGCTTGTCATGAAAAATCACAATCATGTCATATTCAAAGCATTGTGTGGCAATTAGCTTTTTAGAGTCAAGTGTATGCAACCAAAAGCCTACATGTGGATGCATGTTTAAATCTTACTCATTTATATTTTTTGCATCAAAAAATGGGTCTAATTTCAACACTGAGGGATTGATACAATGAAAACCATGGCTTGCATGAAGGGCATGTACCATCATCGATAGGAACATAGTCTCGCATTAAGAGGGTGTAATTGAGAAAAAGTGATTAGACTATGAATTACTTGTGGTGTGCTATAATTTCACTAATATTTTTATGAGAAATTGATGAATATTCTAAAATTTTGATATTTGGGAGCAAAGTGATTCATGAAAATTGACTTATAAATGATTAGCTAGTCACAATAATGGTGTTTAAGGGCTATGTATTGGAAGATTTGATGTGTGTGAGTTTTAAAATTGTTGTGGTTGTAATTTCTTAAGTTTTTCTAATTAATTTCTAAAATGTGCTAAAATTTGGTTTTAAAGTCATTAAATTGGCAGTTTAAATGCATAGGGTACCAAATTAGCTAGTGGAATCAATTGCCTATATGATTGAATTTTGGAATTTGACTTGTCTATTAACATTCACAACCAAAGTAGGCCAAAATCCTACAATTTCTAATTTTTAGAGGTCTCCAACCATGGGGACTCGAAGGTTTTGCGCAACAAGTAAGTATAATCTTCTACAATGTTGACTAGCATTCTTATGGGTGCAAAATGTGAAAGGTAGAGCTTGAATGGAAGCACAAAAGCAAAAGCAAGAGCTATGGAAAATGAAGCAAGAGAGTAAGAGAGAGAGACACTATATGTGGGACTCAAACAATCACAATGTGTGACTAGCCTTCTCTTATATAACTGTCACTGAAAGAATAGAGAATGAAGTGACAATGATGGGTGGCCACCACCTATAGCATACAAGTATGGGGCTATTGTCAATGTAATGAATACATGAGAGGTTAGGCACAAGTGCCTTTACCCCCAATAACCTCCTACTTAAAGGAAAATGTTGCCCTAGTGAGAAAAGAACAAGAACAAAGTGACAAAGTACAAATGTACATAATGTACAATAGGATGAGGAAAGACGTCATCTCATCCTAAGGAAGGCATAACACTCTATTGAAATACTTTTAGTAAGTAGATCTACATGATTTTGGTCAATTGAGATCTTGACAAGTGGGAATTTTTCTCAATGACCTCTCTAATGAAGTGGTAATGCACCTCAATGCGCTTTATCTTTAGATGGAAGACTGGATTCTCAGCAAGGATTCTCGACAAATTGGATGGCATCATAGAATCTTAGGGTAGGGACCACATCACAATAATACCAAGGTCTATCACCAAACAACCTAACCAAAGAGCCTCCTTACAAGCTTCAATGGTGGCTACTATATACTATGCCTCTATAATCGAAGGAGCCATGCATTTTTACACCATGGACATCCAAGAAAGAACACCTTTAGCAAAGGTGAAAACATAGATAGAGGTGGACTTTCTATTATTTGCATGTCCTGCATAATCAAAGTCAGTGTACCCCATGACTCTTATATTCTGACCACCATAACATATGCACATATCTACACTATCCTTAAGGTACCTCATGTTACTCTTTATGGCATCCCAATGCCTTCTACCATGTGTAGCTATATAGCATGCCACAACTCCCATGGTAAATGATGTGTCAGGACAAGTGGCTATCATGGCATACATCAAACTACCCACTATAGATGCATAAGAGATCTTGGCCATCTCAGCCTTCTGGTCATCAAATGATGGACAATCAGGTTGACTAACCTTCACATAAGAAGGTAAAGGGTAGCCAATAGGCTTAACATCCTGTTTATGAAACCGCTAAAGGACCTTCTAGATATACCCCCTATACAAGTAAAGAAGCCCCTTAGAGTGATCATGCATGATGCACACCCCAAGAATATGCGAGGGCTATTCCATGTCCTTTATCTCAAAGCTCTTCTTGAGCTAATCTTTCAAAGTATCCATCTCATCTCATGAGCACTCTTAGCAATCGGCATATCATCCACATAGAGTACCCAATATTAAGGCTGCTATCACATGCTTTTTTTATGTATAAACATGAATCCATATCACTGTTTGTGCGGGTATATCCATGTGAGTACATGAAGGCATGGAACTTGTGGTACCATTCCCTAGGTGCCTACTTAAGGCTATAAAGACTCTTTCTCAACTTACATACTAGGTGTTTCCTATATTTTTCCTCAAAGACCTTAGGCTATTGCATATAAATCTCATCATGCAAGTCCTCACGTAAGAAAGATGTCTTGATATCCATCCGAGAGAGGTCTAGATCTAGTTTTGCAACCAAAGACACTATCGAGCACAGGGTAGTCATATCAATGACAGGAGAGAAGACTTCATCGAAGTCAACACCATGCTCCTTGCTTAAAACCCCCTTAGTAACCAATTTAGCCTTATAGGCCCCGGCTTGGGGCATCCAAGGGTATTCTTCAACTTGTACACCCACTTGCATGGAAAAGCATGGTTTCCACTAGGCAAAGGAATTGAATCCCACATATGGTTTTTCTGCAGTGAGGCATACTCTAACTCTATAACCCTCTCCATCATCACTATCGCTAGCAATCGCCGAGATCCTATGACCAGTGTTGCTTTCATTTTTCGAGTTTGGGAGCAAGTCTATACACGTAGCACAGTCGGAAAGTGCAAGAGTGCTTTGTCTCAGATTGAGACGCCCTTCGCTGTGGGGGTTAGACACGAAGCTAGCCGACCAAAGCCACCGGATGTTTCTAACTTGAGGACCCCTAGGTGTAGTGAGTGTGACCTACGTGTAGTGCATTTCTCTATTTTTTTAATTTTTATTTTGCCACACATTGATCTAGCCATTGCACATATATCTTTGCCGGCATTGAGGTCAAAAAAGAGTGGTGGGATGCGGCATTCTTGTGAAGTAGGGTCTTGTCTTAAGAACCTCCTACTAAGGAGCCACGTCTTGCTACCCCCTTCCAAAACTTGGCCCACCAGTGTCTTTAGTCGGTCTTTGCCTCTCTTCTCCCCTATGCTTTGGTGGCTCTGCTTGATTCTTCTTTTAACCTCTATGACTTCTCCTTTTCCTTCTTTTTTCTTTCTTCCTCTACTCTCTTAGATTATTTCTTGGCCTTTTGTAAGTCTGCCTTCTCCTTTTTCGTGCTTTCTTCTTCTTGCTTTGTATGTGCGGTCTTTTCTTTTGCTTTCTTAGCCCTTCCACAGCTAGATTTTGTTTCCTTTTCCTCCCCTTCATCACTTACTACTCTTTCATTGAATTGCTCTCGTTCATGGTGAGGAGGCGACTTGTCTAGCATTCATCGACTCCTTCTCCTTCTTCATTCTCTACCTCTTGGATAAGAGCAATTAGTTTCTTCCTTTCAGTTCCCACCTTTGACGCTAGGGATTCCCCGCTAGCTTGCTCCCTAGGGCTAGTGCTTGGCTGATTGGTTGATTGTCTTCCTCACATACTTATTCCAGTCAATCTCATCCAATGAATGAGCTGTTAGACTCTCCAACATGGGCACACTGATTCAATGCATAAGCGAATTATACCTTTGGCTAGGGAATAGGGAGTGGATGACTTTTTCCTGAAGCCTTCGTTTTGGATCTGGGATGTCTTGGATGATGTTGACGCCATCATTGGTTAGAACCTGGTTCTTCTTCATGTTCAACATGGCATAGACATCCCTTTGGGCCTCCTTTCCACTTTGTACCCCAGCTCTAGTGACTTCTCCACCAAGGCTTTACTCAGTTGCACTTGTACCTACTTGGCTCCTTCTCCTCTTTCGACAATTAGAGTGCCACATTCTCTATCGGGATCGTAGGTTCTCAAGAACTCTACGCATTTATTTAATGTGGTCAGTCTCTTGCCTAAATTTCTCGACATATTGAGCGAGATTGCACTGTTCCACAATTCCTCTGGTAGCCTCCTCCTTGGCCACGACTTCTCCAATATTGTGGATAGTCCTAAACTTCAGCTAGTTTACAAGTGCGGTTCTCGAGGGAGATGTGGTGCATTTGCCCTTTCTTCTTCTATGAATGGGAGTTGATGGGCCCAATCCTATTGTGCTACCATCTTGGTTTCCTATCATAATACCATAGTTCACCATTAGTACCCTTAAGGTAATTTTTTGCTAAAAGGTAAGCAGGAGTTGATTATGCCTTCATGGAAAGAATAACATACTTAAATACAAAAAGAACATTTTTTCTTCAAGTTGTCCATTCATTCCAAAAATTTTATGTCTTTTTTCCTTAGTCACAAGTTGATTTTCATCCACTCTCTTCCGATCTTGGACATTGATGGAGGTTTTTTTCCATGCGTTTCATTCACCTTACATGTTTATATGTTTGATTTCACCTTGCCCCCTCCCCTTGGAATTGAGAAGAATTCATCCTAGGATTAAGGTTTGAGATGTCAAGGGCATTCAGTGCTTGCTTGTGGTGTTTTACTTTCGCATGAGCCAAGCATAGAAGTTTGAATTATATTCTAGATTAGCATAGCGATCCATGTTGTAAGGACGGATGCCTACTTGAGTGATGCAGGTGAGAACATCTGGGAGGAAGTCACCAAAGTCTATTCAATTGGCAATGTGCAACTCCTCCTCAGTTAGAATGCGATCTAAATATGGGTGGGTCACGATGTGCTCTTCTAGGGGTCATTTATGAATGATAGTCAACACCCTATAGGAAGTTGGAGCTACATAAGTGGGGTCATGCTCGAAGGTCTTAATGGCACGCCATTGCTTGGCATTGGTCATGATTTGGCAACCTTCTTGTTCCCATTGGAGTCAAGAGCATACCATTTCCTCAAGAAAGATGAGTCATTATCGGCTAGCTTGCAAATTTTGTCCAACTTTTGGCTCGTGGTTTTGGTAGTAACTTTGCTCTCGCTATAAGAGGTGATCAACCATTGTTTAAGGGCTTAATCATGAGATATTTCAGCATTGGTGATCAATTCCTCCATGACAGTGGGGGTTTTTACCATCATGAATTCGTATTCCTCCTAAGTGCATGACAAGGAGTGGAGAATTGACACTAGGGATGGATCAAATAGACCTAGGTCTAAGCGTTTATAGCTCTTAAGCTAGTAGGGTGAATGTGGCATCTAAGCGCTTGATGTAGGTGATCAGGTCGTCTCTTGTGTTTTCAACTAGGTCTTTAGCATGTGAGGATCGATCATCGTTCATATGGTGGATTAAGACCTGCTAGGAGGGTAGGATTTGATTCAACTAGATAATTTGGTATAGCTGATGGTTGCGGCTTTAGTTGCTCCTGAGAGTGTGGTTAGGCTTCTTGTGTGATGGGCTTGGTTGAGTCACGGGCATCGAGCTACTAGATATTGGTGAGGTTTTAAAGACACTAGGAGGATTGGGTTGAGACAATGTGTGAGTAGCAGGCTGTGGTGTTGGTCTGATAGACTTGTTTAGTCTCTACAAGCTTATGCATTTGAGGTTGTATGGGCTTCGTAGTCCGAGCCTCATAGTAGCCTTGTGCTTGCAATAAGGTCTTCAGGACCCATCGCAGTGGCTTGACCATTTGTCTTTGCTTGTATCACATGTTCCGCAGCCTCTTAGCTCTTGGGTGCAAGTTTCTAGCATTGTGAGGCCATGTGTGCTTGCTTCTAGATAGCGGGCCTTGATGTTTAGGCATCCATTTGACCTGTGGTGCATGGGCCTTAGCTCTAGTTTCTATGGTTTGATGGTATTGAGGTTTGGTGTGTTGTGACAAGTCACGACCCCCCTCCTTAGGCCGAGTGGTGGGTTGCACTAATGATGGTTTTGCAGGCTTTGATGGAGTTGCACTAGCCTTGCTGAAAGTCGTGATTATATGCATGTTGCCGATGGCTAGATGAATGCGTTGTGACAGGTAGTCAACATTGCATAGTGTCTGATTTTTAAATGTACATCCTAACAATGATTCCACACCCACATCCTTTGTATTTGGAAATACATAAAAAATAATGGGCATTCTTTTAAACTCGATAGAGATAGCAATCGTGCACTTTCCCAAAAGTACGT
The DNA here is from genome assembly GCF_053477565.2 of Lygodium microphyllum. Lineage (NCBI taxonomy): Eukaryota > Viridiplantae > Streptophyta > Polypodiopsida > Schizaeales > Lygodiaceae > Lygodium > Lygodium microphyllum. Next base: position 61,609,847 of record NC_141147.1, read on the forward strand.
ATGATCAACCCCCATATAGGCTAAGTTTGGCGTTAGTGGGTTGCAAGTGTGGTCTACCAATAACGTGGATCCAACGATTTGAGTCAAGATGTTAAAATCAGCACCCTCATCGATCAATGCATCAAATGTATGTGTTTGCTGGGCAGTGACAATCACTTATAGGTAGGCCGGAGTTACAACTTCCTCATTTTCATATTCAATTTCCGTGATAGTGGCCACTCATACCTTGACAAAGTTGGGTTGTCTATGCGATCTCCTTGCCATCATGCAAATTGATACTGGGGGACATGTCATTAGGCTTACCAATTTCCTTAGTGGATTTCTCGTACTCCTCACTATCCGAGAATGGTAGATTGATTGTGGCTAGTACATGCATCCAATCTTGCCCATTCTTAGGACAAGGGATATACTTGGTGAGTGGCCCGTACGATCTGAGATGGCATAGTCTTCCAAGTGTCCATCCCTACCCTTACCACTTCCATTCGATTGCCTAGGAAGATCAGCCTGTTACCTTAGTCTTCTATGAATCATGCATTGCACATCCAGGGTCGGCCTAGTAGGATGTCGTAATCCACTCCCTTCATGACAATGAAGTTCACAGAAAACTGGACACCTATGATCTTCAACAGCCAATTCTGCAATACTCTGAATGGCCTAACTTTCATTCCATTGGTCAATGTAACATTAAGCCTAGCATTCTTGATAGGTGGGTTACCCCAAGCCTGGAATACTGCATGGCTAAGCACATTGACTCCTTCTCCCGTGTCCAGGATCCCTTTTCGTGTGGCGTCTCCTAATGCTAGGAATAGTAGGATTGCATGCATGTTTGTGCCCTCCCAAAAAGCATTAACGTACAAGGACTTGGGCACTGAATGCAGCGTCAGACTGGGTATTTGAGCTACCACATCACGATCATGTAGGTCAGCTGCCCCTTGCTCCATCGGTCCTTCAACCCACTGCTTCAATTCTTGCCATAGTGTGTCGGATGCTACCTAAGAAGATCTCCTAAGCTTAGAGTCAGTGGGATGGTTACTAGCGTTGTCAGAAGATTGCTAACTACTTGCTCTTCTTTGAGGCTTGCGTTCCTTGGGCAATAGCCTTAACTAGTATTCTTGCCTATAGTGTTTAAACTCCATCTAAGCGGCACTGCTTGTGATGTAGACATGTCTTTTGACTTTGGTCATGTAGGTGAAGCTGCAATGCTTACCCTTGAGAGATCATTGCTCATCATCCAATATGGGCTCAACATCCTTTAGGTGCTCCTAGGCTTCTTTTACCCACTCCTTGACCTTTTTGATGGACTTGAGTTGGTGCTTTGGGTTGGGGTACTCCTCGACCTTTGCACTCCCCTTCTCAGCCGTCTTTGGAGTTGTCGTTTCTACCTCTGTGTCTATCACCTTTTTTTTGGCAGGCAGCATCATGGCACTCTCGATTTTTAGCATGATCTTGGCCTCTGTCCTCTTCTTCCTTCGCCTACAACTCTTTTTTCCTATTGAGGTTGCATCTAGATTACTGGGTCTAGGCAGTGATATGCCGACATGCTTCATCTGTACTACTTGAGTCATGACGTGTAATGGGATAAGTGTGTCCTCTCCGTTAAATGTCTCAACTCCAAAGAGCCCTAATGGTACTGATGGCTCATTCGCCACACTAGAGGGTGGCTTTTGCCTAGGGCATTCAGTAAACAGGTGAGTGATTCCACATTCTGGCCATCTAAGATCAGTCTTTTCTCAATTAGCCTGCTTGCGTTTGGGGCAGCATCCATGAGGAGATGTGTCTTGGGTGACCACAATTCCAACAAGAAATCGATTCTTGGGTATGCTCCCCTAAGCCCTTGCCTCTACCTAGCGCCATCACCAGTACTACAAGTTGGTAATCCATAAGGATTGTATTTCCCTCTTCGTCATATGAGATGTAAGGGTGTACATATGGTTCTTCGTCATTCGGCTCTTCTAAATAATGGATTGGAGCATCGCTCGGTGGATGGGTTACATAGTGTCCACGTGGTCTAGGTATGCCTGTGGGGTTTATCTCCATCCTAGGAATGGCTGGTTTGGCATCGTTGGGTACTGGGAGAGCCAATGGGGCTCCCCTTCCAAAAAAATTTGGTGGTCTTATGTAAGATTGTGAGTATAGGAGAGTCATCTCGATAATCTGCAATGCATGGCATCATGACCAAACCTACCGCCATTGGTGCAAGGTCGAGACCTAGGGTCTTGACACTCAGCTGCTGGCAGGTGGTCTTCGTCACAATACACACATTGGATGTGAGGGTGTGTTGGTTGTCTCATCACCTCTTGTAATTTGGCTAGCTCCATCTTCATCTTTGCTAGCTCCTAACTTGGGTCATTGTCATGTCCTTTATCTTGAGTACTTGGGCCGCCTAAGACATTGAAGCTCTCTCTGAGTTTCTAGTGTTAGTCTCCTCTTGAATCGAGCTCCTAGAGCTTCTCTCTTTGAGCTGGTCATCTACTCTAATCGCCTTGTCAAAGACCCTACGTAGCATGGGTCCCTACAAAAGCTTGAATTTCCTACCAAGGCCTTGTAGAGTTCCTCACTTCATATCCCTTTGATGAAGACTGTGGAGACCACTCTTTTGGTGGGTCGCTTTGCCAGTTGGGATTCTCTTGAAGAGACTCCGCACATGGGTGACGTAGTCTCTAATTTCCTCCTTGTCTTTCTACTTGATGTTCAATCAGCTGCACTAAAAGATTATCAGAGTACCTGAGCTTAGAGAATCTCTTAATAAAGAGACTCTTGAGGTTGTTGAAGTTAGCTCGCTCAGCAGTGTCTAGACTCATGTCCCAAGTCCTACCCTTATCGCCTAACATAAACTGAAGGCCTAAGAGTGCTAGGTGAGATCGATGAGGCCGTTGGCCTCACAGACATGCTTGAACTGCCCTACGAAGCTGTACAGATCATTTTTTGGTTGGTACTTGTCCAACTGCTTAGCAATGACATGGATTTTTTATTGGCTCTTCGAGCCTTGGTCGACCTCCTAGCATTGCAAGCAATGAGGTCACAAGTGCTACTGCGCTCTGCTCTGCAAAGGTGTTGTCTAGCAATGGCTTCATAAAAAGCTCACTTAGTGTAAGGTCTCCTTCTAGTGCTCTCTCTCTCTCTTCGCGTCAAGTCCCAATCGATTTCCATTTGCTAAGGCTAACACTCACTGGATCTCCCACCATTCTATGTCTCCCGCAAGCTTCTAGCTTGTTGTTTCTGATTGTAGGCCACTATGCCCTGAAAAGCTTCTCGCGCTAGTCTCCTCTCCCCTTCGAGGTCTACTATGATATCCTTGGATGGCCTACCATGGTGGTCCATCCGGGTCTGCAAATCGTAATTGGTGACTAGCTACTAGATTTCCATTGTGAAATCACCTAGGTCAAGCTCTTTGCTACGTCTGTGGTTAGTGCTTGACTCTGCCATATCCACAGTCTCAAGCTCCACCAGGTTGTCGATGATTTTGATCAAGTCGGGTAGATCCACTCCTCCAATGGTATCGGTCCTTACTGTGTCTAACTCATGTGTTGCGCCCTTGCTTGGTCATACACTTCGGGTTCTTCATCACCCGACTACGTTTCAGGGTCTTCTCGTGTTGGTGGGTTCATTCTGATTGTTAATTATGAGTGAGTTTCTTATTATTTACAAACAATCCTCAACTTGCACTCACTCGATGTGTGTATGTGCTCTCTTCTATGCACTGTGCAAAATCATGCCTTTAGCTTTTCTTAGGTACACTTCAAGTGCTGGAAAATAATGTGGGTGCGAATACAATGTGATAATTGCAGCTCTTACACTCTTGTCTACGTACTCGATCTGATGAGGCTCTAGGCACAATTCTTGGCCGTTCTTGTTGGTGATTAGGGTGGTCTGTGTTAAATCATTCAGCTCATTCAAGGTCAAATTGGGATTTGTCAATTAGCCTAAGGCTCTTGGTGAATTCTCATGTTGAAGGTTATACTCTTCATTGTCTCGGACGCTCTAAATTTGTCAATTTTGATGTCCAATTATGGGATGTTCAATTTTCAAAATTGGACATGGTATGTCCAATTGGATAGGATGGGTTGGCCCAATTTGCATGTCCTCGATTGCCAAAATCGGACAAGGTGGTTCAAGAGTCTGATTTCCAAAATTGGACAAGGTCACATGTTTGAATGTCTGATCCTTAGGATTGGACACGTGGTAGTGTCCGATTGTTGCCCATCCGATTCTCAAAATTAGACGGGAGTGGGGTGTCCAAGTGTCCGATTCTGGGAATTAGACATTGGTAAGTCCAATTCCGTTGGTCGAGGGACCGAAATGATGAAAAATTGAATCGTTGATACAATTATGGGCAAGCTAGCAGTCAAGGACTTCCAGAATGCAACTATGACCACAAGAAGGCAAGGTTAGTGTATACCTGGGATGCGCTAATAATGCATGTGGGAGTCAATCAATTCGTAGGAAACCCTGGCAGTCCAAGCTCTCTCTCTATCTCTCTCAACGCCACAAGTGAAAATGAGGTCTCCCTTTGCTTCACAGGGTCTTAAACCCTTGCTGGACTCAACCTTAATCTCCCTGATCACTCCCCGTGCGATTCTTACACCTCTAAGCACCCTTTTTTCCCAAATTTTTCCTATTTGTATTCTGTTTTGGCATGTTTTGTAGCAAAAACCCTAAAGCTTTTTCCTTCAATTTCTTGGTCCTATCCTTCTTTAAATGCAACAAAAATCGAAAGCAAAGTACTGAAATGATTTCTCCTACTTGCCTAAACATCAAAAAACCAAATTACTTACTTGTTGTAGAGATTAAAAACCCAAAACCTTGTACCTATCTCAAGCTCCGGTTTGGGGATGAAACCCTTACTTCATTGCTCGATTTGAGGTATGCAAGTGCTCAAGCTTGAATCTATCAGTCTCGGCAACGAAACCAAAATGTAGAGCCATGCTCATGCTCAACCGCTAAGACCCACATAGCGATTATTGTTCAAGCATTTCAAGCAAACACCTATGGCTATCTCTCACCTAGCTAACACACCTTCGATCCTACCGGGATATAATGAGCTTACCTTGATGCATGATTGAGTACCCTCCTCCCTCGTGCACACTAGTGGCTCCATGATTCAAGATGCGAGGCCAAGCAACCTCAAGCCTCCACCCTTAAGCTCCATCCTCCATAGCCGTGCATGAGACAAGAGAAGAGAAGAGGAGAAAGAAGAGAGGAGATGATGGAGAGCTTCTTCTCCTTGATTCCTCACCCTCACATACTCACTCCCTCTCTCAAGCACACACAATCAAGCAAGAAGGAGAGAAGAAGGAAAGAAGATGAGTCCACTTTTTTCCATGGCCGACCATGGCTTAGACCCTCTTCCCATTGTCCTCCTATCTTCTGAGCTTCCTTTCTATCACCCGTCTACCCTTACATTTTGTACAGGAGGGACTGGTGCTCTTTTACAAAAGTTTCAGGGGCGCCTCGCATTTACAAATGCACTTTTGCCTTTGAATTAGCTTTTGAGGCTGCCCTTGCACTTTTGGCCATTTTCGTTGTGTTTGATTTCCTTTTGGGCTGCCTCTTTCAACTTCCGACTTGCACTTTTTCACTTTTTTTGCTTTTTTCTTGTGTTGAGGTTAGCAATGGCATACATCAAGCAACAAAAATAAAGTAACAATAGAAAACTACAAATAAATATCTCGGATGTCAACAATATCATGAGCGTGATCATCTCCCAGTCTCAGAGAACAACATACCTTAAGATGATAGGTATAGAACCAAGCATGATGCAATGTCACATGAAAGGAAGTCCCCCAAATCAAGCAACCAATGCTGAGAGAAAGATAACTAGGTATCAATCAATTGGACATCGAGAGAGAAGAAGCCAAAATGTACTCATCAATTTTTTTCTCCAATGCATTTATCTCCTCAATCTTAATAACATTAAGAGATGACTTGGGGCCATGTGATTTACTATGACCATGCCCACGAGATCTAAACTTTGTATTACCTTGCTATGTATATCTACCACAGTGGTCATTACTATATTTGCCATCATTAGGGCCTCTAACATTGAGTGTATGAGAGATACGAGTTGCATCAATATTCTTCCTATTTACTTCTTTGAAAAGTAAGCTACCCTCTATATCTTTGAGTATAAAACCATTTGTAGGAGCATTAGTGCTTATAGTAATGCAAAAAATATCCCAAGAGTTAGGGAGAGTGACAAGCAAGTACCATTAAGATTTTCCTCAAAGGTAATCCCTTGCAAAGTAATCATTTCCAACTGTCACAGTGATGGATTCTTGTAGAGGATGCATAGAACTGTATAGACCTTTCTTGTTGGTCATGTGACGGGAGGCCCCACTATCCAACACCCATGAGTCAGTGGTAGTTTCTTTTTGCGCCAAGGAGCATACCTCCTCAATGGTCGCCATGAATAACTCCAACTCTGCTTCAACCGTATTGGTTGCCTCTTTTCCTTTACTTTTAAGGGTACCATTCTTTTCATCTGCCTTCTTGACACGACAATCTGTGATTGCATGTCCTTTCTTCTTGCAGTAGAAGCACTCTCCTTGAAACTTCTTCTTACTGCCCTTCTTCTTTTTGTCACCATCATTTTTGGTGGAGGAATCACATTTGCCTTTTGCATTGGCAGAGAATGTAGCATCTCCATTGTTGCTTCCTTCTCGAGCTTTCAGCCTCAACTCCTCCTCCAGCAATAATGCACAAAACTCCTCAAAACTCAAAGCTTGAGGTCTCACCTGAGTATTGAGGGCAATTACTAGTCCATCAAACTTTTGTGGACAAATCCGAAGACACCTCCGAGCTAGCTCCTCGCTACTCTTTTGTATCCCAGCACCAGCCATCTAGTCGTGCAGATTCTTAATCCAAGTGATGAATGCTTCAGCTGTCTCTCCTTCAGCAAACTTCTCTGCTGCTAGTTGATTCTCCAAGTTTTGAATCCTTGTTTGGTTTCGCGTTTCATACTGACTCCTCAATACATTCCAAGCCTCTGATGCTTTGTTTCTATGCTGAATCAAAGTCAGAACACTATCAGAACAACTTGTAACTAAGGCACACAATGCATCTGCATTCCTTCGTTTCCAAGCTCGTAGAAGATCTGCATTCGGAGGAATCATCACACTAGGATTTGATGGGTCGGGGGTAGGCTGTGGTTCTACATCAATCCCCAGCACAGTCTCCAAAGGCTCATAAGAATCAAGGATAGTTGTAATTTTGAACTTCCACAAGGTATAGTTTGTACCATCTAACTTTCCTTCACTGAAGGTTGGTAGATGAATCCTCAGTGTTTGAATAGCTGATACAGTAGCACCACCTCTTGCACCGCTTCCTGAAGCGCCAGAATCGCTTCCGAAAGACAACATTGTTCCTATTTGCTGTTGAAGCATTTGCCTCTTGCGCACTCTTCGATTCCTAGAGCCTCCTAGGCTCTGATACCATGTAAAAATTACATGGCGTAGCGAACAAAATCTAAGAAAGAGATAGAGATAGAGAGTACACAATAGATAAGAGGAGGATTAGAAAATTTCTTTAGCTCCAAACAATTGATACAGAGATGGCTTTATCCACCCATGCACTTCCACTGTGAAGCTTAGATGGCAAGCTAGATAGAAGATAGGTGAAGAGCTTAAGGCTAGCTAGAATAACTCTGACTGGGTGAAAGATAGATTATCAATGGCTATGAAGGGGTTTAACTTTTATAGAGTGTGAAGGCGGTTAGGTTGGCATGACTGACCTACCATATGAGCCTCCACTAGTCGGCCAGGGAATATTCCCGCACCCCCCAGCCAAGGCCCGCGCTTCCGCAGCCCCCGAACCCCAAAATAGGGGCCCCTTTTAACTACCTTACCCTGCAACTCGATGCAATGTGCCTCGAGTTGCTACCAGCTTAACTACTCAGTCCAACCCAAAGATTAGACCCACAATGGTCACCTTTTTGCCATCCGGTCACATAGACCTCATTTGATATACAAGTTAGGACTCAACCAATGTTTGGGCCCACATTTGGCTTCTCCTCATAATGGGGGCCTTACAACTTTGAGCACCATGGATCATTGGTGGCAGCATATCTAGCATCTAATAGGAGGAAGTACCATTCGTACAAATAAAATATAGATTTGCCCACAGTTTTATCAAAGTCTGCAAAAATAGTATATGCGTAAACCAACAGAGCATATATACATAAACAAGAGACTCCCATTGTCTTTAATAAACCTAGCTGCTCTGCAATGGGAATGTCAAAGTACTCCCACTTGAATAAAATCAAAAATGGCAAAAGCAATGCAAGCTTAAGACATAAGTTTAATAACATTTGAGATCCCAAGCAACATCAAATGTACATCTAAGAGCATATGCATAACATAAGTGACCAAGTCCATAATTGATAAAGTTCCAAAGCATTTAGCCACTATAAGTTGAGAGGTACATTCAAAGGAAAACTTTTCTAGATTTTGGACAATTTTAGACAATCCACAAGGCATTCTCATGCATTTTTTCAAAAACTGAAAACCCCTAGTGAAAGTGTAGATAGGGTTGATTTTTGTTAGCTTAGTTGTCTGTGTTGTGGTTGCTTGTTTTGTCATTTCGTGGTTGGATTTTCTATGTTTGTCTAGCTTAGTATTTGTTTGTGTCATTTTGTTTGATTTTTTGAGTGTGGAAACTTGATGTTTTTGGTCGAGCTTTGTATTCTTTTGGACAGGTTGGAGCTAGAGTTTGCTAGTACCTGCCGAACATTGTGGAAGAGTTATGTTTTCTTGCTGAGACTCTTGCACATCACAGGGGATAATGGGTTCGCAAGCACTTCACATTGCACTTGTTTGGTACACTACACTCGAGGGTCATCTCCTGTTTTTATCAACTACTTCCATGCCATGGGTTGGGTTTATGCACATTTTACATCGTTGAGTAGTAGCACGGCATGAGGCCCATTGCGACTATATGTAGTAAATCTTAGTTGCATGTGCACATGAGAGAGCACCTTTTATTGGGCATGCACTATTTCTTGCACACGCAATATTAGGGATATTCATTACCTAGGAATTTTCGGTTGAGTGGAAAAAGTGGTTGGATGAGTTTGAGGATCGTCAACATCTTGAGTGAGGACCGTTTTTTTTTTTTTTGGAGTGATAATGAGATTTTGGGTGGGTGGAGAGGAGCACAATATTTTCCTTGTTGAGGATTGAGAGGCGAGGTTAAGGATTAATTTTAATCAAGGAACTGTGTTTGCATTCTACATGACACACAAGCACAAGTAGATAGGCTAGGCACAATTCTTTAATGCATCCATAATTTTCGTGTGGAAGCATGGCTTGATGGTGTGGGTAGCATAGCATAGATTCGACATTGCATATTTCTCAAATCATAAATGATTAGGCACGAAGTTCTATTTCATAACATATTCTTTTCAGGGCACATGATAGTGAAGTTGTTGGTGAGTTCTTCCAGTCTATAGAGATATTGAATGGGAACCATTGAATACGGCCAATGCACGAGGAGGTTTCTGGACCAATCATGAAGTCTTATTCTGATGTGGGGGATCTTAATTCGGCATCGAACATGATAATGGTAAACGATGATGATGGGATGGTGGCATATTCCAAAATGCAGAATCGGCAGCAAAATGGAATGTGTGAAAGGGGATGGCGTTCTAAATCGTGATGACAGCGGCATTATACTTGAAACATAGGTCATCATTTCCATGCTTGACTTAATAGCCTTAAAGCTATTCATAAGGTTTTAAAGCATTTAAAAGGCTTTTAACTTTTGCCATATCGATTAGCTTTTAAGGAGAAAGCTAGGCATGACAGCTCTGTGATTTTCCAAATGTGTGGGTGTAAGAGAAAACTATATAAGAGACATGCAAGAGGTGCTAAGGGCCTTGCCCTACTCCTTGAAATCAATTTGTGATTAGAGTGAGGATAGTGGAGGGTCGCATGTGAGAGTGTGGACTCTTACATGCAAATTGAAAAGGTTGAGAATTTGGAAGCATAAGTGCCAAAGTGTCGGCTCAAGGTTTTTTCAAGGTATCGAGAATTCAATACAATTGTTTTTTATTTTCGAAGTGTATTTTCGAATATTACTCAAAGTGTGTGATGCTCTACCTAGATTGAGTTTTTTTGTTGATTTCAAGGTACAAGAGGCATCATATGTCATTTGGTTTCGTGTGTGGCTTGTGTGGTGTTTGTGAAACTTTAAAATTTTCCATGTTGGTATTGATCAACAACAAATTCAATTACCCTAATTGGCACTCATTAACATCTCGTTATCGGGTTGTGAGTGAGGCTTGCTCTCGATCATTGTTGCTCGCGTAATAGCATTTATGGGCGAAAATGAAGATTTTAGGCTCCAAAGTGGTTCATGGTGCAAAGTGATCAAGGCGCAAGAGACAAAGCATTTTGAAGTTTGAGATGCAGTGAAGCGCCAAGTTGAGTTTACAAATAATGAATATGCATTCAACCATCACTTGGGCATTCATTCCGTGCACTTGGGATAGAATTTAAGGCCACCAGGCCTTAATTTATGTGGGCATACAGAGTGGGTAGCCAAGGAGGCCATAAAAGGCTCCAAAACCGTGTGGACATAACCAATTTGAAGGGGGCACTTATGGTAGGCCTCCAAGGGGTGCTTTTTCCTTATCTGTCTAGTCATTTGGAAGAGAGAAAAAGAAGGAAAAAAGTGGGCAAAAAATAAAAAATGTCATCATGTTGGGCATTTGATAATTATTGCGCACGAGATTCTTCATCATTTCTCACATGTGATGGATGAAACGAAGCCCCCTCGTCATACTCTACGTGAGGATATAAATTTGGTGGCCTGATATGAAGAATAAAGAATATTGATTTACTATTATTTCTCTCGCCTCTCAAAGCAGTCTCTCTCGCACATTCTTATGAGCGAAGGTGTGTGTGTGTGAAAGAGAGAGAGAGAGAGAGAGAGAGAGAGAGAGAGAGAGAGAGAGAGAGAGAGAGAGAGAGAGAGAGAGAGAGAGAGAGAGAGAGAGAGAGAGAGAGAGAGAGAGAGAGAGAGAGAGAAAGAGAGAGAGAGAGTTACGTGAAAGATATGGTTTGTGGCATGTTGTTGGAGTATTGTGGAGTGCCACCAAGTATGTCAATGACTATCTCAAGTGTCAATGACCTTGGAATCCACATGGCACCTCATTCTTCGTGGTCACAACGTGTAATCAAATTTTGGGTAAGGTCATTAATTTTCATAGTAATGGAATGGGATTGAAAAATCATTTTAGAGGGTGGAAAAGGGATATGAATACTTAATTTTCAGCACTTCATATTTTCTTTTTTTATTTTTAATGTCTATTAAATAAATGAATAAAACATAAGAAAAATCACAAAAATATAGAAAATAACCAATAAACAATGGAATACTAAGAATAAATCCAAGAAACATAAAATATGATTATATTCTATATATAAATTTAAAAAATATAAAAATAAGTATTTTTTGTGTTTAAATAAGATATTTCAATAGCATGAGAGTGATCCCAATGCCATTCCTGGTGTGCTAAAGGAATCCATGTGTAAAATATCAAAGAATAATGATTAAAAAGAATTATTTTTTACTGTGCTTCATGAGTAGGATGATCGTATGTTATTTATGTTCCCAAAGATAGCATAAGTCAGGAGGACTCAATGCCTTTAGGGTGTGTTTAGCAACAATGTAGCGAGTAGAAAGTTCATGGAAAGATGTAAAGGAATGATTGTTACACATGCATTCACACTTAAGTTGTCTTATTAAACATATTTTTGCACGTTCATTCACATTTTGCATACAAGCATAATCTTGTATATACCGCCACATTGCAATCGTATGCTATTAACTGAGTGTGCAAGATACATCCAAGCCATTGAGATACATGGGTCATAAGGATATTATGAGGAAAGATCAGAGTATGTTTTGTTGTTCTTTATGTATTAGGACATCGCATCATGGGCCAATCCCTAGGGTGTAGGAGAGTCGTAAAATCCATAGTAGAGCCCGATGGGAGGTCCCCTTTGTGTGTGTGTGTGTGTGTGTGTGTGTGTATCAAGGTGAAGTAGTCACCTATGTGTGGGAGGCTCCCTTTTCTTAGTTTCGGGATGGGCAACACATTGGACTACAAAGTTGAAACTCATGTCTACAAATGCATGCATTAGATATATCATTTCGTAGCATTCAAATGCTCTTGGTCATGAGGCCATGGGGGTTGTTTAGAGAGCATAGGAGCCCACGCCAAAGCCTTAGAGCCAGTGTCGCAGGCCTGTTTTTGTTCACGACATAAGTATCTAAATATCTGAGTGTAAGATCAAATATAAAAGCTCAATGAGAGCATATCCAAGCATGCACATCAATGGCAAGTATTCATAAGTCCATATAGCATCCTCGAGTAGCATATAGACATCAAGTACATCAGATACATAAGTATTTACTATGTATGCTTGTTATTCGGGTATTATAGTAAATAACCTTTCAAATGTTGAGCTAAACAAGCTCTGATCAATCCAAGAAGATTTCACGAGTATCAATACATTATCCGAGCATTAGACCCTTGCCCCATAAGCATCAGTAAGCAAGCTCAAACTTGCTCCATACAAGTTGAAGATGTAGCACACCAACATATGGTATAACCAAGTCCATGAATTTAATACTTGTGCTCTTCAATATTCTAGAGTAGGCAAATGCAATGGGGGGATATAGAGTAGTTTTCTTGATCCCCTAGCAATGTTGGAAAGCATATTTCAAAGGTACATATAGAGTTCCAACACCAACCCAAACAAGACATTCCTTTCTAACATTGTCTTTTCCCTTTTCAACAAGTTGTTAGGGTGTGAATTTCACGGTGGATTCCATGCCACGGTGGATTCTGTGAGGTTCTACGGTGGATTCCGTAAACTTTGATTACCGGGGCTCATACACAAAGTGGATTCTTTGTGCGAGAAGTCGATGGGGACGCCTATCCTTTTCGGGTGTTTTGTTAATTTAATGTGTACATGAGTGATTCCATAGCGGGTGATTCCGCAAAATACATATTAAATTAATAAACGTTTATGAGTTTAGAGTGCGCACTCGTGATAAATTAAGGTTAGGATTGATTTCTAACCAATTGATTTATTTATGTAGCTAAAGATTGCTAGGTATTCACTTTTGTCGGTTTAATTGTATTATTTTACTAATGATTATGAATGCTTCAGTTGATGTGTAGAGATAGCAACAGTGGCGGAGGAAAGCATTGGAGGATAGCGTGTATTCGAGTTATCACTTATATTTTGATGGGCGCATACCTTAGGCATGGCGCCTATATTTTGTCGCACCTATTTATTAAGGCGTTGGATATTTATTTATTATTTTGTATACGCATGGGCGCACGATTATGATATTTGTATTTGGACATTGTATTGGGTATGCCTGACTTCTTGGGCGCCCGCCCATTAGCTTTATTTCTATTTAGCACTAAAGCAAACTCAAAAGCCAAAAGCGTGCTATTTTGTAATTTGGGCTATTATTTGAGCTTAAAGATGATTAATACATAAAATACATGCTTTGTGGAGCGCTCACACAAGGCATGGGGGGGAGATTGCACCCAATTGGTCTCTTGTTCATGTCGTGCATGCTTTCTACCTTGAGTTTTGTGCAAAAAGTAGAGTTCTTTTGTTCTTGGGGACCTTTCGGTGCTCACTACGCGAGCATACAACATCCGATCTATGCACCAACAGTATCTATGATAGCTTCAAGCTCAAGGATTTCAGTCTCTTCATCTAACAAGGATGGGTTTTCATAAATAGGGTATACAGGTAATTGGCCTCTAAAGGGTCGTAATAAACTAATGTGAAAGGTGTTGTGAATTTTCCAATGTGGTGGTAGTTCTAACTTAAATGCATTGTCATTGATTTTATTTATGATCTTAAATGGTCCATAGAATCTAGGTGCTAATTTCACAACTGGGTGTTTATCTACACTTTGTAATCTACGTTTTTCTCTTCTTAACCAAACATAGTCATCAACTTTAAAATTCATGGCCTGTCTTTTCTTATTAGCTTGCTTTGTATATGATTGCTGGGCTTTGGCAATCATGTCTTTAACCTTATCAAAAATAGTAGCATGCATGTTAGCAATATCATCAGCACTCTGAATTCTATTTGATAAAGATGCAACAGGTGTAGACAATCTATAACCATAAATCACTTCAAACGGTGCTTTCTTTGTAGCTATGTGTGGTGTATTATTATATGCAAACTGAAGTAAATTTAGATGTGTATCCCATGTCTTTGGTTTAGAAATAGTGTAAGCACGTAAAAGATCTAAAATAGTTATGTTAGTAGCTTCTGTTTGTCCATTAGTTTCAGGATGAAATGCAGATGAAAATTCAATCTTTGTTCCTAGGTTAGCAAACAAAGTAATCCAAAAATTATTACAGAATCTAGAATCGCGATCAGAAATAATAACTTTTGGTAATCCATGATTAGTGAAAACAATTTTCAAACACAACTAAGCTGCTTGAGATACTGTTAAATTTTTCTTGCATAGAATGAAATATGCTTGTTTACTAAACCTATCTACAATAGTCCAAATCATATCATGGTTAGCTTTAGTGTTAGGTAAACCAGTAATAAAATCCATAGAATCTGTTCCCATGGTCTTGATAGAATAGATAAAGGCATAAGTAAACCATACTGTTTACCACGATGTCTCTTAACTCTTTCACAAACCAAACATTCAGAAACAAAGTTAGATACATCAGTGTCCATATGTGGCCAATAAAAATCTTCAATCAATGTACACAAAGTGGAGATAATACCTCTATGACCTTGATATGGAGGACAATGAATCTTATTCAAAACAAAAGATCTAAATGGAACTGTAACACATAATCTCTTTTCATAAAACATGAATCCATCATTGTAAGACAGTGAATCAATAGGAATCCAGTTATTTCCAACTAATTTATTCCAATCAGATTGAAAAGTAATATCTTGATAATAAGTATCTTTCATAGGGGTAAGAGAATCAAATGATATGACAGAGATATTATGAATGGCCGGTCTTCTACTTAAGCATCAGCTACTACATTCTCTTTTCCTGGTTGATATTGGATAAGGGGATGAAAACTTTGAATTAAAGCTGCCCATTTGATATGTCGGTCAGAGATTTGGGGTTGACTAAGGAGATGTCTAATGCTTTGTTGGTCAGTCTTAATCATAAACTCAGAACCCATTAAGTAATGTTTCCATTGTCTTAAAGCTTGTACTACAGCTAATAATTCCTTATCATATGTAGAATATTTAAGTTCGGATGGTTTCAATTTATAGCTAGAATAGGCTATGGGATGATTATCTTGCATAAGTATAGCTCCTATTCCAGATCCGCTAGCATCAGTAACTACTAAAAAGAATGGTCTATTGAAATCAGGTAGTTGTAATACTGGAGCATGGGTTAATGCATGTTTCAATAAATCAAAATATTTTTGTTGATTATCAGACCAATGATAAACAATACCTTTCTTTAAAAGTTTAGTCGAAGGCAAAGCAAGTAATGAAAAATTTCATAGAAATTTCCTATAAAAACTAGCAAGACCAAGAAAAGAACGTAACTCATGCACATTTTTGGGCATAGGCCAGTTTAATATTGCTTCTATCTTCTTAGGGTCAACCTTAATACCTTCTGATGACACAATATGACCTAAATATTCAATTTCTATTTGAAAGAACTCACTCTTTTCCGGATTAGCATACAATTGATTATCTTTCAACAACTTGAAAACTAAAGACAGATGTTCATAATTCTCTTTCTCATTTTTACTGAATACCAAGTTATCATCAAAGAATACTATAACACAATGCTGATATTTCAAGAATATGTGATTCATCATTCTACTAAATGTAGCAGGAGCATTAGTCAATCCAAAAGGCATCACTAGAAATTCATAATGTCCAAATTGTGTTCTAAAGGCAGTTTTGAATATATCAGATTTATCTAATCTCACTTGATGATAACCAGATTTAAGATCTATCTGGCAGAACCTTGTAGTTTATCCATAAGATCATCTACCCTAGGAATTCGATATCTATTCTTTACAATAATTTTATTCAGGGCACAATAATCTATGCACATGCGATAAGTATTATTCTTATTCTTTACCAATAAAACAGATGCACCAAATGGAGAACTGCTAGGTCTAATTAATCCTCTATTTAATAATTCCTCAACTTGATTCTGAATTTCTTTCTGTTCAATCTGGTTATGCCTATATGGTGCTTTACATGGCGGTTGTGTACCAGGAATTAAATCTATTTTGTGATCTTCAAGACATGAAGGTGATAGTCCAGGTGGTAAATCTTCAGCAAAAGAATCTTTAAATTGAGCAAGGAATTCTTTATGCCTAGGATGCATATGTTTTTCTTTAGCTTGAAGTTCATTCACCCAAATTAGATAAGATTTACTACTTTTACGTAATGCACGTTTAGCTTGAGTATGAGTAAGCAGTGGAAAATTATTAGATGCGTGCATACCATGCAATGTAATGTGTTTTCCTTGAAAATGAATTGTAATTGAATGCGTGGAAAAATCTATGTCAGGATTATGCTGATGACGCCAAGGCATACCTAGGATAATATCACTGGACTGTAAAGGTACAACTAGGAAATTCCTTCTTTCAGTGTATTCATCAATTTGAATTTCTAAATCATGCAGTTCTTGTGTTCCATTATACCTTGTGCCTAAGAATGCTACTTTAATGCTGTAATGCGTAGAAACAATTTGCAATTTCAATTCTTTCACTAACTTTGCAGAAATAAAATCATGTGTACTACCATCATCATGAAAAATAATCTTTTCTTTTCCATGCACTAAACATTTTATTGTCAACAAAGAATGTGGAGTTGGCATACTTGGTAAAGTATCCGAAGGAGTAGCAATGTCGTCCTCATCTTCCGTAAAGTCAGGCATTTCTTCATGTTCTTCATCTTCCATAGCTCCGAGATAATTGATATGGACATGTGGCTTCTTCCATTGCCAATTGGCTGCTAGATGTCCAGGTTGATGGCATTTGTAACACACTATAGGTTTGGCTTTAGATACATTGTTTGCAATGGCAGGAAGTTTAGGAATATTAGGATTTGGCTGTGAGAATGGCTTAGGGTTTTGATTGGTATTTGATGGCAAAGCAAGTGGTTTTGTCCAAGACTTACGAAAAAATGATGAAGGAAAACGACTTTGATTGAATCTTGTAAAATTTGAATTGAATTGCTTGGAACCATAGTTACCATTTGCTTGAAATTGTTGTGGGCGTTTGTCTCTTCCTCGAATCTTGTCTTCAGTGTCATGAGCCAAAGAAATTGCATCTTCAAGGGTTGCAGGCTTGAACATATTGACTTCAGCGTAGTAATGTCCAAGTAATCCAGACATAAACTTGCGCTTGTGAATCGCTTCAAGTACGTCTTCAAGCATTCGGAGTTGCAGTAGGGCATTCCAAAAATGTTCAGTGTACTGAGAAATAGGCTCACGATCTCTTTGCTGAAGAAGGTCCCAATGCTTTATGGATTTTTCATAGAATTGTGGAGGAAGGAAATTCTGCATAAACTTCTTTTTGAAACTCTCCCAGGTAGTAGGACAATCTATGCTTTTACGAACCACGGTCCACCAAAGAGATGCTTGATCGACTAAGTGATTAGTGACACATTTAATTTTATCTTTTTCAACATATGCCTCTTCATGAAAGTAATCATCAAACTGATTGATGAATGCAAGAACAGTCTTTCCATCTCGAGTTCCATTGAAAGTACGGAATTTGAAATTTCTTTTACTTATCTTTGTTTCCTTGCGGATGGATTGAGCTTCGAGAGTCGCATCGATGGTTCGTCGGATAAGATCTTGGGGTTGTGGTCCATCTTTGTCGGTAGTCGATCATTGCAAATTGGCCAATTGAACTTGCAAAGCTTATCGGGCTCTTCGTTCTTCATCTAGCTGCATCATAATTAAATCCAATTTTTGTTCCATCGTAGGTTCAAGAAGATCGCCTTCAGCCATTAAATCGTCCATATTTTGTTTCGTCATCCTGTAAAAATTCAAAAGACCTCACACTCTCAAAATCCAATTAGCGGGATGAGCGTAGCTCAAAATCGGGTATATAAGGCTTATAGATTTTTGTTTGGCTTTCATGATCTTCGTCTTTTGCAGTTTGCCAAATTTGAAGTCTTCGTAAAATCTGTGTATGACCTTCTGCGTGTGCTGAAACTGGTTCAACAAGTCTGCGTATGCGAACAGAGTCTTCCAGGGAACAACTTTGTAGTTCTGTGCTTCTGCGTAGGAACAGTCCTTATAGGAGTAATTGGAGTTAGTCTGTAATGACTTGTGGGAACTTGCTGGACTTGCAGAGTAATTCAACTAGCAGGACTTAAGTGATTAAGCCTTTGTAAAGCTTATGGGACTTAAGCTTTTAACTAGTCTATAACTGACGACGAATTTTAGGGGAGGGGGGCGTTTTCAGCCGCCGAAAATCACGGAAAGATGAGGTTGCTGCCGCCATTTTAACGATTTGAAATACTAAGCTTTTTAAAAGCTTAGTTTTAAGCTTTAGCTTAAACTTTGAAGATTAGATATGAAGCTTATCTCTGTTCTTCACTGTGGAAAAATGGCTTGTTGAAGAAGATGTAGGAGTGGTCCTCTGCTTCCTCAGGCCGGTCCTTTGCAATGATCAAAGGCTATAGACAGAGGTTCTTGACCGCCAGGAATCCACCCGTATCGACCGTTCGCGATGAAACTGACTATAGAGCTTGATCGTTCCAGGAGCTCCGCCTTCGCGCAAGATGGGTAGCGATTGCAAGCTCTTGATCTCAGCTTCGCTCTGATACCATTGGTGCTCAGTGTTATGGACCAGCAGGACCATAATAGAAGATCCAGGAAATTAGCACTGCCAACAGCAACTCTTAAACTGGGAACCACAAATTCCATAGGGACAATAGCTTCCAATCCATATACTAACCTGAAAGGTGTTAATCGAGTTGTCACCTTGTATGCAGTCCGGAAAGCCCACAAAGCAGAATCCAACTTGACATCCCAATCCTTCCTATTATCTTCAACGATCTTCTTCAAGATACGGAGTAGGATCTTGTTGGAACTCTCAGCTTGCCCATTAGCCTGAGGATGGTATGGAGTTGACTTCTTGTGAAGAATCATATGCCTGACAGTCAGGTCCCGAATAACTTGATTCAAAAAATGTTTACCCCTATCACTGACCAGCTCAATAGGACATCCAAACCTAGTCATAATGTTAGTATACAAAAATTTGGCCACACTAACTGCTTTACTATCCTTGAGGGCTTGTGCTTCCACCCACTTTGTGGCATAGTCTGTGCAAACCAAAATGTATTTGTTACCTATGCCTTTAGCTGCTGGTTTGATAGGTCCAACAAAATCAATTCCCCATTTCTGAAATGGTTCAAGTGGTAATATAGGATGATCCGGCATTCTATCCCTGTCAAGAGGTTGACCTTCCTTCAAGCATTGCACACACTCCTTAGCATATTGATGAGCATCCTTCAACACAGTAGGCCACCATAAACCTGCTTGTAGTATTTTCCTGCCTGTAATTTCTCCAAAAAAGTGACCTCCTGACAGTCCGGAATGAGCTTCATGAAGAACTGTTGGTTGCTCAAATTCAGGAACACACCTCCTCAACACATTATCAACTCCTCTTTTGTACAAAACATTCAGAATAACCTGAAAGGATCGACTCTTCAAAGCTAATCTCCTTCTCTGATCTGCTGTAAGGTGTGCAGGCATCACTCCTTCCTGTAAGAAATGCAGTAACTGATCATAATAAGAGTCAGGATCTATAGCCTAAACTTCAAAAAGTTCAACATCAGGAAGCTGATCAGGAACTCCTGCTTCCATATCATCATTGTCCAATCTGCTAAGATAATCAGCTACAGCATGCTCTTTCCCAGGAGTATGAATAACCCTGAAATCAAATTCCTGCAATAGCAACATCCATCTAGCAAGTTTGCCAGTTAACTGAGGTTTATTGATCAGGAACAATAGTGCCTAATGATCCACATGAAATATAACCTGATTCCCAAGCAAGTAATGTCTAAATTTCTGAACTGAGTACACCATACCAAGTGTTTCTCTTTCCGTTACTGAATAATTCTTTTCAGCAGTACTCAATCTCCGACTTGCATAGTAAATAGGTCTATACCATCCAAGCACCTTATCTTGTATCAAAACAACTCCCACAGCAAGATCAGAAGCATCAACAAAAATATGGAAAGGTAAATCCCATGCAAGAGGTTGCAATATAGGAGCTACAACCAGCATTTTCTTGAGAATACCAAAGGCCTTATCATGATCTTCCCTCCAGACAAACTGCATCCCCTTTTTGGTTAAATTAGTAAGAGGAGCACATATATGAGATAGATACCTCAAGTACCTGCTATGCCACTTCACTTGCCTGACAAATCTCATAACTTCCTGCACATTGGATGGAGCTTTAGCTTTCTGAACAACTACAATCTTTCTTGGATCTATGCTCATACCCTCCTCAGAGAGAATATGGCCTAACAGCACTCCTCTCTTTGCTGCAAATACTGATTTAAATGGATTTAAGGACATGCCAAATTTTTTGCATCTCTCAAAACATAACCTAAGATGTTGAAGATGATCTTGAGTGCTGCCAAAAACACAGAAATCATCAATAAACACCCTCATAAAAGCTGTCAAATACGGCCCAAAGGTCTTATGTGTAGCTCCCTGAAACTCAGGAGGCCCATTCTTCAATCCAAAATTCATGACCGTACTAACATATGCTCCCCATTGAGTAATGAAGGCTGTCTTATCCATATCTTCCGGATGCATCCTTATTGGATTGTAGCCTGAAAAACCATCCAGAAAACTATACATTTCATGACCAGCCACATCATCAAGAAGAGAATCGGTAAACGGAATAGGAAAAGGATCAGTAATAGTAGCTGCATTCAATTTCCTATAATCCACACAAACCCGAATCTTTCCATTCTTTTTAGATACCACCACTATAGGGGATAACCAAGTGACCTCATTGACTGGTTTGATGAATCCCACCCTCAGAAGCTTGTCAATTTCTTCCTTGACCTGCTAAGCATAATTGGGATTCATCCTATATCTTTTCTGAACAATTGGCTTGGCATATTTTTTAAGATTTATTCTATGTTGACAAACAGCTGGATCAAAACCCTTCATATCTGTGTAATCCCAAGCAAAGATATCCTGAAACTCTTTGCACAACTGAACAAGGTTGTGCTTGAACTCTTGTTCCACAAAGATACTGACCTTAATGAGTTTAACCTTCCCTTCAAGATCCAAATTGACTTCCTGCACCTCATCTTCTACCACCCTTGCAGATGTTCTCAAGGTGTGCTCATATCTCAACTCAGTCTGAATGATTGCTTTTTGTTCCCCTTCATCAAGTACTTCAGGACTATCCCTACATTTATCCACATCCTTAGGCTGATTTCCAAGTTGCTCTAGCTAAAATTCTTCAGGATAACTACTGCCCTGATTCTGAATCCTGTTATAAGTTTCATTTCCTGAGTTCTCTTGAATATCAGGCTGTTCCTGACTTTCAGGAAATGCTTCAGGTTGCTATCCTAACTGGTTTCCTCCTGTGTGTTGAACCACTGAATGGTCCTGAACTTTATAGCTTGTAGATATTGAAGAATCTTGATACTTCTGAATAATATTATCCACATCAATTTCAAACCCTGGAACTACATAAGGATTTTCTTGAAGAAACATTTCCTCCTCGTCATCTTCCACTTCATCAGCCAAATTAATAGTCTGAGCTACCACAGGTCGAGAAGAACTCTTCAAGATTACCTTATTAATGGTTGATAATCTGATCTCTTTCAATCCCCGTGGTATACAAACACAATCATTCCCCCAATCCTGCTTCAATTTAGCCAACTTAAACCACGGTCTTCCCAACAGCATCTTGTAAGAATCTCCAATCTCTGACATTCTTAATACCACAAAGCTTACCCTGAACTTCAGACCAGTAGCTTGAATTTCTTGCTTCCTGAGAATTCCCAGAGGTTGTAACCTCCTCTGGTCTGCCATCCTGACCTGAAATGGGGCTGGTAGCAACTCTTCTTGCTTAGTTGCTAAATATGTATGTTCAGAAAGGATATTAACTCTAGAACCCCCATCCAATAGGACATCATCAAACTTCTTCCCTTGATATTCAACTTGAACAGTAGGCACTTGATAATCTACCACCTCCTTTTGAGTTGGTATAACTGCTTGACAGTCAGGAAGTACTTGATCCTAAACTGATGTACTTTCAATAACCTCCTGCTGCTTTTCCCTGATCTTCAGGAGTAACTTCTCCTTGAACCCTGGGATCAAATCCAAGATCTGCTCTAATGTTAATTGCAAGGAACACTTTGCTAGAGCCTGAAATAGCTCTGCTAAACCTCCCTCTTGAAATTTTCCTGATTCTTTATCTTCAGGAGACTGATCCTGATGATCAGGAAACAGTGTTCGTGACTCTGCCTGATCCTCAGGCTCTTCAAATCTGTCTTTCTCTACAATTTTCTGCAGTCTTTTGACCTGCTTTGTCACCTTTCTCCTAGCTTCCTCTTGTTCCTGCCAATCAAGCTTCCGGCCTACTTGGCTTCTAGTAACCGCTAATACCATAGCTTCATCAGGACAATCCTCAACTTTAATGCAATTAAAACAATCACACTGAATATGCATACTTGCAGCATTTAAGTTTCCTGACACCCTCTTCTGACCTTCTTGAACCTCTTCTTGCTATATTGCCTTGCCACTAACAGCTCCTGTATCAGCAGGGACTTGCCATTCCTCATCGTGATCAGGTAACTCTATTAGGACTGCTGCAACTGGGACAGGTGGATGATGTAGATGAGATGCTCCTGCAGGTCTCCCATCATTGCGGTTCCTTGCTACTGGCATTCCTCTCTCAGTCCTATGCCTTGCCCAAAGTTCACAGTTTGGTCCCACAAAGTGTCCTTGACCTCCACAATAATGGCATGCTCCCATTTGAGTAGTTTGCTGCTGTGTTCTTAAATTTCCCCAAGGTTGTATTGCCTGTATTCTTCCAGATCCCCTGAAGGTCTTTGAGGCATTGTGTCAGTCATAACCTGATTTACTGCAACTGGCTGCAAAGCCCTTAGCCTAGGCTGCCCCATTGGCATCTGCTGTGGCATCCTAACATTAGGATTGTACCAGCATGTCCTTGTTTCATGGCCATTTCTTTGGCATATCTCACAATACTTTTCTTTCCTCTTAGTGTCTGAAAGACCTAAATCCTTCAGCTTCTGCTTGATCTTTCTATCTAGTTTAGTCTCCTCTGCTTTTCTTTCATTCCTGTCTTTGGTTTTCTTCCTTCTGACCTTGATTGATCCTGACTTTTCCTTCCTCTTCTTGTGTTTCTTCCTACAAGAAGTCTCACTATCAGAATCACTGGCATCATTTTCTGAATCTGAACTATTTTCACTATCATCATCACTAGTATCACTTTCAGATTCTGAATCTGAATCTGTGTCAGACTCTGATCCTAAAGAATCATCCTCTTTATGTCTTTTTAAACGAGAAGTACCCAGCCTTCTCTCCACTCTTATAGCAGCCCTAATCATGGTATCCAGTGTACCATTCTGTCCCAATTCTACATTAGCAATTGGATTCTTGATCTTGCTTTGCAAACCCTTAATGAAATAAGTAATTTGCATTTCCACTGATGGTGCATCAGCATTATTCAACCTATTCAATAGGTTCCTGAACTTTTGAGCATAATCTTCCACCAACATCCTCTTTTGCTTAATTCTCTTTATCTTCCTCAAAATATCTCCTGGTGTTTTATCTTTCCGGAACCTGCCCAAAAATGCATTCTTCAATTCATCATAGGTGTTAAATGCTGCCATGCCATAACTGGAAAACCAGTCCATGGCTTTTCCCTGCAAAGTGGCTGCGAACTGCTGCTCTTTAACTTGATCTCCATACAATTGATTAAATCCACTTGCTGTCCACCTTGTTTCAAACTAAGCTACATGACAATCTGGATCTTCCTTCTTCCTGCCAGAAAATTTAGATGCCCTCACCTTTGGGTTGAACAATTGATTTTGATTCATATTGTGTTTCTTCTTAGGTTTCCTTTGAGGTGGTAAAGGATTAAAATTCAAAGATTTATTAACTAAAACCCCTGCATTCCTTAACAGGAATGTTCTCCCTAGAACGAGTACGACAACAAAGAGAGGGTTGAATTTAGATGCCCAATGTTTGGAGTCACACATCTATATGCTAATTGTCCAAGGAGAAAGGCATCCATTAGCAATGTAAGCATGCCATCAGTGCCCTTGGGACTCTTTAGAGTTGAGTCAGTAGATGATAAAGCCATGCCCATTCCATTAAATGTGATGATCAAAGCCCAGGCTAGCTAAGCCAGAGTGATAATACAAAGTCCTAGTAACATAGATGCCTATTCCATTGGAAAAAAGAACGAGAAAAGGAAGGAAACATTTGAAGCAAATGTCAATTTAGAGAGTGATATCACTACTACTTTGACAATAAGGAGAAAAGTCCCCGATGTAGAACTTGAAACATCAGCACCCAAAACTAAGAAGTCAAGATCATAGAGAAATTGCAAGGTTGGGTGGAAAAGGCACAAGCTAACATAGCTTGTGCTCAATACTAGATTGTAGGATGATTACAAACTATCAAGTGTGAGCCTACCCATCTCTCCAACATACATTCAATTTGTGGAAAGCCAAGAGGTTGGCCCACATGAATCAACCCAAATGAGTGAACCCCATCTTACACTAAGAAAATATGGACACAAGTGCTTTGCAATCTAGAGGAAATCATGGCAATAAAATCAATGTTGGACTCTTTGTGGCCTTAGTGTCAACACAAGCGTGTACCTCTAGGCCAACTCACGAGATAGAATCCCAACTTGTGGACTATGTTTAAAACATGGGTAGAAGGACGAAACCAATATGCAAGCATGAGCTTAGGGATGAACAATGAGATGCATGTGCCAAGTGTGTTGCCTTCCCTAGTAATCATTTTCCTACAAATTCATGCCATTTAGGAAGGAATTGAAATGCATGCGGTCCTTCCAGTTGTTGCACAAGGAGATTCAACTCAAAAAGGAATCATGGACACAAGGATAGGAGTAAGTGTTCTCAACCACTTTATGTTGTAAGCTTGGGGTAAACCCCCAGTGGATACTGCTCACTTCAATATGACATTGGCTAATGGCACAAAGGTTAGGCCATTCAAAGTTTTGAATGACTCGCCAAATAAAGTAGTAGGTGTCCAATTTTCAATCAACTTCATTGTTATGAAGGGGGTAGATTACAACATTTGGCTAGGAAGACCATGGATGAAAGGTGCAAGAGTGATTGAGGAATAGGGGATTGGATTAATGTTCTTTGGGAATCAAATTGAATCAGTTCGTATAGAGACAGACACATGGAAGACTTCACCAATCAACATGGAAGTTATCTCTATAATGCTCAAAAGAGGATCACAAAGTAAGTCTAATTACAAGCCTTTGACTAAGTTCATCTCTTGCCCAGATGATGAGCATGACTAGATGCATATCCTTGCAACCATCGACTTATTGCCATCAAATGATGCGGATGATTATAAGAAGGCCATAGAAAGGATGAGTGCTCGGGACGAGGTTGTGGAAGGACAATAACCGAGGAATAATAACTTAGCCTCAATACCAATCTCCATGATGGAAAGAAGGCCATAGAAAGGATGAGTGCTCGGGACGAGGTTGTGGAAGGACAATAACCGAGGAATAATAACTTAGCCTCAATACCAATCTCCATGATGGAAAGAAGCGCAAGAGAAAAGTCTCCTTATATGGCCTATCATGTTCCTATGACAAAGCTAGACCTAACTAGAATCCTTGAATATTGAAAGGGGAAATTGCGGAGCAATCGTTCTAGTAATCTTAAGCCAGTGGAAGATCTCATGAATTCCCATATTTGGAAATGGACCAAGGTCCATGACCTTAATCTATTATATAATTGGGCTTTCCTTAAAGATAAAGTTCCCTTAACTACCACCACACCTGTGGGAGATGAGCTCTTAGAGCACGAGGATTTAGATGATGAATATATGGATTGCGACTTTAGGGATGAAACCTCTATTATTGAGGCCAAAATCATCGACTTAGATGGATGAACCATTGAGCAAATCATTTAGACTCAAAACCACAAGAGACAAATGAATTACTCATATAGAGGGGAGTCATTCGAATGGATTGCGATTGCTCGTGGTGGCTAGAACACCTTGAAGTTGTGGGTTACAAAGATGAGGTTGAGTCTAAAACATTGTATGAAGTAGGAGTTGAGTTCGAGTTATGGGCACCTAGTGAGACTCCCTCATCAAGTGAAGGGTGTGAATTCAACTTTGAATCCAAGGTTAGCTCAAATAGCAACCCAAAATCTGCTATGGAAGGACCTTTGTTTCAAGAGGAGTGTAAATTTGAAGCGCTTTATAGAGTGTTAACAAGATCCTAAGTTCTAGGGTGATGTTAATGTTGGAGAGGAGGTCATTGTGATGATGAAACTCCTACAAAGAAGCTATTGTCATTCCTTCACAGCACGATAGAGATGGCATGCAAGTTGGAGTAGGACAATGATGTGTGTGAGAGAGAGAGAGAGAGAGAGAGAGAGAGAGAGAGAGAGAGAGAGAGAGAGAGAGAGAGAGAGAGAGAGAGAGAGAGAGAGAGAGAGAGAGAGAGAGAGAGAGAGAGAGAGAGAGAGAGAGAGAGATTAATGTGTGGAAAAGGCCAACATGGCCTATGAGAATTATTCATGAAATACAATCGAAGTGGTATCTCGTCATAGAATATAATTAGAGTATGACTATATGACTAGAAGTGAAAACAAAGCATAGAAATATATAATAAATGAAAAATAAAAAGACAAAAGGATATAAGAAGTTCTAAAAATTCATCCCAAGATCTCCCTAGTCAGTTGTTGCGACATATGCTCCAACATAGGGAGGGTAAAGTATTTTGGCGAGCCTCTCATATAATGGGAAATGATGGCTCAAATCTATTAGTAACGGGGGCAACGGGGTCATCATACTGGGGGTCAAGGACACCTCATGTGGCATAAGGCTTTGGCTCACTCCAAGATGATTCCTCAAGAAGATAACCTTCTTGGATGTGGAACATCGAGGGAGGGTGTGATGCTCTAATATCAATTGTGGTGATGAGGAAGTCTGCGGGCACCTTTTGTCTTAGTATGTATGGAGGTGCTACTTTGCTCTCTCTCTCTGGAGGGTCTCTTTGTGTTGTTTGAGCTCAAGCAAGACCAACCCTAAACATCTATGGTCCTCACACTCCATGACATGATCTAATGGGTTAAAACCCTCTCAAAAGAGGGAATGGGATCACCCTTTGATCTCCTAATATACAGGGCAACACCATACATAGTGTTCCTTTGACCCTACCTCCACCCCACATAGTTGGCGGATGTGATCCTTTGGTGCAATATTGTCATATCTTCCACTCTCAATAGCTAGTGTAATGAAGTGTGGATCTGACCAATGGTAGTGCAACACCATACGTGCTGTTCCTTTGACCTTACCTCCACCCCACATAGTTGGTAGACGTGGTCCTTTGGTGTAATATTGTCATATATCCCACTCTCAGTTCATTGTTGGTAGTTGCAGATCTCACCAATGGCACATCTAAGATTGTGTGGGAGATGTGTGTCCATGTATAACTTGGGATGAGAGAGAGAGTGTGTCTAAGCAATATGCCTTAGGGTGGCATCACTCAGCACCCGACTAAACTTGGAAGATGTCACACCATGTGGAGTCTACTTTCTAAGACTTCTACAAAGTCTAGTAAAGCGCTTGAAAATTGGCACTATATGCTAGAACTTGCAAACTCTTTCCTGCAATCCGGACATTTATATTCCAATTCCAGTCTGTAGCTGGTCCTTCGCTATGGGCAAGCATAGCTCTCCGTCTTCTCCTGACGAGGATTTGTCAGGTAAGTATAAACGGGACGAGCAGAAACATTCAGTCCATTCCTTAAGTTTTCGACGCCATAGTTCAAACGCCTTACTTTGGAAATTTAAGGTGAATCTAGCGGCGAAGAAGAAAGGAGACGCAGTAAAGACAGGCGGAAAGAGAGAGATCATAAGAGAAGCAGTAGCAGCGCCAGCAAGAAGAAGAAAAGTACGGACAAAAAAGAGTCCAAGAAGGAAAGAAAGAAGAGAAAGAGAAGACATCATAGCGATGACAGCGAGGGCAGCAGTGGCGACGAGGATGATAAAAGGAAGAAACAGAGACTGTTGAAGGAAGCAAAAGACATCTTGAAGAGTAAATAGTGCATGTGCTTCTCATGCTATCTACATATTGATGTATATACTTGCATGCAACGTGGTCTTTAGTGGTGCATTAAGATGCTTATATTTCTACATTTGTGATAGTGATTGTACATCTGTGCATGGACAGGTTTGTTGTTACATTCAGTACAGAGATGCTGCTTGTGTGCATTTTGCTTTGTTTGCCTGTCAACAATATCTAAAAGAAAATCTCTACTTTGAATTTACTCAAGTAAGACTTGGTGAAACCAGGACACAAGCATTCTAGAGATCGCTCAAATGGGGACAATGATAGGGACACCAAGCCCAAGAGTGCATCACATAAGGTACCTCCATATGTTCATTCTTGCTTTAATCGAAAATTTCATTTTTGTAACTGCTTTGTTGTGTGCTCATTTTGATCCAGGCTCTTTCAGAAGAAGATTATTATGAGAAGAACAAGGAATTTTCAACATGGCTGAAGGAAGAGCGGAGCGTATTTTTTTCTAGCCTTTCAGCAGACGATACAAGAAGACTCTTTGTGGATTTTGTGGAAGCCTGGAATTCAGGGAAACTGTCAAGGAAGTATTATGAAGGCATTGACTTTGCTGCTCGTTCTGGACACAAGTGGCAAATTAGAGGGGAGAAAGAATTTGCTGTTGGTATGTTTTTTCTCATTTGTTAAGAGTAAAGTGGAGTCTTGCATTTAGAAGTTGACCTTCAACATGCTAGATATACTAATAATTGTGTATGAATCTAGGTTAGGTATCCATTGTTATTAGTGTGTGCCAATTCCTTATATCCTAGGCGAAGCTCAGGGATTACACACACATATCCATGCATGCATGCACACATGTATTTTCTCTAGCCATAGCTTGGATTTTGGAACATTGAACCACCACAAAATTACCCTGGATGTGCTGAAGGTTGGAGCAAAGTTGGCTGCCTGGATGTGCTGAAGCTTGGAGCAAAGTTGGCCATCCAAAATCTGTAGGACTGAAAACAACTATTTTACCCATGTAAATTAGCAGCCGTGCGTAAGTGGATTCTTGGATCAGAGCTCCTTGTGCATTTGGCATACTTGGAGTTTGTGCATCAAAAGGCATTTGAAGAGGCTGCTGCCTATGAAGCTCTCTAGGCATTTGAAACAGTGAATGCTACCTTCCCGTCATAGGCAAAGAAAGAGCATTTAAATTTTCAGCGCATAAAGGACTTTGAGTGAGTTGCATTAGGGCGCCCATTGCACCAACTAGATATGATGTGAAAGTTGAACTTGCTTCCTCTTCATTCTCAACCTCTTTTTAATCATCTGCATCCAATGCATTGGCAGCTTTTCAGCACATAAAGGATTTTGATGAATTGTGTTAGATATTTTATGAGATTTGCACCTGATCGTTCTTCATTCTCAACCTCTTTTTCCATTAGGATCATGTGCATCCAATGCATTGGCGGCTTGTTGTCCCTCTTCTTTTTGACCATCTTTAGTGTAAGACATTAGGAGCTTTTAACATTTAGTTTGTCATGTATTTTGACGGATGAGACAGCTCTTTCTAGAGCATGCATTGTAGTGCACTTCTCTGTTTCTTTTTTAGTGAATGGAGGGCGTATTCATACTTGTTTTTGTGGTGATCAGCTCATACTATAGGCAACTGCATTTTCTCCATTATTTTATATAGTCGGCCAGATTTTGGCACTCCTACACAGCATTTGGTCAAATTATGGGTTATTTGGCTATATATAGCATGCCCCCTCAGTTGGCTGGCCATTTTGTCTTGCATGTTTCCAGCACACTTGGACATCCGGGTCATTCTTGTTAAAAGTGGATGCAACAATGGAAGCACAAATAGATGCTGTAATAAATTGTTGAACACAAGGATAGGATTAAAACATAGAACATTGCAAAGAAGAGAACTTACAAGAATGCTCATCAGGAAATGGAATCCATATACCAAACACTGGATAGTCATGTACAACAGTGAGTCACTGGCTGCGTGGGCATTGATACCGACTCCCTCTCTCCAATAGAACTGATAGGCGATGATGATTGATTGAGGAGGGAGCCCGAAATATAAAGGATAAAAATATGCCATAAATGAGAGTATGTTGGCCACCAATAAATGCCCAAATAAGCACCATAAAGGCCACAATAAAATGCCTAAGTACCCTAGTAATATCTAACATGACCCAGATTCACACATGAGTTGACCAGATTGCTAATATCCTCTCTCAGATCATGGGTAATCTAATACAATACAATACAATACAATACAATGATACAATGATAATGATATCATAGTCTATACAACACCCTCTCTCAGATCATGGGTAATCTAATACAATACAATGATACAATGATAATGACATCATAGTCTATACAACAAAGACCACTAGAATAGCACCATGGATACCCAAGTAGTGGGTGATCAAGGCACCATCAAGGTGCCTTGGAGAGAACCTGAGTGTTGATGTTGATTGTACTAGAACTTGAAAATAGAGAAGAATCTGAATAGATCTCAGTGTTTGTCAACAATGTCTCACAATAGCATATAAGACTATCCTGTCAAGAATGCCTTTGAACATATGTGACCATGGATTCCCTGCCTTTGGCCAAGACTGCCAAAGTGTCCCCTCGTGAAGAAACACAGAGTGTATGATCATGATAGAAATACAATAATATAGACATAGACGTGCAAAATTCAAAACTCAAACACAAAAAGAAACACAAGTAGAAGGAGAGAGAAAGAACACAACTTTGGAGTGAAAGAAAACTGTAAATGAAGGAAGAGTGTACAAAGTGCCCAAGGGAAGAGCGGTAGTGTTGAAGAGTGGTGTCCATTGGGGATGGATCCCAAGTATTGTAACCACCAATCAGAGATGAGAGTGTGGTGAATAATGAAGGGGAATAGGCTAGTCACCAAAACATAGCAGTCGGAGGCTGTAATTTGGTAAATGTAGTAGACTGTAGTGTACCGCTAGAGAAGGCTGAAAATTGATCACGTGAGCAGAGAACTATTAGTGTTAGGTTTGACAATAGAAGAGGTGTTTGTTGATGTAAGCGGCTTGTTGGACAACAAAAATGCAGGTAGTGTAGCAATCGTTTGGTAGGAGAGATAACAACTTGTTGTGCTATCAAATGTTGAAAATGCAAGCTGATTAGGTGCTATGATGACGTAGTAGATAGAGACTTCCAAACAACAGGATGATGGCTAGAAACAGGCCACGTAGGGTTGGATAGTGATGGGCTGTAGTTGATAATGGTTGGACAATTGATGGTAGGTGGCTGATGATTGAAATCTGCACGGTAGAGTGGGAAACCTGCACAAAGGGGTGAAGATTGAATGGGGGCAGCCTGTCTATTTATAGATGTGGATGGACCCTCCCAAACTAGGATTCCATAGAAACTCTCTTGAACCCCACACCATTTTGCGTTTTTCATTAAATAAGCATGTTTTGGGGCTGTTTAAGAGGCTAATTAGCATGTAATACATTTCTTAGCTCAACACCCTCTCTTAGGCCCAAAAAAGAGCTAGAAAGAAAGGCTATAGCTAGTGCATTGGACAAAGGATGCACGGTGGCTACTGAGTGGTCTACCTAGAGTATAGAGGCGATGGTTATCTTACCAAGGGAGTCCAAGTAGTCACCTCAGAGAGGATAGGGCGTCAGACAAAGGGTGTTGCGCCGGCAAAGCGTCCTTTACAAAGATGGTGAAATCATGCAATGCAAAAAGGAGGAAGTACATTGGGGGGGGGGAGGGAAGGCTGATGTCGAAGACAAGTACCGAAACTTGTAAAATACCAATAAGGGAAGCAACCCCCTCTCAACTTTGGATGTTGATGCCGAAGGAGGAAGAGGAGCCGGATGTTGGTCTTCATGTGGCGTCGAGAACCATGATATGAGGAAGCATTTCAACTAGAAGGATATGGTAGAATTCATCGCCATGATAGCATTAAGAGAGCTGTTGTATGATTTGCTGTAGGACGGTAAGCCTTGATACTAGTAGAAGAGCAAAAATTTGAGGATAATGAAACCATGAATGGAATGATGTGCATCTCAAGTCTCTAGCCTAGATAGGACTGGTGCGAACTTGCATGTTAGCCCTACATTGAAAACAAAACCTTGCAAAAGAGATGAAGGTCTTCAAGCACAGAGGTCAATAGTGAGATGCTCTAAAAAATAAAACAAAACATAAATGAAAAGCTAATTGAAAGAACAATGCAATGATGCAAATGTGTATGTGTGGGAGAGTAAATGCAGTGAAAGACTTAAGAAGAAAAATCTAAGGACAAAATTCTATGGGCGTGACTCGATAGTCTAAAGTCCTAAGAGTGCGAAGATGGAGCTAAGCTTAGGATGCCACAATCATTGCGTATACCCACTAGCAGGTCTTTGCTAATGAAATGCCTAATGAGGTGGTGAGGTAGTTTTAGATGGAGGTGGACGGGAAATGAATGCGTGAAGTGCAATGGGATTGGTACTTGTAGACCAATAATAAGTCAACCCCTTGGGAGTAGAGAAGGATGGTTGTAGAGGCTGTCCATGTCATGGGGATGTGTGGATGCAGTGGATGTCAAAGGCAAAGTTGTGATAAGTTATGCTAGTTGGGCCTTGGGGGTCAGTTGGTGTCAGTTTTAATCCTAGGACAATTATTTAGCCAATAAGTATTAGTGGTGATACTAGGGATTAGCATTAATTAATTAATAATGCTAGTCTAAGGGTCAACAGAGGTTGGGGATCACTTTGGGTTGCAAATGGCTTAGCCAATTTAATTATGGATGGGCACATTTAATTTTGGGCAGGGTGGGTCAAAGGGTTGAAATTAATTTAATTTTCAAGATTATTTAATCTTAAAATTTAATGAAATGGCTGGATAATTTTGAAAAAATGGGTTTAGAAGGTTGCTACTTAGTAAAAATGCCCATGCAAATTGAGAAAACGTTTTTGGGGGCTAGGTGTTAGCCATTCGGTCAGTTTACAGCTTGAGAGAGAGAGAGAGAGAGAGAGAGAGAGAGAGAGAGAGAGAGAGAGAGCTACTGGTCCATTTACGAAAGAGAGAGAGAGAGAGAGAGAGAGAGAGAGAGAGAGAGAGAGAGAGAGAGAGCTACTGGTCCATTTTTTGATAAGAGAATAGCAATTTGCTGTAGAAGACAGCCATCTGGGGGCCTCAATAGGCAGGGGACAAGAGGGAGATACCTTCCAGGGGTTGACACTTTATTTTTGATGCTGCCTCCTAAATACTTCCACTCGTATATCAATATATTTTGGTGCCTTGATTGCCAACCTTTAATGAGTTCAGATATCAACTCTTGTGCTATGCAAGGTTGCATGACTAAGTCCACAAATGAACCTCCCCTATATTATCCACTTTAGAGGTGGCTCTAGTATTCTTGTTTTCAAGGGGGATATTCAAAGGTGGCAAGAGCTCTCAAGAAAGGAAGGCAAGTCCTATCAAGGGTGGCACCCCTTCTCAAAGGGAACCAAAGAATCTAGAACTCTTTGGGAGCAACTAGCACTATCTAGAAAGAATTGGTTTTGGACTCATTGGTGCGAAGAAAATTATGGAGTAGTTGTTAGGGTTTGCATTGAGGAAACACAAAAGTTTACGACCATTACAGAAACACAACGATACAGACACAGATGTATAAAACTCAAGTCCTAAAAGTAAAATTCAAAACTCAAACAAGAAACAAACACAAATAGAAGGAGAGAGAAAAATAACAACTTTGAAGTGAATGAAAATTGTAAACGAATGTGTTACGCCCTCAGAACCAAGACGAAAAAGCCAAAAAATCGGAAATGGAAGACAATCCCAAGGCAATAAGAAGATGGAGGAGAAATGCACACGCAGAAAAATCTGAAGATATGAAGTGCAAGAAAAAGCCTCAAACGTAAAAGGAAGCACGCAATAGTAAGCATACCGGGATGTGCTAGCATGAAAAGCGTTGGGTGCATTGCAATTCATTTTGTAAAAGAATGTCGGGCTCTCTCTTGTGCAAATTGTAAAGAATGAGAGGTACGAGTTGAGGCCTATGCTAATAGGAAGGAGAAAAAAGGCAGAGTAGAGGAATGGACAAAGGAGGGACCAAAAAGGGGATGGCTGGCCACCCAAGGAAGGGATAAGGGCATGCATATAAGTTAAGAAATGAGAAAAGAAACTCATTCTTGTGTGTGGCGAAACTTGCTCTCTTCTTGCTTTTGCTCTTACTTCCTTGTGCATCGGAGGAAGAGAGGATGTGTGAGAGAGGGAGAGAGTGTGTGAAGGAGTGAGGGATTGTGGAGAAACTTTTCTTCTCTTTTCATTTTTATGGGGAGAGTGTGTGTGAAGGAGTGAGAGATCGTGGAGAAGCTTTTCTTCTCCTCTTTTCATTTTTATCTTCTTATTCTCTTCTCCCTTTTTGCGCACGTCTATGGAGGTCGAAGCTCGGAGCTTGAAGATGGAGTTTGCTTGAGGTCGCATCTTGAATCGCGGAGCTATTGGCAGATTCGTGGGAGGAGGTACTCGATTGGATTCGAAGGTAAGCTTACTACATTAGTGTGTGGAAGAGTGCGGATGACTATGTGAGAGGTAGCCATAACTCTCGGCTTGAAATGCTTGAAGCATTAAGCAGTCTGTGGGTCTTGGTGGTTTGCTGCGAGGGCAATGACATTTTGGTTCCATTGCTAGGACCAACGAATTCAACCTTTGTTGCTTACACGCTCCAAATCGAGTGATAAAGTAAGAGCTTATCTCCGAAATAGCACTTGGTTTTTTGTAGGAAGCAAGGGGGTCGGAGGCTATTCGATCTCTTTTGTGGATTAGTTTAAATTTAGGAAGCTTTCTTTGCATTGGTTAGAATAAGAGTTGTGTATTTTAAATAGATTTGAGACAGTAAGGTGTGGGAAATAAGGAAAAGATAACTCTTTGTATAACTAGGAAACAAGGGAATAGGGAAAGAAAGGAAATAGATTTTTTATGTTCTAGAAGGAAAATAGAGTGCGTAGGAAGAAAGAGAAAACATAAAAGGTGAAAAAAGGGGAAGAGAGAGCTCATTTGCATTCAGTGAGGTTGAGAGAGAGAGATAGGGAGTGATAGATCTACAGGCAACAACATCTACGATCCTTGCCATTGACACATTTAGCCCTTCCAGGTATGTTATGAATCCTTGTTGTTGATTGTTGCATTATTTTGGAATCTTGGATGCATTAAATAGTGAGTATTAAGCCATAAAAAAGGATATTCATGTCATTTGGCGGGTTTTTGGGTGTCACTCAGACGTTGATTGTAGGTCTCAGAGGTGGAGTCTTTGACTTGGCTCGGACGCTTGAATCACTTAAGTTTGATCCACTTGGACATTCGACTCGGATAAGGGTCTGACTACTCGGCCTCGGACGGTCAAACTTGGGGCCTTGGATGGTCACTTGGACACTTGGACGGGCAACCCTTGTCTAAGTTCGAGCCTTGTCACTTGGACGGCAAGATACCTTCAGGAGTCCACTAGGACGTCTGAGCCTGGGACTTGGACAAGTTGTCTAGAACCTTGTTTTGATCGACTTTTGACCATTTTGAGACCTGTTAGAGCTTGTTGCCATCTGACCAGCAACTAGGGTGAAGTCCGAACCAGTAGGTGAAACCATAGAACTGTTTGCACTCGAAAACCTTGACCTAGCTGTCGGGGGGGGGGGAAATTGAAAGGACTGACCATTGGCTGCTACCGTGGATAGAGACCCAAGTTGACCCACTTGGTTGAACAGGCGTCAGATCACTTGTCATGATCCGTAGAGGACCTAATTTCAACTATTAGGAGTAATCAAAACCCCCTTCAAAAGTAGCAAGAATAGGAAATTGATTGGATGTAGTTGACTTCATCAAAGGTCACACTCGCCATTGTAGGCATTTAAGCACATGTGAAAGCTAGAAAGATTGCTTTCGCATATCGCACATCGAGTCGCATTGCTAGTGTGTAAGTGTTGTATATTTGCAAATTGTTGGATTAACAAGGAACACGCTAAGGGGGATTAAGCTAAGAACGAACCCACTAGTAGGAGTACAACCCTGAGAGTCAGATGATTGACCCGATATCAGGAACAAAGACCTAGAGGAGACACACCCATCAGACTGTTGAGGGAAGGAAAGGCTAGCCAAGATTAGGGGTACAGTTTTAGCCGGCCTAGTTGACCTCATAGAAGCACTAGTGAGACACGAGGCAACTACTATGGCAGGCACCAGCTCGAACGAGAAAATTCTCAACCTCGACCTTGACATTAACATATGAGAGTACCCGAACGATATTTGGGGACTTGTTACACAGTACGACTAGTAGACGAGGATAGCACACCATGGAAGACCAGTAGCTGATGTCATAGCCGACCTTAAGAAGGAGAGGAGATGGCAAGGACAACATTGCAACGCATTGGGAGCTATATAGCTAGGAGCAAAGGTCTCAGAGGTTGTGTTAGGAGAGAGAGCTCAACGAGGTTCACAGGATCCTAGCCACCTCAGGTAGGAATAGAATGGAAGGCAATGCCAACAGAGAGAGAGCCTTGGAAGCCGACCTTAAAGTGAGCAAGCTACTCACAAAAAGATTGCTAGATAATACAAGCGCTGAGCAAAGTGGGGCAGCCTTGGCGGCATCATTGCTAGTCGAGGTGAGAGTTACCCCAAACACGAGGAGCCAAATGAAAATACCCATAGTTGCAAAGCAACTTGATAAATATCAAGCAGGGAATGACCCCTATAGCTTCGTCAAGCAGTTTGAGTAGGGGTGTGAGGCTAACAACCTCACGGACCCCACTCAGTGAGCACAAGCATTTGGTCTTTGCTTGGGAGACAAGGGATGGACTTGGTTCACCAGTCTAGACAATGCTGAACGGAATAACTTCACTCAGTTGAAGGATCTCTTAATCAAGAGATTCTAAAAGGAAGGATACTCCAATAACCTCATTGTTAAGCTGATGAATGTTAGCCAAAAAGACAAAGAGGACATACGAGACTACGTCACACATGTGAGGAGTCTCTACAAGAGGATACTTGCAGTTGAGCGACCCAATGAGAGAGCAGTCTCTACCGTGTTCATTAACAGGATCCGCAATGAAGAACTCTACAAGGCCTTTACATGCAACTCGAACATGCAAAGGGATGTGCTTGCAAGAGTCTTTGAGGAGGCCATACGGGTTGATGACTTGCTCAGGGAGAGAAGTTCTTGGGCTACGCAACAAGGTAGCAATGCATTTAGGAATGCCGAGAGAGCTACAATAACTAGCAAGTAGGCAGCCCCTAGTGAACAAGAAAAAGAAAAGAGTGTTGACTAGACCCAAGCTATAACTGAACTAAAATTGGAGCGGGCCAGACTGCAACAGTTAATACAAAGGCTAGTTCAACCTCATGTGCTATGTGTCCACTATGGAGGGAACCACTTGCCTTTTGAATGTCCCGATCCCAGATCAAGGCCTTGTACCAATTGTGGAAGATTCGGGCATGACACCATGCACTACTGGTTGCCAAGACAGTTGCCTTACTAGCAACCCTATACTCAGCTATACTAGCTAGGAGTTAGGCAACCATATTTTGGAAGGGGAGTCCCTTTGGCTCTCCCTGCACCTAATGATTTGAAGCCAATCGCCCCAAGGATAGACATCAACAGAATGGGAATCCCTAGATGGCCAAGACCTATCGTGACCCATCCACCAAGCGTTGCTCCAATGCACTTTGTGGAGGAACCATTGGAGAAAGATTCTTACTTGAACCCTTATGTCTCTTATGACAAAGAGGGTAATCCCATATTGATGGACTATAGACCTGTGTTGGTCATGGCCTTAGGGAGAGGAAGAGGTAGAAGCCTAGGAGGAGCTCAGAACGAGGAACCCATAGCACATTGGACTTGTGGCCATCTAGGGCATATCTCGTCTCGCTGCCTTGAAAAGGAGCAAGCAAATAGAGAGAAGGCCGACTTGACATACCCTAATGTGGAGTCATACACCTGTTCGCTGATTGCCCTAGGCAGAAACCCTTCGCCAGCTCGGTAATCGTAACATTTGTGCTACTCAGACTCTTTTGTGTTGAGTCACTTGACAACGATGCCACTTCTATTCTCATAAATGTCATGACACCAGCTTATACAAAGCATGCTGGTATCTCATTATTTGGACCTAGCAACCTTGATGCATCCTCTATAGGAAAGAAGAGTCGACGACGAAGGAAAAAGAGAACTGAGGCAAAAGTAATACTCAAGATCGAGAGTGAGACTACCTTGGTGGAAAACAGGTAACTGATGGTGAAGCAGAAACATCTGCTCCTAAGACGAGAGAGAAGGGAAGTGCTAAGGTTGGAGAGTACCCTGATCCCAACCAATAGCTGAGGGCTGTAGACAAGGTCAAGGAGTGGATAAAAGAAGCACAAGCTCACCTTCAAGTTGTGGAATCTATCATTGAGAACAAGATTAATGAATTGTCAACCGTGAGCCCACCAGTCTCTCCTACATACTTGCAAGCAAAAGAGGCGACACCATCACATAAATAGTTGCATGGATAGAATGAGGATGTCATGAATAGGCAAGTGGCTCAAGAGCATTGGCAGGGAGCCCATGAAGCCAAGGAGGAAAAGATGGATGGCAAATTGCTAACCACACTAATAACAACTCTTGTGACATTGTCGTTGGGAAAATTGCTTAGACAAAACTTTGCACTTTGGCAAGAATTGAAGCGATGGGTAGAACACAATAATGAACATAAACCGCAAGACTTTCTGGATCATGATGCCGTGACACACATACCAAGCCTAATGTTGAATCCAATGTTCTAAGTTCAGACAAGTAAGTGCCTTTTTGGAGGGCATTGAGATGCATGTAGTCTTACCTATTGTTTCCCTAGGAGATACTATATGAAAGGGGATAGTAGACACATGAGCAGGGGTTAGTGTACTTAGTCACTTAGTCTTGCAAGCTTGGGGAAACCCACCGGTGGAAACCACACGGTTCAACGTCACTCTAGCGAATGGGATGAAGGTTAGACCTTTTGGAGTCCTGAAGGACTAGCCTTTAATCGTAGTGGAAACCCAATTCTCCGTGAACTTCATAGTTATGAAGGGAGTGGATTACGATATCTTGCTATGCAAGCCTTGGATGAGGAATGGCAGAGTGATAGAGGACTAGGGTAATGGCTTGCTATTTTTGAGCAATAGATCAGAAGCAGTTTGAGTAGAGATGGACTATTGGAAAATCTCACCAGTGGACTTAGATGCCATCTCTACCCTAGTAAAGGGCGACTTAAGGTCTAAAGGCGATTATGGACGTTTAACGACGTACATTCCTTGCCTCGAGGATAAGTACGATTGGATGCACATATTGGCAACCATGGATCTCCCATTCTCAGAGGATGAGGGTGAATGCAAGCAAGCTGTAGACTCAACTAGCAAACCTAACATTGCTATCACTTCTAATCTACTTACAGTGCCTTTGTGCATGATCGCTGGGAGTCTTATCAGCCAACCAATGCCAATCACCTATTGCGTCCCAATAAACAAATTGAAACTTCACAAAATCCTAGAGTACCTGTCAAGTAAGCTATTTG
This sequence comes from Lygodium microphyllum, assembly GCF_053477565.2. NCBI lineage: Eukaryota > Viridiplantae > Streptophyta > Polypodiopsida > Schizaeales > Lygodiaceae > Lygodium > Lygodium microphyllum. Next base: position 61,649,704 of record NC_141147.1, read on the forward strand.
GCAACCCAACTATTACCAATTTAAAGCCTCTCAAGGATCTTATGGAAAGCAAAGAGTGGCAATGGACTAAGGTGCACGGCTTAAACTTGTTCAATAACTGGACTTTCATCACCAGTATGGCAAAGCTCGAAAGTAGGGACCTTGCAAGCGACACACAATCCGAGTATGAGGGTTTCGACGATGAGCATGAAGACTGCTGTTCCATCAGTGAGGAGAGTGAAGAGGAAGTAGGGACCATAGAATATGACATGGATGGAAGAGTGATTGAACAAATTAGAGTGGATACTAAACCTCAAGAGGTCAACACGTTTTGAGTGAGCAAAGGAGTTTCCAAGGTAGATTGCGATCGAGCTTGGCTAGAATGTCTCGAAGTACGAGTGAGTGGGATTAGTTCAGCCTTGTATCACACCATTATTTGGGGTGGAGTCAACTTCAAAGTTACGAGCACCAAGTATCACCCATAGTTATTGTCATGAAGAACGAGAAGATTCGGGTGTGCGTAAACTATAAGAAAGTCAACGCGGCTACAAAGAGAGAGAACTACCCGTTGACATATATAGAGCACATACTAGAGAGCGGCAGAAAAGGAAGCCCAATTTTGTGGATGGCTTCTCAGGCTATAACTAAGTCCAAGTCCACCCGGACGATAGGCACAAGATGGCATTCGCCACCGAATGGGGGGTGTTTGTCTATATAGTCATGCCATTTGGATTGACTAATTCTCCTACTACCTTCCAACGCCTCATATGTGCTATCTTCAAGGACATGCCTAAGAAATTGTTGAAAGTCCTTGTCGATGATCTGTGCGTCCACAATGTCAAAAGATGACGTACCAGCGAAACAACAGGGTTTGCGGGGAGGAACACAGAGTGAACTCGGCAAACATGGAGAAGAGAAGAGAAGAGAGAAGAAAGTCTGATGAATGAAATGATGAAGCTCTGAATCATGGAGTGAATGTGATACAAGGGAACATGGGTGTCGTAGCACAAGGAAGATGATGAAGATAGCTACGAACCACGAACCGCAATGTCCTCTTGAAGGGGTGTGAGGGCGGTGGAGAGGTTGGAGAGAAGAGGTGACGGACTGAGTGAATGAAGTGTAAAGAATGAGTGAGAGAGTGGTCTATAAATAGGCACAGTCAGTCTAGGGTGGCGCTCCTTTTTGGGGCTACGAACCCTAAACTTGAAAAGGCAAAAATGAAAAAACACAAATTCCGGGTGAAGGGTTTCTCAACACCCCCTCTTAGGCCCAAAAAGGGAAACAAGAGAAGAGTGAGATGGATATGGAATGCTACATGTTGAAGAATGCTCATGCAACAGGTGCCACTTGGACAATGTCCCTCGCAGGGGAATTGTTCACTTGCCCAAGTGCCCTAGTACAAAGATGATGAAAACATGCAATGCATAGGAGGAATGTCGGACTTTGTGTGGTGTTGAGAACCATAAGGATATACCCGTTCTCGATCTCGGGAGTTGGCTCTATGTTGACCAAGTGACCAAGGCAAGAAGAAGAGGAGGAAGAAGATGTAGAGAATTGTTCACTTGCCCAAGCGCCCTAGTATAAAGATGATGAAAACATGCAATGCATAGGAGGAATGTCAGACATTGTGTGGTGTCGAGAACCATAAGGATATGCTCGTACTCGATCTCGGGAGTTGGCTCCATGCTAACCAAGTGACCAAGGCAAGAAGAAGAGGAGGAAGAAAATGTAGAGGATCCCTAAGATCCAAGAATTCCTCATGAAAGGTAACCTGTAGTAAAGAACAGTAGACAGAGTGAACTGGAGAACTCGAAACTCAACCTTGGGAGAGAAGCCACTAGCTTTGTGCATCCATGCAAGAAGGAATACGAAGGCCTCGTTACCAAGTCGCGGTTGAACCTCCAAGGCCTCGATCTAGGCAGATCCTTGAGATCCTAGGTAGCAATAGGTGAGATGACCGTTGGAAGGAAGCCACCCCATCCAAGGGTAGAAGAAGAAGAAGGTAAAAGGTCTCCGCAAGGGTGTGTGAAGGATTGAGCGGGGGGTGGGGACCCCCCTTTGAGATAGATAGGGAATCCAAAAACTCATGGATCATGGACTCTGAAGTGTTTGAGAATGAAGGAAGTGCCGTTGGTCGTGCCGAAGAAGGTATTTGGGGTGGTGAAGAACTCTAGAGGTGGCCTCTCGAACCTGAGTAGGTGAGGGTGAAGGGTGGGGCTCAGACTGAGCAATGAGTGGGCAACAGCCGCTACTTCTTAATGGAGCGGACTAGGAAGCCGAAGAACAGGAAGGAGTTGAGTAGCCACTGTCTCTCGAAGGAGCGGATTGACGAGGAGACGGTATCAAACAATCACTGTCTCTCGATGGAGCGGATTGTAGAACCACGGGCCATGGTAGCCACTGTACTCGAAAATAGGTGGGAGAAAAGTGCTACTGGCATTGCGACGATCTCTAGGTGGTCATAGTGCCAATTGATCCTCCATGTGCGTGAAAGGACTTAGTGCGTATCGGATGTGTCTTATTGCCTTGAGCATAGTACTCTGATAGCTGATGCAGAACAATCTTTGTGGCCTAGAAAGGAGAGGTGGCACAAGGAGTGCGTGGTGGAAGACACATTTCGGGGGGGTGGGGAGCAAAGGTTGAAGTCGGCAAGTATCAGTGGTGTGTCCGGTGATGCCACAGTAGGAGCACCCAGTAGTTTGGTCATTTGTTGGGGAAGAAGTCATGGGTACTAGTGTGCCTTGCTAGAGAAGGGAGAGGTCAGCCTTGAACCATGAACTGCAATGTTCGCCTCAAGGGCTAGGAGGGCAGTGGAAGGGCTGGAAGTGAGTTGCCAGTGGGAGGAGGATGCGACCAGCAGTAAGAGGTTGCAACCAGTAGAAAAACGCAAGTGAGGAGAGAGAAAGACTAAAAACGCAGGTGAGGAGAGAGAAAGACTAAAAACGCAGGAAAGACCAATAGTAGTAGTCAGGATGCTAAAATCAGCTCCGAATAGTGTGTGATAGGTTGGAAACAAGCACCAGACTGTTGTAGATAGCAATGGCCAGCTTGGACAGCGATGTCCTCTGCATCTGGGTGTGGGCAGCAAGCTGAAATACCTGAAATCTACAAAAACGAGATTGTTTTTGGAAGGGAGAGTGATCAACAACAGTCGCTTTGCCGTAAATAGCTGCAAACTGCGGGTGGAATGTTGGAAACAGGTGCCAGATTGTAGATGACAGCAAAGGATAGTTGAGATTGCGATGTCCTTTGCGAAAGGGGTGTGGGCAGCAAGCTGAAAACACTTGAAACTTGCAAAAGTGAGATTTTGATGTAGCGGAAGAAGATGTAGGGACCAGTTAGGCACGGAGATTGAGACAGATTGTCCTATGTGCAGTGAGAGATAGAGAGTGTGAGAGAGAGTAGAGTAGAGAGCAAGCACGTTTTCAGGTACAATGACGAGTGTGCACCTTTAGGTTTTTTTAGATAGATATATATGTGTAAGTACAAGTGCTAAGGGTGTGTTCACACCCGAGCACATTCAAAAGGTACGAGGTCTTTATTCCCAACAACCTCCCACCTAAAGGCAATGTGCCTTAAGAGGAGAAAAGAATTGGCTAAGTCTAGGTATGTACAAAGCTGAAATACATATATCTATCCAACTCCCATCATCTGTCGGCAATGAGCAAACCGCTTTGCTAGAAGACCCTTCGTGAGAAGGTCTGTAGGATTATCATCTGTATATGCACTTTGACAAGCTCAATGCTCTTGCTGTCGAGTACATCTCTAATGAAGCGGTACTTCATTTGTATGTGCTTTGTCTTTGCATGAAAGATAGGATTCCGTGCTAGCATGATAGCACTCTGACTATCACAATGGATGATAGGTAACTCTGTGATGCCAAGCTCTCCCACCAGACGTGAAAGCCATAAAGCCTCCTTGCATGCCTCAGTGGCAGCCACATACCTTGCCTCTGTAGTAGACAATGCAACACACTTTTGTAGCCTGGAGATCCAAGAGAGTGCTCCTCCTGTGAAAGTAAACACATACCCAGAAGTGGACTTCCTGCAGTCCGCATGACCAGCATAGTCTGCATCCGTAAAGCCAACAACAGATGCCTTGTGCTTTCCAAAGCAAATGCACAACTCCTTTGTGCCTTTGAGGTATCTCATAATACCTTTCATTGCATCCCTATGTTTCTTGCTGGGGTTGCCATGTATCTGCTAACCACTCCCACTGCAAAGGCAATGTCAGGACGTGTAGCAACCATAGCATACATCAAACTGCCATCAGTTGAAGCATATGGTATCTTGGCCATTTCAGCCTTCTCATCATCAGATGTAGGGCTGTCCTTTGCACTAAGTTTCACATATGGAGGCAATGGAAACCCAATTGTTTTCCCCCCCTCCATATTGAAACGTTGCAAAACTTTGGAGATATACTCCTGCTGTGATAGATAGAGTAAGCCTTTCGATCTATCTCTGAGTATTCACATGCCAAGAATGTGATTTGCATCACCAAGATCTTTCATGTCAAAGTTGCCATGGAGACTTTGCTTCAATGAATCCAATGCATGAGTATCCCTGCCAACAATCAGCATGAATTCAACATACAAAACCAAGATAATCATGCTGCCATCTGTTGCCTTCTTGGTATACAAGGAGTGATCCACTTGACTTCTATGAAAGCCTTGGGACTGCATGAATGTATCAAACTTATGATACCATTCTCTTGGTGCTTGTTTCAGCCCATACAAACTCCTTTTGAGTTTACATACCATATTTTCTTTCCCTTGTTCAACAAATCCTTTAGGCTGCTGCATATATATGTCTTCATGCAGAGCACCATGTAAAAACACAGTCTTTACATCCATTTGTATGAGCTCCATATCCTCAACTGCAACGAGGCCCAAAATGGTTCTCAATGTAGTCATCTTGACTACAGGAGAGAAAATCTCATCAAAGTCAATTCCATGCTCTTGCTTGTACCCCTTTGCAACCAATCTTGCTTTTTACTTTGGTGAGGAACTAGAAGTGACCTTCATCTTGTAAACCCATTTGCATGGAAGGGTTTTCTGCCCTTTAGGCAACTGCACCAAGTTCCAAGTGCCATTTTTTTCAAGAGATTACATCTCTGACAACATGGGTTTATACCATTTCTTACTGTCTTGTCTGTCCATTGCTTCCTTGAAGCAAGACGGTTCACCACAGTTTGTCAATATGACATAATCAGCCACATTAATTGCACCAGGAACAAATCTGTCAGGTTGTCTAGTAGCCCTAGATGATCTCCTAACCCAATGGTCATTGTTTGCTGGCTGTTCCTGCAAATTTCCATTTTTAGCATGCTGTCTTGGCATTTCAGCTTGCAAATCAGCATTAACAGCTTGCTCTCCTGGCTGTTCCTGCACATGTAATGGCTCATTTTCATGGGCAATAGCTGGCTGATCATTTCCAGCATCATTCCCTGCATTTACAGGTTTATTTACAGCAGGTATTTGCTGTTGTACAACGGGCATAGTTTGCTGTCCAAAAGGTATTTCTTCCCGTAATACAACCCTATGGACCTCCTTAGTCTTTTCGGGCTGTTTGTGCATGCGATCTTCCCGGAAGATAACGTCATTGTTGCGTACTACTTTCCTTTTCTCGGGATCCCATAATCTATACCCCATTTTACCTTCGTCACCATATCCTAGGAAAATGCATTTACAAGACTTTGGCTCAAGTTTGCTGCGTTTTTCTTTACGAATGTGTACAAAAGCCTCATAGCCAAACACTTTCGGATGAGCATATGAAGGTGGCTTTGCCTGACCATGCTTCTTGGGGAACTCTCCCCCCCCCCTCCTCCCCCCCCCCCCCCCCCCCCCCCAAAAGGCCTGTTTGGTGACCTATTAATCAAGTGAATGGCTGTCATAAGAGCCTCTGCCCAAAAACCATGGGGTAATGCAGTATGAGATAACATCGTACGAACCTTATCTGGTATGGTTCAATTCGTATGCTCTGCAACTCCATTTTGGGGCGGATTATGATGGGCAGTGAGCTCCCTCTTTATTCCTTTGTTGTCACAAACTGCATGTAAGGCCTTGGACACATATTCCCCACCATTGTCAGAGCAAAGACACTTAAGTGTCTTATCTATCTGATTTTCAGCCAATGCCAAGAAATTTTTAAACTTATCAAGCACTTCATCCTTGCTATGAATAGGATAAATCCATACTTTCCGTGTAGCATCATCGACAAAGGTGACAATATATTTTTTTCCCCCCTAAAGATAATCCTGGCATTTGACATACATCCGAATGTACTAACTCTAGAGGAGAAGATTTCAAAGAAAGAGACTTTTTGTGAGACGTCTGTGCATGTTTGCCATAAATACAATGATCACAATGCTCAAAATCAGCATAACGAAGACAAGACAAGTAACCCAAACGAGAAAGCACTTTCATTCCTGTTTGACTCATTTGTCCCAACTGGCCAAGCCACAAAGAAACGCTTGGCTGCTCGGTCACGGCAACAACATGGTCATGCACACTAGATACATGAAGTAGATACAAAGTATCACTCTTGCAACCTCTGGCAATAACCCTAGATCCCTTACAGATCTTCCATTTTCCATCACCAAAGGTGGTATGAAAACCATCATCATCTAGCTGCCCTATTCTAATCAAGCTCTTCTGGAGCTGAGGTCCATGCCGTACATGTTGAAGTGTAAAGATAGAGCCATGCTGAAACTGTAACGGCACACTGCCAATACCTGCAATCTCACATGCATAGTTGTCCCCAAGATGGACAACACCATGTCGACCCCCGGTATAGAGGTTAAAAGCAACCGTTGTGTTGAATTTTCTGTTCTTGTGATTGTTTGTGCATTGGGTTTTATTTCTGGTCTGTGGAGCTTGAATCAATAGGAGGTTTGTGGATGACAGCCAAAGATAGCCTTGTAAAGTGCTTTACCATTCATTTACCATACTGCCTCACAGTCCATGCCTGTACAAATGCTTAAGAAATTTTGCTAGGTAAGGTGTATTGGCAGTTGGAGGCATCTTAGTTAACCATACAGGTACAGACCGACAATGCTTCATGACATTTTTTGTTGGTTCTTAGCATGCACCTGCCCAGGGGTTCTTCTTTTCAAACCTTGGAAGTCGATTCTCTCTCCATACTAATTTGTCAGGTTACATTTTTGATCTGCAACATTCTAACCTCTTTATGGACCCTTGTATTCTGGGTGCAGACAGGGAAGAAGAGCAAGAATTTTTGAAAAAGCTTGAAAAAGCTCAAAGAAAGAGGTTTCACAGAGAGCGTGAGGAGCTTATGGATGAGCTTCTTCCCAAGGCCACAGGTAAGGACAGGCTTCTTGAGAAAAAGGCGATTCGGAGGGAGGAAGCTCGCTTTCGTGAGGATAGCCCTGAATTACTAAGGGAACGGGACATCATGGGTGGCGGAGATGATTTCAAGCAAAGGTAGAACCATTGAAATCTCTGTTGCCCTTTTTTTAATGCACATATTGTTGTGGGAAGTGTTTTAGCCTGAAAATCCACCACATACATAGTCTACTTGAACACTGCAAATTCTGGAGCTAATTTTAACACATTTTCTGCATGTACTAGCTTAGGGGTTTGAATATCAAGCTGCTTATTTTTGCAGATTGGAAAGAGAACGAGCCAGGAAGGAGAAAAGACAAATGGAGAGAAGTGAGGCACTGAAAGAGAAGCAGTTAGCATTTGATGCGAAGGAAGCTGCTGCCATGGATCAATTAAAAGCACTTGTAAATGTGGCAGGTGGAAAAATTACAATTCCAAAACGTTGAGATCCTTCAGAGAGTTAAATGTGACAAGGAGGATGAACATGCTGCCACCATGGATCAATGTACTGTGCTGTAGGATAATACTGTGGACAAACCTGAACAGGTCTTGTAGTTAATTTTGGTACTCTTCATCCAGTCTTGTAGAGTAAGAAAACACATTGCATCATATGCTGTTTAACTTTTTTGGGGTTAATTAATTATGATTTCCTGTATAGCCAGGAGTTCTCAACAGTTTCTTGTACATTTTCAAATCTAAGGCTTCCATTAATTTCCTGGTTGTGTCCGGCTTTTTTTGGGTAGTTTAATTTTTTGTTTATTTGTCTGTCTGTGTGCTAGAAAAGCACTGTGATTTTCCTAAGTGGCAGAATTATCTGTGTACGACTTCCATATTATTTTATTTTGGTTGTCGGGCCCTTTTTTTGGGTAGTTAATCTGTCTGTGTGCTGGAAACGTATTAAAAAAAAAAGGTGGCAGTATTTTCATTCTTTGACGAAAATATACCACTCTAAGAATTTGCAGTTGTGTGATATGATACTTCATGGAAGCGATTGGATACCTGGTTGTCTACAGTAGTGCTGGTTGATATTCTGGATTTGCCAGAATAATACTTCCGTATTTTTTTATGTTTATAATGTGTTACTGCATGGAGTTGGCAAGAAGAGAAGGCTGTTAGGACGAGGCACATTCAGCACATTCTGATTGAGGCAAACAAAGACTAGTCACAATCAGCACATGAATCCTAGGAATTTAAATAGCCCTCATCATCAGCAAATTCCTCGTATGTACGTTGCATGGTTGCAAAAGCAGTGGAGGCCAAAATTAGGATGCCATTGCTTGAACATAAGAATAGAGCATAGAGTTAGCCATTTTTTTGGGCCTCCTGCATGGATTGTTCGTAGAAGGGGGTTAGCTGGCTTTTGTAGGACCTTACATTTTATCAAGTTTGTGACAAGCAATACTTGAATTCGAAGGGTAACTAAATTATCAATTTGAAGGGATGTAATAAACCTGTAATTTCATTGTAAAGAGATTGAAGGGTACACTGCTATGCTAACCTTAACTAAGGTGGAATATAATTGCTATGGCTCAAGTATTATCTTCATGATTGAAAGGTCTACTCTTCTTATGAAGGATTAACGCTCCTCGAAATATATTAACAGTGAGATTCTTAGAGTTTGACAACCATGATGAAAATGAACCCAACCTATCAACGATATATATGGATTGCAATTTGAAAGAGAGATTGTTGGAGACTCTTTCACTACACACACACACACACACACACACACACACACACACACACACACACACACACAATGTATGTATGTGTTATTGTTGCTATTGCTCGAGGTAGCACTGATCTTGTGCATTACTTTTCAGTAATATTTATCTTGTGTCTTTCTCCCATTTAGAATAGGTTGAACCTCTTTTCTTTTTGTGGCTATGTTTTATCAAAGGAGCGATGGATGTGTAGGAGTCCCAAAAAGGTAATTGCAATATGTTTGGCATCATATATTGATAAAATACTAACAAAACTATTATCATTTGCAATATTTAAAGTTATATGACATTTCACATCACACCTTGGTTTTAGGTGAATTGACTTATATAGATGTTTATGCCAATATTCCTTAAGAGGAGGCACAATATTAAGAACATTGACTCTTACAGTCTCTATATTGCATCTCTTATAATTTCAAATATCAAAGAGAAATGATTGGAAAATATGCATCTTCATCTATATATCTTCTTTTGTGTACAACTTTAAGTGTAAGATAAGTAGGAGTACATATTTACAAGTTGTGGTCACTAAATGAGGATTCTATACTCATCTGAAAGTTTGAATCACACTGGACTAGAATCTCTAGTGATATATATTGTAACCTAAGCTTTCACTTCAAATAATTACTTCTTCAGAGGCAAATATTTATATAAATATAGGCTAGCCTTAGTGGAATTTGACATTCTTCATTAAAATGGCTCCTTAGTGGTATTGACACTGTTCATTACAAGGGATTAGGTCCATAGATAGCCACATGGATGCATTTCTTGAACTTATTTAAAACGAAATGTACAAGCATGTCTATGTTCAAGCTTAAGATAATGTAAAGAAGCTCGTGTCTAAATTTACATGTATTTTGTGAAGACCAAGTGTGAGTTTTAACGTGTTTAAATGTGTAATGACTACCATTTTCATAGTACTTTAAATATTATTTTAAACGTGCTTTGTTTACAATTTTTACATGCTTTTGTATGTGAAAATTAATGCGATGTCTACATATCACAAAAACCAAGGAGTTGTTGGTTGAAAAATTGATGGAGCCACATTTTTGTAACCAATAGTTCCTCATTTGTTATTTGCCCCCTTTTGTGTGCTCATTGGCCATTGTTTATATGAATTGAATCCATCTGATATTAAAAACTGTCTAACATAACAAAATGTTCAATGACAATCTAAAACAAGAAAGAGTTTCATTAAGTGTAGTTTGCATTACTATAAATATACACAAAAGTATAACAAAGATATTCACATTGGTTCGAAGCCACCTATAATGGCTTGTAGTATTAAAATAAGCTATGTACTATACTATACATATTAGCGATAACTCATCTGAGAAGGTGTCATCATCATCCCTTTTCTTATCACCCTCTTCATCACTCTCTTCATCCTCCTCCTTATCACCCTCCTCATTATCCTCATCATCACCCCTGGATTCACTCCCTTTCTCTTTGCCTGCCTCATTATGTTGCTGCCCCTATAGATGTGGAAAATGTAAACTTAGAAATAAAGAAGTTCCAATACATATATAAAAATAAATGACTAAACAAATTCTACTTAGTGCAATTTCATGCCACATTTGGTTTGTGATGATGCCGCTCTTATGTAAGTGCATCCATGTGTCAAACTTGTTATGATGGTGCTTATAAGCCATTTCATGGCCAGTGGGATTTTGACCCATAATGTTAAACTGTAAAATGAAAACACTATGTGTATTAGAAACAATCACTTACAAATTTAAGCACATGAAAATGTAAGAAGAAATGCATATATTTATAAACTTGCCTTCCATGTATCGCCACTTCTTGATTCAAAATGCAACGATTCAAATCACTCCATATGAATTCATCGTACCTCCCTTTTTTGTGGGTTGTAAATCTCACACTTCACCCAATTTTGTGCCTCAACCCACTTTGGATCACGTGTAGAAATTGGCATTGGTATAGGACCCAACCCTTGCTATGCCCTCTTTTTCCTTTCTCCTACTCAAATGCATAATATTAGGATACTTCTTATACACAACAATAGTGGTATCTTGGAGCTTAGTTGGGTCTTGGTTAGTGATGACATATTTAAAGCAATAAACTATATTGATCATGTACTATGGTTTTCACGAAGCTCACGACATCCTTTCCTCTATCGTCTTGGAAGACTCCACCCTTGTTAGTCAAATTGTAGTACTTACATGGCCTCCCATTGGCTTCAATTAGAGTGAGTCTTCATTCTTTTGAGTTTTTGTTGGTCTATCTTCTTGTTATTGGGTTAACAATGGAGAAGGGCTTCAATCACCACCCAAAAAGCCTCCTATACATCCCCTACCTTGACCTTTCTCTCTATGCTTATGTCCATGGCTATTGCTAATCTCATGGGATAGCTTTCACGATGGAGATGATGGAGTAATCATAGCTTGAGTAAGGAATGCTATTACTATTGGCACAACTAGGTTGTATGATATCAAAGCAGTCGGGAGTTATGAGGCTATTTGTGGTCGAGAAGGTTGAGGGCTAGTTATGTACTTGTAAAGCTCATGCGGGGTAGGGGGATGCCCAAAAAAAACCGCCATCTTTGACATGAATTTCATGTGTGTTGCATTATCTCTCTCAATGTCGGGTTGGCATTTTGAGATGATGACCACGCCCACATCAACATTTGCAACAGGATGATCAAATACATCTACAAAAACACAACACATCAGGATTAGTGGCATGACCAACATATGCATATGTGTGTGTGCGCGCGCACACACACACACACACACGCACGCACGCACGCACGCACGCATGCACGCACATGCACACACACACGCACATGCACACGCACAAGCACACGCACACGCACACGCACGCACGCACACACGTGTATGCATACACATGTGTATACATATACATGTATACATACACATAGGCTATGCACACATATACACATACACATATATATATGCATAGCCTATGTATAACCTACATGCATGCATAGGCTATGAATATACACATAGGCTACACATATGTATATGCATACGCATAAGCCATGGCATAAGCTACACACATGCATATGCATAGTATATGTGTATACATATGTATATGTATAGCCTATGTGTATACATGTGTGTATGTGTATGCATACACATAGACTATGTGTATATGTGTGTTTATGCGTAGCCTATGTGCACACGTGTATGTACATGTATACATGTGAATGTATCTATATTCATATGTATGCATAGCCTATGTATATGTGTATGTGCATGCATAGCTTAGGCCCTATCTACATGTAACCTATGTGTATCCATAGTGTATGCATGTATGCGTAGGCTATGCACGCGCGCGCGTGCACACACACACACACACACACACACACACACACACACACACACACACACACACACACACACACACACACACACACACACACACACACACACACACACACACACACACACACACACACACACACACACACACACACACACACACACACACACACACACACACACACACACACACACACACACACACACACACACACACATGCAGAAGCCATGTCATAAGGTATGCATACACATAAGCTACAATGTAAGCTATGCATACACATAAGTCATAACATAAGCTATGCATATGTGTGGACAGGTATGCACTTTTGCATAGGCATACACAAATGTATACGCATAACCCATGGCATAAACTATGCATATGCTACATGTACACTATACATTAGTGTAAGCTATTCATATGCATAAGCCATGGCATAAACTATGCATACACATAAGCCATAGCATAAGCTATGTGTACGCATGCATAGGTATACACTTACACATACACTTATATGTATGTATAGTCTACATAAGCCATAGCATAAACTATGTGTATGCATGCATAGGTGTACACTTACACATACATATAAGGCATAGCATAAGCTGTGTACGCATGCATAGGTATACACTTACACATACACATATATCCATGTATAGTCTACACATAGGCTATGTGTAGACTAGAAAAAGTTATATGCGAATGCATATGCATAGGTGTATGTGTAGACTCTCTTATAGTCTAGAGCACACGTGGGCCTCTTGAACCTAAACCAACCTCTATAACATAAGGGGGATATGATGAGGTTGCATCTTATAATTTACCTACTAACTACCAATCTTGAATCCAACATATTGGATTTTCCCAAACAAATTGATGATCGTGACACCACGTCACAACAGTAGGCTCTCTTGATAGCTTAATTGCCATGGCCTCTAAAATGGGCGTTACTTATGGATTTAAGGATTAGACCCCTGATCGCCCTTGTCTAAATACACATAATATTGCATATATACACTCCGCACATCCTTAGATTACTCCTAGATTGTAGGAAGAGACTTTTGAAATGTTCAAAGACTTCAAGAAAATGCATGCATTGATTGCAGCATGGATCTTTGAATCCCAAGCTATTATCAAGTCACCAGAAGCATCAACCTTTCCATGCCTCCACCACTCACATTTGAGAGTAACATGGTACAAAAATGAAATATGTAACTTAAATGGAGATGGCCCTTATTTATGATTAGATAAACATACAATTGCACATGCATCTATATCATTAGCACTAACTTGCATATCAAATAGTGTAGAAGCATCCCTAGTCAAGATCTTTGCATCATCACAATTAAACATGCTCATAAAACTACATCTGGCAAATGAGTCTATGGTTCAATTTTGCTATAGTGTTTTTATATATAGTAATGAGCTAAATGAAAAAAAGACTATACAAAAAAATTATCTAATAGGAAATGAGAGTTGAAAATATATTTAAGCAAGGCATTGTATTGAATGACAAGAGAATCATTACATAATTTAGGGACACTTTATAATATCCTTAGGATATTTAAGAGAAATTGAAATCATAAACCCTAAAACTTTCATCTTTTGGATTAATCATGAATGCAATGTAAGGTGACATGGATCAACCTTATATCAACATTCATAACAAAATTCAAAAGGGATCTATTTTCTTTTCTTACTTCAACATCTTCATGCCTTTGTGAAAATCTATGTGAGAGATAAAGTACACCAACAAACCCATCCATTTCTTCATTCTTTTTGAGTATATATACATAATATAAATGTAAATAGAGGAGTATCACACACACACACACACACACACACACACACACACACACACACACACACACACACACACACACACACACACACACACACACACACACACACACACACACACACACACACACACACACACACACACACACACACACACACACACACACACACACACACACACACACACACACACACACATAGCCATTTGCTTTGATACATTTAATATCTTCATCATTTTTTGAGTCAAGAAAGATTCATGGAGTTTTTCAAACTAAGTACATTACTTTGTCTCTCTTTATGTAAACTCTTAATCATTGAAAATTGTACATGACAAAACAACAAGCTACAGTCTATAGCAATGTGCTACACTCAGACATCAAGTCAATTATGGTTCAATAAAATTTTAAATAGGAGGGCCAAGTGAACCAAATCTAAAGGGGGTAGGGGCTTCTACAAGGTGGTATTCAATAGTAAGGAAGCCATGCAAAAATGCCTCACTTAGGGAGTTATTTTTGGGGTTTGATTTGATACAAATCACTGATGCCAGGAGGCATATTTCACGGTGGATTCCATGCCACGGTGGATTCCGTGAGGTTTTACGGTGGATTTCGTGATTACCGGGGCTCATACACAAAGTGGATTCTTTGTGCGAGAAGTCGATGGGGACGCCTATCCTTTTCGGGCGTTTCATTAATTTAGTGTGTACATGGGTGATTCCATAGCGGGTGATTCCGCAAAATACATATTAAATTAATAAACGTTTATGAGTTTAGAGTGCGCACTCGTGATAAATTAAGGTTAGGATTGATTTCTAACCAATTGATTTATTTATGTAGCTGAAGACTGCTAGGTATTCACTTTTGTCAGTTTAATTGTATTATTTTACTAACGATTGAATGCTTTAGTTGATGTGTAGAGATAGTAGTAGTGGGCGGAGGAAAGCATTGGAGGATAGCGTGTATTCGAGTTATCACTTATATTTTGATGGGTGCATACCTTAGGCATGGCGCCTATATTTTGTCGCGCCTATTTATTAATGCGTTGGATATTTATTTATTATTTTGTATACGCATGGGCGCACGATTATGATATTTGTATTTGGACATTGTATTGGGTATGCCTGGCTTCTTGGGCACCCGTCCATTAGCTTTATTTCTATTTAGCACTAAAGCAAACTCAAAAGCCAAAAGCGCACTATTTTGTAATTTGGGCTATTATTTGAGCTTGAAGATGATTAATACATAAAATACATGCTTTGTGGAGCGCTCACACAAGGCATGGGGGGAGATTGCACCCAATTGGTCTCTTGTTCATGTGGTGCATGCTTTGTACCTTGAGTTTTGTGCAAAAAGTAGAGTTCTTTTGTTCTTGGGGACCTTCTGGCGCTCACTACGCGAGCATACAACATCCGATCTGAGTGTTGAGGCTCGAATTGCACTATATTAGTACTTTTATACCTTAGTACTAGCATACATGTAGAACCAGCATATGAAAAGTGACCTAAGATGTCATATGAAGTATTTAGGTTTTTACCTGACATGCATGCACTTTCTTGACAGTCAGGAGTTTTGTGTCTTTTGTATTCCTGTGTGATGAGAAATGAGATATTCTTCAGGACAGCGCCAGATTCTGGTCGTTTATGTCTGATTCTAATAATGTGTCTATGTCCTGACTATTTGCGCTGTCTACTGTAAGTTATTTGATCAGGAGTGAATATGATGATGATAAACTGTGTGATCGTTTTCAGGACAGTGGTTCAGCATTGACGAATATAATATGTAGTTCGTGTTTGTATATTGTTCCTGAAGATGAAATGTACGAAATGGCTGTAAACTGTGTCAGGAAGTTCCCTGCAGTGCTAATTTCCTGCATCTTCTGTTATGGTCTTGCTGGTCCATAACACTTTGGCGATCTTGCCCAGTTTCATGAGAATATTTCTCATGATTTAGGTATACGGCTTGGAAGAAATACTTACACAATTTGGCTGCAGGAAATTAGGATGCTAATGGCATTGAAGATGTACAAGGTGCCTTGTATGGGGAGTCTTTATGCCAAAGAATTATCCTCATTCCTCCAATCTTTTTTTCACAAGGAGCAGATCTTGAGCATTGAGGGAGGCATTGTCAAGACAGCAACAGCAATCTATAAGGTTTGATGATATAGATGAAGTGGTGCAATTAGGCGGGCTGGATGAAGAGGAGTTCACAGATGTTGGACATAATCTTTTGGGGGTGGGTTGTGCTGAGGGCACTTCCACAATATATCATTCTCCTGCCACCTCTACAGAGTCCATCCCTACACCTCCAACCCCTTCCAGCATACCAGATGTATCAAATAATGAAGAACCAATATTACCTCCTGACTATCAGGGTACTCCCCCAAAACAGGCACTTGAAAGATTGCAGCATGTTTAGGGTACGATGATGAAATGTGACCAAGGTGGCCATGATTCCAATAGCTCAAAGGCTCTTGAGATTGCATTCCATCATTATCTTGACCTCTTCCTCCTCCCAAGGTCATCATCAAAACAGGTCTATAGTCCATAAGGATTGTGTTTCCCTCTTCATCATATGAGATGTAAGCGTTTAGATACGACTCTTCTTCCATTGGTTCCACAATGTAGTGCACAGGTGCATTGCTATGTGGATGAGTTATAATTGGTGCAAGTGATCTAGGTACACAAGTTGGATTAATGTCTTTCGCAGGTGTGTTTGGTCACTAGTCATTAGGTGTTGGGTGAACTAATGGTGTTCCCCATCCAAAATGGAACTATTTGTTCACTTGGGTATGGTTGCTGCTGGTATGGTTGAGAATAAGGAAACAAGCATTATGGTAGTTGACATCGTATAGCTTTCCATGTTTACACAAGTCCTAGATCTAGGTTCAAGGCACTGTGCTAGAATATGGTTTCCTCCATCGTGCAGATATTGAATGTTGGGTTTTTAGCTTTAGGTTAGATATCTCCTACACTATGTCCAATCCTTTTCCCTTCTCATTGGTTTTGGGCTTTGCCGAGACATTATGGATAGTTGACTATTCATTATGAATGACCCCTATATGTTTTCTTTAGATGATGCCAGTTCTAATGTGTTTCTTTGAGTTTTTAGTGGTTCTTATTCATGTCTCTATCCTTATTTCATAAAGTCTTAGATAACACCTTGGCAAGTGGTTATTTTCTTATTGTATCACTTTGTCTATGTCTCAAGCCTTTTGGTTTACATCTCGATCAATTTTCTATTTGGATCACCATATTGGTTTGTACTTGTGGTTGTTTGAGTTGCTTGTGTCTCCTATGTGTGTTATGTTTCTAACAATCCTATCCAACTTATCAACATGAAAACTATCTTACAAAGTAAGGGTTGCAATTGTATAGGGTCCATAGCTTATGAGTCCTTTTCTAATCATTTGTTGGATTTCTTTCATGTATTTTAGGTTCAGCCTCATCACATGTACATAAGTCCCAATCACCTCTGCCAACCAAAAAATTCTTCATACGGAACTTCCATAAAGCAAAATTTTTGTTGTCCAACTTTTCTCCCAAAATTTGAGTGATATTGTCAGTGCCTTGAGCATTTGCCATAGTTGCAGCTTAGGTATTCAGTGATGTATACAACCTGTAAGTATTTGACTCCTTTTTCTATAGTTCAGGACTAGTTTCCTGCTATTCATGACAATTTTTTGCAATTCAGGATAGTTTTCTTGACAACCTGTTTACTATAAACTATTCATTGGAGCCTATGGGTCTTGATGACTTGTGGATTTTCCTTATTGCCAATGACACTTATAATGTGAGAGAGCCGCTTTCACTTTTGTGTTTCTTCCACTTTTTGGTGGCTTCCTAGGTTAATTGCTTTTTGAAAAGCATGTGGTGCACTTATGCTTTCAAAGGCACTTGGTGTAAGTGCTTAAAACATGTGGTGTGTATGTGACTAACAAGGCCTCATGTTATTGTGCTTTTAGGAGCATAGATGATGCTTCCCAAGGAGGAAAAAGCATGATGCTTTATCTTGAGTGATGATGGCAGCTTGTGTTGAGCGAATGAAGGCAATGGCTCCTTGTGTCGAGCTATGTTGTTGTTGGTGTGGCCATTGGTGACAACTTGTCTCGAGCCATGGAGGTCATTAAGCCACCAACCAACTTTGTGTCAAGTTGGCAATGTCTCCATGTAGGCAATATGTGTCTTGAGCTATTAGTGTGTGTCTTAATCCGTGAGGCTATGTGTCTCAAGTTGAGGAGTATGTGTGTCTTCCTTGTATCGAGCCGAAAAATGCTCTATGAAGGTAGTGTGTGTCATGGTGTGGCTGAAGTTGCTCATGTATCAAGCCACTTAGGCTTGCTTTCCTTGATCTTGCCTTGAGTCACCAAGACTCATTGCTTGCCTTTGGTTGATCATGCATGCTTCAAGTCAACAACTTGATTGGTGTCTTCAATAGATGACTCCTATGTGTCGAGCTTCATGTCTGGAGTTGATGAGGATTTGTGTTTCAAAAAGATCGGCCATGTGTCCCTAGCTATTGGAAGTGCTTGTGTCATGCCAATTGAGAGCTTCGACATTGGTTGTTTCTATCCATGAAGTCCTCATGGCCATTGACACTACTAATGCCTCGAGATGAAGGCATGACCTTACCTCAAGTTGATGAAAGCATGAGCTCATCACAAGTTGCCTCAAGCGGATGAAGCCATGCTTCTCTTTAGACACAAAGGCCTTCAAGTTGACACGATGGTGGTCATGAGGCTTATGCCTTGAGTCAAGATGACTCCCCCTTGACTTGAGTTGCACCGGGGAAGCAACCTTGAGTCGAAGAAGGTATAAGCTTGCCTCGACTTGATGGGGATGAACTGGCTGACTTGTCTCAAGCCATTGAAGGCATCGTTTAGGGCATTATAATCACAATGAGGGCTTAGATTATGCTAGCACATCCTATTTAACACTCAAGTCTCTTTTATGATTTACAAAAAGCAAGACTTGAGAGATTTGTCTCAAGACACATTGACGTCAAGAGGAGACTTCACCTAAGAGTCGAATGTAATTCAATATGGTCATAGAGGTGCTTTATTGCTTATGGTGAGAGCAACTTAGGTCACTCCTTTGTCTCAAGTGAGGTGGTCTTGGCATCTAGAGGAAGGCTCTGTTGGCACTCTACATGCTTCCATGACGAGGACCAC
Source organism: Lygodium microphyllum (assembly GCF_053477565.2). Taxonomy (NCBI): domain Eukaryota; kingdom Viridiplantae; phylum Streptophyta; class Polypodiopsida; order Schizaeales; family Lygodiaceae; genus Lygodium; species Lygodium microphyllum. The sequence continues at coordinate 61,669,018 of NC_141147.1, forward strand.
AAATCTATGTCCCTCAGTGTGTTTTCTCTTACCTTGTGAGGATGGGCGATGTTCTTAGGTTGTGCAACCAAGAGTATACATGAGCCCAAGTAACTCTTATGGAGGTAAGATCATGAGCCTAGGGTGGTCAAGATTACTTCAAGCACATATCTCTAATGATGCCAAGATGGCATACACTTCAACTCAAGAGAGAGAGCTTTGTCACAATGGATCATCTAAGTGAGTCCACGTTTTCATCTAAGAATTGTTACTCGAGTCTCTAACTTGAGTGTCCACCTAGGACAAGTGCATAACTCATGTTCAATGCCAAGATGGAGGTTCTCCTTAGTACAAATGTATGACTCTAGTGCATGACTCCAAGCACAAGAGATCTCTCTCATGAGGGTGGAGAACTAAGGAAGTGTTTGAGTAAACTCTATGGACGGTGGGGCTCCTTAAGATCATAATTGCCAAGCAATTCCACAAGGTTGTAAGCTACCCCCTTTAACCCTCAAGTGGATTCCAATGAATGAATTAAGTGATTTTCAGCATTAAAAAGTAAGTCACCAAGCCACGCGTAATATAATTTGCTCAAGCATTGAAAGGGTAAGTATATTGCTAGACTAGGTCTAGATGGGTATTATCTATCTCCCTATCATATCTATTGGTATCCTTCATCATGGGGAGTTCAATGTTGATATAAAACTTGCAATTTATTGGTTTAAAAACTATAAAATCCAAATTGAATCGATAGATGATTGATGCTAAACCAACATCGCAAAAGTATGTTATGCCAGATTCTCAAACTAGCCTTCTTGTGTCTTGAAAAGGCCTGAAATGGATTCTCAAACTTACAAGGCTTCTTGGTTTCTTTGGGTTACATGCACAAGGTGATGTTTTGGAAAAGACAACAACAATTAGAATTTTTGGTTACGGTCCTAGATTCTCTGCTTCTAAAGCATGATACTTTTTTTCCCTCTCATCTTATGACTTGGTAGCAAATCAAACTGATATAAAATCCATAGTTGGCTACAAGAGGAGAAAATTTCTACATTATAAAGGAAAGATCCCTAAGGAGAAGGAATATGTAAGGGCTCTTGAGAGCTAGCTTTGTACTTTTCTATCTTGAAAAATACTATGAATTCTCAAGTTTCATTGTCATTTCTACTATTCATTCTTTGAAATTGTCATTGAAAAAACCAATTGAATGGCTCCTCAAGAGCATTGCTTTTTGTAACTCCTCCTCCATGTCTCTGCTTTGAAAAAAGCTTGTATGTACTTGATAGTGAGGTTTTTCAATGCCTTGGCTACTATAAGTTGCTAGGGGGCCTTGCTCCTCCATAAAGTAAGGCCCATGGATATTAAGGATATGCTACAAATACAAGAGAGTAACAATCATTTTACACCATTGAAAATGTTTTCAAAGAAAACTTAGATTAAATATTCTCTCTTGCCAAATGAAATGTGATATCCTTTTCTCCCCATGCCTCCTTTATTGCTTAAATAAGATTTGTAATCGGACATTTCAACTCTTTTGGATATGCGTATGTTGTCTTTAGTTGGTTGAGGAGCTTTAGAAAAACATTAAGGTGTTTCCAAACCTCCATCCTTAGAAATGCAAGTTGTGGTATGCTTGCAACATTTGTTGTTATCCCACACAACTCTCCAATAATCCCAAGTAATGTTCACTTGTTTTCCTATATGGTTTCCTTAAAAGTGTATGGATTTTGAGCCTCCCATTGAGACATTAGCCAAGACATCTCTTGTTTTCCTTGAAAGTGCTGGATCTTTTCTTAAGTGAACTTGATATCCATGAAAACCCATTTTCAAGAGTAATACCTCACATTTATCAATACACTCATCTAATAAAGACAAGGGCTTAATCGAGTATGCATAGTCAAGGTGCAACCTGAGAAGTTTGTCAATTATTCTAATATCTGCATGTAAAGTACAAATATGAATTTCCTTTAAGCATGCTAGCTTGTCTTGTAATGACTTATTAGCATTTTCCAAAATGTCAATCTTATCTCTTAGCTCAAAAATACTTGTTTGTGCAATTAATAATGCTTTTCTCATTTCGTGCATTTGAGCCATGTATGTGCAACCTGCAGAGCATAACCTTGTACAATAATAGCCAAGCATCCCATTCTAACCTTCTCTAACATATCTTACATAGTCATGAATATTTGAAAAAGGAGGAGGCTTACTTGTAGAAGGATCCTTGGGATAAATATTTCCATCCACCCACAAATCTATATGCTTTTTTCCTTATATTCACAATCTGTTAGCCTCCATCTCATTTATCAATACTTGATGATGTATACTTCTCCAAGATGTATAAATTGGATCTAGTTGAATGGTAAGTTTGTACTTGCATGTGCTTGCATCTATATTACTTGAAAATGTATCACTAGATATTTTATCAAATCAACCGCAAATGAATCTCATAGTGATAAGAAAGTGAGCACAAAGAAGAGAATGGCAAAAGAGTAGTATGTAAAAAGAAGATGCGAGAGCAACAAATGCAAATTTGGTGCATATATCTCAAAAATAAAAAATCTCCCAAGTTTCAAGAAAAAAATGGCCGAAAAGGTGATACTGACATAAATTAAAAGATGAGGGCAAAAAATGGGTGACCCTTTTAATAAACCAAATATTCTCTCATTAATCACATCTGAGCAACCAAATTTGACAGTTTCATTCTTCCAAAATCTTAACTAATTAGCAACTTAATCATTTTCTTACAAGTTCCTTTTTGAAGCATTTATAGTCCTAATGATTAAAGTGGTCCGAAAGAAAGGAAATATAAATCTACATGAGAGACAACATTTAGAGCATTAGCAACAACAAGACCCATCAAGTGTCTCATATACAAGCTACAAGAGACCATCTCCACTAGCTTATTAGAAACTATGAACATGGTAGAAAATGACATGCAAACCTCTATGAGAACACCTTGTACCCTATCATTTGATGGTCATTTATTTATTCAAAAAAAGGAAGAAAAAAGGAGAGAAAAAATTCAAAAAATAAAAAAGAAAAGAAAAGCACATGAACATTCACTACACCTAGGGCAACATTCTAGCCCCTTCTTCTTGACATCACAACCTTAGGGCACACCAAGTGCAGGTTATTCCAAGCTTGCTTGGATGACATGTCATCCTAAGGATAGCAACACTCCACGCTCTCTCATCAAGTGGCCTTTCAAGTGTGGGACAACATTCCAACTTGACTTGGAATTTGATGCGGCTCCTAGTTGAATACTCATTGAATATGCATGAGCACACAATCATTGCAGTAGTTAGACACACCCCTTAAGAAGAGAGAAAGTGACAAACAAGTACCATGGATTTCTTCAAAAGCCCATCAACATCAATGACCCAACCTTTTTATACTAACTCCAAGTCTCTAAAATTCTTTTACCTTGCTACCCGCATTTCTTCTACCACATCACACCATCCACTCTTGCCATTTTCCTCATTAGATGTCCCAAAGTCTTTCATAGATAGCGACATCATCTAGTTGGTGAAAGTTTCATGGAATTGGCACTCATTTAGGATAGGGGATAATGTTAATAGCAAGAAACTAAGAAGAAAGGAAAGTAAAAATAGGCCTATAAATTTTGGAGATTTTTTTTGTTTTTGAACACTTGCTGCCATTATTTTATGAGAGCCACCCGTGCAAGTTGTACTTAGCATCAAGCATTCCATGTCTAGTTTATTCTTCCATCAAGACTAAAGATTAATTACATGTAAATAAGACCATGACTAGCCAAAAAAGGACCACAAAAGGAGCAGGATGCCCTAGAGAATGGGGAAACCTTAACTCTAACCTTTTATGTATTTAAAGGATGAGGAACAATAGAACATGCATTTATTTATGTGCAAATTTTGAGTTTGTTCTTTCTTGCTTTTCTATTGTGAGAGAGGGAGAGAGTTGAGAGAGAGAGAATGAGGGACCAAACAAGTGAATCTTTATTCTTACTTCTCTTGATCTTTCTCTCATGTCAAAGGTCATGCTTCCTCCTTGCATGCAAAGGTCATATAGGGTTGAGAATGAAAGTAGCATACCCTTGGGATGTGGAGGTTTCCAAGGGCATCCTTCATACTTCAAGGGAGGCCACACAAGCTCATTACAAGCAAATCTCAAGATTCCTGATGTGTACAAGAGGCTAGGTGAGAGATGGCTATTGTACTTTGTAGATCAAGTCTCTTGAACAAATAAGAGAGTGTCCTTAGTTCCATCATTGAGCTCATATAGCACATAACATGTGTTATTGTAGTTGCAACCTATCCACAACATTATTATACATGCTATTGATAACAGAGATATGTATAGATTTTGCAAAATCAACAAGTATTTATTTTTGTTTAGGTATTTGTAATTCAATCGAAAGATGTGATTCTCAGCCCAAAGTGCCTAGAAGGGTGGCAGGGCTATAGAGCCTCGTTATCATTTTTCTTTTCTTAGAATTGTCACTGTTGGCATTGATATTTTTATTGTAATGATGCTATATCTATTAGTGGCACTATATAGCAACACTAACAGTGACAATTTGATGATGACAATTTTCGTTATGACAAGGGAATCTTTTCCCCATGACTTATTGCATCACTAAAAACATTGCTATATGCCACATATATTATAGTGTGAAGTTCTGATACCATCCTATCAATCCTTAGACTTCCTTGCTTTTTCTAGAATTATCTAATCAAGAATAACCTTGAATATTCCTTTAGAGGATTAATATATCCTAATTATTTGATTTAATCCATGCAAAAGATGCACCTGCTCTTCTTGGCATATAAGTAATTTTGTTAAGGAATTTGAAGCACAATCTTTACTTGGAATTCCTAATTTGAAGCACAATCTTTACTTGGAATTCATGATCAAAGATTTATATAATGCAAGTAATCAAAGAATACTAACACAAAGTCATCCAAATTAGGATGAAATATATATTGCATTAGTTGATTAAATATAAAACGTATCAATCAATCAAAATGGAATGACTAAGAACTCATAATGGACATAGCCTATGCTAAAGGGTGTATTGAGAATGCTTTACTCCTTGAGATAAACATCTCACATAAAGGTTACCATATGTAATGTATAAAGCTTTGTAGAAAAGAATGAACCAGTCAAATGTAAAGGGCTCATTGTTGACCAAATCCACATCTGTGAGATTGGAAGATACATATGTGTTCAACCATAGCATATGTGTTTATAACTATTACAATAGTTTGGAGACTCACAATCCCTCAATTGTTTGGAGTTGCCCTTGTAGAATGTAGTGGCATCTTAATTTTTTTAAGTCAAACTTGATGAGTATCAAATCATCAAGGATAATATATTAGAAACAATGATTATAACTTTTGTGAATGACTATGTAATGAGACAATAACTTTTCTTTTTTGGGATTACTAGGTATGTTGGAGTTTGGTATATATGGGAAGGAAGTGAATGTTCATTTTGGATATTCCTTTTTTTTAATACCATGCATTTTAGGCTCCCATGGAGAACTTTAATATCTAAGGATATTTCTTGAAAATAGGGGTATGTTTGAGAGAAGAGATATATATTCATATGATTTAGTGGTATATTATTGTATTAGGTAAACTTGTCTTAATTATCTCTTATGATTTGATGAGCTATTTAAGAATTATTATCCTATAATAACAATTCATTCCTTTAATTTATTTTTCGTGCAACATATACATTGCCTCTCTCAGAGTCGCCATGATATTTCAAGGATTTCATTTGTCATTGATGCTTATGGATCTTTTTTTCTTAATAATCAAACATTGTAAATTTTTTGAATTCATATGATAGCCTAACAAACTGTCACCTCTTTTTTTTCTCATGTTCAAAGGTAAGTATAGCTTATGAGTACATATTTCTTTGTGTAATTTGTGTTTTGTTAATTTTTAACTATTATTTTGCTTTGTAGAGAGTAGTAAAGCCTAATTTTGATTGGTGTTTCTATTAGGTAAGTTTGAATTCTCTATTGGAATACATGGGCAAGCAAAAATATGTTGAAATATGCTATGTACATACCTTTCTTATTCTTTTTATCTTGTAAGTAGATTCTTCTCTATACTTTTGCTAATAGTTTCAACATGCATTGCCAAAAAACTTGTTATAACCTTTGAAGTTTCATCCATCTCCTTTGAATATAATGAGAATAAGGTTCCCTTCGGGTTAACATTCTTCCAAAAACTAAGATAAACTTGCGATAACTAGAGATTTTCATACTTATAGTTAGAACCCAAGAATCTACCCCAAGGGTAGATTACTATGCTATATATTTATACATATATACTAAAAGTTTATAATGCATGAGGTAATTAAAACCATCTTACATACATTAGTCAAATATTCTTTTGTTTATGAATCATATTAAATTATATAATGTTTTTGTCAAATGTTTTTTTCACAACAATGCCAATGAGCAAAACCAATTTATATATCCATGGCTCAAAAATTACAATAGTGGGAGGTATTTAGAGAAGACAAAGAGCATTCCAATATTTTTTTAATGGTATGTACCATTGACCTTGAATATTGTTTCTTCATGGGGAATAACATCCATCTAAAGTTTAAAAAGCATCTATCTATCAAAAACTCACCTAATATAGCAAAATCCTTTTGGACATATAAATCAAATAGTTTATTCATAAACGCACAATGAATAGTGATTCCACCAAAGATTTGTTCACAACAATGCCAATGTGGGTAAGATAAAATTGCCAACAATTTATACATTTATGGTTCAAAACTTACAACAATAGGAGATAGATAGCTTACACAAGATAAAGAGCCATTCAACTAACTTTTCAATTGTAATACCATTGACCTTGAACTTATAGCTAAGAGTTGTATTGCTAAAAAACTCCAAGGTATCTCTTACATCCTTTAAGGTCCAATGGAAAGTAACATTGACCTTCTTTTTGAATAATTCTGCAATTCCTTGGTCGATGATGGCAGAAGTGGTTCGCTGATCATATGATGTGATGAGGCACTGTTTGAGGGCTTGCTTTTTAGAGATCTCGCTGTTGAGCAATACGATAGCGGAGCTAGCTACTTTTGTGAAGGCAAGTTCAAATGTCTCCCAAGAACAAGGCATCATACAAACTTCGATTGCAAAGGGATCGAGCAACAAGCCTAAGTCCAAGCGGTCGTAGCTCAGAGCTAGCTCTCATGTGAAGTGTCCAACACCTTACGTGTAAATGGCATGTACATACATTAGAATATAAAGAATCCCAAGTGTCCAATCTAAGTCTATATCTCCTATAATTCAAGCATATAGTAAGATATTGTTGAGACATATCATAAGACAAAGTAAATGACCAAGGATATGTCTTACACCTTATAAAGTCGCCCCTTAGGATCATACTCTCTAGGTTTCCAAAATAGTTCCATAATGTTGAATTTTTCTTTTGAAAATTTTCTAGTTAATCATGATATCTTCATCCTCTATAATTTTGTTGTTTGAAGCAAGAAACAAAGACATGTAGGTGCACAAACCACGATCATCATATTCTTCTCGAGATCCTCCAATCATGGCATTTTGAACACCCTAGGAGATTTTAGAGTTAAAGCTTTGTACCATTGCTTCATCTAGGATCTCCCAATTTAGAGATGAAAGGGTTGGAACCAACAAACCTTCAATGTTTCCATACACATTTGGTTTTGACAAGACAACATATTGTGTATAATATATAAAAATCTGATCTTCACTAAAAGAATCCATGATCTAATAAGCATAGATAGTCTCTACAAATACTTTATGAATGGCTATAAAATATCACTTAGACTCCCCATAGAATACCTCTTAAAACTTGTTGATGGAAATATATTTGTAGGGGATAATCCACTTTTTATTACTTACATTCATAAAATAAAAATACATTCACATACATTACTGATCTCAAAACTTATAGTGTATTTGCAAAGAAATACACCTAGCTAGAGGCAAATATATATCCCTAGCCATGTAAATATGTTGAACCAAAGCAAACCACCATTGATGTGTAACTTGAAAAGCAATTGACATTTTACATTACCTCACCTTGTGGAAGCCCTTGGAAGATGGCACCATGGTAACCCAATCATCTACAATAAATATTTGGGGCTCCCAAGTTGCATCTACACTTTTACTATAGATGATGCAAGAGTTTATGGAATGAGATAGATGACTTGTTGATGCCATGTTAAAAAGATAAAGGCACAGATAATGTGCAAAAAAGTAAACTCAAAGAGAAAGTCATGGAAGAGAATTGAGAGCTTATATAAAAATACTATGGATGCAAAAAAAGATTATAGTTAGATCTTCCAATTTTTAAAACATTCAATATTAAGTTCCACCATATCTTTCCATAGCTTTTCTTAGTAAAATAGGCTAGTTAGGACCACCCAAACATGTCAAAATTGGGAGATTTTGGCTAAAAAAGAGGAGAGAAGCACAAATCGGTTCTATTATCTTGAAAGATAAAGAGAAAACAAGACACCAATACCATGTTACCATGTTCTTGTACACATAATAACCTCTCTTTGGCTTATTTCTAATACCTAGGATTAGTAAATATTATTTTTGACCTCTCTCTCTCTCTCTCTCTCTCTCTCTCTCTCTCTCTCTCTCTCTCTCTCTCAAGCATGGATACTTACATATTAGAGTAGCCAATTGAAATCTCAAAAATTTAAACATACTTTTGACATCTACAACACACTTAAGATCTATGTAGATTATACTCACTAAAAATCTTATCTACATCTTAATACCTTCTTTTAGAGAGAGACATAGAAAATTTCTCTATTGTCCACTTAGGCAATCTATGTTTAATTTTTTGCACAATATCATCTACCCAAAAGGACATCAAATTGACCTTAAAAAGTTGGGCCTCTTCTTGCAACAAGAGGGAGTCAATAATGTTATCATCAATTCAAGTTCTCTTTTCTCTAATTATTACACAAGACATGTTAGGCTATGTACTCAATGGTTGCAATATTGGATGGACTCTTATTATTTCAAGAGCTTCAAACACTCATCAACACAACCATCTCTTATCTAGTTGGCTTACATTCTAATCTCATAGCCATGTACTCTTTTCTCACTCACACATATAAGCAAGAAAACTAACAACTAAGAGTTTGTAGTAGACTCATCTCCTCGCCTCCTTCATGTGCTATAGTCCAAATGGCTTCAAAGCTTGTCAAGTGGTCTCATAATCCAAGCATGGTTCCTCAATCTACTCCATTGCAATCCATTCAACCTATCAATGCTCCATCAAAAAGATTGAATTTAGAGAATATGGAATTGTACAAAACTCAAGCTCACACTTTAAAGGTTTGTCATCACAAAGTGGACACACACACACACACACACACACACACACACACACACACACACACACACACACACACACACACACACACACACACACACACACACACACACACACACACACACACACACACACACACACACACACACACACACACACACACACACACACACACACACACACACACACACACACACACACACACACACACACACACATGGTGCCTAGTAGCTAACATGATTCATCAACCCTTACGTATCTCTTGGTTCAATATGAGACAGAGACAAAGAGAAAGAGATAGAGATAGAGAGATAGATAGATAGATAGATAGAGAGAGAGAGAGAGAGAGAGAGAGAGAGAGAGAGAGAGAGAGAGAGAGAGAGAGAGAGAGAGAGAGAGAGAGAGAGAGAGAGAGAGAGAGAGAGAGAGAGAGAGAGAGAGAGAGAGAGAGAGAGAGAGAGAGAGAGAGAGAGAGAGAGAGATCTTAATGTCTGAAAAGATAGATAGATAGATAGATAGATAGATAGATAGATAGATAGATAGATAGATAGATAGAGAGAGAGAGATAGATAGATAGATAGATAGATAGATAGATAGATAGATAGATAGATAGATAGATAGAGAGAGAGAGAGAGAGAGAGAGAGAGAGAGAGAGAGAGAGAGAGAGAGAGAGAGAGAGAGAGAGAGAGAGAGAGAGAGAGAGAGGGAGAGAGAGGAGAGAGAGAGAGAGAGAGAGAGAGAGAGAGAGAGAGAGAGAGAGAGAGAGAGAGAGAGAGAGAGAGAGAGAGAGAGAGAGAGAGAGAGAGAGAGAGAGAGAGAGAGAGAGAGATCTTAATGTTTGAAAAAGGCCAACATGGCCTATAAGACCTAATCACATAGTACAACTGAGGTGGTATCTCATCATAAAGCACAATTAGATTATGATCAAAAATGAAAAGTGAATTGTAGAACTTGTAATGAATGAATCTAAGAGAAGAGAGGGGAAAGAGCTGAAGAGAGAGAAAAGAGCAAGAAGAAGAGAAAGGAAGACTAGAAGAGGAGAGAGAAAGACAAAAAAAGGAAGAAAGAAGGAGGAAGCCATGGAAGCTAGAGATGAAGGTGAAGATTATGTTCTTGATAATAACTGGTTGCCCTAATTTGGGGCTCTTACACCTTATATACCATGGTTAGTGCGATTGAGTATCCAATCCCTAGTTTCTATGTATCCCACTTGTTACAATCCATCCCCACCCGAAAGGTTTTTGCCCTAAAAAATGAAGAGGACTAGGAGGGGAGTGATGGGTGGGTTTAGGGAGGGGGTGTATAGTACTAATTTGAGCCACATTACAATGAAAATTGGTGGGTAAAGACTAGGGATAGTATGTTGTCCATGACAAGCCTACTAAGGTAAAAAAGTCATAACTTTTGATAGGCTGCTCCAAATGGGTGTGCCACATGTCAAAATGGAGCTTATGATGAGTACTTTCAGCCCAAGTAGGGTGCACATTCCTGAGTTTTGAGCAAGTACAAAACTATTCTAAAATAGTGTGCAGACTGCAGGTAGGGGGTGGTCAAACGGGGGCATAACTGGCTAGTCTTAAGCCCATTGGGCCTCTTGGAGCTGACAAAATTCATTGATAATGGTGGCTGGGCACCAAGAGGCTTCTTCTAGGGGTAGGCCTTGCCATTTGATGAGGTATTCCTTGATGGATCAAGACCTTAAGTGCTTATCTTATTGCCCAATGATTACCTCATGGATATACTGAATGATACCTTCTTCATCTATGGGGGGAAGTTCTTCCATGTAGTCCACTGAGGTGCCCATGAAGGGTTTCAGTTGGCTGACATGAGACACATTGTGGATTTTGGTAGTGGGGGAAGCTCTATTGGTAGGCCAAGTCACCAACTCTCTTTAGGATCCGATAGGGGTCATAGAAGTGGTGGGCCAGCTTGTTACTGCTGTCCTCTTTGAGAGTGGAGTAGCGGAACTTGGGCTCTTTCAAGAGGACCAGTTCCCCTTCTTGGAATTCTAAATGCCTTCTTTTCTCATCAGCATAGAGTTTCATGTGAGTTTGTGCCTTTTGAAGATTTACTTTGCATTTTTGAAGTAGGGAATGCATGCGATCTAACTCTATCTGACTCTGAGGGCTGATCTTATCATTGAATAAGACTATGGGGAGGGGGACCTTATACCCATATAAGGCCTCAAAAGAAGAAAATCCAATGCTAGAGTGGGTGAAGTTGTTATAAGCAAACTAAGCCAAGTGGAGCCATGTATCCCAACTATGTTGTACATCATGGTAAAAGTGCCGCAAATATGTCGCAAGCCATTTTGCTCTTTCAGTCTGAGAGTGGTATGCAGTGGATGGGGCAAGCTTGGTACCCATAGATGTGAAAACCGTTTGCCAAAATTTGCTCATAAACTTAGCATTCCGATCATGTACTATGACTTGTGGTAAGCCATGCAACTTGAATACATATTCCATAAAATAAGTGGCCACCTGAGAGGCAGTGTATTGGGTCTTAGTGGGGATAAAGTGGGTAGCTTTGGTGAGGTGATCAACTACTGCATAGATATTGTTCCAATCTTTCTTGGTCATGAGGAGGCCAGTGATGAATTCCATTGTGATATGAGTTTGTTTCCCTTCAAGAATAGGGAGGGGCTACAAGAGGCCAGTGGGATTGAGTGTGTTGTCCTTGTTCTATTGGCATGGGACACATTTGGTCACAAAGTCCTTGACATCCCTCCATAAGCCTTTCTAATAAAAGCTCTTAGCAATCCTGTCATGTGTTTTGAAAACACCCAAATGACCAATAGTGGGGCAAGAATGCATCTCTTCCATTATATTCTGTGTGAAGGAGGAAGTGTGTGGGATGACGATCTTGCCATGGGACCAAATAAGGCCATTCTTGAGTTGATATTGGGAGTTTTCAGCCATGATCCCATGATGTAATTTCTAGAAGATGTGGCTGAAGTTTTCATCTAACAAATAAGCTTCTTGAAGCTCTATAATCAAATACTATGAAACTTTGAAATAGAGGATACTCTGCATGCCCACATCCAAGAGAGTGAATCAACCACTATATTATATTTGTCTCGAGTGTGAGAAATGTCAAAGTCATAGTTTTGTAAGGTTCCCATCGGTCGTCTTGCTTAGGAGTCAAAGAAGTATTGGAGGATGCGGTGGTCACTTTTTACTTGGAAGTGGCTGCCATACAAATAGTGGTGCCATTTCTTGATAGCATGGAGGATGGCCAACATCTCCTGGTCATACACATTCATCTACCTCTCCTTATCATCAAGCTTGCACCTTTCCTTTAACTGCTTGAAGCTATGATCAACAGTGGCATCCCAAAATAATGATTTCCTTTTTAAGCGACCAATAAAAGGTGTTGCAATGGTGGCATAGTGCTTAATGAAGCATCTATAGAATGAAGAGAGACCAAGGAAGCCACACAATGAAGGGGTGGTGGATGGAGTGGGCTAGTCTCTAACACACTGCACTTTCTTTGGGTCAGCCTATATTCAATTTTTGCTCACAATGTGTCCCAATTACTCCACAAATGTCAGCATGAAGATACATTTTCTCTCCTTAGCAAAGAGTTGATGCTCTCTCAATATCTCAAATACCCTTCTAACATATGCCAAGTGCTCCTATGGTGACTTGTTATAAATGAGGATGTCATCAAAGAAAATAAGCACAAATTTGAACAAAAAGGGTTGAAGACTTTTGTTCATGAGGCTCTAAAATGTGGCGGGGGCATTAGTCAACCCAAAAGGCATCACTAGAAAATGATAAAGCCCATGATCAGTCCTAAGGCCGTCTTGATCTCATCTCCTTCCCATACAAATTTGATGGTAGCGTGAGTGTAGCATGCCCCTTTCAACTCATCCAATAAGTCATCAATTCGTGGGATGGGGTAGCGATTCTTCACTGTGATTTTGTTCAAGTCTTTGTAGTCGATGCACATGCAAAAAGAGACATCTTTCTTCTTGACCAATAGGCCACATGGGATGCATAAGGGGAAGAACTCGATTCAATGAAACCCATCTCCAGCAGCTCCTTGACTTACTTTGTAACCTCTTCACGTTCATACTTAGAGAGTCTGTAAGGTGGCTTGTTTACTGGCTTGAAATGGGGCTCTAAATCAAGTGGGTGGTCCACTTGCCTCTTAGGGGGAAGGGCTGTAGGCATCTAAAATAGATCAATGTACTCCTCAAGTAGGGCTTGCGCAAGGTTGAATCCTTAGATACTTCATAGGGCTGACACGACTTATCCTTATTCAATTGCAAGACAAAGATTTGCGAGCATTTCTTAAAATCCTATTTGAGTTGCTTTGCTATAATGAGCTGAAAATCACCATGATCTTGAACTCCCTCTAAGTAGATGAGCTAGCCATGCATCACAAACTCCATGCAGAGCTGAGAGAAGTCCATAGAAAATTTCCCCAAAATTTTCAGCCAATCACAACCCAAGACAACATCAATGGGGACCATATCTAGGGCAATTAGATCAACCAATGCCTCATAGTTTTCAGCCAAGCATAAGGGGACTATGGGGTATACATGTGTGCTGACTTTTTCTTCTCCGTTTTCTACTTGGACTTTCAAGGGGTGGTGTAATTTTGTAGAGGTGCATTTCAACCGGTCAATGGTTGATTTATTAACAAAACTGTGAGTGCTACTATTGTCCACAAGGATGAAGACTTGCTTCCTATGGATACTACCTTGAATGCACAGGGTGCTGGGGCTATGACATCTCGTTCAAGCATCTAAGAAGATGGAGCAAAGGAAATGTTAAACAATGCTGATCTAGAGCATGACACAAGCTATGGTGGATGAAAGATGAAGACCAAACTCATAATGACATGGATGAGTAGAGACAAACTATTACACAAGTGAATTAGGTTCCAAGATGGAAGCTTGGACTCAAAAACATAATCTTGTGTAAGATCAACAATGACAAGACACTTAATTGAAAGTACAAAGCATCATGACGTTGTATTCATTCCATATAAAAGTGATAGTCAAGTACAATGCTTTATAGAATTTGGGTTGTTCCACTCTCCTCACTGTGCATATGGGATTCAGGACATCTCTTCTTGGAGCATACATCATTTGTTATTCCTCAACACCCCCCTCAAATGATGAGTCTCTATACTTGCTGGCTTTTGCCCCCCCCTACATGATAACATGGCCCAGGAGACTAGCTCATAGGCAGCCTAGTCAAGTTAAAGCTTGAGAATTTACATCTTTGGCAAGGGTTTTTACAAAGCAAATCCACTATGGGAACAAATTCCTTAGAACAATATGTTAGAGTTGTTGACGGTAGCAGAAGTATCTTTTTCTTCTTCTTCATTCATGAATTGACTTTGGTGGTGGTCATTCTGCATCTATTGTGCTCTTTTCTTGTGGAAGCATTCACTGACAATATGGTCAGTTTTACCACAATAATGACATATCATCTGACTTCTGTTGTGTTGGTGTTGAATCTTGACCTCTTCCTTTGGGTCTAGTAGCTCCTTTAGTGTATAAGAGATATTCCCTTGGACTGGTCTCTTTTACATCTTTGCTTTTAAATTTGCTTTCTCCATCAAGCAGTGAGTGCTTAATGTCTTTGAGTGAGAGACGGGAACATTACTTAGGGTGGATACAAGGTTCTCATATGGATCCTTGTTTACACTTGCAAGCGGTACGACTATTGCTTCATCTTCATCAATATTCTTCTTAAGAGTTGCAAGCTGGGTTTTTAGGCTCTTGGACTTGTTAATGTGTGTGGTCATAGAAGCACTGTCTTTGATATCTAGTTTATAAAATTGCACGAGTAATTTTACCTTTGAGTTCTTTGCTTGGGTACCAAACATTTTCATTCTCAAAAGTTTTTAAATGAAAATGTAGCTCTCTTCAAGCTCTACAAAAACCCTACGATCTTGAGGATGATTGCATGGCATGCTGGTCGCTAAAGGATGTCGATTCCCTGCTTGCGATTTCTATGCCTAGTTCACGTTTTTTGACAATGTCTGGTCCTGTAGAGCTTAATGTTGGCTTCTAATGTGATGGGAGGAAGTGCTTTCAGTCAAGGAACAACTCTCTAGAAGAGAGAAAGTGAAGTTATGCTATGTAGGTGGAGATCAAGAAGCTCAATCAAAGGTAGGTATAGATCTAGCTATGGTAGACATAGAACAGAGCCTGAGAAAATTGATAATACTGAGCTTGTGGAAGGGCAACACTAATGTTTCAAGTGATATAGAGAAACTTCAGTAGCGGGGGGACACTTCTCCAAAAGGAAGCTCCGTAAAATTTGACCGGTAGAGAGAGATATGAGAGCTTCAAGCAGGCAGGGTATTGTTGGCTATGGCTGCCACAAGGTTAAGTGAAGAAGAAGGAGTGGGAGATGAGGTCCTGGACTTGTCCCGAGCTGAATTGAACTCAAGCTAAGCTAGATGAGAGCAAATATAGCTGTGCCATGCTCAGTTGTGCTCTGATACCATGTTAAACAATGCGGATCTAGAGCATGACACAAGCTATGGTGGATGAAAGATGAAGACCAAACTCATAATGACATGGGCGAGTAGAGAAAAACTGTTACACAAGTGAATTAGGTTCCAAGATGGAAGCTTGGACTCATAAACATAATCTTGTGTAAGATCAACAATGACAAGACACTTAACTAAACATACAAAGCATCATAACATTGTATTCATTCCATATAAAAGTGGTAGTTAAGTACAATGCTTTATAGAATTTGGGTTGTTCCACTCTCCTCACTGTGCATATGGGATTTAGGACATCTCTTCTTGGAGCATACATCATTTTTTATTTCTCAATAGGTAAGTGGTCGACAGGTGGTATATCAGACCAAGAATTTGTGAGATGGACAGCCACCTGGGTCAAAAGGAAACCCATTGGGTCATAGAACTGCTCTCATGATCCACATCCTCAACATGGTCAGTGGTAGGTTATCCTCATCATTGTGCCAATTCTCCATGACATACATGCTAAGAACCTTGACCTTAGCTATCTTGTAAGGGCACTTCGAGGCATGGTCTACAGTGTACTTATCCCCACATTTAAAGCATAGACCTTTTTCCTTCCATTCCTTCACAACACTCAAGGAAATGAAACATTGGCCAATGGAACCATGCAAAGGTGATGCAGTCGACTGTTTATTTTTAGCATACTTACTCTCAACATTAGAGCCAAATGTTGTCCCAACAGTGCTTGATTTTTTTGCAGCATGGAAGATGGGGTAAATAGGTATTTTGGGGCTCTTAGTAGGCATAGAAGTGCCCCGAAAAAAACCTCCATATGGGGCTGATGAAGGGATACAAGGCTGTTTAGAACCTTGTTGAAAATGTTCATTCTTACGGTACTTTCTTGCTATTAACCTCAATTCGAGATGGTGAAAATATGAAGCAAAGAGCGGAAAAAGGGTAGAAAAAGAGCAAAGGCGCAGAGGCGGCCCCTAATGTTTAAGACGAGGCAAAAAGTGCAATTTTAAATGGAAGGCACCTCAAAAAACTCTAAAAACTCTTGGAAAAGAGCACCAGGCTTCCTCCTGTGCCATTTGTAAAAGAATAGATGGTTGTAGGCTTAATTAAGGAATGAGGCAAGAAGAGGGAAATGGGAAAAAGGACCTTGCTACAACAGCTAGTCATGTAAAAAGGGATGGGTGCCCATGGGATTTTAGGGTTTTGTATATAAAGTTCAAAAAGTGAATGGAAGCTCATTCTTTGGTGTGTGGCTAACAAGAGTCCTCTCTTCTCCTCTTCTTCTCTTCACCTTGCTTGTGTGTGTGCTCTTGAGAGAGGGAGTGTGAGGGAGTGAGTGTGTGGGAGGAGGGATGAAGAGGGTGAAGCTCTTCACCATCTCCTTTTCTCTTCTTCTCTTCTCTTCTCTTTTCTCACGCACACGGGGCTATGGTGGATGGAGCTCGATGGAGGAGGCTTGAGCTAGCATCAAAGATCATGGAGCTATCGGTGTGTGCGAGGGAGGAGACAACTCACTTCGGCATTGAGGTAAGCTCACTACACTTGTAGGTTCAAAGGCAACGGGTTGGCTAGGTGAGAGATAGCCATTAGAGCTCGCTTGAAATGCTTGAAATAATAAGCCGTCCATAGGTCTTGGTGGTTGAGCATGAGCTCCCTCTACATTTTGGTTCCATTGTCAGGACCAATGGATTCAAGCTTGAGCACTTGCGCGCCTCATATCGATCAAAGTAAGGGATTCATCCCTGAAACGGAGCTTGAGATAGGTAGGAATTTTGAGTTTTTTGATCTTCAATACAAGTAAGTATTTTGGTTATTTTGGTTGTTTGATGATTGGAAAAGAAGGAAAAATCATTTTAGTTATTTGCTTTTGATTCTTGTTGCATTTAGCGTAGGTTAGAATTAAGAAATCGGATTGGAAAAGTGTAGGGTTTATTGCTATAAACAATGGCAAAACAAGGCACAAATCATTGTAAATGGGGAAAGAAGTGTTTGAAATGATTAATGTCGACAAGTGAGTGATTGACGATAGCAAGACCTTGCCCGGGAAGGGGTTTAAGGGCCAAGAGACCATAGAAGAGCTCATTTTTCACCCTAGCATTGAGAGAGAGAGAGAGAGAGCTTCCATTGGTGACTCGATTGGATCTTGCTGTTAACCCCGAGTCAAGATGGTGGAAAATGAAGGAAAAAGTATGGAAAAAGTGCAAAGACACATAGGCGACCACTAAAGCTAAGCCAGGACAAAAAGCGCAATTTTAAATGAAAGGCGCCTCAAAAACTTGGAAAACTCTTGTAAAAGAGCGCCAGGCTCCCTCCTGTGCCAATTGTAAAATATTAGACAGGTGTAGGCTAAAGGCATAATGCTAGAAGAGTAAAATGGAAAAAGGACCTTACCACAATGGCCGGTCATGTAAAAAAGGGGATGGGTGCCCATGGGATTTTAGGGCTTGTATATAAAGTTCAAAAAAATGAATGGAAGCTCATTCTTTGGTGTGTGGCTAACAAGAGCTCTTATCTTCTTCTCTTCTTCTCTTCCTTCTTGCTTGTGTGTGCTCTTGAGAGAGGGAGTGTGAGAGTGTGAGGGAGTGAGTGTGTGGGAGTGAGGGATCAAGAGGGTGAGGCTCTTCACTATCTCCTCTTCTCTTCTTCTCTTCTCTTCTCTTCTCTTTTCTTGCGCGCGCGGCTATGGAGGATGGAGCTTGGCGATGGAGGAGGCTTGAGGATGCTTGAGCTTGCATCAAGAATCGTGGAGCTACCGAGGTGTGTGAGGGAGGAGGCTACTCACACCAACATCAAGGTAAGCTCACTACACTCGTAGGATCGACGGCGCGCCGGCTAGGTGAGAGATAGCCATTAGAGCTTGCTTGAAACGCTTGAAGCAATAAGCGGTCCGTGGGTCTTGGCGGTTCAGCGTGAGCTCCCTCTACATTTTGGTTCTGTTGCCGGGACCAACGGATTCAAGCTTGAGCACTTGCACGCCTCATATCGAGCATCGAAGTAGGGGATTCATCCCCGAAACGGAGCTTGAGATAGGTAGGAAATTTGGGTGTTTTTGATCTTCAAAACAAGTAAGTATTTTGGGATATTTTGGTTGTTTGATGATTGGAAAACATGGAGAAATTATTTCAGTTTTTTGCTTTCGATTCTTGTTGCGTTTAGAGTAGGCTAACATTAGGAAATTGCACCCGAGAGGAGGGTTTGCTGCTGTAAAACAGGGATAAAATTGGGAAAAACAAGTGGAAAATGGAGGAAATGCTCATTTGAATGTGTAGGAATCGCAAGGAGAGTGATCGGTAACATTTGGGTAATATCTAGCAGGGGTATAAGTTCTTGGAGGGCAAGGAAATCCTCATTTGCAACTAGTTGAGAGAGAGAGAGAGAGAGAGAGAGAGAGAGAGAGAGAGAGAGAGAGAGAGAGAGAGGGAGAGAGAGGGAGAGAGAGGGAGAGAGAGAGAGAGCTTGGGTGACCCATTTCGATCGATCAGTGCGAGGAGTTACGTTGCTATCGGCAATCCCCAGGTATATAGATCTCTTTCTCATCATTCCAGCATCATTCCTGTTGAATCTTGTAGCTTGTAATAATCAATACCTTAAGATTTTTTACGATTTCATGCTCGAAAGTGCGTTCGGGTCGACGGGATCGGACATCCGATCCAGTGTCCGATTCTCAGAATCGGACGTCCGTCCGATCGGACCATCCTGTCCGATCGGACCACTCGGACCAACCCGTCCGATTTTGGAAATCGGACCACCTGTCTGATCGGACGCCTCGTCCGATCGAGGCAATCGGACCCACCCCTATACGATTCGTAGAATCGGACCCATGGATTAGAACATGTCAGCAATCAAACCACCCACCTGGTCTGATTGGACCACTTATCTGTTTTTTGAAAATCGGACAGCTCAAAATCGGACCCACCTGGTCCGATTCTGAGAATCGGACCACTGGTAAATCGGACATCCGATTCTCAGAATCAGACACACCCTTAGGCAGAAAAAAGAAAACATAAAAAATTAACCCCCGCGACCGACTGGAAGTGCAACCCGCTCCACGACAACATAGCGAACGCCTTGTAGACAGTTCTCGACGTAGGAGTCACGACCGAGGGACAGGGGGATAGTGCTGGAGCACTCCCCAGCGACCTGACGCGTTAAGAACGGAAATCCAATCGTAGGACCTGTGATCGACCCCCGAGTGAACGGCAAGAAGTAGTGCAGACCCTAGAATCCACTAGAACGGCTAGGAATCGAGCGACGAAGCTTATCAGGCCCGAGACGAGACAAGAGGGCGTAAGGCATATAGAGATTGTTTGCCGCACTCACATTGAATTCCGCACTTGAAGTACACATAAGAAAGCTGAAAGCCCGATTGACCACAAGTGCACGAGAAACGACACACACTGAGTGATCATAAATTGAGGATTGTATTCAATACGTCAAGGAACTCACTCAGATAAAACCACTCAAGGAACCCACCAGTAGGAGAGAACCAAGACATAGACAAACCATCAAAGCACAGAGTAGGACCAAGCAAGGAGCGCCAACGACGTGGATCTATCAAGTCTATTCAACCTTATTGACAGCTTAGTGGAGTGCGAGAACTCGACCATGGCGGAAGAGAGCTCAGACCATCGGTCTAATGAGGAGCTCGATTTGAACGTATTCCCAGATGCTATTCAGCAGAGCTAGTGAGCAGTTACGACGCACACGCCCGGTATGAGCACCGCGGTAGGACTGCAGACGCTATCATCACAGATCTAGAAGAGGAGATAAGGCTAGCCCACAAAGTATTGCAGAGCATAGCCGAGTACAATAGGGATCAGCAGGCTAGGAGCCAAAGGCAAAGCATGGAGCTGCATGGGGTGCAGCGAGTGCTGAACTTAGCTGGCCGAAACTGAACGGACCATGAGAGAGCACTAGAGGGAGACTTGACGTTGAGCAAGCTTCTCATGAAGCGACTGCTCGATAATATAGCAGCAGAGCAGAGTGCCAGTGCACTAGCGATGTCGCTGCTCGTGCAGGATTAGGGGCAAGCCAAGGCTCAAAGAGCCAGGCCAAAATACCGATTGTTGTCAAGCAACTCGATAAGTACCAACCTCATGACGACCCAAAGAGCTTTGTTGAGCAGTTTGAGCAAGTCTGCGAAGCCAACAGCCTCAATGACCAAACTCAATGCTCGCAAGCGTTCGGGCTTTGCCTAGGCGACAAGGTTAGGACGTGGTATATGAGCTTAGATGCTGCAGAGCGTGCCAATTTCAATAGCCTCAAGGATCTCTTCATTAAGAGATTTGCTGAGCCTGGATACTTCGATAATCTACTAGTATGCTTGATGAACGTCAAGCATAAAGAGAAGGAGGACATCCGCGACTACGTAACCCATGTGAGAAGCCTCTTCAAGAGAATCCCTATGGGCGAGCGACCGACTGAAAGAGCAGTTTCGACTGTGTTCATCAGCGGCATTCGGGACGAGGAGTTATATAAGGCTTTGGCAGGCAATTCGAGCTTGCAGCGAGACACGATAGCTAGAGTGTTTGAGGAAGCTATCAGAGTCGATGATCAGTTGAAGGAGCGGAACTCTAGGAGCTCGAATCTAGAGGAGACCAACTCGCGAAGCTCAGAGAGAGCATCAGCCTCTAGTGAGCGATCAATCCCATCATCCCAAGATAAGGAGAAAGCCACTGAGACAGTTGGCTGATGTCAAGATGGAATTAGCCAAGTTGCAAGACATGTTGAGACGACCAACGCGCTCGTACATCCAATGCATGTACTGTGGCCGAAACCACTTGCTGGCCGAGTGTCAAGACCCTAGGTCAAGACCTTGTGCTAACTGCGGTAGGTTCGGCCATGATGTCACGCATTGTAGATTACCAAGAAGACTCCCATACTCGCAACCCTACGGCCAGTCTTACCTAGCGAACATGCCGCAGCCATTCTTCGAAAGGGGAGCCCCATTGGCTCTTCCCGCGCCTAACGATATGAAACCAACCGTCCCTAGAATGGACATAAACCCCACATGCATTCCTAGACCGCCTGGTCCTTACGTGACCCATCCACCGAGCGACACTCCAGTCCACTACGTGGAGGAACCAAATGAGGAAGAGACCTACATATACCCTTATGTCTCGCACGACGACGAGGGCAATGCAGTCCTCATGGATTATCGACCTGTGTCGGTGATGGTGTTAGGAAGAGAACGAGGAAGAGGCCTAGGAGGGCAGACGCAGGATCCGGTCACCTGTTGGACTTGTGGTCACCCCGGTCATGTCTCATCACACTGCCCTGAAAGAGAGCAGCAAAACAGAGACAAGGCTGACCAAAGGTGCGCAGAGTGCGGAATCACCCATCTCTTCGTAGATTGCCCAAAGTGAAAGCCATCTTCTAGCTCAGCCAACGTACCATCTGTCCCATTGGGGCTGTTTGGTGTCGAAAACCTCGATGGGGAGGCCACACCTATCCCATTGTGGGTCATGACTCGAGCCCAAACGAAGCAGGCCGGCATCTCTCTGCCAGGACCTAGCAACCTCGACGCAGCCTCGATAGGGAAAAAAAGTCGCAGGCGGAAGAAGAAGAGATCGGAAGCTAAAGTCGTACTAAAAACCGAGAGTGCTACGACTCTGCCTGCTGGAAAGAAGGTTTTAGACGTAGAGGCAGAGACTTCAGCCCCTAAGACGGCCGAAAAGGTAAGCGCTAAGGTAGGGCAATACCCGCATCCGAAGTGACAGTTAGAGGCCATAAAAAAGGTGAAGGAATGGGTGAAGGAGGCTCAAGAGCATCTCAAGGACGCTGAGCCCATCATAGAGGACGAGATCGATGATCTCTCCAGCGTAAGCACGCCAATAGCACCGCCCCAACCTAAGTCGACAAAAGCAACCGTGCCACAAGCAGTGTCGCTAAGACCAAGCCTTGATGCTACAGAGCCGCAGATCAGTCGCGGCCATTGGCCAAGACAATCTAGGTTAGGGAAAAGATGAGTATCCAATGATCTCCTGACCACGCTAGTGACTACTCTTATAGCACTTAGCCTGGGAGATCTGCTTAGGCAACATCCTACCCTATGGCAAGATCTTAAGCAGTGGGTCGAAGGGTCATGAGAGCAGGTCACGGCAGACCCTCAAGACCATGACGCAGAAATGAAAATACCGAGTTTGACGCTGTATTCTATGCCTAAATCCTTGCACGTCAATGCCTTCTAGGAAGGTTCTAAGATGCACGCAGTCTTACCGATCCTAGCCCTAGGCGACACAACAAGAAAGGGAATCGTAGACATGGGAGCTAGGGTTAGTGTGCTTAGCCACGCAGTGCTTCAGACTTGGTTAAACCCGCTTGTCAAAACTACTAGGTTTAAAGTTACGTTAGTAAACGGTATGAGAGTGAAGCCATTCGGGGTACTTAAGAATTGGCCAGTGAAGATTGCAGGTGTCCAGTTCTCTGTTGACTTTATAGTCATGAAGGGAGTGGACTACGATATCCTATTAGGCCGACCCTAGATGAGCAACGCTAGAGTCATCAAAGATTGGGGTAACGGCTTGATCTTCCTTGGCAATAGAATGGATGCCGTAAGGATAGAGACGGACACTTGGAAGACCTCACCAGTTGACCTAGACGCCATCTCTGCTATGCTCAAGGGTAACACCACTCAAGTCAAGAAGTCTTATGGGCCCTTGACCAAGTATATCCCATGCCCAGAGGATGAGCGGGATTGGATGCACGTTCTCGCTACAATCGACCTGCCATTCTCAGATCATGAGGCGTATGAGCAAGCCATCAAAATGATCGGCAAGTCTAACGAAGCACTCTCTATACCAGTCTGCATGATGGCAGGAAGCCTCTGTGGAAAGCCTAAGCCTGTCACCTTCCAAGTACCATCCAACAAAAGGGAACTCCAGGGGATACTGGAATACCTAACGGACAAGCTAGCTGGAAATCTAGCTGCAAACTTCAAACCACTCCAGGATCTCTTAGAGGAATCCAAGTGGCAATGGACCAGGGTGCATGATTTAAACCTCATGTATAATTGGGCCCTAGTTCCTGACCAACGACACCAGACATACCAAACCTTAGGAGACGACGAGCAATCGGATGACAAAGATTCTAGTGACGAATACGAAGACTGCCAATCCTTCAGTGATGAGAGCGAGGGTGAAGTAGATACCGTAGAATACGACACTGAAGGACAAGAAATTGAGCAGATATGAGCAGACTCCAAGCCGCAGAAAAGGCAGACCTTTAGGGTAGAGCGAGGAGTCATGCGCATGGAATGTGATCTCGCTTGGTTGGAACACGTAGGAGCCATAGACCTTGAGCAAGCAAGCCTAGCCCAGCCAGGAACGACATTAGTACTTAGGACTGAATCACCATCTGAACTGCGGTCACCAGGGGAGACCACCTCTTCTAGCAAAGATGGAGGGTTTGACTCTGAATCAGAAGTTAGTTCGGATAGTGATCCAGAGATCCCTAGGCCGCCCACGACCAGATGTACCAAGGGGGACCTACCCGTCCACCTGAGGCGCAGACGGTTAAGGCAGGAAAAGGCAAAGCAACCCAGGGATACACAAACAGAAGAACAACGAAAGCCGCAGGACCTCCCTAAGCGCTTCACGAAATTCAAAAAAGGGGATAGGGTAGTAGTCCTGTTAGGTGCCAAACGTCAAGGACAAACCAACGAACCTATCGAGGGACCAGCCAAGGTCAAGGTGGTGAATTTGGCCCAGGAAGAGGAAACACCCCGACCAGTCTTCATTGCCGACGACTTGACTGAGGAAGAAGAAACTAGTCTTATCGCTCTCTTGCAAGAGTACATAGACGTATTTGCCTGGTCCTTGGAAGAGCTTAAGGGGGTAGATCTGAGCATTGTGACTCACAACATACCCATGACGCCAGACGCAACGCCGGTCAAGTAGTGACCGTACCCTATGAATCCAAAACATGCTCATGTTGTCAAAGAGGAAATTGACAAGCTGATGAGAGCTGGATTCATTTACGAAATTGAGCACAATGACTGGGTATCGCCCATAGTCATTGTGATGAAGAAGAATGGAAAAATTCGAGTGTGTGTCAATTACAAGAAGGTGAACGTTGCTACGAAGAGGGACAACTATCCATTGCCGTACACCGAGCACATGCTTGAGGCACGGAAGGTGCTGCAGTCTCAACTGTGGTGGCCCACATTTTTCCGCGATGCCATGCAATTCGTCAAGCATTGTGACAAGTGCCAGCGGACAAAAGTCCCGATTCACAAGGATCAGATGGAGTTGACCCCAATTATTGCTCGAAAACCCTTCGAAAAATGGGGAATCGACTTCATAGGACCCATCAGTCATGCGGCATAGTACTCACAAGCTAAGTACATCATTGTAGCCACGGATTACCTCACAAAATGGGCTGAGGCAAGAGCCACACGTAAAAACGACGCTAGGATGACTGTCAAGTTCTTATCGAAGCAAGTGATCTCGCGATTCGGCTGCCCCATAGAACTGGTCAGTGACCAAGGCACGCACTTCATCAATGAAGTGCTAGTGCACCTCCTGTCCACCTTTCTCATTATCCATCGCAAATCCTCACCATATTACCCTCAGGCGAATGGCCAGGTAGAATCAACTAATAAGATTCTTGTCAATATCCTGACTAAAGTACTCTCAGCCTCACACAGGACTGGGACAACAAGCTGATGGCAGCTTTGTGGGCCTACCGCACAGCTTATAAAACGGCTGTCGGCTAAACCCCCTTTAGGCTGACCTATGGAACTGAGGCAATTCTACCATTAGAATTCTTCGTTCCTAACCTGAGAATAGCACTTCAAGAATGATGGGAAGGGAAGGAGGCATGGATGCAACGCTTGGTCGAGCTTGAACGCCTATCGGAGACTCGTCTTCTAGCCACCCACGCGCTTATCTGTGAGAAAGCCCGACGCAAGAGTTGGTTTGACAAGCATGTCAAGTAGCGCGAGTTCGAACGGGGTGACTTAGTGCTCCTTTACTCAGTTAAGGGGCATAAGCAAAAAATGAAATTCAGAGGTCTTGGACCCTTCAAGGTTCGTGCAATCAGCCGAACCGGCAATGTCGAGCTTGAGACACTAGACGGTGAGGAAATAGGCTTCTTCAATGGCAGTCATGTCAAGAAGTACTACCCTCCCATGCATCTTTTGCATGAGCCATCATTGTTAGAACCACCGGTCAAAGTATGAGTAGCTACAATCACTGAAATCAACGAAGAGGATGAGGAAGCTGTAGAACCCCATTACCTCGGTATCACGGTCACTGCCAAACAAACATGCGCTTTCAACACCTTGATCGACGAGGGAGCAGACTTCAATGTCTTAACCCACAGTCATTGGATCCAACTTGGCAAACCACTACTTCAACCCACAACTGCCAAAATAAACCCATATGGGGTCCACTCATACGCACTTCTCGGGAAGTGCAGAGTCGCCGTTTCTATCGAGTCTGAGACTGTTCCAATGCTTTTTTACGTATTGCCAAGTGCTATAGACGTAGGCACGGATTCACTACTGGGGTGAACCTTCAAAAAGCAGACTCACTGCAATATTGATTATGAGTCGCAACGCATCCACCTAGCAATAGGCAACGTGCGCATTGTCACAGCTTTTAGCAAGGGATGCGCGACACCATCACTGTCTGCAAAGCCACTGGTAGAAACATTTGTAGGCAAGACTAAGGAGGGGGGTAGTGCACGACCACCACTCCCCGACTTCCATAAACCGCAACCCACAGCAGCCAAAGCTAAGGCCCAACAGCCTCGCCTTCAATGGGTGCCTAAACAGCCGCAACAACCGCCTAGGAGTCGACGCTCCTATCCTCATAAGACCCAGAACTTTAAGCCTAGGAGGCCAAGATGCAATCACAGGAAGCGCCACATGATCAAGCAAAGATAGGTCCCTAAAGCCCTCTTGCATGTGCAAGGCTACTACGAGGGAAATACCTGGCTGTGGATCCCTAAGGCCCCCACGGCCAGAAGCACTATTCATACGCCACCCTCAAGCTTGATCAGCCCACGTCCCATAACACCTCAAAACCATAAGCCGCAGTGCTCTCCAGAGCCCTAGCCATCCGACTCATCTATGCTTCGGCCCAAGAGAGTCACACAGGCCTATCGGCCCAAGCAATAGCCACTGTCACAGGAGGCATCATCCGACCAAGTCAATCCGACTCCCCAAAGCAAACCTGAATGCAGCAGTCCATCTGTTGTGGCTGACCCTAATCCACCCATATTCCAAACAGCCCAACTGCAGGCTCAAGGAAACTCCCAACCGCAACTCTGTATTGTCAAGGCCTCTAGTTCTAGCAAATCTCGACCACCCGTCGGCCTTATGCCCTCATATGAACGAAAATCCTTTCTAGCGCTAGCCGTTGACCTCGCTGAGGACACCGGGGATGACATGGTGGAATGCATTAAACGACTCGATGCCACCTTCATGTCGCTAGCCCTCAGCTACAACCGCTTGGACTTAGGTCTATTAGAAGAACCCTTTGCAACAACGGAAGTGCGCAATATGCCTTGCTCTTGGGAGACCTTTGAATTCACATTTGCAAAAGCTTCTTGCTCTGCTGCTGAGTTGCTCACCAGCGAGATCTCCAAAGAGCAAGCCATTAAACAATGTCTCATCACATCCTACGATCAGCGAACCACTTCTGCTATCACTGATGAGGAAATCACAGAGTTATCCAAGCTCGCTGATACTGACTCCACGTTTTTGAAGCATTGGTACACTCTTAGGCTGCAATGGGAAGTTGAGGGGTGCCGCATAATGACCAATGCTGAGCAGCGCCGCGCAATCAAAACAGCAGAGTACGATCCCACTTACGTCGCGCCAACCTCGTATCGAGTATTAACCACTCTTCGTGGCCGACCCATGGAAGAGCACATCAAGGGGCATCCCTACCTTGACCGCCTCTTAACAGAGGAAGAACTCCACATTGCTAGTCACGTCGATTCTGGCGATCTACTAACCGATGTTCTGACATACATCACACACGTGGGTATCCGTCCATTCGAATTAGACCGTGAAGCTCAGCTAGAGTACAACCCCAACGTCTATGCTTGGCTCCTGCGCAAATAGACCGATGCTCTGTATGCTGAATGCCCTTGTCCTCTCAACCTCCAATCATGGGACGGATTCTTCTCCTTCCAAAGGGGGAGGGGGTAAAGGTGGAATTTAAAAAGTGAACCAAGTATGAAATGTCAATAAAAGTTGAAATGCAATGGTAAAATGTAATGGTAAAAGTCTGAAAAGAAAAGTTAAGGCTATACTCAAAATATTTCAAATCAATAAAATCTGTTATGCTTTTCTTCTTTCAACAAGTTACTTGTCAACAAGCACTAATAGTGGAAATGGCTGAACTTGCAGGCATCTATCATGACAAGCCAGGACAAGGCTGGCAAGCTCCTCTTCTCGGAGGAGGAGCAAGCAAAGTACGGGCTCACGGTGGAGACTAGAGCCTTTAGCCAGTTGAAGTTCCGTCACATCTTCACCTTGAAGATGTGGCCATCGAAGAGCCGGCAGTTCACCAGATTATAGACCAGTGCCATCTGCAGAAATACCTAGAAGCAGTGGGCCAAAGGGTGGACTACACCCAGTGCGCCAACTTTTTGCGCACCTTTAACAGAAATAGAGGTACCATCACGGTGCACGAGAATGAAGCCACCCGGCAAGTACAGATTGAGCTGACCTCGGAATTGGTGGAGAGGGCACTGGGGCTGCCAACTAAAGTGGAAAGAAAGCCGAAGAGGGACGTCTACGCCATCCAAGAATGGACAAGGTGAAGGTCCATACCAACAATGGGATTAGCTTGGCACACATCCCAAACCCAGATATCCAGCTGCAAGCAAAAATGGTGCACACTTTGTTCTCGAGCAACAGGTACAACACCATAATGAGTCGGATCAATGTGCCTCTGCTTGATAGCATTGCGGCACAATCACTGGACGAGGTAAACCTGAACAGGTTTGTGAGGAGAACCATAGAGGCTTCAGCTAAGGCTATAGCAATGGGAGGAAGAGCCGCTGGAGGAGAATCCCCATCATCCAAATCAAAACACAAGGCATCGTCCTCCAAGGCCTCAACCATAGGGTTTGGAGGTGTCCTTACTGCCATAATCTGAGAAGCACTAGGGCAAGGACAGGAATAAGAAGATAAGAAGGGAAGGAAGTGACAAGTCATTGTCACAACCCCCACCTCACACAGAAGAACAGCACAGGTCTTTAGATGAAACAGAGACTGACAAAGACGAAGAGGGAGAGTCCTAGGGCAGCCCACAGAGGCACACAGAACAAAGAACGAAAGCCTTGCATGGAAAGAGGGAAGAAGAGCGCAAGAAAAAAGAAAAAGAAGATCTGGAGAGGGCTCGGAGGGAGTCGCTCAGGGATGAGAAGGAGAGAAAAAAGAAGGAGCAAGAGGAGGCAAGATTAGCTGAGATGGAATCAAAGAAGGCAGAGGAGGAGAGGAAGAAGACTGAAGAGGAGTTGAGAAGAAAGGAAGAGGAAGAAATGGCGCTGGCCACCCGTCGCTCCATTGAGGAGCAGCACAAAAGAGATGAGGAGGGCGCAAAGAGCCCACGCAGAATAGAAGCACCTGGTTCCAGTACCAGTGTGCCGGAAATCACACCCTCACCCCCAGCAGAAGGAAAAGGCAAAGAACCAATGGTGCCAATTCCCCCTCTCTTTGTACCTACCACACTAGCCACTCTCATCACGACAACGCCCACTACCACCGCCACCCAAGGTCGATCTCAGCAATGTCTTGGAGTGGGTGCAGTTTTTGGTTGACAAGCAGATGGGCCAAGGAGGAGGAGAGGTCACGCCCTTCGCATCCGGAACGAAGAGACCTATAGTTTGCTGATGCAGAGTTGCAAAGGGACCCAAAGAGAAAAAACAAAAACTTCCACCACCTTCGTCTCCACAATAGGCATGCCAGCGCAAGAATATGATGAATACGTGAAGCAGCTGCTAGCTCAGCTGGAAAAGGCGAAGGAAGAGAAGAAAGCAGCGGCTGTGCTGAGCTGGAAGTTGAGAAAGAGGCTAGAGCTGCCTTCCAGCTGGAAACAACGAGGCAGCTAGCCGCAGCTCAGAGAGAACTACATGAGCTGAAAGGGCAACTCCAGGAAAAGGAGGATGCAGAAGCCGAGTATGAGACCAAGGCCAGTGAAGATGCCAAGGTCATGGCATCTTTAAGACATCAAAATGATGAACTTGTAGGATTTTGCGAGGATCTGCAGGCCTAGGAGGAGAAGATCCAGAAGGCTGTGAATGACCTGGAAGTGGTATGAGAAGAGAGAGCTCGTAGGTATGAGCAAGAGATAGAAAAGTTAAAACAGGAGCTGAGTGTGGAGCAAGAGAAACAGGTACAGCTGAAGAAGGACATGCAAGACCAAGAGCAGGGACTGATAGTGCTGGCTCAAAGGCAAGGCGAGAGTCTGGAGGATATGAGAAAGAGGGCCAAGGAGTGGGCCGCTCACAATGAAAGGCGGGTGAAGACTCTCGCCCAATGCCTAGGACAACTGGAGAAAGATAAACTAATGGCGGAAAATAGGGCAGGTGCCGTCTTCATGAGCTTCAATGCTCAACAACGTGCTTTCATGACCACCCTGTTGGATGTAATAGTGCCAGAAGACAACGAGACCATGGAAATAGCCTGCAAGAAACTAGACATGGCACGCAGAGCACTAAAAGCACGATTACAGCTGCCGGCTCGAATGACAAGAGCCAGCCCAAGCCTAGAAGAACAACATAATTCACTACTAGAGGCAGGGCTATCTCCCTAGGAGATAGACTCATTGGGCTTCACAGCAGAGGTAGTGCAGCAACAACGGCAAGAGGGGGATGAGACCGACTTCACTTTTGAAATGGGGCCTCAAGAGGAGGAGTTGGTCCATCCACCCCCTTCGCCACCACCAGAAGACCAGCCGTCCACTGACCCATCCACAGAGAGAGCAGCTGCTCAAGAAGAAAGGCTGAGGAAGCTTATTGAAGAGGTCAGGGCTAGACAGAGGGCTCGGCCAATGATAGCGGCCACAGTGCCAATTCCGGCCACCCTAGAAGAGCGCCTTGCGTGCTTCCAAGCAGACATCACTGCCTGGAAGCAGAGCAAGAGCTGAATAGACAACCCTATGACTTCGCTTTCAGCTTCCCCATGAACTTAAGAAGAGTTTTACCCATTAAAGTGGTGGACGAAGTCATAGGTGTTGCTGGAGGGCTAAGAGACAGGTGGTTGTTGGAAAGAGAGTAGCATCTGACTGCATGGAGCAATGTAGACAGCAAATACTGGCAGAACAAGGTATTCAGACTGCCAAAATCTGTGCCATGATTCGAAAGCTAGCCTCTGTGGAGGAGAAGGCTATGTTTGATGAATATGGACACTTGGACGACCTTTTGCAATGCACTCCCTTCTGAGCATAATGACCCCACTCACATGTTGTACCCTCGGAGGATTGGAGTCGATTTTGACCCAAGTGCCCATGGAAGGTATGATTTCCCAATCATCTATAACCCTAATTGTACAAATTACGAGGATGCTCTTACCTTCACCCCTAGCGATCTATGTAATGCCATTGTACACTTCCTAGATACATTCTCCTCTTGCCCTGACCCAGCATTTATCACCACTTGTAATTACCTTTGCCTACTTAGAATTCTCCTTAGGATAGATCCCACTCCGCAAGAGCGCAACTTACCCCCTCTCTTCTTCGATCCTAACATGATTGATAGCTGTGCCATGGCCCATCTCATGATGCGAGCCACGCTCCTACCCTTGTTTTTCCTAGCCCTTTTAGAGGATATGAGCGACAGCCGATTTTCGACTTGTAATCATCCCTTCCTCTCCACCACCACACTCCAAACCCGCCTCGATCTACGTAGGTATCTGCAAAGCCGACCCTTCCTTAATAGATCTCGTAAACCCCAACCTCCTTCCCAACATGATCAGAGTGAGCAACAATAGCCATATCCTCCTCTGTAACTTCTTCATTATTAACAACAAAAAGAAAAGAAAAGAAAAGAAAAGAAAAGAAAAGCAAAGAACGTATAAAAAGAGAAAAGCTAAGAAAGAAAGGCAAAGCAAAAAGCATGACAACACAAGCACTCACTTGTAGAAACACTCAATCACCACATAAGCACTATCACTGCACCTAGGGGTTCTCAAGTTAGGCGTGCCCGGTGGCTTTGGTCGGCCGGCTCCGCTCCTAACCCCCTAGCCCCTTTTGCTCCCCCACTTCACCCTTAGGGCACATCAAGGGTAGGACATACCTAGGGAGGTAACACTCGCTTATGGTTAGACCTGTCACCCTAAGCCACTTGCACCGCACCTCCCTTGGCACAAATGGGGTCCTCAAGTGTGGGACATCACCCAGGCTTGCTTGCGGTTTAGACCCATCTCCCCATTCCACTAGCACGAGCACAGTACACTAACACGGTACGGTAGACACTCCCCTTAGGTAGAGCACAGCACCTTCTCCTGTCAGGCATCACAGAAAGCAATAAACCACCAACTTCGGAGGCCTCGTCAACCACTCGCTATCCATTTAATTTCTCCGACCACCATCCTTCCTCAACTTCCACGAGCACCTGAATCTCCACGTGGCCCTCCCCTTTACATTATCATTTGTCCAACTGCCTACCCCTCTGCAACAACACAGAAGTGCCATGGGACTGGCACCCGTCTAGGAGGGGGTAATGTTAACCCCGAGTCAAGATGGCAAAAAATGAAGGAAAAAGCAAAAAAAGTACGGAAAAAGAGCAAAGACATGCAGGCGATCGCTAAAGCTAAGCCGGGACAAAAAGCGCAATTTTAAATGAAAGGCGCCTCAAAAACTTAGAAAACTCTTGTAAAAGAGCGCCAGGCTCCCTCCTGTGCCAATTGTAAAATATTAGACGGGTGTAGGCTAAAGGCATAATGCTAGAAGAGTGAAATGGAAAAAGGACCTTGCCATAATGGCCGGTCATGTAAAAAAGGGGATGGGTGCCCATGGGATTTTAGGGCTTGTATATAAAGTTCAAAAAAATGAATGGAAGCTCATTCTTTGGTGTGTGGCTAACAAGAGCTCTTATCTTCTTCTCTTCTTCTCTTCCTTCTTGCTTGGTGTGCTCTTGAGAGAGGGAGTGTGAGGGTGTGAGGGAGTGAGTGTGTGGGAGTGAGGGATCAAGATGGTGAAGCTCTTCACCATCTCCTCTTCTCTTCTTCTCTTCTCTTCTCTTCTCTTTTCTCGCGCTCGCGGCTATGGAGGATGGAGCTTGGTGATGGAGGAGGCTTGAGGATGCTTGCGGGAAGTTGAAGATGCCTAACTGTTGCTGCTTTCTTTGTGGTTCCTCTTTTCTTCATCCAAACAGGATTGAATGGTACTTGCCAATGCAGGATCTGGAATGTTGGTGAGAGTGGTTACAAGAGTAGGAAACACCTGTTTTACAACTTTTAGGAGAATAGCAATAGCATCTTGGGAAGGTCTTACCACTTGTTAGGACAAGGGTAGTGTCTAGTCCCTTATAATTTTTCCACTGAATGCGAAAGCAAATCAGACAATTTGAAATCAAAGTTGCAATGAAGAGAAAGGCTGAAAATCATATAAATGTAATATTTCAAAGTATGACTATGGTGGTCCTTTCTTATGTGCAAACTTCTTCCAAGGTTTAATAGTCTTTTTAGGTTTTAATGAAGTAAACCTAGACTGGACTTCAGGCTCCTCCTTGTGGAATGACTTAGTGGATGAAGCTTGTGTTGGACAAGGTTGGTTTATGATCTCAATGCTTGTTGCTGATGATTCCGAGGAGAGTACAATGACACTCATCCTTTTGATTTCATTGACCAGTGTACTTGAAACAAAGTCACTCACGGTATGCAATACACTTCTAGTGTATGATGATCTATGTGTTTATAATTGTACACATAACCTTACAACAATATACGAAGAGGAATAAAAAGACTCACTAGATTTTAGTGAATACCCAGCAAGCAAATGATTAGTGTTTAGAAACACAAATGTCAAGCTTAGTGAAATGCTTGAATGAAACCTGGTTGGAAATCGGCTTCCCGATGCACTTAGTGATGTCCATTGAGCATGGCCAAGAGCTTTTAAATCTGGAATAAGCTTTAGAGAATATGATTCAGTGATTAGAATCATTGTTAATGAAGCTCAGAGTGAAAAAAAATGACAACATGTCAAGATTAGAGCTTGCTGGCTATGGCTGCCACAAGTTACACAGTTAGGGTTTAGCAGAGATCTCTCTATGTGGGAGGAATTTCTGGAAGCCCTCTTGTGGGAGGATGGCCCACTAGGGGGGCTATCAAAGCCCCAAGATAGCTGATATTATTGCGCCCTGTATCAGACGTGCTTCAGCTCGAACCAGTCGCCTGCAAAATCTATGCCAAATTTGGAAAACACGCAATGTCAGCTCCTACATTGACTAATGTCCGCCTCTATTGCATCTCGCTGAGTTGCCCTGGGATAAGCAAGAAGTCCCTAGAAGAAACCAGAAGGAGATATGGCCTCCTTTTTCCTCCCCAAGTCCTCCAATGGAGGTAGGTTGCAAGCAGCTATGGAGGAAAGAGGGATAAGTTGAAAGAGATAAAAGCTCATGTGCACTTAGTGATAGCTAAGGCTGAGGAAAGCTGAGGAGATCAGAGATGGCTCTAATACCATGTTGCAAATCAGAGTTGCAGCATTGGAATGTGTGCACAAGAGGGAGAAGAGAGCTCAAAGTACAAGAACAAAATCTTGCTTACTAAGTTGCTTAGAGTACAACTTCGATACACTCTCCCACAGATGATAGTGACCCATAGGTTGTTTATATAGCCTCTGCCAAGCTATACTCCCTTGCTTATAGTGGGTTCCTATGCCTATCTTCTAACAGTGATGAGCTACATAGCTATCATATGTTGATTGTTGCATTGGCATTCTCACTCTACTTGACTTGCATGTACTTGGATCACTAACAAGTGCTTTAGTATCTTCTTATGCCTTCTGCACACAATGTATTTTATTAGATGGAATTCCAAAATCCTCATCCAAGATCTGCTCAAAGCTATTTGGATCAACATCAACATGAGAGAAACTTGATGATACATCTGTCACAATAGGTGAGTCCCCAACTTTCTCTTTACCTTTTCTTGACATCTGTGATGTAGTTGGTGGAGTAATTTGTGGCCTCAATTTGCCACTCCAAGGTTTATCAATAGAATCATGACTAGGAGACTCTTATAGTCCACTCAATGTCTGTTGACAGCAGTTGACCTCTTTTTTGCATAGCCACACTTTCATAATCATCAACCCCAAGTGCATTCAACATATTACTGTACCAAGTATTCATTTAAGCTAAAATAATATCCATGCTAACTCTCAGCTGATGTATAATAGGGTTATAATATCTATATCTCTTTTTCTCAAAAGATAATATCCAACAAATACTTTTTTTTGCTTTGGGATCCAATTTATTCCATAACTCATCAGGAATATGCACATAAGCAATACATCCAAATACTTTTAGTTGGGACACGTTTGGCTTTCTACCTATAAACTTCTCTTTGGGTGTCATACCATATACAACAATAGTGGGTGTCCTGGTCATAATATATATAACAATAGCAACTACTTTAATCCAATAGCAATGAGGAAAGTTTCTTTCTGACATCAATGTATGAGCCACCTTTGCAATATGCTTTTTTTTTTGCTCAGTAACTCCCAGAGTACATCTACATATATACTTCCTGTGTATACTATTTTTCTGAAAAAAATCAAAAAACTCATTGGATAGATGTTCACCCTCTCCATCTGATCTAAGGCATCTAATACACATCCTTGTCTCCTTCTCAACCAAAGCCTTAAAGCTTTTAATATAAGTAAACACCTCACTTTTCTCACACATAAAGTAAACCCATACTTTGAGAGTATGATCATCAATGAAGGAAACATAAAACCTATAACCACTCAAAGTTGCAATCTTTGTAGGGTCCCACACATCAAAATGTATCAATTCAAGTGGATTCTTATATACATTCTTTTCATGTGGAAACACGTGCCTTTCTTGCTTTCCAAGTTGATGTGCTTCATATACTTTGTGCATCCCATCAACTCTAAGCTCAGGCAAGCCATCCACACCCTGTTTTGATTGCATGTCTTTTAGCTTGCTACATATTCACAAGATAAATTCTCTTATACTAAATTTTAATATCAACTACAACACACCTGAACCTTGTGCAAATATGATAGCATTCATTTCAAGTAAACTAGCATCAAAAGTAGAATATTTGCTAGCACATTTCCCTTTTGCAATCAATGTGCAATCATTTTTTAGATCTTTTATACATAACAACCATAAGATGTGAACTGGAATTGCAATCCTTATTCTACCATCATACCAATAAAAGATTTTTTTAAAATATTTGATACATGCAACACATCAGCCAAGTACTTAGTTTTTCCATTTAGCATACTCAAAGGAACATTTTCAACATGTGTACTAGGATGAGCTATATCATCCCCTATCTCCATATAGCTTGGAGACTTTGGATTGTGCATCTCTCTAAACTGCTCTCCTCCATGAGAAGTCATGTGGTTAGAGGCATCTCAATCTATATACCATACATCATTATTTGATGAACCATCAATAGTCATAGTGTTCATAACGTGATGCATAAACAACAAATGGTCACTTGTGTCATCCTCATTGTTTCTGCTATTTAGATGCATAGTTATCTTGCTACTATTTTTAATTTCTAATTTCATATTTCTCTTTGAAGAAATTTTTAGAAATATGGCCTTTCCAACCACAATGCTAATACTCTTTGCTATCACTAGAATTTTGTTGCCTACTAGAGTCTGCACCTTGCCGTCTTTGGTTCCCCCTTCCTCTGGCTGTCCTCCTCTATTTTGCAGTGAATCAAAACCTTGACCCCATGATCACCACCTTGGCATGTCCCATGACTTCTACCTGTGCTAGCAGATTAAAACACATGTTCATGCTTACTTTTTCTTTGAGAAGAAGAGGAATCCAAGCCAAGGTTCTTCTCCTCAAGGATCAATATAAAAATCAAGTTTGTAAAATCAAGGATATCATCCCTCATATTCATAGATGGCCTGTAGATCTTGTACTCATCTCCAACTCCATCTAAGCCTGCATGCACAACAACATCATCATCAGCTACCACATTGATAGCTCTAAGAGCTTCCACAATAATTTTGATCTTCAAGGCATAACCATTAATGGATAAGTTCCCTCTTTTCACTTGGTTTAGTTATGATTTAAGCTGCAGCTTTATGTTCTTTGTATTTACTTCGAAGATCCTTGCCAAATTCTTCCATGCAATAGCGGGGGTTTCAAATTCTTGCAAACAACCCATCATGTTGTCTATGATACTAATAAATAGTCAATACATGACTTTACATTGTGTATGCTTTTCCCAATCTTTCTTAGCCTTTAATTGTTTTATAATAGCATTTCGTGCAAGATTTTCAGGTGTTATTGCCATGTCTTCTTCAATGTAATTCCAAATATTTTTTCCCTTCGAGAAATTTTCCATCTTGAACTTGCATGTAGGATAATTGTTATTTTCAAGCTTCTCCTTGACAGTCTGATTGAAGTTTTCATTCATTTTTCCAAAATATAAAACCTTGTAAAAACCTATAATATGCAAGCAAGTTGATACTAGGTGTATCATAACTAAACACACAACCATTTTCACTGACTGGACAATAGTGATTGTAATACACAATCTATATAAAATGACTTTTATGTTTGCAACCTAGCAAATACGTGAAACCTTACAAATTCAAAATCTATAACATTGTACTTGTAAATGTGGAAATAGCCGAAATGATAGTATATCCAAAAGCTACTACGTGGGTAACACTTGTAGGTCTAGATTGGAGATGAAAATGACCTTAGATGCCAAAAATCACAATGGATAAGCCCTATAGGGCTTATTTATAGTATATACACTGTTATTTTTTCTCACCAAGTTTCACTGCAATAGAAGACTGCACCCCTACTAGGAGCCTCTTGTAGCTATAACCTAAGGCAAATCGAGCAAGGTGGAAGAGCCTCTTACTTGTTGCTTTCTTGCTTACTTCCATAGTCTATTGTCTTCACCTCATCCTTCAATCAAGCTCTACACAATCTTGGGATGGCTCTAATACCATGAAAAGAGATAAGAGGAAAGAGAGGTGAAACATCCAAGAGCACATACATACACAAAAGCAATGGAGACTTGAGCACATAAAGAGATAGAGTTGAAATCTTATTATTCTTCTTTCTTCTTCTTCTACACAAAATAATTAAGCCTACAACATGATAAAAGACTAATATGAAAGTACCACAATGTATATGCATGTGGTTACTAAGTATGAACCCACTAGGAAAGAAGAGGTGGCACAATAAATATGCCATAATGAAGGATGGACTATGTGGGTGTAGTCCAGCTATAGAATCATTGGCAGATCCTCATGTCAATCACCTAACATGCCAATGGATAATATCATGCCACTTTACCAAGGCATGTAGTCGATGCTAGCTCATGTAGAGCTTGACATCTCAACATGCACAAGGAAGGATGTGGAATGTTTTTATTATGGAAAGAAGATTCACATAAAGAAAGATTGCTTTAAATGGAAGGGAAAAGACAATTAAAATAAAACAAAGATAACAATTAAAAAAAGTAGAGAAACCCAAATACAAAGATTAAGGAAGTAAAATTATTTAAAACAACAATGATGATCATGATGTCTTATATGTCACTACTCTAGGTGATACATTCCTAGTTGCTACTGCTCTTGATGGTATGTTATATGACTGGATACACAACTAATCAGCGTATCCTTTCAAATTCTCCACACAGATAGTGATTTGGTTCTTATTATGTAGTTGGAAAAGCATGTGCTTATTTGGGAAATGACATGGGATGCAACATTGTTGGAGTGGGAGATGTAAATCTATCTCTTGCTAATGGTTCTTTCTTTTTCTTCAAGAATGATTGACATGTCCCAAGTATTAAAAAGATCTTGATTAGCACTAGATAGCTAATGATTTTAAATGCCATGCTACCTTTGGTACTCATTCATGGAAAATTTGCAAAGGGTCTCTTATTGTTACATGAGGGCCAAATGGTGGCCCTTAATACCCTTTATATGTGTCTCATATATAAGGATCATATTGTCGATGTGATTGAGCAACTATTTGTATCTCTTTGGCATAACCATTTGGGATCATATATTTGTGACTAGAATGAAAGCTATTTCTAATTTTAAGCATTGTATTTCTTTTAAATTTTTAGATTTTGAGATTTGTGAGCATTAAGTATCTAGGAAACAAGCTAAGTGTCACATAAGAAGAATCTTGGTATGAAGAAATCTGAACAATTGGAATTAATTTCTAGTAATGTGTGAGGATTTGTGTGGGCTATGCCTACAATGTCATTGGGAGAAGCATCTAACTTTGTGACATTTATTGATGATGCTATATGAAAAATACGGCTATATTCTGTTTGCAAAATGGTTGACATCTTTGAGGCACTTTAAAAGTTCTAAGCTTATGCAAAATGCTTGCATATTGATAATGGTGGTGAGTATATTTCTAATGCCTTTCAAAACTTTGTGGAATACAAGGTATTAAGAGGAAGTTGACTAATCTCAAAAACTTGATCAAAATGAGCTTGTAGAAAAGATGAATATAACCATAAAACAAAGGATTTGGACAATGATATTTGACATACATCTTACATACGGTTTTTGGGTTGAAGCTATTAGAAACAATGGTTCACTTGATCAACAAATAACCTAGCAAGTTGTTGGATGTAAGGATTCTTGAAGAGGTGGTTTGGAAAGAAACTATCTTATGAGCACTTGCTTGTGTTTAGTTGTGAGGCATATACACAAATCTCCATGACAAGAGAAACAAGATTGATCCTAAGTCATAAATATATTTTTCTTGGATATCTCAATGAATAACAATCATGGCATTTAGAGGCAAAAAAGATAGCATGTAGCCATGATGTAATATTTATTGAAGAAAATATGCATAGATATCTTGTGAAGACCATTGGAATACAAGTAGGGTGGTATTTTAGGAGGATGGATAACCACCATATAAATAGTATACTTGACATGTTCCACATGATGTAGGGCCAAAATGTAACATGCCCATTTGTCCAATTGTGGGACACGTCTTAGCAGCCCATCAGGAGGAGGGTCTAGAAGGCTCTGCCTGGCACTCGCAGGGAATGACACAGGGTTTGCAATCCAAATCTTCCCGAGTCTACCCCAAGCGGAAGAGCCCAATCGTTCCCACTTGGGATTGACCTGAGGTCAGGGTTCCTTTCCTATCGGCAAAGTCTCAACCTTTCTGCTGAACAGCATAGACCCATTCCTTTGTCCTAAAACAGAACAAACCGAAGATTCTACATCCACTGATTAGGGCTTTATTATCTCAACGTTTGAGAAAAGTTCCCAGCTAACCGGGACCACCCTTCTGTAGGACGGACCTAAGTCACATCCACCGCACTTTCCTCAATTTGCTTTAGTTATCTAATTACCTAACACATTACGTTTTGACATGCAAAATTAGCTCCCTTAATTAAACAAATTAATCACGGGTTCCTTCACGTAACTTAGGCACTGACACAAAAACAATGTCAAGCAAGTTCCTTTTTCTCAAGCATCTATTCTTTATTTATCATAATTCCGGATTACATCCAACCTCATGCCCGAAGGTCATCCTAGCAATCTATAAGATCGATGTTCCAAGTTCCGCCCGTACACTAGTACATGGGCCTCGAGATCCCATCTTGAGGCCCGTCGGTCTCTTGTACAGGATCCGAAGGCAAGGGATTTACAGCCAGAGCCTCCCCTGGCACCCAAGCATCCTCCTGCTCCAAGCAGTACCCACAGAGAGACCTCTCGTGGCAGGTTAGGTCCATATACCCGACGCGGCTAACAACCCCCTTGGATAGGGCCAGGTAGACAGTCAGAGGAGGTAACTGTTTTTGCCTCTCCCTCCAGGTTTTCAACCTGAAGCATTAAGTGTTTTCCTTGAATTAGTTCCTTGTGTGAAGAAATCAAATAATGTATCTAAGTATAAGCACGAACATTTCGGAGGTAGTTTGCATGACCGATTGCTAAGGTGTGACTCCTTTTTCCCGGATGCCCAGCACCCGATCTTGGGTCTTTCCGTGACTTGGCGAAATCCCAATAATTTCAACAAGAACATTTCGGAGGTAGTTTGCACGACCGATTGCTAAGGTGTGACTCCTTTTTCTCGAATGCCCAGCACCCGATCTTGGGTCTTTTCGCGACTTGGCAAAATCCCAATAATTTCAACAAGAGCAAATGGTCTTGGTAAGTTGACTTATACTTTCTTAGGGTATCTTAGTCCCTAACTCAAGCACTAGCTGGTCGGTCAAGGCAATGGACATGCCTTAGTCGCAACCCAACCAAGGGCTTTTTAATCTCTAATTCTAGCCAAGCTTAGTTAACACACATGACAACACATGATTCCTCATTTAAATTTTTCAAGATGTGGTTTAGACGCATGCGA
Source organism: Lygodium microphyllum (assembly GCF_053477565.2). NCBI lineage: Eukaryota > Viridiplantae > Streptophyta > Polypodiopsida > Schizaeales > Lygodiaceae > Lygodium > Lygodium microphyllum. The sequence goes on from NC_141147.1 coordinate 61,710,336, forward strand.
TCCTTCCAATTGTGCGGTTCTATGCAGGAGTTCACAATCATCATGCACGTTTTGCGTTTAGTATAGTTGTCCCCTAAACAGCTTTTATCTCCCTTTATTCCTGGCAATGAGTACTTATTTCTAATGCACCGGATCACATGTGACTTGCATCTATGAAAGTCTAGGGTTTTATTTTCCAATGATGCAAATGTATCTTATGAACAGAAATTAACATTTCATGTGTTTCTTTTAACCATGATTGCGCAACGTGAATTCTAAATGGCCCTTCATGCAACTGAACTGGTTAAAAAGCTATCATTTTATGTGAAATAAGGCGATAACCCTATCATTTTATGTGAGTAAAATCTTAGGCGAATTCAACCTACTGTTGCATGTAACTTAGTTCTTAGTATCAACAAAACCTTAAGCATGACATTAATCCTTCCATGAGAACTAAGTCCTAAATTAACTTTTTTTTAAATGCTTGGAACCTGGGCTTGATTCGTGTGTGCTGCATTGGTCGTTCTGCTCATCCTTCCAGCATTACGGGTGGCTTGAGCATCTATGCTTCCCGCGACTTTCTTCTTGGGAGCAATTCGCCTCGCGGAGATTGGGCAGTCCCGGTCCTTGACGGGTTTTGGGTAGATATGTTTGGTTGGGAAAACCCCACTGAATGGGGTTCGTTGTCGAGAGAGTGGTTCGGGTGACTCGTAATGGTTACCCCCTTTTTCTTTCTTCTACCTCTCTTCTTGTCCTTCTCCCACTTCTTTCTCCTTCTGCTCCTTCTTCCTCTACCACTTCTCACCTCTCTTCCTCTACCTCTTCTTCTTCTTCCTCTTCCTCTCTCCTTTCCCTTCTTCTTCTCCTCTCCTCCTTCTCTCCCTTTTTCTTGCTCTTCCTCTACCTCTCTCCTAGTCCCTCTCCTTCACTCCTCCTTCACTCCTCCTTCACTTCTCTCTCTCCCTCCTTCTTACTCTTCTACCTCCTTCTTTTCTACCCGCTTCTTCTTTCCTCTTCTCTCCCTCCTTCTTTTTCTTCCCTCTTTCTACTTCTTATCCTCCCCTTCTCCTCTCTCTCTCTCCTCCCTTCTCTTACTCCCTCTTCTTTTCACCTCCTTCTCTCTCCCAATCGTTCTTCTTTTCACACCTCCTCCTTCTCTCTCCTCTCTTCTTTCTCCCACTCCTTCCCACCTTCTCCTTCTCTCTCCCTCTTCCTCCTCTTCTCTCTCTCACCTTCTTTCTCTTCTCTCTCTCTCCTCCCTTCTCTTACTCCTTTTCACCTCCTCCTTCTCTCTCCCTCTTCCCTTCTCTCTCCCAATCCTTCTTTCTCTTCTCTCTCTCCCCTCCCTTCTCTTACTCCTTCTTCTTTTCACCTCATGGCAAGAAGCATCCAGGGGGGGAAATGGTTTGTCTGGGCCTAGGACGGCAGTTTGTTTGGGGCCCAGGGAGGGTCCGCGGCATTACAGAACTAGGGGGTTGAAAAGGATCAAGGCCCAGATGGCCTGTGCGAAGTTGACGAGAGGGCAGGGGAAACGTCACATGGGGGGAAAACTGGGTGGCAGAGTGGCCCCGCAGAGCTGCTATTGCAGTCCCACACAGGGGGGGAAGACCCCGTTTGAAAGGGTGCAGGGAGGTGGCGAACGCTTGATGGGGATGGCTATGGACGAGGCCCCGGGGGGGTTGGCGCAATGATGGCGGGCCGGCATGATGACGACAGCGTAGCCTCTGTCCTAGGGAGGGGAGAAGCCCTCTCCCCTTATATAGGGGAGGGGAGGGAATAGTTGGCATGGCCACCCTCCACCTAGAGGGTGCATGCCTCCCCTGCCAAACCACCACTCCCGCTCCCTCTCTCCTTCCCCGGGCGGGGAGAGAGGGGAAATAAAAAAAATTGAGTTGAAAGAAAAAAAATCCCTTTTCCTTTAATATTTAAGGGGAGGTTCCTATGCCCCTTACATTCTCTCCCCCTTAGAGGAATCGAGATGTCCTCATCTCGAGAGGACCTAGGGGTATTGTTGGTTGAGAGTATCTTCATCCATCCAGGTGGCATCCTCTTTGGGATAATCTTTCCACTGGACGAGTTATTCTCTCAAGGTCCTTGACCTCGGTTGAAGCTTCAAAACAGATGTTGGAAGACATGGATGACCAAATCAAATCAATGAGACAAGACATCCAAGCCGCCAAGGACAGACAGAAGGCTTACGTGGACTTGAAACGACAAGACAAATCCTTCGTTGAAGGTGATATGGTCCTCATCCGTGTACGCCCTAAAAAGAGTTCACTATCCTTGGGTGAGTACAAGAAGCTAAGTCCAAGGTATTGCGGACCTTATAGGATCACTAAGTGCCTAGGACCTAATGCTTACAAACTACAGCTGCCGGCAATACTTAAGGTTCATAATGTATTCCACGTTAGCCTATTGAAAAAGTATTTACCTAATCCAAATCATGTACTTGATGATCAGCAAGTTCTAATGCCTAGCCAAGGAGTCCTTGAGCTATGACCTGATAGAGTCCTGGATGTCAGGGAGAGATATTTCTTACTCTGCCAACTAATCATACTATTGCCCAATCCAAATGCATAACTACTGGTTGACCTCCTGTCATAGGCACAACCAACCCAATCAGCATCAGTAAACCCTATTAAGTCAAGGATTTTCCATATGCATAAAACAACCCATAATCTATAGTACCCTTTATATATCTCATGATCCTCCTGGCTGCATCTAAATGTGGTTTGTGAGGCTTCTACATGAACTGACTAATCATCCCCACTGCATAACATAAGTCAGGATGGGTAATAGTCAAGTATATCAAGCTGCCCACCATCTGTCGATACATCATCACATTCTCTATGTCATTCCACATCAATCTGTAGCTTGACATTTTGATCAAGAGGTGTCTCCATAGGCTTGCATTCAACCATACCATACTTCTGTAACATGTCATGAGCTTACTGCTTCTGTAGCAGCCATATACCTTGAGGCATAAAGACTACCTCAATCCCACACCCATTTGTAGCCAATGGGGACTTTGCCTTCAAGCAACTCAACCAATTCCCATGTCCCATTTTCAGCCAGGGCTGCATACTCCTCATCCATGGCAGCACAGCAATTATCATCTGTAACTACATCATCAAACTTTGTAGGTTCTTTATAACCTATCACACTAGTCATATATGCATAATGGTGGGCTGAATAACCAGTGTACATAAACCTGTCAACTGGTTTTCTGACTCTCTCATATCTCCTTAACTATGGCTCACTCCTGAGCTTGCCTCTAATGAGGCGGTAAATAAAAACTCTGCCTTGCTACAGGTGTCATAATAGACGGAATGTCCAACTCACTATCCAAATTGTCGTTGTTAGATGACTCATAACCTATTGTAAGTGGACCCGTCACATCCTCAAGCATATTTTCTTTTCCCTTATCCAATCTCCCCCTCACTGACATATTCGTGTCAGTGGACGTACGAGTATGACTTTGCAAGCATCTTGACCAAGGACTTACTGCAGGTAACCCATCACCTATAGGACCACTCATAGATGTGCTCAATGTAGGTGTATTTTCAGCATTACTAGTGTTGGTTGATCCATCAATAGCCACTGCAACAGGATTACCATACCATGATTCTAGCTCATCAAAAACAACATCAATAGCCACTGCAACAGGATTACCATACCATGATTCCAGCTCATCAAAAACATCTCTGCTAATCAATGTATCATGTGTAGACGGTACGTAACACTTATAAGCTTTCCAGTCTTGTGCATAACCAAGGAACACACTCTTGACAGGTTTAGGATCTGATTTCTTCCTCTTTTCATCAGGAACATGCACATATGAAATGTTGCCAAATACCTTCAAGTGTGAAATGTCAGGTTTATGACCATACAACCTCTCATATGGAGTTACAACATGTGTCAAGAATCACATAATGAGGGGATGTGCTTGAGCTGCTGTGCCAAACACACATTATTTACACAAGGGGAAGCTCACTCAAGAACACAAGAAGAGAGATGGAGGCCAAAACATTTTCTTGCTGGTTTCTTCTTCTTCTTCCACACACTATACAATGTACATAAAGTATAGATAAGATATAACATAAAGGAAAGTGGCATTCTAAGTCAAACAATGCCTAACCGACTACATTAATCGATTGTCATTATATCTTTGCCAACTGTAGTTAGGTGTAACAAACTAAATATAATAAGTACTAAGTCAGTGGCCATGTGACTATCATAATAACCACCAATGTGCTAAGTGTAGACGTGCGGACTCATCTAGCCAGGCGGTCCATCATCAATGTCCGCACGTGTTGAGCTTGCAATCTCAACACTCCCCCTCAAGCTCAACTCTATCTCTACAACTCCAAGTAAGCTTCGAAACTTTCGAAGCTTCTCTGCACCCAATGCCTTTGTGAAAATGTCAACTATCTGATCCTATGTGCTGACATATACCAAGTCAATCTCTCCTGCAAGTACCTTCTCTCTCATAAAGTGGTAGTGTACCTCAATGTGTTTTGTCCTAGCATGGAACAGTGGATTCTTAGCTAGCTGTATGCTGCTCATGTTGTCACAATGAATGACAACTGGACTATCTCCTTGCACGTCCAAATCACCTAATAACTTTTGCAGTCATACCACCTCACATGCTGCCATAGCAGCACCTCTATACTCAACCTCTGTACTCGATAAAGCAATTGTAGGTTGCTTTTTGCTACTCCATGTAACTATTGCACTACCAAGGGAAAACATGAATCCACTTTTAGCCATAATGTAAAGTGGACTTCACATACCTCAATATACGTCTAACTACATCCAAATGAGGCTTTCTAGGCATCTACATAAATTGACTGACAAGACCAACAGTATAGCTCAAGTCTAGCCTTGTGATAGTCATGTAAATCAAACTCCCTACTATCCTTCTAAACATAGTAGGGTCTTCTATCTCATCCCCAACGTCAGTACTCAACTTCACATTTTTCTCCAATGGTACTGAAAGAGGCTTACATGCTAGCATACCATACTTGGATAACATAACCAAGCCATACTGCCTTTGGGATAGCCATATACCATCATCACATCTGATCACCTCAATACCAAGAAAGTATCTCAGGTCATCCAAATCTTTCATCTCAAACTTCTTCTTCAATAATTCCTTAACTTCAACAATCCCATTGTCACTGTCACCTGTAATTATCAAGTCATCCACATAGATGACTATGATGACCAAACTTGCATCTCCCTTTCTCACATAAAGTGAGTGATCAGCATCAAAAATATAAAATCCAATATTGACAAGATACTCTCCAATCTTATCATAACATGCTCTAGGTGCTTGCTTCAGCCCATCGAGCACCTTCTTTAACCTGCACACATATGTGGGATGCTCTAAATCCTCATAACCTATTGGCTACTCCATATACACTTTTTCTTGCAATTCACCATGCAAGAAGGCATTCTTAACATCCATTTGTTGCAAACTCCAACCTTTGGTTGCTGCCAAGGCAATCACACACCTAACAGTTTCCATCCTAGCAATTGGACTGATTGTCTCTTCATAATTTATGCCATATGTTTGAGCATAGCCTTTTCCAACCAGCCTAGCCTTATACCTGCTAATTGAACCATCTGCATTATGCTTGACTTTGTAAACCCACTTACAGCCAATAGCGTTCTTACCCTTAGGTAAGGGTACCAAATTCCAAGTTCTTATTGAATTCTAATGCAGCCATCTCCTCATCCATTGCTACATCCCAATGAGCATGACCAGCAGCATCCTCAAAATAAGTGGACTCAACATCCTCAACTAGTTTCACCATATAAGCATAATGGTGAGCTAATAACCTTCAAAACCAAATCTTTTAACAGGGTATCTGACCCTGCTAGATCTGCGTACCATTGGATCACTCAATGGAGCCTCTACATTACTCTGAGCTCTTTGTACACCTGGTGTCCTGACTGAAGGAATACCAAGCTCATCATCCAAACTCTCTCAACCACTGGAATCTCCGTCAAATCCCAAATGACTGGTAGATGCATCATTACCATCCAACACTTTCTTCTTTCCTTTGTCCTTCCCTGCAACACTTATAGATCCACTTGAAGATGTGGGGCTACTCCTTAGTCTCCTAGACCAAGGGCTCACTGTAGGTATAGTACCAGATGATGTTTTTGGTCCACTAAGACTCTATGATTCTTGTTTTTCTTTCTGCACATAACTGTCATGATCATTATCATCATCTAATACATCACTATAGTAGCAGGTGCAAACCAGCTGCTCATCTCATCAAAGATAACATCCCTACTCACTCTGAACTCACCTGTGACAGGGTTATAACATCGATACCCTTTCTACTCTAAAGAGTACCCAATAAAAATACATTTTTCAGCCTTTGGATCAAGCTTCTTCCATAGCTCATCTGGCACATGAACATATGCAACACATCCAAATACCTTCAAGTGCGATACATCGGGCTTCTTGCCAGTAAAGCACTCTTCAGGAGTCATCCCATGAACTACAGCTATGGAAGTTCCATTCATAATGTAGATAGCAGTATGGACAATCTCAAACCAAAAATGTTTGGGCATATTCTTTTCAGCCATTAATGCTCGTGTGACTTCTGCAATATGCCTATTTTTCCTTTGTGCAACCCCATTTTGCTGTGGGGTATACCTGCAAGTAAATTGCCTCTTTATCCCATGAGTCCTCAAGAAGCCACTAAAATCATTAGAGAGGTACTCTCCCCCTCCATTTGATCTCAACCACTTCACTTTTAAGCATGTTTATGTTTCAACAGCTGCCTTAAAAGATTTGAAGTGCTCAAACACATCACTCTTTTCCTTCATGAAGTATACCCATAGCTTCCTTGAACAGTCATCAATAAATGTGACAAAGTATTTGCTGCCACCAAGAGATACATTCTGTGTAGGCCATTCTATGTAGGCCCCCAAACATCTGTATGCACTACATCAAGTATTTTTCTACTCACTTCTCTGTCATGTGAGAAGGGTTGTCTTGCCTACTTACCAAACTGGCATGCTTCACAAACTTTATGCAATTCTACAACTCTAAAAGAATGCAACCCTGTAACTAATCCTCTAAACTGCATTAATTTTAGCCTTTGCACATTTGCATGTCCAATATGTTTATGTCATATTTCAATATCTGCAACTACTCCTTTTCCTTTAACATACATAGCAACATCCATTGCAGGAATTCCAGCATTAAAGTGAACATGCAGCCAACTCTACTTCCTTTTGTGACCAACCTGCATTTATCATTAAAGTCTTCTACAAAACAACCTTTTGCATTGAATCACGCCTACAACCCCTACTCTACCATTTGGCCAATAGACACTAGATTCTTTGTAATTGATGGCACATGTAATACATCTATCAGACTCTTTGTCTGGCCATCGTACAAGGACAAGGGAACCTTTCCAATGTGTGAAATCGGGTGGCATGAATCATCACCCATCTGCACATAACTTGGATTTTGTAAGTCCTGCATCTCTCCAAACCATTCAACATGACTAGTCATATGATCAGATGCACCTGAATTGACATACCATACATCATCATGCATCCCCTTTCCTGTAACTGTATTCATCATATGATGCATAACAAACAAACGCTCATTTTTGTATTCATTTTGTCGTGAGGACGATGCATAGTTTCCTTGCTGCAATTTACGACTGTGAATATCATCCTTCTTTGCATAGCAATGGGCTGCAATATGGCATGTTTTGCCACAATAATGGCAAACAATAGCAGAATTTCCAAAACCTCTGTTCTGCCATCCACCTTTTCCTCTAGAGCTCCCCCTGCCTGTAAAGTTTCCTAGGCCTCCTGAAACCTGCATTTCACCAAATTGCTGATTGAACCTATTTTGCTTATTATTGCCAGCACGTCCCATACCACGGCCTCTCGAAGAGCATCGACCACGTCCCCTTCCTTAACTTGAGTAAAATGTTTGAACCTATTCACCATTTTTTTCAGATGAGTCACCCTGCATATTGATCTCTTCGGTAATCATGAGAGAGATCAACTCATCAAAATCTGGAAATGGCTTCCATACATATACTGAAGTAACAAATGATTTCCATGCCTTCTCATTGTTAAGGCCACTCAAAGTGGATGAAACCAAATCATCATCATCAGGCATTGCATCAATGGCTGCTAAAGCATCTGCAATGCTTCTCACCTTCAAAACATACTCATTGACAAACATTTTCCCTTTCTTCAAGGCATTCAACTCTTGCTTGATTTGAATCTTTCGTGCCTTTGTATTTATTGAAAACATGTTCTCAAAAATTGTCCAAGCTGCATGTGAAGTTTCTGCATTCCTGATATGTCCCGACATCGTATTATCAATGACTGTAGATAACCAGTACATCATCTTTTTGTCTTTCACATTCCATTCTTTCCATGCTTTTAATTCATCTGCAGTCGGAGGGATACCCAGCTCTGGCTCCTTTTCTTCACCTTAAAAAAACTCATAAAGATCCTTTTCAATGAGGAAGTTTGTCACACGAAACTTCCATGAAAGGTAGTTGTTCTTGTCGAGCTTCTCAATAATGGGATTTCCACTATTCTCTGCCATTATCACAAACAAGGATACAACACAGCAAGCTAGTCTTCTGCAATCTTTCACAACACGTGCACAGCACTACATCAAGCAACCTTTTTCACTGATTGCTCAATAGTACATGTAATCTGCAACCTGTTTGCAGATAAACCTTATGTTTGCTTCCTACAAGCATCTCAAAAATTACAGATTTACACCTATAACCTCTACATCCACTTTCGGTCAATACAGCCCAAATCACAATGTACCATGAAAAGTGTACCCTGAAACTGCTGTCCGCAACCTTGCAGCTCTAAAACGGGTCCTAAAGCGGCCTCAAACGCCCAAAATAACTACAGCCAAGCCTTAAAGGGCTTGTCTGTAGAAAATACATTGCTCTGCTCACACACCAAATCTCACAGCAATTTGAGATTTTTTCTCAACCTTGCTTCCGGTGCCTCCACAGGCACTATCCAAGAGAGAGAGTGGAAGAATAGGAGAGCTTCTTATCCATTGCTTGCTCGCTCGAACCTTGCTTCTTCTCCTTCACTTCAGCCTTTAAAATTACCCTCTCTCAGTGGCGCAGCTCTGATACCATGATAAGAATCGCGTGATGGGGGGATGTGCTTGAGCTGCTGCGCCAAACACACACTGTTTACATAAGAGGAAGCTCACTCAAGAACACAAGAAGAGAGATGGAGGCCAAAACGTTTTCTTGCTAGTTTCTTCTTCTTCTTCCACACACTATACAATGTACACAAAGTATAGATAAGATACAACATAAAGGAAAGTGGCCTTCTAAGTCAAACATGCATAACTGACTACACTAATCTACTGGCATTATATCTTTACCAGCTGTAAGTAGGTGTAACAAACTAAATATGATAAGTGATAAGTCAGTGGCCATGTGAGTATCATAATGACCACCAACGTGCTAAGTGTAGACGTGCAGACTCATCTAGCCACGCAGTCCATCATCAATGTCCGCATGTGTTGAGCTTGCCATCTCAACATCATGAATCCCTGCTATAGGAGTTCTATTCAGCACATAGATAGCAATCACTACTACTTCAGCCCAATAACCATTTGGCAAACTCTTCTCATTCAGCATAGCTCTTGCCGATTCCATCAGCACCCTATTTTTCCTTTCTGCTACACCATTTTGCTACGGTGTAAGTTAACTGTCTTCTAATCCCATGTTTAGCAAGGTACATGTCAAAGTAATTAGAGACATATTCTCTAAGACATGAAATTTTACAGCTCAACTCATTTTTTGCATGCTTCTTGAAGTCCTTGAATGCATCAAACACATCATCCTTATGTTTTAGTATGTAAAACCAAGTATACCTGGCTGCTGAAATCATCAATGAAGGATACATAATAACGAGCACCACCAAACAAAGTATTATGAGATGGATCCCATACATCTGAATGTACCAACTACAAGCGTCATGAGTTATTCCATACATGTCTAATAAATAGAAACCGTGCTTGCTTTCCAAACTGACATGCATCACATACATGTCCAAAGTCATGATAATTGAACTTAGGCAGTCCAAGCACAATCTCCTTCTACTGCATAGATTTTAGCTTTTGTATATTCACATGGCCAATCTGCTATGCCATATCTCAACATCCCATATAGCACCATCATCATGTGCAAACATGGCTGCTTTCAATTCTAGAATTCACGCATCAAGAGTAAACATTCCGCCATCTCTTCGGCCTCTAGTAATCAATTTGCACAGCCATTACCATATTCTTCAACAAAGCATTCATCTCTATTAAATCTCACCTACAGATTCTATTCTGCCATGTGCCTATTGTAATTACATGTACTACATCATGCAGGCTCTTTTTCTTGCCATCAGGCATCAACAACGGAACAATTCCTATGTGTTGAATGTCATGTTGGGTGTCATCCCCAATACACATATAACCATATGAACATGCAACCATCTCATCAAACCATTCTCCGTGGGGTGTCATATGATTTGAAGCCCCTGAATCAATGTACCATCTCTCATCTCTGTTCTACCTAGATGCATTCTCAGACACATGTTGCATGGCAAACAATCTATCAACCTTCTCATCATGAGCACCACTAAAAGATGCATAGTTTCCATGTTGTTTGCCCTTTGCCTTCATATCTCCCTGCTTCTTATAACAATCCTTTGCAATGTTTCCATATCTACCGTAGTAATGACAGCAGTCCTTATCTCTGTTTGACTGATCATTCGACTGCCATGAACTAGATCCACCACCTCTACCATGGGATAATCTCCCTCCGTCTCTAAAGTTGCCAGATCCACGCTAACCCTATGTATTTGCGCCATGCCAGGCATTCTGGTGATGCTGCCCATAAGCATTTCGAGTTTCTCCTCGACCTCAAAAAGAGCCACGGCCTCTACCACACTGCCTAGAGTAAAGAATAGTGTCTCTGCTTTGAGACGTACTAGAACTTGTATTCAGCCCAAGCTTAACTTCCTCATGCAGCAGCAAAGCAATCAACTCATCCCAATCAAGGGATTTAACTCTCACAAAAATAGATGTATCAAATGCTTTATACTCTTTGCCAAGTCCATTCAATGTCACTGCAATCATATCATCCTCAAACACTAAAGATCCAATGGTGGCAAGCTAATAATGCTTCCGCCATTCCTAGACATGTTATTGAATTTTTGCTTTAGTTAAATCTTTCTTACATGTGTTACATTTCCATAATTCTTCATGAGTATGTCCCATGCATCCTTTGGGGAACTGCATCCAGTAATCTGTATAACCATAGCATCTGATATACATAAGGAAAACCAATGTAACACCTTGCATGCTCTCTCAGTCCATAGCTTATGAGCCCTTTTCTGTTGGATTCCTTTCATGCATTTCAAGTTCAGTCTCATCACCTATACATAAGTCCCAATAACCTCTACCAACCAAAAAATTCTTCATATGGAACTTCCATAAATCAAAATTTTTGTTGTCCATCTTTTCTCCCACAATTTGAGTGATATTATCAATGCCTTGAGCATTTGCCATACTTGCAGCTTAGGTATTCAATGATGTATACAACCTGTAAGTATCTTACTCCTTTTTCTACAGTTCAGGACCAGTTTCCTACTATTCATGACAATTTCCTACAATTCATGATAGTTTTCCTGACAACCTGCTTGCTATAAACTATATTCCACTAATGAAAAAACACATTCAACTGAGCATAAACCAAGCTCAAATCAGTTCAAAACATGATATGGTAGTGGCAAAACATCCCACCAACAAACTATGTCCATACAAGTATCAATGTTTGTAATGTATGCAAGTAGCAGTACCAAATACAACCAACCCACTACTATAACCAGCAGTATTATCTCTATTAAAACAAAAGTATTCAGACCTCAAAACATCCCCAAAACATCTCATTCAGTTTCCACTCTATGTAGGAGTTGATACATGTCCAAACCAGTTAGAATATATTGCATATATCTCAAGTGAAGATGATAGGTATCCTTCCTATAGACAATAACCAGTCAATACCCTGATATAACCATCAGTCCAAACTTTGGACTTCCAGCACTCACAATATCCCTAAAAGAATCTACCACTCAAGTGGTATGATCCAAGCATTTGTCACTAGCAAATAAGAATCACAAATGCTTCAACCCTGTAGATATATTTTTTCCAAATTCAGGACATCAACCAATTCACTATTTCCAGCCTACAAATAAGCTCCAAAGCTGAGCACTTAACACTCCAATATCATGCTCAAATGCATGATAATAAGGGCATATACATTATTAGGATGAAAGCCACCAATGCCTTGGAATCACCTGTTGTTTACTGCAGTAAACAGCCAGTCTGCACATGTCTGTGCTGAATATCTCAAAATCTGTGGGGACTTTGAAAAAACTTTCTTATGCAAAGTTGTATACCACATCGAAACGGTCAAGAAATTGCGGGTCATTTCTCCAAAAACCATTTCTGTAGCGAGATATAGCTTCTGCAAAAAAACGAGCTATAGGCATAGTCTCCTTTGATGACGTTTTCTTCCAGATCTGATGTCTTGGTATCAAATGGCCATTGCCAAGCCTTCAGGCTTCAGGCATTCAAGCTCTAATACCATGTTAGAAGAGAGGGAGAGAGACAGAGTGGAGCGGAAGATGAGCCTCAGCTCATTGTTGTTCTTCTTCCATTATTCTTCCATCGTACTAACTGAAAGAGACTTACACACATAGGTATGACTAACCAAGACTATTTGTGGTTGAGTCACTGACTACACCGACTTGTTGAATGTCACACATGTGTACAGTTATATTGGCCACACACATAAAGATAGACTAACTGAAGAGTAATGAGAGCTTGATATTCTAACAAGTCTAACCTGTGTGTGACCTAGGATGGACTTCTTGAAAGGCCTTGATGCTAGATAAGGATGGATTGGTGGATCTTGTACCTGAGATTAGACATGATTTTCGAATTCAGGAATGAAATGCTAGATTGGCATTGCAGCTTGGAGAAGGTGCAGTACAAGTGCATTGTTCTATAATTGTGTCATGTACCCGCCCGAGCTTGTTGAGATATTTGCAATCATACTTATTGTAGGCTCTTTGTATGAGGCAGTTCTGAGCTTAGGACATATAGGTAGACTGAATCCCATATACACAAAGAGAAAAACTATAGCCATCCAACAACTATAAAGCATTGTACTTGACTACCACTTTTTCATATGGAATGAATAAAATATCGATGCTTTGTACTTTCACTTAGTGTCTTTGTCATTGTCAGTCCATTACACAAGATTGTCTTTATGAGTCCAAGCTTCCATCTTGGAACCTAATTCACTTGTGTAACAGTTGGTCTCTCCTTGTCTATGTCAATATGATTCTTGTCTTCATCTTCCATCCTCCATAGCTCTTGCCATGATCTAGATCCGTGTATTTAACATGGTATCAGAGCTCAATTGAGCATGGCCTAGCTCTCCTTTCACTCCTCTCAGCTCCTTTCCATCTCTGCTCTGGTCAGTTTGAGTACTGGACCCTATCTCCAACTTCATTTGCATTCCTACCTTCAATGAAGCTTCCATGGCAGCCATAGCCAACAGCACCCTGTCAGCTTGAAGCTTTCATATCTCTCTCCACAGGCCAAATCTCTTTGAACTTCCTTCTAGAGAAGTGTTTCTCTACTTCTATAGCTCCTCCTTTGGCACCTCAATCATTGAGATTGGGCAACTATAGCTTCAGCATTGCCTCTTTTTAGAGTTGCTGCCATAACTATGCCTGTGGGGACAACACCTACCTACCTCTATTGGAGCAGCCATAACTCATCAACCAGGGCATATCTCTTCAAGCTTTCTTCTCGAGAGTTGTTCTTCATAGGTCAAGGCACAACTTCTTGGCACAAAAATCAAGGAGATTGATGCACACTTGATAACCAGGAAATCAGTGCAAATAAAGGCACCAAAATGTACTTGTCATGGAAACATCTTTTGTAAAACGATCCATTGCAAATGTGATTTTTGTCAAAAATCATTTATGAAGCAATGTAACAATCTCACATCTTAAAATATTGCTAGGAAAAGGAAAGGTCAAACCCTTTTGTCTCATGCTAAAAATGAAAGATCCTTAGACCTTAGTCCATGTATGCAAATTTGAATTTTATAATGTAAGAAAAGGAAAAGGGTGGTTGCACCGTGGGATTTGGGGAGGTGGGAGGTTGAGGTGGTTACACCCTCTCTCTTCCTTTATCTTCTCCTCTCACAGTTCATTTCCTCCTCTCTCATTTTGGCACAACACTTGCCTTCTTGTTCTTGCTTTCCTCTCTTGTGCTTCTTTGCCAAATCTAATGGAGAGTGAGGAAGAGGAAGAGGAAGAGGATGGAATAATTTCTCTCAATTTCTTGTGTGCCACTTACTTGTGTGTTTTGAAGCAATGGTTCTTGGTGAGGAAGAAAGGTTTCTTGCAGGTTTTTGTGGCCAGCAAGTGTGCTTGCAGCCTCTCTTGGCCGGTTCGTGGTTCATATTGTGTCGTGGTAGGGTGCTCTTCATTTGGTGCACTGGCCGAGAAAGAGGTGGCTATGAAGCTTGCAGGAGATGGATTTGCAGCTACATTTTGGCTATGGAATGCTATTTCATTGGTTGCAATTTGAGGAAAATAGAAAGGGGTGAAGACAATTGTTTGCGCTGTCAATGGAGAGTGAAGGAGATGAAGTCCATGAGGCTATTTTTTTTAAAAAAAAAACTTCATGTTGCTGCCCTGTATACAAGGAGCCAACAATTCTACATCCCTCTCCCACATTGGGCTCCTCTCTAGCATCTCAAAAGCCGCCATGTGATTAGCCATGGGATTCTTCCGACAACAATTCCATCTCTTCATCTTTCATGTAGATCCATTGTACAGTTCCTCCAAGGTCGTGTGGGAGAGGGTAGGCGCTAACATAAGGAGTGGGAGGCCGCCATTGCAAAACAAGTCAGAGAAGGAAGGGCGGCGTCTCTCCTCTCCCTCAGCATCATCATCATCGTCATTATTACCAACATCCTCTTTCATCGTTGCCAGCGCAGAAGAAGCTGCAGCAGCATGACTTCATTATCATCAACTCTAGAAATGCAAGGTTCTCGCACGGCACAGAAGACCGATACTCCACAGGCTTCACGCTGCTGTAGGCGCCTTTACCTCATTGTCCCCTCCTCTCATCTCCACACGGCAGTTACAGGCCTCTCGTTTATCCATTTTCAAGATAACCATTTAAAAAAATGGCCTTGATAATTAAGCTTTTCAACACAACCTTGTTGGTGGTTCACATGCATATCTTCTTGTTACCCTTCATTCAACCCTTCTTTCAACAAGACCATCATCCATTACACATAACAAATTTCCAAGAATTTCCTTTTCGTCAGTTTTTATTCTTTTAGATTTCCATAAAACTTACCTTCCTTTCCTTTTCGAACATAAATTTATTTTTCGGGTGGGAGAACTTTAATGTTTTATCCTTAGTAAGGGTATGCTTAATGTTTGTATATTTTTCGGGTTTTCTTATGTGCTTCATTGGTGGTTATCTTTCATTCTAACTTAAGTGTGATGTTGCTCTTGTGCACAAATTACTGAAAATCCCTATCTTTTGAGTATTTTCTTGAAGTTTTATTTGGCATGCTTTTAACCCTAGGCTTCAAGGTCCTAGTTGTGATTCTATTTTGTGTGTTATTTCCCTCCTTATTCAATGGCAATTCAAAGATGATGAAGAAAATAAATGAAAACCAAAGATGAAGACAAAGATTTTGTCAAAGCGTTGATATTGGCTCTTCTTTGAATTTGTTCGCGAGGACGCTTCACACTTAAGCGTGGGAGGAATGATAACCAGGAAATCAGTGAAAATAAAGGCACCAAAATGTGCTTGTCATGGAAACATCTTTTGTAAAACGATCCATTGCAAATGTAATTTTTGTCAAAAATCATTTATGAAGCAATGTAACAATGTGGGTCCTTAAGCTCACACCTTAAAATATTGCTAGGAAAAGGAAAGGTCAAACCCTTTTGTCTCATGCTAAAAATGAAAGGTCCTTAGACCTTAGTCCATGTATGCAAATTTGAATTTTATAACGCAAGAAAAGGAAAAGGGTGGTTGCAGCCGTGGGATTTGGGGAGGTGGGAGGTTGAGGTGGTTATACCCTCTCTCTTCCTTTATCTTCTCCTCTCACAGTTCATTTCCTCCTCTCTCATTTTGGCACAACACTTGCCTTCTTGTTCTTGCTTTCCTCTCTTATGATTCTTTGCCAAATCTAATGGAGAGTGAGGATGGAAAAATTTCTCTCAATTTCTTGTGTGCCATTCACTTATGCGTTTTGAAGCAATGGTTCTTGGTGAGGAAGAAAGGTTTCTTGCAGGTTTTTGTGGCCAGCAAGTGTGCTTGTAGCCTCTCTTGGCCGGTTCGCGGTTCATATTGTGCCGTGGCAGGGTGCTCTTCAACAGTATGCCCGACATTTGCATTTTTTCAAATCAGGGTGCAGTTTTCGATAGCGACCACTTTGAAGGCTTAGATCTCTCAACTCGGGAAAAATGAGTACAAACCCTCTTAGGAGAAGTTAGAGCCATTAGTAAGGGTCCTCCATCTCAAAGGGTTTGAGAAGATTCAACCTGTGGAGCTTGTGGGAGCTCATTTACCAGTCGTCGGCTGGTCCCTGTTTTGATAGGACAGCCATAGCCACTTACCTTCAAGATCATTTTTCCTTCATTTTCTCTCTCCCACCACTTAAAACAAGCCAAGGCCACTTTAATATGAATTTTTCAGCAAGTATTCAACCATCAAATCAGCAAGGAGGGGAAGCTATGAAGAGTTTTTGAAGATCGTCAAGTCAAACTCAAGCAACAAACATCAAATGTCAAACTGGTACCTTTTGATACTTCACTGCTATTGCTTGTGTCTTTTGACACATACAAAGATCAAATCATTGCTGGTTATTCTTAGTCATTTGAAGTTGATTCCCATAGTGGGAATGACCAAAATCAAGTATTTTATGAAGATGCTTCTCATGAAGAGTGACATTACTCTTGTTGCTCAATTCAACTACATGGAAGACTTGTTTATTTTGCTTGCAGGGATGGATGGATTTACTTGTGTTGAAGAGCAATCGATGAATTTATTTGAAGATTTGGAAGAAAATCTTGGTACCTCAAAGACAATGATACCTTTGCTTAAGGAGGGGGACATGGACATAAAGACTCATACAACTGGTGCAAGAAAAGTCAATGAAGAAGCAGATCAAGAGGACCAAAAGTTCAAAAAGAATAAGAATAAAAAGAAGAAGCATACAACTGGTGCAAGCAAAGTCAATGAAGAAGCAGATCAAGAGAACCAAAAGATCAAAGAGAAAAATAATAAGAAGAAGAAGCATAAAAATCATGAAGACTTTGAAGTGGCAAACAAAGTGAAGTACAAGTACATGAAGCTAGACCAGAAGAACTGCAATGAATCGAAGATGTATGTCAAAAGAAATGCTAAAAACCGCAAGGGCCTCACAGTCCTTGATCCTATTTTTTATTGACTTTTTTAGCCTTGTATTTCCTAGCCCAAATGTCTTTATCATAAGCTTGTAAACTCCTCATGTAGCCTTGTACTATAGCCTCTGTAAGGCCCCTGCTACAGCCTCTGGATGACCATCATGTTTGTGGTACCCACACTTAGCCTTTTTTGCGACAGCCTTTGGTGTTTTGCCATGTTTATGGTGTGCCCACACTTTGCATGTGTTACTTTCACTAAAGCCTCTACACACTTTATACTTTCTGATTGTGATTAAGGAGGGATGTTGAGATATTTGCAATCACACCTATTGTAACCTCTTTGTATGAGGCAGTTCTAGGCTTAGGACATGCAGGCAGACTGAATCCCATATACACAGAGAGGAAAACTGTAGCCATCCAACAACCATAAAGCATTGTACTTGACTACCACTTTTTCATATGGAATGAATACAATATCATGATGCTTTGTACTTTCACTTAGTGTCTTTGACATTGTCAGTCCATTACACAAGATTGTCTTTATGAGTCCAAGCTTCCATCTTGGAACCTAATTCACTTGTGTAACAATTGGTCTCTCCTTGTCTATGTCAACATGATTCTTATCTTCATTTTCCATCCTCCATAGCTCTTGCCATGCTCTAGATCCGCATATTTAACAGAGCTTCCCTTAGTGGTACATTACAATTGGTATTAGAGTGCATGTGGATATAGGACACGATGCCAGTAAATAAAACTAGTTATATTCACAGCATAAAATATATTTTCCTTAAATAGCGAAAATATTCTCTTGTTAATATATGTTCTTGATTTCTAGCAGAAAGATGAACCTTGGGAATGATTCTTGATTTTCCAAGTTATGTTTATGTTAGCAATGCACTTCTCTAGTTTCAGTTGGAGAAACCAGATGATGCAAATATTAGATAAGATATACAATCCTTTGCCCTTGTATTATGAAAGACGATGGATGTTAAGCTGAGGGTATTGTTACATTGATGCAAAGTGTCTCGCAGAATAATTTAAAGAGGTTAAGGTGGATGGAAGCCCTTAAGGTTGCCAAGATTTATCTCTTCTATGAGCCCAGAGTAAAACTCAAACATGTTCACTAGAGGGTGACAAGTCAAACTAAACCGATACATCTATGAGGAGGTTACAGGGGTTATACCAGCTGATTTAGTTATGGTTGTAGGGCGCTCCAGTTTCCGCAACAACAAGAAAGATGGATTACCTAATCTTCCTTTGAAATATTGATTTTTGGATATTTATTCTCAGACTCCCAATTACTATGTGATGGATATATCACAATGCCATGCCTAGATTGATGGTAAAGGAAGGGGCATTCCAATTGAAGCAGAAACATGGATAGAATCTATGGAAGACTATTTCACTGTTGCAAGGACTGCACCGTCAAATCAAGACATGATCGCCAAACTAAAACTCACAGGAGATGCTCGTCTTTGGTGGAAACATTGGTGGAAGGACCAAAGAATGTCTCAAAGCGCTATCACTTGGGATAAGATTAAGGACGTTGTGCATGGGAGATATCTTCTGTCCACATATCAAGCCCAAAAGATGAATGAGTTCTTCAATCTAAAGCAGTCAAGCCTAAGCCTAGAATCCTACTACTTCAAATTCATAACACTTCTAAAATATGCACCGATGATGGATGTTTCACGACAAGTATCCAAATTTTGCAATGTTCTAAATCCACCCCTTAATATGCACCTTGAATCAATGAGACCATCGGATTTACAGGATGCATTGATTAGAGCAGATCCAATAGTTCAAGAGATCGAACAAAGGCCAAGAAATGCAAAAATGTGGGACATAAATAGTCAAGGTAAGGGCAACTTCCAAGGTTATGCAAAAAGAGCCCAAGGATAGTACCAACCAAATAAGACAAAGAAGGCCAAATAAAATGCAGTGGGAAGCTTTATAACCACAGGAAGGAGCAATGAGACTCCAAGGTATTTCTATTGCAAGGAACTAGGACATTTCAAGAGGTAGTGCTCGAAGCTTGGCCGAGGTCAGTTTCGCGGCGGGCAAAGCCAAGATGCTAGGGGCAAGGTTGCTGGAATAAACCTAAAGGAGGTCAGTAATGATAAAGATCCCACAATGGAATCCGATATGGAAAGATCCAAAGTACACACCACTCTCAATAAGAAGGGTCCAAATCACCAATTCTTAGTAATTCAAACACCAGCAAATTACCAAGGTAAGCCCTTTCAAATTTTATTCGACTATGGAAGTACCCACTCTTTCAAATCACCAAAATGTGTGAAAAGGCTAGGCATAAACACTACTCTTGCACCTAGTTTGCCTGTAGAGTTAGCAAATGGCAAAGAAGTTCTATCAACACAACAAACTAGCAAGGTCGCGAATTTAGCTTAGGTGGAAATTCTTCCAAAACAAACTTCCGAATTATGAACCTCGAGGCTTATGAATGTCAGCTAGAAATGGATTGGTTAATTCCAAATAATGCCCATATCCATTGCAGAAAGAGCCAAATCACATTCTAGAACTCAAAGGGAGAACAAGTAACCACTCAAGGAGAAGCAGAAAACCCTAAGGTTTAGCTGGCCAAAGCCGCCCGAATAGTAAAGGGACTAAAGAAAGAATTACTCGCCTATCTAATTAAACTCAACAAGGCTGAGCAGGATAGTGAAACCAAGGATCAACCATATTGGCTAAAAGAATATGCATGTGTTTTTCCAGAAGACTTGACAGAACTTCCACCAGTAAGCAAAGTAGATCACCAAATTCAATGCATTCCAGGCCCTACCCCCATCACCAAACAGCCCTACCGAATGTCAATTCCTGAAGCCATTGAGCTAAAAGAACAACTCAAGCAATTATTAGACCAGGGATACATCCGGCTAAGTAATTCACCATGGGGAGCCTCGGTACTATTTCAGAAAAAGAAAGACGAAACACTCCACTTTTGTATCAATTACCGTGGATTAAACTAGGTGACAATAAAAAATAAATATCCAAACCCCAAGATAGATGAGTTGCTTGACTGACTCCAAGGAGCAAAGGTCTTTTCAAAGATTGATCTCAAACTAGGATATTATCAAATAATAATTAGGGAGGAAGATATCCCTAAAATTGCTTTTAACACAAGGTACAGTCATTATGAGTTTATTGTGATGTCGTTTGGATTAACAAATGCTCCTACTGCCTTCAACATATTGATGCAAGACATTTTTTGACCCTATAGTCTTCATTAAAGACTATGTCTCAATCGTCGCACCTCTCACCGACCTTCTCAAAAAGCAGGTCTCCATTACATGGACGTCCGCCAAACAATCTAGCTTTGAGAAGCTAGCAGAGTTTGGTAACCGCCTTTATCTTAAGGCTACCTGACCTTAGCAAAGAATTCAAAGTCATAACTGATACAAGCTCTCTTACTTTGGGTTATGTGCTTATGCAAGAAGGACATCTAGTAGCATGTGCTTCTAGAAAATTAAAGATCCACGAAAGAATCATCAGTGACTGTGATTCTCTCTTCACCCCAAACTTTTAAAAGAGTTTGTTTGAAGCTCTAGGAACCTAGCGCTCTGCTTCAGTACTGCTTACCATCCCCAAACCGATGGTCAAACAGAGCGAGTCAACCAAGTTATTGAAGACATACTGAGAACTTATTGTAATAGGGAACTTAAAAGGTGGATCCCATACCTATCCTTAGTTGAATTTTCCTACAATGGATCATACCATCAAAGTATTTAAATGAATCCTTTTCTTTCAGGTACTATATGGGCAAGATTATCTTACACCATTAATTTTTTCCAATCCTACCCTACGGGTAGAAGCATCTAGGTAAATGCTAGAAGAAATGGATCAGCAAGTGAAAGCTATAAGGCAATATATTCAAGCCGCTAAGGATCGACAAAAGGCATATGCCGATCAACGAAGGCAATAACACATCTTCAAAGAAGGTGACATGGTTTTGCTACGAGTTCTCCCAAAGAAAAGTTCCTTGTCTTTGGGGGAATTCAAGAAGCTAAGTCCAAGGTATTGTGGGCCATATAAGGTACTAAAGTGTCTAGGACCAAATGCCTACAAGTTGCAACTCCCTAATAACTTGAAAGTACATAATGTATTTCATATCAGTCTATTGAAAGCATATGTTCCTAGCTTAGACTATGTACTAAATGACCAACAAATTGTAATGCCCAATCAAGGGATCCTTGAACTTCAACTAGAAAAAATACTTGACATGTGGGAGAAGACTCTAAGAAGTAAAACCCTTAGAGAATATCTCATCCAGTGGAAAGACTACCCTAAAGAGGATGCCACTTGGATTGACCATGAATCACTATGTAACCATTATCCCCAGTTTCATTCGAGATGAGGACATCTCGATTCCTTTAAGAGGGAGAGGATGTGATATCCAAATTTTTTTAAAAAATATTCTCGACTTCTCACAGAATGGACTAGAAGAACTCTAAAATCATTAAATAGAGAAGATCTCAAGCAAAAAGACCCAAGGATTATAACCCAATATTCTCCCAGATTAACAAAGACTGTAGCCACCCTTCACGAAAGTGACCACGTGAATGGGAATTAGGAGCCATAAGTTGAATTGGACTATACACATTTAAAACTTGGTAATTAGAGATAAATCATAAAGCTTTAAGCCTTAAATCTTAAAAATCTTAAGAAATATAAGAAAGAGAGAAAGATGACACGATGATCTGGTCGCCCCCCTTTTCTATGGAAAAAAATGACACAACAAACCCCCAATCTTGGCATCTCTGATCCTGAACTAAAAAGTATGAATTCACTAATAGTAATTCAGCAATTAACTCTAGCAATCTCCCCCTCTTTTCAGTTCGGCAAGAGGCTTGGGATGTAGCAAGATCATCCGAGAGCTAGGCGAATCAATCATGGCATCTTTGGCAAAGCCTCTCTGGACCTCAAAGATAAATCACATCACATTGCATTTTGGAAGCTTTAGATTGTTGATTTTTCCAAGATCCCCTCCATAAAGAGCTCTTCTTCTTATCCACAACCCTTCTTCTCCAATTTAGCTATAAATAAGAGGCATGGGGAGCCGTTGAGAGTAGTTTAAGCAAGAGGGGAGAGGCCCTTCTCTAGAGTATAGAGCAAGAGGAAGTAAGGCAAGAGAAGCACGACCACAAGAATTTCTCATCAAGAAGACAAGGAGGATACTCCGCAAGCTCTCGAATTCAATTCCTCCATCCCTTTTATCCTATTCCCCTATGGAATCAAGACTCTTGTCAATTTCTCAAAATTATTGGTGATCACCTCTCCCCCCCTCCCCAGTCAATCAAAATTATGTCAATCTAATTACCCCAAAGCTCCTTCATCGAATTCCCCTTTTTGCGATCTCGTGATTAAAGACCATGGCCTCGAAGAAGAAGAAAGCTATGAAGGTCACAGAGGCAAGAGCTGCCAATAACGTTGCAGATACAATTACTACAAACGGAATTGCGAGTAGAGGGATTACAAATGAAGCTGCGAATACCATCAACCAAGTAGTCGTCATGGATCCTTAGATTTTATTCGATTCTTGCATATAATCTCTCTGAGGAATAATTAACCACGAATTCCAAGGGGTAACTTGGGACTATCCAAGATGAACCTAAGTGAGTACAAGGAAGGTATTGTGTCCCTAAAAGATTTAATCTTTTTATTTTTGTGTTAATCGAACGAAATCTTTGCAGGGTAATCATGAATGCTAATCCTCAATATATAAAAAACCTTGAGATGCAATTGCCAAATGATACTGTTTGTAATCAAATTAACCAAGGTTTTTCTTTTGTTGTGGGCAAAGACCCGCGAAACTCCAAGGGAGTTATCCTCAAATGTGAAATTCTTGCTTAAATTCAATCCAAACTAATCCCCAAGGAAGAGGAAATCCAGAAGACTATTTGAAGATATTTATGCTAATCTTACCATTTGTGCTAACTTGTCTCGAAGTTATTTTGCTATTTATGCTAATTTGTCTCAAATTTATTTTGCCACTTATGCTAATTTATCTCAAAGTTATATTGCCACTTATGCTGATTTGTCTCAAAGTTATTTTGCCACTTATGCTGATTTGTCTCGATATTATTAAGTAGTGCCACTTATGCTAATTTTGCCACTTATGCTAATTTATCTCGATATTATTAAATTTTGGAAAGAAAAGATTTGTCTTGGAAATAAACCTGTTAGAAGTTTAAGTATAATGCATTCGAAATAAAGATATTTGTGATTGCAAGCTAGGTACTAATCTTTTAAAAAATCATTAGGCTAAAAGATGGATAACTGAGTACAGATCATTGACCGATACAGTATTTCAATGAGCATATAACGTGACTGAGATAGTGTTCGTAATGGCGCTAGACCTCCCCAAGGCCAGCATGAATAAAACCTACTCCAAGGGGTTTTTCTCTTTTGTTTCACATTCCTGAGAATAGACCAATCATGATGCAAAAGGTATTGTCGTTAGGGAACTCTAGTCAACAAGAGGAGGTGAGGGTACCAAGGGGCTCTGGTCATAAACTCCTTAGGCTCTTACAAACTACCAACTACCCTTTGATTTCCAAACTGTGTCCTAGAAGTTCTAATACTAGTTGCGGAACGAAACTTGGAGAGAATAATACTTTGAACAGAATACATTGTAAATGTTATTTTTGTTAAAGGAACTATTAAGAAGGAATTTCTTTGCTCTATTTTTGTGTCGTAAATTAAAGGTGTATATGTCACGTGTTCGCTCGTCCGCTTGTGGGACACGTCTTAGTAGCCCATCGGGAAGAGAGTCTAGAAAGCGCCACCTGGCACTCGCAAGGAATGTTAGAGGGTTTGCGATCTAGGTCTTCCCAAGTCTGCCTCGAGCGAAAGTGTCCGGCCATTCCCACTTAGGATCGACCTGAAGTCAGGGTTCCTTTCCTAACGGCAAAGTCTCTAGGAAGTGACCCACTTTACATAGGAACAACATAGTTGAAGCGGATTCATGCTGCACTTCGTTCATGGAGAATGGAAAATGAGAGGGATGCGAAGCTCAACCTCTCTGCCATAAGGCATAGTCCCATTCCTTTCCCCTAAAACAACATAAATCGGGATTCTAACTCTACTGATGCTAGGTCTTCATAGTCTCGTTAATTCGTCGTTGAGAAAAGTTCCCAGCTAACCGAGACCACCCTTCCGTAGGACGGATCCAAGTCACGTCCACCGCACTTTTCTCAGTTTTCTTAGTTATCTAATTACCTACCACATTATGTTTGACCTGCAAAAGCAGCTTCCTTAATTAATCAATTTAATCACTCGTTCCTTCACGTAACTTAGGCACTGATACAAAAACAATGTCAAGCAAATTCCTTTTTCTCAAATATCTGTTCTTTATTTATCATAATCCTAGAGTACATCAATTATCATGCCCGAAGGCTATCCCAACAATCTACAAGATTGCTACTCCCATTTCCACCCGTAGACTAGCACACGAGCCTCGAGATCCCATCTCGAGTCACGTCGGCCTCTTGTGCGGGATCCGAAGGTAAGGAATTTACAGCCAAAGCCTCCATGGCACCCAAGCATCCTCCCGCTCCAAATAGCACCCACGGAGAGACCTCTTGTGGTGGGTTAGGTCCATATACCCGGTACGGCTAACAACCCCCTTGGATAGGGCCAAGCAGACAGTCGAAGGTAGCTGTTCCTGCCTCTCCCACCAGGCTTTTAACCTGAAGCATTAAGTGTTTTTCCTTGAATTAGTTCCTTGAGCAAAGAGATCAAATAATGTACCTAAGTGTACAATCACAAACATTACGGAGGCTGTTTGTACGACCAACTACTAAGGTGTGACTCCTTTTTCCCAGATGCTCCTAGCATCCGATCATGGACCTTTTTCTCGAATGCTCCTAGCATCCGATCCTGGATCATTCACGACTTGGAGAGATCCCAATAATCTCAAACAAGATCATGCAAGCAAATGTTATTGGGAAGTTAACTTATTTTGACTTCCTTTTCCCCTTGGGTTTTACCTTATGGTATCTTAACCCTAACCCAAAGCATTAATTGGTCAACCAAGGCAACGGACATGCCTTATTCGCAACCCAAACAAGGGTCTTTTATTCTTCTAGTTCTGATCAAGCTCAATTAACACACTTGGCAACGCAAGATTCTTCATCTAAGCCTTCAAGATACAGTCTAGATGCATGCGTCCCTTCCATCCCTCTTAGTGTGGTACTATGCAGAGTTTTCTAATCATCCTTACCCATCATGCACATGGTGCGTTTAGTATATTTGTACATCCTAAACGACCTTTAACTCTCTTGATACCTGGCAACGAATACTTATTCCTAATGCACTGGATCACATGTGACTTGCGTATATGAAAGTCTAGGTTTCTATCCATCGATGCAATTGCATCTTACGAACGGAAACTAACATTTCATGTGTTTCTTTTAATCATGATTGCAAAGCATGAATTCTAAATGACTATTCATGCACTGAACTGGTTCAAGAGCTATTATTTTATGTAAAATATTATGAAAACCTTATCATTCTATGTGTGTAAAAGCTATCATTCTATGCATATAAACTTATGTGAACTCCATACTCTACCATTTCATGCATGCAACCTAGCACTTAGAGTAAACAAAAAGTCTTAAGGCTTCTCTTTTTCCCCCGCATTACCGGTACCATTGGTAGCTTTGGCACTTACACTTCTCGCGACTCTCTTTTTGGGAGCCATTTGCCGCGCGGAGTTTGGGTAGTCCTAACCTTAATGGCCCTTCAAGACGACAGGCTCGGGAAGGAAAGGTCATGAGAAGGGGTCCTTCGCCGATGAGGGGGTGGCTTGAGAGTGGCTCCTCGAGCACGGCTCTCGACACCTTCTCCACTCACCAACTCTCTCCTCTCTCTCTCTCTCTCTCTCTCGCTCTCTCTCTCTCTCTCTCTCTCTCTCTTCTTCTTCTTCTTCTCCTCTTCTCCTTCTCTCTCTCTCCCTCTTCTTCTTCTTTTCTTCTCAGTAAAATAAATTGAAGCTATCCTGAAGAAATTGCCTAAATGCTGTGATTTTGATTAGTAGGCACCTTCTCTTAATATGGATGTTGAGATACAAGAAAAGAAAGTCCTCTTGATGCAAGTCAAGAGCTAAAGGTGGTATGTGAGGCATTGTCAAGAATAACGTGGTGGGGGGAGTTGCTCAAGATGCTGCGCCGAACACACACAGAATGCACAAGGAGAAGCTTACTCAAGAGACAAGAAGGGAAATGGAGGCCAAAACGTTTTCTTGCTGGTTTCTTCTTCTTCTTCCACACTCTATACAATGTACACAAAGTATAGATAAGATGCAACATAAAGGAAAGTGGCCTACTAAGTCAAACAATGCATAACCGACTACACTAGTCGACTAGCGCTATAACTATGCCAGCTGTAAATAGGTGTAACAACCTGAATATAATAAGTAATGAGTCAGTGGCCATGTGTGAGTCATAATGACCACCGACGTGCTAAGTGTAGATATGTGGACCCATCTAACCAGGCGGTTCATCATCAATGTCCGCATGTGTTGAGCTTGTCATCTCAACACTCCCCCTCAAGCTCAACTGCATCTCTGCAACTCCAAGAAAGCTTCGAAACTTTTGAAGCTTCTCTGTACCCAATGCCTTCGTGAAGATGTCAGCTATCTGATCCTGTGTGCTGATATACACCAAGTCAATCTCACCTGCTAGTACCTTCTCTCTCACAAAGTGGTAGTGTACCTCAATACGTTTTGTCCTGGCATGGAACACAGGGTTTCTAGCCAACTGTATACTGCTCATGTTGTCACAATAAATGACAACTGGACCTTCCACCTGCACATCCAAATCAGCCAATAACTTTTGCAACCATACTACCTCACATGCTGCAACAGCAGCACCTCTATACTCAGCCTCTGTACTCGACAAAGCAACTGTAGATTGCTTTTTGCTGCTCCAAACAACTGCTGCACTACCAAGAGAGAACATGTATCCGCTGGTAGATCTTCTATCAGACATACTACCAGCCCAATCTGCATCTGTGTATCCAAACACCTGTACATCTGTACCTGCCTCATAGAAAAGTCCATAATGTAATGTGGACTTCACATATCTCAATATGCGTCTCACTACATCCAAATGTGGCTTTCTAGGTACTTGCATAAACTGACTCACAAGACCAACATCGTAGCTCAAGTCTAGCCTTGTAATGGTCATGTAGATCAAACTCCCCACTATCCTCCTGAACATAGTAGGGTCTTCTATCTCATCCCCAACATCAGCACTCAACTTTACATTCTGCTCCAATGGGACTGAAAGTGGTTTGCATGCTGTCATACCATACTTGGACAACATATCCAAGCCATACTATCTTTGGGACAGCCATATACCATCATCACATCTGATCACCTCAATGCCAAGGAAGTATCTTAGCTCACCTAAATCCTTCATCTCAAACTTCTTCTTCAAAGAATCCTTGACTTTAGCAATCCCACTATCACTATCACTTGTAATAATCAAGTCATTCACATAGATGACTATCCATGCTCTAGGTGCTTGCTTGAGCCCATAGAGCACCTTCTTCAACCTGCACACATACGTGGGATGCTCTAAATCTTCTTAACCTGCTGGCTGATCCATATACACTTCTTCCTGCAAATCACCATGCAAGAAGGCATTCTTCACATCCATTTGCTGCAACCTCCAACCTCTGCTGCCAAAGCAATCACACATCTTACAGTTGCCATCTTAGCAACTGGACTGAAGGTTTCATCATAATCTATGCCATATGTCTGGGCATAGCCTTTTGCAACTAGCCTAGCTTTGTACTTGCTAATAGAACCATTTGCATTGTGCTTAATCTTATAAACCCATTTACATCCAATGGCTTTCTTGCCCTTCGGCAATGATACTAGATCCCAAGTCGTATTGGCCTCTAATGCAACCATCTCCTCATCCATTGCTGCATCCCAATGAGCATGACCAACAGCCTCCTCAAAACATGTGGGCTCAACATCCTCAACTAGTTTCACCATATAAGCATAATGGTGAGCTGTATAACCTTCAAAACCAAATCTTTTAACAGGGTATCTAACCCTGCTAGATCTGCGTGTCACTGGATCACTCAATGGAGCCTTTGCATTAACGCATGCTCTCTGCACACCTAGAGTCCTCACTGAAGGAATGCCAAGCTCATCATAAGCTCTCTGAGCCACTGGAATCTCCATCAAGAACTGCATCAATGCCTTCTGACACTTTATTCTTTCCTTTGTCTTTACCTGTAGTGCTACTAGATGCACCCGAAGATGTAGAGGTACTCCTTAGTCTCCGAGACCAAGGACTACTAGATGATGTCTCTGGTCCACTAAGAGTCCGTGATTCTTGATTTTCAGCCTGCACATGAGGGTCATGATCATCATCATCATCCAATGCATCACCACTAGATGCATACAAACTGCTCATTTCATCAAAGATGACATCCTTGCTCACTCTAAACTTACATGTGGCAAGGTTATAACAGCGATACCCTTTCTGCTCTAAAGAGTATCCAATAAAGACACACTTTTCAGCCTTTGGATCCAGTTTCTTTTGCAACTCATCCGGCACATGAACATACGCAATGCAGCCAAACACTTTCAAGTGTGAAACATCAGGCTTCTTACCTTTAAAACATTCTTTGGGGGTCATACCATGAACTGCAGCTGTGGGAGTTCTGTTCATAATATAAATAGCAATATGAATAGCCTCAGACCAAAAATGCTTAGGCATATTCTTTTCAGCCATCAAGGCACGTGCAACTTCTGCAATATGCCTGTTTTTCCTTTCTGCAACCCCATTTTGCTGTGGGGTATACCTGCATGTGAACTGTCTCTTTATCCCATGAGACCTCAGAAAATCATTGAACTCATTTGAGAGGTACTCTCCCCCTCCATCTGACCTCAAGCACTTTACTTTCAAGCCTGTTTCTCTTTCAACTGTAGCCTTGAAGGTTCTAAAGTGCTCAAATGCTTCATTCTTTTCCTTCATAAAATATACCCACAGCTTTCTAGAACAATCATCAATGAATGTGACAAAGTATGGACTGCCTCCAAGAGATACATTTTGTGTAGGCCCCCAAATGTCCGTATGCACAACGTCAAGGATATTTCTGCTTACATCTCTGTCATGTGAGAAGGGTTGTCTTGCCTGCTTACCAAACTAACATGCTTCGCATACCTTATGAAATTCTGCAACTTTAAATATAGGCAAACCTGTAACCAACCCTTTGGACTGCATTAATTTCAGCCTTTGTACATTTGCATGTCCAATGCGTTTGTGCCAAATTTCAATGTCTGCAACAACACCTTTTCCTTTGGCATACATAGCAGCATTCATAGTAGGAATTCTAGCATCCAGAGTAAACATACGTCCAACTCTACTTCCCTTTGCTACCAACCTGCACTTGTAATTGAAGTCTTCTACAAAGCAGCCCTTTGCATTAAATCTGACTTGCAGCCCTTGCTCTACCATTTGACCGACTGACACCAAGTTCTTTGTAATAGATGGCACATGTAATACATCTGAAAGACTCTTTGTCTTACCATCATGCAAGGACAAGGAAACTTTTTCAATGTGTGAAATTGGGTGGCATGAGTCATCACCCGTCTGCACATAACCTGCATTCTGCAAATCCTGCATCTCTCCAAACCATTCTGCATGGCTGGTCATATGATTGGATGCACCTGAATCAACATACCAAACATCTTCATGTGTTCCCTTTCCTGTAACAGCATTCAGCATATGCTGCATAACGAATAAACGTTCATTTTTATATTCATTCTGTCATGAAGACGATGCATAGTTTCCTTGCTGCAACTTACCACTGCGGATATCATCTTTCTTAGCATAACATTGGGCTGCAATATGACCTGTTTTACCACAGTAGTGGCACACAATACCAGAATTTTTAGAACCTCTGTTCTGCCATCCACCTCTTCCTCTAAAGCTCCCCCTACCTCTAAAGTTACCATGACCTCAGCATATTCGCAGAATACACAGCGCTCTTTGGGCACACCAAATCTCACTGCAATCTGAGATTTTTGCTCTGCCCTGCTTCCGGTGCCTCCACAGGCACTATCCAAGAGAAAGAGTGGAAGAATGGGAGAGATTCTTACCCATGGCTTGCTTGCTCGAACCTTGCTTCTTGTCCTTCACTTCAGCCTTCGAAATCAGCCTTTTCAGTGGCACGGCTCTGATACCATGTCAAGAATCACGTGGTGGGGGGAGTTACTCAAGATGCTGCGCCGAACACACACAGAATGCACAATGAGAAGCTCACTCAAGAGACAAGAAGAGAGATGGAGGCCAAAACGTTTTCTTGCTGGTTTCTTCTTCTTCTTCCACACTCTTTACAATGTACACAAAGTATAGATAAGATGCAACATAAAGGAAAGTGGCCTACTAAGTCAAACAATGCATAACCGACTACACTAGTCGGCTGGCGCTATAACTATGCCAGCTGTAAATAGGTGTAACAACCTGAATATAATAAGTAATGAGTCAGTGGCCATGTGTGAGTCATAATGACCACTGACATGCTAAGTGTAGACATGTGGACCCATCTAACTAGGCGGTCCATCATCAATGTCCGCATGTGTTGAGCTTGTGATCTCAACAGGCATGTCTATGATGGAAGCAATGTGCCGATACAACACTACCAAAATGACCCTAGTAAGTTGAGAAGATATCAAGAAGGCTGTATGACAAAGATACTTGCCACTTTCCTATTTTGCCATCAAGATAAAAGAGTTCTTTTCCTTGCACTAGCTAGGATTAAGCCTTGCGACTTATTATTTTGGGTTTATGACACTACAAAAATATGCACCACTTATGGATGTCACCCAACAAGTGGCCAAATTTTGCCATGGATTGACACTTGTCTAGAATTCCTAAGGCCAACTAACTTTCAAGATGCTCTTGTACAAGCCAAAGCTTTGATCAAGCCTAATGGATATATCAACTCCTTGAAGATAATTATTTCATAGTTGATATCGAAGAAGGCTATAATGACTCAAAGGACCAAGGAAAGAAGTGTCATGAGAGGCTGGTCATGCGGGGATCTCAATCACTTATAATGGACTTAGGAATGCTGTGATGCTTGAAATATGAGAAATGAATAGCTTAACCATATGATCAGCTTTGATTGTCTTTCGGTGTGGAATCACTCACTTGTTCATAGATTGCCCTAAGAGGAAACCAACCACTAGCTCAGCAATCATACCATTAGTACCATTGGGGTTGTTTGGAGTCGAAACACTCGATGGGGAGGCTATGCCCATCCCATTGCACATGATGACCCGAGCATAGACAAAATAGTCCAGCATATCACTGCCAGGACCCAAAAACCGCCTCAATAGGGAAAAAGTGCTGTATGCAAAGAAGGAAGAAAACCGAAGCAAAGGTCGCACTCAAGACTGAGAGTGCTACAACATGGCATAGAGATGCATGCTATGTTACCATTCTTGGCACTAGGAGATGCCACAAGAAAGGGGATTTTAGACACGAGGGCAACTGTAAGTATGCTTAGCCATGCAGTGCTCCAGGCTTGGGGTAACCTGCCTAGGTTCAACATCACATTGGCCAAAGGAATGAGGGTGAAACCATTCCGAGTGTTGAAGAATTGGCCATTGAAGATTGCAAGGATGTAATTCCAAGTAGACTTCATTGTCATAAAAAGTGTGGACTACGATATCCTTCTAGGCCGACCCTGGATGAGAAATGCACAAGTCATAGAAGACTGGGGTAATGGTCTAATCTTCTTAGGCAATTGAACAGAAGGCATGAGGGTGGAAATGGACACTTGGAAGACTACACCAGTTGACTTATGGGCCATCTCTACTCTATTGAAAGGCATACTCCAGTTAGGCAACCATATGGGCCATTAACAAAGTACATCCCATGTCTGGAGGATGAGCGAGATTGGATGCATGTGCTTGCCACTATCGATCTGCCATTCTTAGACAATGAGACATACAAGTGTGCTACCAAGGCAAGAAGTATGACCAAGAATGAGTTATCAATACCCTTACGCATTATGGCTAGAACTCCTAATGGTGGACGACCAATCCCT
The DNA here is from genome assembly GCF_053477565.2 of Lygodium microphyllum. Classification (NCBI taxonomy): domain Eukaryota; kingdom Viridiplantae; phylum Streptophyta; class Polypodiopsida; order Schizaeales; family Lygodiaceae; genus Lygodium; species Lygodium microphyllum. The sequence goes on from NC_141147.1 coordinate 61,742,961, forward strand.
ATCATGTTCCATGTCCCAAACAACAAACAAGACCTCCATGAGATCTTGAATATTTCATAGAGGCTAGACGGCAATCCAACCGCTGATTTGAAACCTCTTAGGGATCTCTTGGACAAACCAGAGTGGAAGTGGACCAAAGTGCATGACCTAAACTTAATGCACAATTGGGCTTTAGTGACCGACAGAAATGAGGATCTAGATCCAGGAGACGATGAGTAGTCGGACCAAAGAGGTTCAAATGATAAATATGAGGACTATCAGTCCTTCAATGAGACGAAAGCGAAGAGGACATGTATACATTCGAGTATGACAATGATGGACAAGTAATAGAGAAGATATCAGCAGACTCCAAGCCACGGGAGGGGAATACCTTTGGAATCAAATGGGGAATTATGAGAACAAAATGTGATCGTGCTTGGCTAGAGCACATAAAAGCAATCAATTATGAGCAAGTTGGCCTCACTCAACCCAATGCCACATCACTACTTTGTGTAGAGACAGCATCTGAATTAAGACCACTTGGAGAGACTCCCTCTTCTAGCAAAGATGGAGAGTATGACTTAGAATTAGAGATAAGCTTTGACATCAACCTTGAAATACCCCAACCCCCTACAACCAAATGCACCAAGGGAGACTTACCAATCCACCTAAGGCACATGTAGTCAAAGGAGGAAAGGAGGAAGCAGACCCAGGAGCTAGAAGCTAAAGAGCAGAGAAAATCACACAACTACCAAAGAGATTCACGAAATTCAAGAAGGGTGATAGGGTAGTGATCTTGCTAGGAGCCAAAGACAAGGGCAAGCGAGTGAGCCAATGGAAGGGCCAACCAGAGTCAAGGAGGTTGATCTAGCTAAGGAAGGGGAGACACCCCGACCTGTCTTTATATAGCCGATGACTTGACCAAGGAGAAGGAGGAAGCAAGTTTCATTGCTCTCTTAAGAGATTACAAAGACGTATTTTCTTGGTCCCTTGATGAGCTAAAAGGGATAGATCCGAGTGTCGTGACTCATAACATCCTTATGACGCCATATGTAACGCCAATCGAACAGAGACCATATCCTATGAATCCCAAACACGCCCATGCCATGAAGGGGGAAATAGATAAGCTAATGCAGGTTGGGTTCATCTATGAAATTGAGCACATGGATTAGGTTTCATTCATTGTCATCGTTATGAAAAAGAATGGAAAGATCAGAGTGTGTGTTAATTATAAGAAGGTTAATGCTTGTTGAGGGTAAAGGTGCCTCCACCTAGCCGCCCGTATATTACTACATTGACAGTACCCGCACCTACATACTACAGGCGGTGGGCACCCATCATCGTCACTTTATTCTTTATTCTTTTAGTGACAGATGAATAAAGGGAAGGCCGGTCACACATTGTGACTATTGGAGTTCCCACATTGTGAGTCTCTCTCTCTCTTGCTCTTTCTCCTCCGCCATACCTCTCCTGTGCAAGCTTCGATCCTTCTCACCTTTCAGAGCATTCGAGCTTGGTCCATGACTCCATCAGCATCCCATTGAATCCCTACACCATTGGTGCATTCTCCTGGCACCCATATCTGACTCCTTCAAGCATCACTCCCCAACTTCCCAAGCACCTACCCGGCCCATTTGGGCACCCTTAAGGCATTCCTTCAGAGGTATTGAAGCATTATTTTGAGTGTTTATTTCATTTTTTAGGGTACAATAGGAAGGAGCAGCCATTGGAGCTTCCCCATTTCATATCTTGGCTCCTGCTTGATTAGGCTTCACAAGGCTTTGTGTAGGCCTTCTTTAGGCCCTACTTGAGCCCCCTTTCCATCGTATTAAATGCCATGTGGACCACTTGCATACCCAACAACATTAGCCATGTTTGCGCCAGCTTGAAGATTTACAAAAAAATTTGTTTTTTAATTTAGCCCTCCCGTGGCTCTCATTGGCAGCTTGAAAACACTTCATTTGACACTTGGGATTGATGCTCTGGCATTGGTGGTTTATCATTGACATTGATTTGTGGACTGATTGACCTCAATCCAGGACTATTTTCCATGGTCCACAAGTAGCCACAAACAGTGTTACATCGTTACTTTATGTTTATGCTTGGTTGGCATTGACATTTGATGCTCGGTTGGTCCCGAATGGTCCCCGAATGTCAAGGTAATGTATGCCTATTTTTTGGTCATCATTTGGAGCTAATTTAGTGGCCTAAAATACTCAATTTTACACAATAAATCACTGATATAGACTCCATGACTGAATCTTATTTAGTCACTTTATGCTTTGCCTATTGGTCATTCACGGGTGCTTCCCAGGTGTTTCATATGACTATTGGGATACAAATGAAGGTTGGCAAATGCTTTGACTAGTTCCGAAATGTATTTTGAGCCTTATTTAAGCTCTATATTGGTTGGCATTTACTTGACATTGGTCTACACTAGCATGCTTTGTGATGACAGAGGTTATACCTATGGTCTATGTATGACCCATTGGTACATGCTTGATGCTTATGTTACCTACACATGCTAGTTACATTGTTTGGACTTGAATGCTACTGGAGCTTTGTTTGGGCTTGACTTTGGATATTCTTGAGCGATTAATTGGGATTGTCTTCATGACATTGGATGCTATCATTGGATACTTGACCGCTCATATGATCTGGATGTCTTACCGATGTATGATCTTGGATACTCCATCACTAGTGCTCTTACATGATTTGTTTGAGCTTATTTGCTTGACACTTGCGACTTTTGTGCTAGTGGGAGCGTCTTTGTATACTTATCAAACATTGAGCAGTGCGGGTCATGCATATTGAGCTTTTGGATACTTGATACTTGGATCTCCTTGTGGATGATATATGGTTGATATGCCTTCTTGGGCTGATTCGGTCCATGTAGATGTACTTGGGCTGATTCGGCTTTGTATTCACTAAGCAGACACCGACTTGTGTCAGGTCTTGGTAGTGGTATGTACATTTTGCCATGTTGATTGGGGGGTGTACTGACTTTATTGGCAGACTTTGTTTAACATGATTAGGTGTTGGCTCATGTTAGTTTGATTGTTACATGCTTGTTGATACCTACTTGATGCTAGTTTTGCATTGACAGTCAGTGGTTGACTTGGAATATTGTTTTTTGCCTACTGTTAGCTCTCATTGTACATTGTTGCAAATTATTACAACAAGCATATATCTAGACTGTGATGTATTTTTCATGCTAAATCATCCTATTTTGATGTATTTTTTATGGTAGTTGGTCGGAAACATCATTAAATACTCATTTCTTGCCATTTTGCCTTGGTTTTGGTGGTTTTTTTTGTCATTTTTTGTAGTTTACAGCAAACACTTTTGAACTGTCTGCACTATTTCAACTTGTAGTATGGCATCTTCTTCCATTGACAGTGCTACCTTCAACATCACTAAGCTTGATGGTACAAATTATGCCTATTGGAAGAGCCAAGTTTGGCAAGTATTGGTGCAGAAATCACAGATAAAGCCACTAAGGTTGAGTGGAGAGCAGTCTAAAACTATGACTAATAATGAATTGATGGAGAGCAGCCTAACTGTTCCATACAAAGGGACTAAAGTAGGTGTGATTGCAAATATCTCAACACGCCTCCTCAATCACAACCAAAAATACAAAGTGTGTCGAGGCTTTAGTAAAAGCAACACTTGCAAAGTGTGGGCACACCATAAACATGGCAAAACACCAGAGGCTATCTCAGAAAAGGCTAAGTGTGGGTACCACAAGCATGATGGACATCCAGAGGCTGTAGCAGGGGCCTTACAAAGTGTACAGAGGCTGTAATACAAGGATAACTGAGGAGTTTACAAGTTTATGTTTGAGACATTAGGGCTAGGAAATATAAAACTAAAAAGGTCTATCTGAATAAAAGGACTGATGAGGTTTGTCCTTCTCCTGGTGGTCTTCTTCTTCCTTTGCTCCATTTTCTTCTTCTTCTTTGACTGCAACTAGATAGGACTTTTGGGACCACTTTCTTGCGTGGCAGAACTTCTCGGTGTGTCCAGTCCTTTTGCAAAAGTCATAGAAGAGCTGATCCTTCTTGCCTTTGTACCTATTGCCAACATATAATGCATGCTCATCTCTAGAGGTACTTGGTTCTTCTTAGTTTTTAGCTTCTTTTCCTCTTCTAACAGTGATGCCTGGATATCAACAAGTTCAAGATTTGGCATGTTGATTAAAGTTGTTGATACATTATTATATTCAAGAGGCAAACTCTTAAGTAGAGCACCGATGCAAACATCTTCTTCCATTTTAGTGTTGATTCTTGCAAGTTGGGTTAGAAGTCCTTCCATGTAATTTAGATGTGTGTCAAGTGATGCGCTGGACTTCATTTCAAGCCTGAAAAACTCAATCATAAGACCATACTTTGATGATTTAGACTATGCACCGAACAAGGTGTCAAGTCTCTTCCATGTATCCTGTGAGGTATCACAATTATCCACATGGTGGATATAGCTATCGTCTAGCTCCAGTTTGATAATGGCTTGGGCCTTATCATCATTCTTTTGCCAAGTTACACCAAGATCCGCATCACGAGGCTTCTTTTCTTTTCCAGTGGCAATAGCCCAGAGGCCCTTCTTCATCACGATGAGTTTGATGCAGGTCTGCCAAGTGTGAAACCCGACTCCTTTGAAGCAAGCAGTTGGAGAGTCTTTGCCCATGTTAGACTTACGAGAACAGTAGCAAATCAACTTCATAATTTTGAGATTTATCAGTGGAAGAGCAGATTACAATGTGTCAAGAGACACAAGTAATGGCAGTGTGAAAACACACTATGCGGAGACTATGTCTGTGTTGATGTTGAGCTTGCATCTTCTTTGTTCGGGGTCGTCGATCCTTCTTCAATCTTTGCAGGTCCTTCCCCTCCTTGATTTGATGCTAGGACAATAGATCAGAGTGGCAGTGTGTTGCTCCAGGTGGCAGGAGAGAGAAAATGATGAGATTTTTGAGCTTGAGTGAAAATTTGGCTATGGTGGATTTTAGGGTTTCATGACAGGGGCCTGGTTTTTTGACATTGCAGGAGCTATGGTGGATCATTTTAAAAACTTTTTTTATTGAAATGAAGCTTATGTGATGCTCTACCAAAGCTCTATCCTCCTCATTTAGATCGCGGCCCGTACTGCGCGCGCAGAGAAGAAGACCGTGAACAGGCACAGTGCAGAACTGTGAGCACGTGATATGAACTGTGGATATGCCCGTGATACTATGTCAAGATGTGCGGGATCTAGAGCATGGTGTGTTGTCTAGCAATTGCTTCATGAGAAGCTCACTCAGCGTCAGGTCTCCTTCTAGCGCTCTCTCATGGTCAATTTGATTCATGCCTAGGTTCAACACTCTTGTACCTCTCGCATCTCTGCGGTCTGCCTCAGGCTCCTAGTCTACTGGTCTTGGTTGTATTCCATTATGCCTTGCAATGCTTTGTGGGCTAGCTTCATTTCCTCCTCCAGGTCAGCTATGATGTCTTTTGCCATTCTACCGCGGTGCTTATACCAAGTATGAGAATCATAGATGTTCACCAACTGCTGGATCGCTTCTGGGAAAACCCCCAAGTTGAGTTCCTCATTCTGCCTACGGTCTGAGCTTTCTTCTGACATGTTGCATTCTCGTCCTCCACCAAGCTATTGATAAGGTTAAGTAGGTTGGGTAGATCCATGTCTCTGTCGTTGCTTGCTTGGTTCTACACTGGGCTCCGATTGCTCGTCTATGTCTTAGAATCTTCTCCTATTGGTGAGTTCTTTCAAGTTCTTTTATCTGAGTGAGTTCCTTAATTATTGCACATAATCCTCAAATTACCTCCACTCAGCGTGTGTGTGTTATTTTCCATGCACTTGTGCTCAGTCAGGCTTTCGGATGTTCTTAAGTGTACTTCAAGTGCTGGAAATCAAGGTGAGTGCGAAGAACAAGTGTCTAAGTGGCTTATGCACTCTCCTTTAGTCGTTGATATGCTTGTTTGATCAATTTCTAGCCATCTTGATAGGTTTTAGGGTTCCTTGTTGGATCGTCTTACTCGTTTTAGGTTCATTTCGAGTCTATGACTCCACTGACTGTCGTTAAGGCGCTGACTCTCTCAACAGCCTACTCAAGCTACCAAGCGGCTGTGTCTCGTGAATTTGCCTATTCCTTGCACCGCCAAAATCGAGTTCTGGGTGTCGAGATGGCTCACCAATGTTTGCGCGATTGAGATCTAGCTGGGTCTAGTGAAATTTTCCAAAAAATTTGCACCCGTCTGAATTGCAGGGGGGATAAGTGGTGGACTCGAACGGGCTGAGGGCCGAATGGGAATAGTGGTCAAATTTGTGGCTCGGACAGTTGAATGGACGTGACTAAGGGCCAAGTCAAGTTAGTGGGCTAAGTCGATCGTTCAGACGAGCCGAGTGGTTTGGGCCGAATCAAGTTGGTCGAGGGCCGAATTTAAAGGTATTGGCCGAGTTGTCCATTTGGACTGGCCGAATTGGCCAAATGCAAGAGGGCCAAGGGCCGATTCTGGGCCACTCGGATGGGCCGAGTTGCACGTGACGACGACATCACTAAGGATGATTTCGTTAAATCCCGCAATCCAAGCAATCCCAAGGCACACAAACTTCCAAATCACAACAAGGACATAGGAGAAAGGGTTTGATATACTTGACATGTGCGAAGAACTCCTCAATGGAAATGTAGAGGGAGCTCACGCTCAACCGCCAAGACCCACAGATCGCTTATTTCTTCAAGCATTTCAAGCGAGCTCTAATGGCTATCTCTCACCTAGCCGACACGCCATCGACCCTACGAGTGTAGTGAGCTTACCTTGATGTCGATGTGAGTAGCCTCCTCCCTCACACACCTCGGTAGCTCCACGATTCTTGATCACTTTAGGACTCAAATAACTCATTAAATATTCAGAATTTGTAAAATATGTATCTAATAACAGTTTAAATATTTCTAAGGGCTAAAACTTTTTTTTTACACCATTCTCAAAATATGAACCAGTAAAAAGTTACATCACCTGAAAAATAGTTGTTCAAGAGGATTTTTATGGTGAAGCATATACAATAGCTAGACTACTTTCAAGTGCCTCTTCTATATAGCAGCTGCAATATTCATCTATAGTGATTTGTATTTGTAGATTGTGATTGTTCTACGATGTTCACCTTTATACAATGATATCATACAATTGAAAACTCGGAGCGTAGCTAGGCTCTGATACCAATGGTACAAAGTGGAACATATGGCAAATCTAGCAAATCAAATCTCAATCATAAATAACTTTATGGCACACATAATAGAACTTGGTAAAAAAATCTAACAAATCAAACATCTCAACCATTAAATACAAACAACATTATAATACATAAGAGGATTTGAATAACTTAATAAATTGAGAAAGACAATAGAAAAATGCATGATTGGGCCCAACCTCCCTCATGGCAAAAGCCATGGTTTTCCATTCTTAATTATATATTACAGTTTTACATGGATATTTTCATTTATATCTTACATATAATTACAAAGAAAGTACAAATATCAATTGAAATACAGAGTTTTAAGAGTCAAGAGGTATCCTATAACATGTTGTAGTTGCTACAAAAAATTCTATGCTTTGAATCTTGACATTTTGACATCATCATTGTGTCTGGAGCATGCCTAAAACCCCCAAAATGACTCTTGAAGCTCTGAATTCCGATTCCAATGAGGCCACAAAAAAACTCAGTTTTCACCCTCTTCACTCGTTTCGCATGTGATCCTGGAAAGCTAGAAAAGCCTTCTAAACTTAACCACATTACTAAAATAGCAAGGTATTCCATAAAGAAAGCTTATTTCAATAAAATCATATATTAAATCTCATATTCTAAAATAATCTATATTAAAAATAAATTAATTAATAGTACTAAGAACAATGATCTAATTATTACTAAAGAAGTTTAAACTTATAACTTACAAATAGAGTAATAATTTTAATAATACAATATCATATAAATACATAATATTATATTATATACTCAAAATAACTAATTATAATTATGATATTTACTCTTGGACGCTGACGCCTAGTGCTACCCAAAGCCACTACTAACCTGCTCTGCACATCAACTGAAGCATTCACAATTGTTTATAAATAAAATAAACAAACAATAGTGAATACCTAGCAGTCTTCAGCTATAAATCAACTTCTTGCACAAGGAATCCACCTTGTGTAAAAGCATCGACAAATACATATAGTTTTACGGAATCCATTGAAAAACCTCACAGAATCCACGGTGGAATATGCTTCTTGGCATCAATGTAGGATGTATAGTCAATAGGAAGTCCACCTCTAGGTATATCTTCACCTTTGATAGAGGTGTTGTTTCTTGGATGTCCAAGGTACAAAAATGCACGACCCTCTCTAGTATTGAGGTCGAGTGTGCTGTAGTCACTGAGCCTTGGAACAAGTAGACTCTCTAGTTAGGCCAACTAGTGTGGTAGACCTTGGTATTATTGATGTGATCCCTACACTACATTCAAATTCTATGAGTGCTATTCAATTAACTAAGTCTTCCATGCAAAGATAGATGGTGCCACCCACTTAAAGAGGTTTCAACCTCGAGCTCAGGGACGTGGTTACCCAATACGAAAACCAGGATGTTCATGTGACAATTAAATCAATTTTTAAGGTTTTCAAAAAAAGGACAATCAAATAATTGATACTAATCAATTAATAAATTGAAAAAGATACAATTGATGAATTACTAGAAAATTTTAGGAGAATCACTATGGGAGGAAAGATTCATCCACTCGGTTTTTGACTTGGCGTAAATCAGGAACATTATTTCCATCGATTTTAAGATGAAAATATTATTTTAAACTTCTTGAGGAGGACAAAAAAATATGCAAGTGTATCGAAAAGTATATGGAAAAACATATAAAAAGTCCTTCAAATCATGGTGGGGTTGGACACATAAACATCCAAAGAAAAATGGATCTCATTCAAATTGAAATATATACTGGATTCCCTTATCTATTCATTGAAGAACAAAGTTTAGGAGTTGATCAATTAAAGATTGATATAGGAAAATTGTTAAGTTCTGAAGAATTCGAGTGAACTTGAAAAGTCTTGATCAACCCTATGGGGAACCAAAAATCTTGGCAGAGTTCATTGCATCATAACCAAAAAATAGAGTGGCTTTTCGAAGGACTATGAAAAAAGCTATTGAACTAATTGGTGGAACTAGTAACAAGGGTGTCAAAATACAAATTGTGGGATGTCTGAATGGTAGCAAAATGGCTTGTACAGAATGGACCAAAGAAGACAGAGTCCCTCTACAAACCCTCAAGGTTTGTATTGATTATTATTACTACCCAGCTCAAACGATTTACAAAGTTTTAGGAATAAAGGTACGGATATTTCGAGATGCAAGATGATTCCTCCTCCTCCCTTTTTTTTCCTTATGGAATCACTTCAATTTTTTTGCAACCTCTGAAATTTCTTGATATATAGATATATATGGAATGATTCAATTTTTTAGGGAATCCAAAAACCTATTTTGTATTCCATTCCACTTTTTTTCCAAAAAACCAAAAAAGAATACTAAAGTGAATTCTCGCTATGCTTAGTGTGTGGCTCGCCAAAGTAGGTTCTTTTTACCCTACTAAGGAATCCAATTTATCATTTTATTGATACTCAATCTATTGTTTACTAGGGATTTTTTTCTTGCTCCGAAGCAGAACATTGCATAGGTTCTTGTTAATGTGTGGGAAAAAAACAAAAAAATAGAATAATATTTCTGTTTAATTGTATGGTTAACAATTCAACCTTTGTAAGGTGATGTATTATAGCGTGATAACAAGAACAGATTACTAAAACCATTAATTAATACGGTTTCAGGATCGAGGAGAAGAAGCTCCCCATCTCTTCTCTTCATCTTCTTCTCTTCTCTACTCTTCTCTTGTCTCGTGCGGCTATGGAGGATGGAGCTTGTTGGAGAGGGATTGAGGTTGCTTGAGCTTGCCTCAAGAATCATGGAGCTACTGGTGTGCATGGGAGAGGAGGGTATTCGATCGGGCATCAAGGTAAGCTCACTACACCCCATAGGTAGGGAGGGCGCGTCGGCTATGTGAGAGGTAGCCATGGCCGCTCGGCTTGAAAAGTTTGACCAATAAGCAGTCCATAGGTCTCGGGGATTGAGCTTGAAGCTCCCTTCATTTTGGTTCCATTGCCGGGACCAATGGAATCGAGCCTTGAGCATTGCGCACTTCGAATCGAGCATAGAAATAGGGTTTTCAGCTCGAACCAGTGCTTGAGATAGATAGGAGATTTAGGTAGTTTGATCATTGGAACAAGTAAGTACTTTGGTTTGTTTTTAAGTAGGCAAGTAGGTAAATCAACCTCAGTCACTGTTTTTTATTTTTGTTGCGTTAGGATAGGATTAGGACGACGGAAACAAGGAAAACAAAAGGGTTTTTTGCTGAAAATAGGTTGAAAACAGGGAGAAAGGGGCATAAAATCTAAATCTTGAGTAGATGGGTGCAAGAGGGGGAACCATAAGGTTGAAGGAGACTTGAGCAGGGCAATAAGAGGCTCAAAAGGTCAGGGAAAGCCTCATTTTGCAATCAAACATTAAGAGAGAGAGCTTGAGAGAGAGATTGTGAGTGCAGGTACAAAAGCGATTCAATCCGGTCATTTTGTTGTCGCCCAACCATTCCAGGTATTCTTTGACCTTCTCTAAGTTGTGCTTATTTGATCTCAAAAGTTGGAGCTTGTAACAAGACCCCCACGCATAGCATTCATCATTCGCCCCCTCACGATTGCGCCGCGGCAAATGTAGTCGATCGGACCAGGCTGCAAGTGTCCGAGTCCCAGAATCAGACACTCGGACTGTCCGACTCTAGGAGTTGGACCATCTACTAGTCGGACCACTCTACCAATCGGACCGTCTGACTCGAACGCACCACCTTAGACTCGGACCACGAGCGGCTGATCGTCCAACTCTACCAGTCAGACCCTGCCATATAGCAGTAGGACCCATTTTGAGACTCGGACCACCCAGTCCGATCGGACAATCTGACTCTATCAGTCGGACCAATTCCAGTCAAACCACCCAGACTCGAATGGTCCGACTCCTAGAATCGGACCGCCAGGGCAAAAAATTTTAACTAGTAAGTGAGCCACCTCCTCAAGTCAAGGCCACTCCGAACATATCCCCAAACATCCCTGAGTACCTGACTTGGCTCTCAGAAGCCAGAAATTGGAGAAGCCGCACTTGGACAGCCTAGAGTCAATCTCTAGTAGTAGGCCTGAGCCCACTAAGCCTGCACCATGAGGTTGGAGTTAGTGGCAGTGTAGAAACAGCCCAGGTGGTTGCAGGAAAGGGCAAGGCCCCACTGCACCCCCTTCCCTCTTCCTTTGTGCCACTCCCAACTGAAACCACACCCATCACACCACTGGAGTCTGTGCCAGCTATGGACACGGCTCAATTAATGGAAATGATATAGCTCCTGGCTAACAAAGTGGAGGAGATTGCCCCCGAAGCAGGAACAAAGAGACCAGCCGTAGAAGATACAGAATCACGACGAGACCTTAAGCGGCAGAAGCTGAAAGCATCAACAACTATGGCCCCTCTAACAGCGTCACCAGTAGTAGACTACGATGCATATGTGGCTAAACTCCTCACTCAATTGAGCAGGGCCAGAGAGGAAAAGAAAGCGGCCTTGGCAGAGCTAGACGTTGAAAAGGAAACCTCGGTAACTTTGAGGCTCCAAGTGTCCGTGCAAGCCACAGATCATCAAAAAGAGCTTAAGGCCCTAAAAGAGCAATTGGATGCTAAGACCAAGGAAGCTCAAGAAAGTGAGGATCATTTGAGGTGAAGATTGGAGGAGGAAGAACAGGATGCATTAGCTCTTCTAAAGAGTTAGAAAATGTTAATTCAACAGTATGATGAGTTAATAGAAAGGACCGCTCGCTTGGAGAAGCACTGGCAGGAAGAAATCCAGGAGTCAGAAGAGCAACGTCAGGAGCAAGAGGACGCCTTGGCATTCCGGCTATGGTATGAAATAGAGGAGCAAGGAAGCCTAGAAAGAGAGATCCAAGTTCTAGAGCAAGAAAGGCAGGATGCCACAGGAAGAAGCATACAGGAACTAAAAGATGACTTGGAAAACACAAAAAGCAATGTGGAAGCTCTCATGGCTATGGCAATAACATAAAGAAGACTACACTTTGCAAAGTTAGAAATTCATGAGCAGATCCAAAAAGAACCGTCGGAAAGATTTGCAGAGGTAGAACTGCAGTTTACCATTGCGAAACAAGGAAAGAAAATAGCAAAAGAGCAGCTGAACCGCCGCAATAAGGAGAAGGCATAGATGCTAGACTTAGTGAATGAGCAGCAATAGGTGGTAGTGATGATGTCTCGAGAAATGGAGGAGGGAAGGAAAAAGATGGAAGAAAAGGCATGACAATGGGAGCAGCACAATTTCAAAAGAGTGTGTGGACTAACAGAACACCTGGCTGCGAGTGAATGAGAAAGAATGTTCGCGAAATCAAGAGCAAAGGCTATCGAAGTGTGCTTAGACACTCAGAGACAAGCCTTCTCGAGCACGGTGTTGAATGTCACCCAAGTTGAAGGCGAGGACTCAATGGAAAGGATGAAGAGGAAGTTAGAATTGACATCTCGTGCCTTGAGATATGGCCTTCAAGAACACACCCTTCCAACTGGCACAAGTATTACTGCGGCACAACAATATAGCTACCTACGGCAAGCCGGCCTTTCTGTTGACGAGCTCAAGGCACTAAGGTTTGAAGGACAATTGCAACAGCCACCACCTGAAGACCAGCCAGTGGTAGAGCAAGCCACGGAAGAGGGGCCGGACTTTGAGCAAGAATTCAAGGAAGAACAGCATAAAGAGCCCAGTATGCCCCTGCCTAAATTGCCACCGGAAGGACTAGAAGGGGCACAAATTCCTGAACACGTAATAGCAGCCCAAAGAAGAAGGCAAGAGCTTGTAGAGCAAGCCCAAAGGAGAGCGAGAGTATGGCCATAGAAACTCTCTGAAGAGCCCATGCCGATACGCGAGGATCCCCATCCCATCAACTGGTCTCAGGAGTTGACTATATGGCGGCTGCGAGAGTTCCAAACATGACCATTTAAGATATCCTTTTCTTATCCACGAGCTTTGGATCGTGTTATACCCCTGGAGACGGTGGCAAGAATCAACAGAATGGCTGATGACCTCGTCAACAGATGGATAGAGGAGAGAAACATTGTGGTTACCAAATGGAGGCAGGAACCATCAGATTATTGGCAGGACAAAGTGAACTGGGTTCCCAAGACTGTCCAAGACTACGAGACGCAGTCGAACTGGAGGAGGAGGATTTGGGATACCAACTTTGATGCCTGGACTTCTTTCTGCAGCTCATTGCCTAAAGAGCGGAACGACCCCACCTACATGCCTTACCCCCGCAGACATGGAGTCGACCATGACAGGAACTTGCATGGGCCCCTGGACTTTCCAACAATCTACAATGTCAATGCACGGACTCCCGAGGGATGCTTGGTTTTTAGATTGGAGGATATCCTCCCATCCATCAACCACTTCCTCGAGGATTTCTCCTCATGTCCAGACCCATCCTTTATAGTAACATGTAATTACCTTAGGCTCATTAAGTTCTTGCTTAAGAAAAAGCCTGCAGTTGAGAAAGCCCACCTTCCCCCGCTCTTTTTTTATATCAACTTAGGCATCGATAGTCGTGCCATGGCTAGGCTCATGATGAGGGCGACCTTATTCCCCTCCTTCTGCATGGAAATACTAGAAGACATGAGCGATACCCACTTCATGAGAGGTGTAACCATCCCTTTTTGTCATCAATACCTCTGAAGGTAAGAGCTGGCATCAAAGAATATCTGCAAAGCCGCACATTTTTTACTAAGTGCCTAAGGCCACCTTGTGGATGATCTGAGGATGATAGGAATATAGCATAAGAACTCTTTTTGTATTCTAGACGCAGTCACGATCAATGAGTCATTCAGAAAAAAAAAAGAGAGAAAAGAAAAAGACAAGAGGCCAGTACCAGGAATGAAAAGAAAGAGGGCACTAGAGGACAAAAAGTTGCAAGAAGGAGAAAAGCAAAGGTTTGAGCTCCCCATGAAACATCTTGAGTGCCACATTCACTGCACCTAGGGTTTCCACCTAGCCCCTTCCCCACCTCATGCTTAAGGCACATTGAAGGCAGGACTACTAGACCTATCACCCTAAGCTCTACACCGCACCCATGACGATGCACGAACTGGGTCCCCAAGTGTGGGACAACACCGTGGGCTCGACCCAACTCCCAATTCCACTACCACGTGCACTGCACACACCATGGAGAGGTAGACACACCCCTTAGAAAGTGCACAACTTTGCCTTGCAGGTTAAGATCGGTCCGTATCAAGGAGAAAGCACATCAACCAATGGATCCACCCCAACACCATTTTCAATTTCAAGGGCAAATCTTTGTCATGACAAAGCAGATCTTTGTCAATACACCTTTTCGGAGGGACCCAATTGAACACCATTTTCAATTTCAAGGATGAATCCCTCCAACACCATCCTCCACAAGGGCATGTATACAAACTCTAAAGGCCACTTGGCTACTACCAACACTACCACCTTCCAAGCCACCACCCATCAGTGCCATGGGACTGGCACTCGGCTAGGAGGGGGTAATGTTTATTGCAACACCAGCAACAAGAAAAAGCAGAAAAATAGAAAAATCTGAGAAGTAGGAAAAGGCGTAGGGCAAGCAAGGAGAAGACACCCAAAAGAATAATGAGTCCGAAAAAATTCCAAAAGCATGGAAACAACTGCCAAAAGTCCAAGGTGCAGCCGCCAAAGTCTGGAGGAGTTAAAAGCAAGAACGCGCACATTTAAATGCAAAGGCTTTCTCAAATCCTTGTAAAAGAGCGCCAAGCTCCCTCTTGTGCAAATTGTGAACTTAGAAGGGTGGTAAGACTAGCTAGGAAGTGAAAGAATGGAGAAAAAGGGCCTAGGTCATGGCTGGCCATGTAAAAATTGAGGATGACCGCCTGTGGGAAGTAGGGCATGTATATAAACTTGAAAAGTGAATGAGAAGCTCATTCTTTTGTGTGGCAAAAAGCTTCTTCTCTTCTTCTTGCCTTCTTGCTTTTCCTTGAGAGAGGGAGTGAGTGAGTGTGAGGGAGTGAGGGAGTGAGTGTGTGAGAGTGAGGGATCGAGGAGAAGAAGCTCCCCATCTCCTCTCTTCATCTTCTTCTCTACTCTACTCTTCTCTTATCTCGCGCGGCTATGGAGGATGGAGCTTGTTGGAGAGGGATTGAGGTTGCTTGAGGTTGCTTGAGCTTGCCTCAAGGATCGTGGAGCTACTGGTATGCACGGGAGAGGAGGGTACTCAATCTGGCATCAAGGTATGCTCACTACACCCCATAAGTAGGGAGGGCACGTCGGCTATGTGAAAGGTAGCCATGGCCGCTCGACTTGAAACGCTTGACCAATAAGTGGTCCGTAGGTCTCGGGGATTGAGCTTGAACCTCCCTTCAAATATAGTGAAACGATAACTTATAAATTTATTTATTTATTTATTTATTTATTTGAAAGATAATATTAAAATTTGATGTTATCCACCCTTATGGATTCCACATATATGGACAAGATAAAAGTGGGTGGGTATACTATATCCTATTTTTTTTATCAACGAATGATTCAATCTCAAAGTTACGTAAACGTAGCCGACAATAGTGGAACCCAAAAACTAATTGTATTTGAATATTAGGAGCTAGTGATCGTAAATATGCAACTATTGGTGATACCATAGTGGCCGTGGTCAAGGAAGTTGTATCCAACATGTCTCTTAAAAATCAAAAGTTGTTAGGGCAGTGATAGTTCGTACTCATAAGGAATTCAAATGAATAAATGAAATGATTCTAAAATTTGATGATAATGCAGTAGTTGTTGTCAATCAGGAGGATAATCCGAAAGGAACGAGGGTTTTTGGGCCAGTAGCTAGAGAATCAAAAGAATATGGTCTTGTTAGAATACTTTTGCTAGCTCCCAAAGTGTTGTAACCGAAACAAAAAGTAAGAATGATGAGATGTTAAATAAATGAGAGTTAAGAATTCAATGAACTTATTACTTTTCTATAATTTCCAAACAAAAGTGTTGGGTGGATTACAAAATAGAGAGACTGAAATTTAGTAAGATATGTAAAAATAGATAGATGAATCCTCTTTGTTAATACTTTTGTTAATGCTAAAAGGAACTCTTGTCTTTCACTTCTCTTTTTTTTGTTATATTATTGAAATACCTGATATCTTCTCAAATTCATCCATTATAACGATGGAACCAATTGGTTAAATCTGAGTAATTGGCAATTAGTAACGTAATGCAAGGCCAATCTTGATTCATCAACATGAAAAAATTATTGAGTAGGATTCATCTTGACAAATAAAAATAACAAACTGGAATCCCTTTTGAGAGTATATAACTATTGATTGATATGTTACAAATAACGATATAATTTCTGCTACAATCACTACTGTCCACCAAAATGAAAATATGAGGAAAAGCCCAGTGATTAGGATATCTGCTACAAGAATGAGGAGAGGTATTGTACGGGTTCTACCAGAGGAAGGTTTTGTAAAAAGCATAGCGGAACACAAAGAAAATCAACAATATTTTTTAGATATAGGACTTAAATACAAAGGTAGGAAGAGAAAAACTTATATAACAGCTATCCAATGCATTAGTAAACCTAGGTTAAGAATCTATTTGGATCACCAAGGGATTCTGAGAATTTTGGGTGGTATGGGAATCGCGATTTCATCAACATCCCATGGAATTATGATAGATTGAGATGCTAGATAGAAAAAAGTTGGTGGAGAAATAGTGTATTGTATTTATTGATGAAAGAAATTTATTTATTAAAGTGTTTGCATGAGTGTCCCACCCCCTCCTCAAAAAAGTGTATATATTTTTTCTCATAAAGATTTTAGCAATATGCAATGATTCAATGTAAATACCGAAGTTGAAAATACCAAAATAAAAGAAGGATTACTTCTAAATGATGAAGAAACAAGATCAGATTGATATAGAAGGGATAGTCACGGAATCACTTCCCAATGCAATGTTGTTTCGAGTATGCTTAGACAATGGATGTCAAGTCTTGACTCACATATCAAGAAGAATCCGACGTAATTACATAAGAATACCGCCGGGAGATAGAGCGAGGGTTGAATTAAGTCCTTATGATCTTACAAGGGACGAATCATGTATCGCTTCAAGAATAAGCAAATAAATGATACTTCAATGAAATTTTGACTATTCAATGTTTATTGAGTTTTCAATTAATAGATTTTCTTTTCTGATCATGAGAAAGTAAAGGGAAGGGTTGGGCCATCCATCAAGGAAGAGAGGCTTGCTTGGTTCATAACACGAACTTACTAAATCAACCTCGAGTTACAGATATGAAAATTCGTGCCTCTATTCAAAAAATGTGTGAAAAGTGTCGATTGATCCGTAGATGGAGACAAATTATGGTGATATGTTTTAACCTGGGACACAAACAGAGACAAGGGTGATGGTGCACCAAACAAAAATTAGAATAAGCTAGGATAATCAATTCATCATGAATAACCAACTAAATATGACAAAATATCAAAAAAAGAATCATTCACAGAAGGGGAAGCGCAACCTACCCAAAGGAATTTTTCATATTCACGCAGGCTTTAATAATACCATCGTTACTATTACGGATGTTCGAGGATAAGTCGTCCTTTGGTTCTCAGTGGGTGTTTCTGGATTCAAAGACACACGAAAGGGTACACCATTTGGTGCTCCGATTGCAACCAAAAATGTCATCCAATCATCAATCGATTGGGGTGTTAAACAAGCAGAAGTAATGATAAGTGGACCTGTTCTGGGAAGGGACACCGCTCTATGAGCTATTCGTCAAAGTGGTGTAACCCTCAGTTTCGTCCATGATGTGACCCCAATGCCCCATAATGGATGCAAATCTCCAAAAAAAATACATGTCTAATTTTTTAATATGTCATTAAACAGGGAAGGATTTCAGCATGACTAAAAATGGAATCTCAATTTCTGGTCAAACAGTACAATGTAAATGTGTTGAATCCAAAATAGAAATTGATTGTCTTTATTACAATCGCTTCCCTATATCTCCCTTTAAACATGGACAAGCTAGTATTGTGGGAATTGCAATGTGTAAGGCTTCATTGGGAGAAGTAGAAGGTAGAAGTATAACATATGCCAAATTCAGGGGAGCAGTGCACGAGTATTCTACTATAATGGGTATTTAAGAGACAATTCATGATATTTTAGTTAATCTGAAAGAAACTACATTTGTAAGTGATTCTCTTGATATTCAAAAGGCTTCTTTATATGTAATTGATCCCAAAAAGGTCACTGCTAGGGATATTTTATTACCACCCACTGTGCAGGCAGTTGATCATTCATAGTACATAGTGATTATTACCCAACCAGTTTCTTCGAATATTGATCTAATAATTGAAAAGATTCACAAATATCAAATAAATAACTCTGAGGGATATAAGAGTGGGGAATTTCCCATTGATGCCATATTTACGCATGTTTGAAATGCAAGTTATAGTATACATCCATTTGAAAGTCCTAAAGAAATTGGGAAAATATCATTCATTGAAACATGGACCGATGGTAATATGACCCCAAGTGAATCACTTTATGAGGCTTTGCATGGAAGATAAATTATATGCTTTATCTTCCATGCAAAGCTAAATCATATTGAGGTGCATTACCATTTTATCCAAGAGGTCATTAAGAACAGTATATTGAGCTTGTCAAGATCTTAACTAACCAAATTCTTGTAGATCTACCTGGCAAAAGTCTCTCAACATAGCATTTTTCCTTCCTTAGAAAGTTGATGGGGTTTCATCATTCTGTTGTACTTTATGTATATTTTTACTTTGTCAAATTTTTCTTGTTCTCTCCTTACTAGGGGCACATTTACCTTTAAGTGTGAGGTTGTTGGGGGTAAAGGTGCCTATGTCTAGCTACATGTGTATTAGTTACATTGACAGTACCCGCACACCTGTACACTATAGGTGGCTGGCACCCATCACTATTGTCACTTCATTCTTTATTCTTTCAATGATATTTGAATAAGGAAATATATCCTTTGGCGATCGCAGTTTACAGGCAGCAAACAACACTCCGAATGGGGAGAAGAAGGAGTGATCTCCCTAGTGCTCCCCATATCATTGAAAGAATATATCCTTTGGCATCAAACAATGGGGAGAAGAAGTAGTGATCGCAGTTTACAGGCAGCAAACAACACTCTGAATGGGGAGAAGAAGGAGTGATCTGGAAGAATTTTGATTAGGTATCCTAAGGTTTTATCCCCCTTTTAGAATCAACGAAACCATTAGATTTGTGGTCTGAGCATTAGATTGCATCTTGAAAGCTTTAGATTTACTACTTTTGCCAAGATCCCCTTCATAAGGAGCTCTTTTTCTTAGCTACAACCCTTCTTCTCTAGTTTAGTTATAAATAAGAGGCATGGTGAGTTGTTGAGAGCAAGAGGGGAGAGACCCTTCTCAAGAGTATAGAGCAAGAGGGAGTGGGGCAAGAGAAGCGTGAGCACAGGAATTTCTCGTCAAGAAGACAAGGAGGATACTCCGCGAGCTCTCGAATTCAATTCCTCTGTCCCTTCTATCCTATTCCCTTGTGGAATCAAGACTCTTCTCGATTTCTTGAAATTATTGGTGATTGCTTTCCCCCCTCCCCCTCGTCAATCAAAAATTCTATCAATCTAATTATCCCCAAGCTCCTTCGACAAATCCTCGATCTCACGATTAAAGACCATGGCCCCAAAGAAGAAAGCTACAAAGGTCATAGAGGATGAGCTACCAATAACAATGCAAACACAATACTACAAACGGAATGATGAGTACGGGGATTACAAACGAATTTGCAAATACCATCAACCAAGTACCCATCATGGATCATCAAGTACTATTTTTCTTAAATAAAAACAACTAGCAAGTCTTTATTCCATGAATAGGCAACAGAAGATGCATGCGTAAAATAAGATTTTATTTGATTCTTGCATATAATTTCTTTGAGGAATTCTTAACCACTAATTCCAAGGGGTAACTTGGGTTTGTACAAGATGAACCTAAGAAAATACAAGGAAGGTACTGTGTTCCTAAACAATTTAATATTTCTGATTTTTATTTTGTATTGATCAAATGAAATCTCTAACGGGTAATCATGAATGCTAATCCTCAATATATAAGAGACCTTAAGATGTAATTTTCAAATGATACTATTCGTAATTAAACTAACCAATATTTTCTTTTATTGCAGGCAAAGACCCATGAAACTCCAAGGGAGTTATCCTCAAGTATGAAATTCTTGCTTAAATTCAGTCCAAACTAATCCCCATGGAAGAGGAAGTCCAGTAAGACTATTGGAAGGTATTGTCACTCATGCTGATTTGTCTAAGTTATTTTTCCACTCATGTTAATTTCCCTCGATGTTATTCTTTTTGGAAAGAAAAGATTTGTCTTGCAAATAAACTTGTTAAAATTTTATGTATAATGCATTCTAAATAAGATGTTTGTGATTGTAAGCTAAGTGCTGATCTTTCCTAAAATCATCAAGCTAAAAGATGGATGATTGAGTACAGATTGCCAGGACTAAGGTAGTACCCTATGAGCAGAGAATGCCGATTGAAGCAACATTCCTAACAGCGCTAGACCTCCCCAAGGCGAGCGTGAATAAAACCTACTTCAAGGGGTTTTTCTCTTTTGTTTCACGTTAGTGATAATAGACCAATCATGACGTGAAAGGTCTTGTTGTAGGGAACTCTAGTCACACATAGAGGAGGAGGTAAGTATACCAAGGGGCTCTGGTCATAAACTCCTTAGGCTCTTACGAACTGCCAACTACCCTTCGATTTCCAGACTATGTCTCGAAGTTCCAATACTAGTTGGGGAACAGAACTTGGTGAGCATAATACTTTGAATAGAAAACATTGTAAAGGTCCTTTTTTTTAAAAAGAAACTATTAAGAAGGAATTTCTTTACTCTATTTTTGTGTCCTGAATAAAAGGCATGTAACAAATTTGTATCAGGAGATAATTCAAAGAAACTGTTTTTATATGTTGAACCTAAAGTGAGAGGATGGACCCCCAACGGATCCAGACCTATGGTTGGGTTGTCTCGGTAAGCTAAGAGATTTCTTAAGAAGGAATAAAAATTGCACTTGATAGACCATTAGAAACCAAAAAGCCTAATTCACATCACTTTAGAATTTGCTAATGCTAATTAGCTTCTAATAATAAATTTAACAAAAAAACTCAGGTCGAGATCCTCGTGGGAGCGGTCAAAACTTCCACTACAAGGGGTAGACTCAAGCGAGCCCAGTTAGAAAACTTCGAGGGTTTTATCAAAATCCCTAACGACGCTTCCTAGGACATCTCGTGATGGGCTACTAAGAAAGTACCGCCAAGAAAAGCTCGGGCAGCATGTTATAATTGCTCTGCACATAAACTTTCTCTTGCAACTCCCCATGTAAGAAGACATTCTTAACATCCATTTGATACATGATCCAACCTTTTGATGTAGCCCCACTACTATGGCATCCCTTATAATGGCCATTTTAGCCATTGGAGCAAATGTCTCCTCATAATCAATACCATGAGTCTACGCATAATCTTTGGCAACTAGCCGTGCTTTATAGTGTTCAATAGATCCATCTGAACCTTGTAAACCCATTTGTAGCCAATAACTTTCTTGACTTTAGGTAAGGGCACTAACTTCCATGTAGTATCATTATCTATAAGTGCAATCATTTTTTCATCCATAGCATGATCCTAATACTCACTATCCAACATCCTAAAAAAAGTGGGTTCTCGTGGACAACCTTAGTCATGTATGCATAGTGATTGTTGTAAATCAGAGTTGCAGCATTGGAATGTGTGCACAAGAGGAAGAAGAGAGCTCAAAGTACAAGAACAAAATCTTGCTTACTAAGTTGCTTAGAGTACAACTTGGGTACACTCTCCCACACATGATAGTGACCCATAGGTTGTTTATATAGCCTCTGCCAAGCTAGTGTTAGGGTCTCCCCTACCCCTAGGGCTATTCACACTCATCTGCCCTTATACTCCCTTACTTATAGTGGGTTCATATGCCTGTCTTCTAACACCCCCCCTCAATGCCAGGATGGCATTGGATTACAAGGCATGTAAGATGTTCCCCCCCTTCTTGGGATGCCTTTATAAATCAGGCTTACAAGGTTGATTTAGGTAGATGATTTTAAAGAGTCAAAACAATCGATCTTCAGATGGATTGGCGGCATAGTTGGCCACCAATTCTTTGGGTATATCAGGAGTGGTGGGGCATTTACTAGTGATATGCCCTGTCTTCTTGCATTTTTTACATTTCATCTTCTCGAGATACTTCTTCCAACAGTTGTTTATAAGAAGTCCTTTTTTCTTATAGAAAGAACATGTAGTGAGGGCTGTATCCATTTGGAATTTGAGTATACTCCTAAAAGAAAAAGTTTTAGCTTGAACAAAGATCTAAAACTTAGATTAGATATGGTTTTGTCTAAATATGCATATATTAAAATATAATCATATCTAAATATGCCATAGAACTTGAATATTACTATCTTTTACCAAGAGACTAGTGCTTTATCCAATTTTAGCCTTCTCTTTAATATGTTTCTTTTTTACATTTTAGTCTTAGTCATAAGTAAATGTTTTGTAAAATTCCTTATAAGCTCCAACTCTCTAGTTATAGACTAACTTGATTCACAAGAAGATATAAGTTATTTTTTATTCAAAGTAGGCCTTTAATATGATTCTCACTCTAATTTTTGACGATTATAGTATGCCTTTAATGTTGTTATCTTTTGATTTGATAAACGTTGAGACTAATGAATTTTTCTTAAAAGTACATTGGAAAATTCTTCAACTTCCTAATTTTGTTGCGAATTCACGCTATCTAGTAAAGATAGAGATCTCCAATCAAGATAAGATAGGTAAGTCTTTTACTATATTTTTTATAGAATTCTTAGTTAAATTTTTACTTACTAATAAACTAGAATAACAATTTTATTTGTTATTTTTGATACTTTGAGTATGAGATCTAGCATTCATAATATTTCTGTCTTATCTTTTCACTCCCATGAAAGACATCTATGGCACTAACACTAGTTTTTAATCTTATTAGAATCAATTGTTTGCTAATAATTAGACTCCAACTGATTCATTGTCCTATACTAGATACTTGGTAAAATTCAAAAAAAAAAAACTCATTCAATTGAAGACGTGCAACGGATGACTGCTCGTGCCCTAAGTGCTTACCCCTCGCTACTCGCTCCACATTGATCTAATAGCAATTGAGGACAATTGCTATCCCACCCCGGGGATATGATGCCAGGAGGCATATTCCACGGTGGATTCCATAAGGTTTTTCGGTGGATTCCGTAAAACTAGTGACATATTCCATGGTAGATTCCATGAGGTTTTTCGGTGGATTCCATAAAACTATATGTATTTTCCGGGGCTCGTATACACAAGGTGGATTCCTTGTGCAAGAAGTTGATTTGTAGCTGAAGACTGCTAGGCATTCACTATTGTTTGTTTATTTTATTTATAAATAATTATGAATGCTTTAGTTGATATGTAGAGTAGATAGCGGTGGCTCTATTAATTGATTTATTTTTAATATAGATTCTTTTAGAATATGAGATTTAAGATATGCTTTTATTGAAATAAGCTTTCTTTATGGAATACCTTGCTATTTTCTTAATGTGATTAAGTTTAGAAGGCTTTTCTAGATTTCTTTATAAAAGCAACAGGATTGCGCACAAAATGGGGAAAGAGGGTGAAAACTGAGTTTTTTCGTGGCCTCCAGATTAAGAGGGAGGAAAAGATATTAAGGGAGTGAGAGAGTAAGAAGAAGATGGAGATTGAGACGGAGGGAAAGAGAGCAAGGGAGATAAAGAGAGAGGGAAAGAGGGTAAGAAAAAGAGGGTGATTAAGAGGGAGAGGGCGAGAGAGGGAGGGAGGTTAAGATAGAGGGAGAGAGGATGGGAGGTTAATAGAGGGAGATTAAGAGGGAGGAAAAGAGATTAAGAGAAAAAGAGAGGGGGAGAAGGTAAGAGAGGGAAATAGATTAAGAAATGGATATTCAAGGGGGGAGAGAGAGAGAGAGAGAGAGAGAGAGAGAGAGAGAGAGAGAGAGAGAGAGAGAGAGAGAGAGAGAGAGAGAGAGAGAGAGAGAGAGAGAGAGAGAGAGAGAGAGAGAGAGAGAGAGAGAGAGAGAGAGAGAGAGAGAGAGAATAAAGAAAGAAAGAAAGAAAGTTATATTAACGTCTTCTAAATACCAAAACTGGCCTATGAGACAAACTGTGATACAACTGATGAGGTCCAGCTATCCAAAATAAAAGTGCTGAATGAAAAGCTAAAAACTGGAAACTGAAAATACGGTGCTGTGAGTGTGATAAGTGTCGTGTATGTGTATGTGCGTATGTAGCTCTGGTACTCCAGATAATGGCTACAAAAGGGGAACAAATGTCGGCTGTGATAGGGGAACAACTGTCAGCTGTGATAAAGTGGTGCGATGTGTATATGTAACAGATGCAGGGAGATATACTATCCTGGGATGTAGTAGCAGTCGTCGAAGTCGCTAATAGCAGGTGATCCCTCCTGGATGCAGGATGTTGTACATCGGCGGTGGAGAAAGAGCAAACTGGAGATCTGAGATCCAATGTGTCGAGTGTCGTTGGATCTCAGTCTGTTGTCGATGTAGATCAAGAATCCTCCGGATCTCCTATCAGTGTGGCTATGGGGTCCGAAACCCACGGATCCTCGTGCGGCGTCGGGTACGCTGGTCCTCAGCCTGCTGTAGTGTGAGCCCGGAGGTCTGGCTGGAGGCTGGTACAATAGCTCTCACTCTGTCTATCTGAAAGAACTGTGTAATAGTCGTCTGGGTGGGCCCCTCTCTGACTGGGACCCGCTGTGTGCTCTGCTCTCTGATGTGCCATGCCTCTCCCAGAAAACGGCCAAATGATCTCTGATCCATATCAGTCATACATCCCTGAAGTGAGTTGCTCAATCTGTATCTAGATCTCAACTCTGAGTATGCCGGGCATCTGAGAACAAAATGCTCCGAAGAGAGTAGAGGAGAGATTAAGGGAGAGGGTAAGAAACAAATAGTAATTATGAGAGAGAGAGAGAGAGAGAAAGAAAGAAAGAAAGAAAGTTATATTAACGTCTTCTAAAGACCAAAACTGGCCTATGAGACAAACTGTGATACAACTGATGAGGTCCAGCTATCCAAAATAAAAGTGCTGAATGAAAAGCTAAAAACTGGAAACTGAAAATACGGTGCTGTGAGTGTGATAAGTGTCGTATATGTGTATGTGCGTATGTAGCTTTGGTACTCCAGATAATGGCTACAAAAGGGGAACAAATGTCGGCTGTGATAGGGGAACAACTGTCGGTTGTGATAAAGTGGTGCGATGTGTATATGTAACAGATGCAGGGAGATATACTATCCTGGGATGTAGTAGCAGTCGTCGAAGTCGCTAATAGCAGGTGATCCCTCCTGGATGCAAGATGTGGTACATCGGCGGTGGAGAAAGAGCAAACTGGAGATCTGAGATCCAATGTGTCGAGTGTCGTCGGATCTCAGTCTGCTGTCGATGTAGATCAAAAATCCTCCGGATCTCCTGTCGGTGTGGCTGTGGGGTTCGAAACCCCCGGATCCTCGTGCGGCGTCGGGTACGCTGGTCCTCAGCCTGCTGTAATGTGAGCCCGGAGGTCTGGCTGGAGGCTGGTATAGTAGCTCTCACTCTGTCTGTCTGAAAGAACTGTGTAATAGTCGTCTGGGTGGGCCCCTCTCTGACTGGGACCCGCTGTGTGCTCTGCTCTCTGATGTGCCATGCCTCTCCCAGAAAACGGCCAAATGATCTCCGATCCATATTAGTCATACATCCCTGAAGTGAGCTGCTCAATGTGTATCTAGATCTCAACTCTGAGTATGCTGGGCATCTGAGAACAAAATGCTCCTCACTCTCCACCTCTGATCTGCAAAGGGGGCATATCCTCTCCTCCCGTGGGATGCCACTGGCTCTGCCACTCTCAATCATAAAAGAGAGGGAGAGGAGCATGAAAGAGAGGGAGAGAGAAAAAGAGAATGAGGGAGATTAAGAGAGAGGAAAAGTGATTAAAAGGGTGGGAGACTAAGGGAGAAAGATTAGAGGAAAAGTGTGGGAGATTAAGAGAGAGGGATATTAACAAGAAGAAAGTAAGAACATTATGTCTCTTTTTGATTATGCATGCCACCAAATTTTGATTTACAAAGTAGTATGAGTTGAGAGCTCATGACTAAGGAGTTGGAGGATATTTTCACACATATATCTCTTGATCAGATGGTGTGCTTTAGAGAGAAACTAGATGTAGAGTTGTCTTGATCAACATCCTCACAATTTGCCTTAGTATGCTTCAATGCATCGATCTCCAGTAATAAGCAGAGTCAATGTTCTAGGTTAGCCATAGAGGGAGGTAGCTCAAGTACACCTCACTTAACTAGTGGAGGTGGTGGCTTTGGTGAATGTTGTGCAAAGATACATACTTTCTCTCCTTGTCATATTAGGACTAGATTTGGAAGGTGCTATGAAGATACATATGCTACAATCCCATGGCTACTTCGTACTCCTCCCTCTCGTTGAGGTTCTAGGGAGGTCGATCTAGTCTGTTGTGGAGATATAGATGTAGTGTCCCCCTCCTATCAATCGAGTAGACCATTACCTATATTGCTTAGATCTTTAGATACCTTTGTCTCACAAATTGCGTGGTGGGGGGACTTCCTTAAGCTATTGCATCAAACATACACAATATACACAAGAGAAAGCTCACTCAAGAAGAACACAAGAAGGGAGATGGATGCCAAAATATTTTATTATTGGTTTTTCTTCTTTTTTCCTCTTTTACAATGCAACATACACAAAGTATACATAATATATAATATAAATGAAAGTAGTTTACTAAGTCAAATAGTGCATAACTCACTATACTAATCGACCAGTGTTATAATTAGGCTAGTTGTAGTAGGTAGATATAACTAACCAAACATAATAACTGATAAGTTAGTGGCTATGTGAGGAGGATAATGATCATTGACATGCTAAGTTTAGTCGTGTGGACCTATCTAACAAGGGTGATCCATCATCAATGTCTGCACATGTTGAGTTTGCTATCTCAACACTCTCCCTGAAGCTCAACTGCATCTCTGCAATTGCAAGTAAGGTTCAAAATTTTTAAAGCTTCACCCAATGCCTTCTGTGAAAATATCAGCTATCTGATCCTATGTGCTGACATATACCATGTCAATCTCTCCTACAAGTATTTTCACTCTCATAAAATGGTAATGCACCTAAATGTGTTTTGGTCTAGCATGGAATACCTGTTCCTAGCCAACTTTATACAATGAATGAAAATTGAACCATCACCTTGCACATCCAAATCACCCAATAGTTTTTGTAGCCATTCCATCTCACATGCTATCATAGCAAGACCTCTATACTCAGCCTCCTCTGTACTTGATAAAGTAGCTATTGGTTGCTTTTTGTTGTTCTAAGTAATACATGACTAAGGGAAAATGTGAATCCACTCTAGTAGATCTTGTATTAGACTCCTTACCAACCTAATCTACATTTGTGTATCCAAACACTTGTATATCCTTACCTACCTCATAAAAAAGTCTATAATGCAAGGTAGACTTCACATATCTCAATGACTGCATCTAAATGAGACTTCCTAGGTACATACAAAAATTGACTCATGATTCCAATAACATAACTCAAGTCTGGCCTTGTGATAGTTATATAGATTAAACTCCCTACTATCTTCTTGAACATAGTAGGGTCTTATATCTCATCCCTAACATCCGCATTCAACTTTACATTTTACTCCAATGGCATTGAAAGAGGTTGACATGCCATGATACCATACTTAAATAACATATCAAAGCCATACTATCTTTAGGATAGCCATATATCATTAGCAAATCTGGTCACCTCAATACCAAGAAAGTACCTTAGCTCACCCAAACACTAGTTACACATAGAGAATTAGGGTTAATGGATTGGGAACTAGCCCCATTCCTGCTTAGAATGGCGAATCAGTAAAGGGTGAGAATACTTGGTATCACATGATTTGTACTTTTGAAAATTGCTACAATTGAATTCTTGGCTTTATTAGTTGCGTTAAATATGGAACATGCATTCAAAAATTAACGGCTATTGCTGGAAATACCTTGCCTCCACCAAGCAAGAGTAAACCAAAATTGGGATATAGACAAACTGAAAATTTGTAAAAATCAGTACAAAGTCATTGTGTTCTTGAAAAATGTTATCCCTTCCTCACCACAATGTAGATGAAGAATCAATATGGTAGAAAACTTAAGTGATGATGAGGAGATGGAATTTTTAAAGGCTAATGCATATTTATAGATGTGGTATCTAATTAATGTGTTGCATATCAGTGAAGAATATATGCAGCCACAGAGGTTACCTAACAAAACCCTAGAGAACAAGGAGACAAACAACACTTCAAAGAGTTTCAGAATCCAAAAACCTAGACTATGAGAAGGAAGATGCAAATACTAATGAGATTGCTAAAGTTGAGATAAAAGAAGTATTGAGGCATGAGCATGAGTTTGAGGTGCAAATATAAAAGGTCACAAGAGTGAAGGAAGGTAAATTAGACATAATGTTCCTTGGTCCAGAAAATTCCAGCCAGAATATTTCAAACCAATGAAGCTTAGTGCCTAACTAGGGTCATAATTCCACAAGCAACTCATCAATTTACTATGACTGAGTTTAACCATGTGTTCTCTTGGGAGTACTCAAAGATGAAAGGATTGAATCCCAGTTTCTACTAGCACCAAATTTTGTTGAAATCGGATGTTGTTCCAATCTGCATACAATGATACCAAATGAACCCTAACATGCCCAAACAACTACTGTGAGTTGGCTTTATAGTCCTAGTAGATCAAGCTGATTAGATTTCTATGATTGTCATAGTCCCCAAGAAGAACAAGAAGCTGTGGATCTATGTTGACTGTAGAAAGTTCAATGCAACCACTAGTCTGGATCTATTCTCCATTTCCTACTTGGATAGTATTCTAGATAAGTGGCTAGCTACGAGATGTACTCCTTTCTTGATGGCTTTAGTGGCTACAACCAAGTTTGATTTCCCCTAAAAGATCACTTTAGAACAAGATTCATCATTGCCTAGGGTGTGTATGTTTGGATGGTAATGTTGTTTGGCCTCAAGAACACTTTGTCCTCTTTTCAGAGAGACATAAAGGAGATCTTTAGGTCATATCTAACTAATTTTATGAAATTCTTTTTGGATGAATTTAGTATTTTGAAAAACAACACTGAATGTAATACACCTTTGGCTCTATCTAACACATTTTCGTGAGGTAAGGTTAAGTCTAAATTCCTTAAAATGTGTGTTTGTTATTAAAGGTGAAATTTTACTAGGCCACATTACTTCTCAAGATGGCATTGCTATTGTTCCCACCAAGATGGTGGCAAACCATGCAAGCTGCAGTGTCAGATTCATCATCTGGTGGCATGGTTGCCACCTATGACTTTTAGCACACTTGGCAGTCCCCTTGAACAAATTGGAATGTGTCACAAAACCCGTCTTTCAATGGAATCAAGAGGGGAACTTAACAATTTGTCACCTCAAGTTTCTACTTTCTAAAGCACCAATCGTGATTGCACCAAATTGGGAGAAACTATTTCATGTATTTGTTGTTGCCTTTGATATGGCTATTGGCAATGTGCTTATGTAGGAAGATACCAATGGATGGTTCTGCCCAATATTTTATGCAAGTAGGAGATTTCTCAATGTAGAAAAGAACTAATCATTCATAGAAAGAGAGTGCCTTGGCATGATCTATTCCATTCAATAAGTTTCAAACTATTTGCTCGAGCACACTTTTGTTTTTCATGATCTCCAAAAGGAGCAATAAAAATAGCTAGCTCTCCTATAGCCAGTGTTTTGAGGCCATAATGGGCTAGTTGTATTATTGCACCCTCTTTAGAGTGCTATAAAGAGTAGTCCTCCCAATGGAGTAGCTTGTAGCTCTGGAGGAAGCTCACCAAGGGGATTTTGGTGGCCACTTTGCTACAGAGGTGACAATCCACAAAATCCAGCAAGTGAGCTTGTGGTGGCTAACCATGCATGGTGCTGTGTGTAAGTGGGTCTAGCAGTACATGTCTTGCCTAGGTTAGCTTGATGCTAGAGATCACTTATTGCTCCAGCCAATCCTACCTTTGGAGCCCTTCCAGAAATGGGATCTGGATTTTATTGGTTCCATTTCAGTAGCATCTACTCATTCAAGAAATAAGTACATCTTGACAACCACTAAATATTGCACAAAATGGGTAGAAATATAGGCTCTACTAGATAATAATAATTAATTAGTTCCTTAATGCCTATTGAGAGATATCATCACAAGGTAGGGTATCCCTATTGAATTGGTTAGTGATAGAGATACACATTTTGACAATAAGGTCATCAAAGAACTCACCTCCTTTTTCATCATTATACATAAAATTCATCCTCCTATTATCCACAAGCTAATGACTTAGCAGAATCAACCAACAAGGTGATGTGTAAAATTTTAACTAAGTTGGTAGATCAAAATAGAAAAGACTAGGATACCAAGCTTACACAGTACTATGGGCCTTTTGTACCTCCTTCAGGCCACTACCAAAATGACCCCTTACAGATTAGCATCCCGCTTAGAAGCCATTATAGCTCTATAGTATGTAGTACCCAGTTTATGGATTACAATGCAAGGACAACTCATTTTAGAGGAGTCACTTTCCTTTCGAATGACAGTGCACAACTAGAAGAAGACCACATCTGGAGTGACTACATTTTACCCGAATTCCCAGTAAAAGCATCAAGTGGACAAGCTTTCCAAGAAACCATTTTTTAAGAAGGGTCAAATTGTCTTGGTCTTAAGACTTGAATGGGCAAGCTTTGGGGTAAGCTCAAATCGAAATGGAGCAATTCTTTCCAGGAATTTCATGATTCTAGAACTAAGTCTTTCTATCCGACTAATTTACAAGGTAAATTGCTCTGCCAAGCCCATCCATGAATTCTGGCAGTATCATTATCATATTGAAGGCTTCCAATGCCCATTCTCCATTAAACCTAATTCCCTTACAACTCCTTCATGATCGAATTCTTGATATTGTGCCCCTTGGTTGCTTGTGTGCATATCAACTTGGATCCAAAGGTCAATAGTCATGGTGAAGGGGTGTTTATTTATGACCCCCTTTCATTGCTGACACCCTCGATGGCAGCATGGTCTCTTGTAAAACCCATTTTTATCATACCCTTTTATGGCATGTTTAGCAAATGTGGTGTACATACATTGTTCATAGTTCTTTTGCATTAACTCCATGGCATTTTAAGAAATCTTTTTCCTTTCAATGCTCTTATTTGTTATCCATTATGAAAATAAGCTCCTTAAGGCTTTCACACTGTTTATTTCGCCATCTAAGGCTGTTTCAGGCCCCATTTTAGACTTGCAAGGTCATGGATAGTAGTTTCAAGATAACAATCTTGATTATGCCAACCAAAAGTGGATGCACAAGTTATAGATTTTAAAATTTCATATTCTAAACTGTTTTTAAGAAGCAAACACAAGTTTTATATGCAAATAGATTGCACATTACATGTAATATTGAGCATTACATAATTGAAAAAGATAGTTTGATGTATTGTTGTGTGCTTATTGTGAGATGTTATGGAAGACTTGCTTGTTGCTATTTTGTATCAATTTGTGATAATAGTAGAGAATGGAAAAAACCCCATCATTGAGAAGCTAGACAAGAATAATAACGCATCATGGAAGTTCCATGTAATGAACTTTTTTATTGGAAAAGCCCTCTTGGAGTTTATTTCATGTGAAGAAAAGGAACAAGAGCTAAGTAGTCTTGCAACTGCATAAGAATTAAAGGTGTGGAAAGAATGAAATGCAAAAGATAAAAAGATAACGTATTGGCTATCTACAGCCATTGATAATACTATGCTAGGGCATATTAGAAATGTAAAAGCTTCACATGCAACTTGGACAATCTTCGAGAATATGTTTTCGATAAATAAAAAGGTACAGAAGATTCAACTCAAGTAAGATTTGAATACCTTAAAGAAAGGAAAGATGTTTGTAAATGACAATGTTTTGAAGGTGAAAAGCATTGCAAATGCCTTAGCAACTATTAATGTAATGTCTAATGACAATGATTTGATTTCATCTACTTTGGGCGGCCTTAATTATGAAAAGTCTTGAAAATTGTTTGTTACTTCTATGTATGTACGGAAGTGATTTCTAGAGTTGATCTTTCTCATAATCACTGAAGAGATCAATATGCAGGGTGAATCATCAAAACAAAGTGGTGAGTAAGTCTAACTATTTACTCAAGTTCAAGAAGGGGATGTGGTTGGTCCTAGGTACGGGGAGATCTAGAGGAAGAGGTGGATGATAGAATATAGGCTCTAGAAATTCAAGTATTATTTGATATTATTGTAGCAAAATAGGTTATATTACAACCCATTTTTATGCTAAAAAGGATGATATTTGTAGTAGTAAATTTCACCAAGGAAACTATGCATCTTCTTCATGATAGAATGAAGATAAAAATGAGCATATGATTGTTATGTAGCATGATGAATGTTGTTATAGAAAAGGGGACACATGATGATGTATGGCATGTTAATTCTGATACATCTAATCATATGATTAGCCATGTTGAATGGTTTGGAGAGATGTAAGATTTATAGAACTAGGTTATATGTAGATGGGTGATAATTCATACCACCCAATTTCACACATTGAAAAAGTTCCCTTGTCCTTGCATCATAGTTAGACAAAGAGTATGTGAGATGCATTACATGTATACCAGTCATCACAAATAATTTAATGCATGTTGATCAGATGGTAGAGCAAGGGTTGAATGTTTGTTTTAATGCAAAATATTTTTTTATGGAAGATATTAATTATATGTGTAGGTTAATCACAAAAGGAAGGAGAGTTGGCCATATGTTTACTTTAGATGTTGAAATTTCTGTTATGAATGTTGCTATATATGCTAAAGGCAAATAAGTGGTTGCAAACATTAAAATATGGCACAAATGCATTGGACATGTAAATATGTAAATATTAAAATTAATGCAATCCAAAGGACTAATTATAAAGTTGCCTACTTTTAGAGTTTTAGAATTTCATAAAGTGTGTAAAGCATGTTAGTTTGGTAAGTAAGCAAGAAAAACCTTTTTACATGATAGAGATGTGAGTAAAAATATACTTAATGTTGTGTATATAGATATTTGGAGGCCTACACAAAACATATCTCTTGGTGATAGCAAATATTTTGTCATGTTTATTGATGATTGTTCAAGAAAGCTATGGATATATTTCATGAAGGAAAAGAGTGATGTGTTTGAACACTTCAAAAATTTTAAGATAGATGTTGAAACAAAAATAAACTTGAAAGTTAAGTGCTTGAGGTTAGATAGAGGGGAAGAGTACCTCTCTAATGAGTTCACTGACTTCTTGAGGTCTCATGGAATAAAGAGACAATTTACTTGAGTTGTAGGTATACCCCACAACAAAATGGGATTGTAGAGAGAAAAAATAGGCATATTATAGAAGTTATATGGGCATTGATGAATTGAAAAAATTTTGCTAAATTTTTTTAAGTCAAAAGCTATTCATAGTACTCCTATAATATGACTAGAACTTCCACATGTATAGTTCATGGAATGATTTCCAAAGAATGCTTTACAAGCAAGAAGCTCAATGTGTCACACTTGAAAGTGTTTGGTTGTATTGCATATGTTCATATGCCAGATGAGTTGTGAAAGAAGCTTGATCCAAAGGTTAAAAAATGTATTTTCATTGAATACTCTTTAGAGTAGAAAGAGTATTATTGTTATAACCGTATCATAGTTGAGTTTAGAGTGAGTAAGGATGCTATTTTTGATGAGATGAGTAGTTGGTATGATTTTTTTTGTGATGATGCATTGGATGATAATGATGATTATGATAGTTATGTATATAAATAAAAGTAATAATCATGGAGCCTTAATAGACCAAAATCATCATATTCTACTAGATCTATAGTTAGCCCTTGATTTGGGAGACTAAGGAGTAGTCCCACATCTTCAAGTGCATCTACTAGTATTGTAGATACAGACAAAGGAAAAAATAGAGTGCTAGATGATAATGATACATCTACTGGTGATTTGGGGTTTGATGGAGATTCTAGTGGTTTAAAGAGTTTGGATGATGAGCTTGGTATTCCTTCAATCAAGGCACCGGGTGTACATAGAGCAAATGCTAATGTAAAGGCTTCACTGAGTGATCTAGTGGTATGCAAGTCTAGTAAGATTAGATACCATGTTAAAAGATTTAGTTTTGAAGGTTATGTACCTCACCATAATGCTTATATAGCTACGAATGCTGTTAGACATGCTCCTTTTTAGGATGCATCAAATGAATGAGGAGATGGATGCACTAGAGGCCAACAAGACTTGGGATCTAGTAACCATTAGGAAAAATATGAACTCAAAAAGGTTCCTTTAGCTTAGTTGTTGGGACCTAAAATGGGCCCCGACACTGGCTATAGACACTAGCCGAGCCTCTCTAACACTCACAAGACAACCCCATACGGCCTCGCGGTCACATGAGCGTCCAAGGGACACACTGCCCTAATCGCTACCGTAGATATCGTGTAACGATTGCCATGCCTTACTCCTGAGAGGGACTTCCCATACATGTTGGTATAATATACCATGCAACAAAAAACATAAGAGGTAACCCCTCTGGTTGAATGCCGTGGCCCCATTGTAGCTCTCCTACATCTCAGGGATTGGGCCCAAGATGCGCTGCTCTAACATAAAGCGTATACGAACATACTCCACTCTTATTTATTTCAAACATTCCAAGATATAAAATTTCCTTACTTGACAATTTTCCAAAGTTTCGATCGTCTAGCCTACAACTTGGGTTTCCTCACAACTCAACGTAGGTCATATAATTGGCAATCAATTGCTATGCATCTAGGAGTTACCATGTGATATGCATAATGGTGAATGACACACCTTGTGCTCAAAAATTTTATGATAAAAAAACCAGCCACGTGAGGTGCAAAACCAATCCTTTAATGATTTCCAAGCTACTTGTAATTGTGACATTTCTAGAGACTAGCACCGAGTTTCCTCGTGCTACTAGTATCTCTTAAATTTAAACGATGATCGTTCTGTATGCTATGCATAATCATATACATCATAATTCAAAATATTTTTAGCAACCACTCACTTTTACAACCCATCTTCCCTCCTACCGTTTAGGTTTTGCATTCATTGGATAGATGTAACATTCATTTTTATGTAGATTTTCATGTAAAAATTAATAAAAAATATATTCTAATATAAAAACAAGGCTTGATTGAGGCTTATCCCTCATGCTCCAGTCTTGTTATACATTCACGAACATAAAATATAAAATATTTTAAATTTTTAGGTGCAAAAACTATTTTTCCCTTATTTTCTCTATTTTCTCTCATCTATTTGTTTAAAAAAAATGTGTTATTTTTTTATATATGTGTCTTGACTAATCATATTGATTGAACACTGGTTTTTATTTGTTTTTTATCCCATATGAACTTCATTCTTCAACCCGAAACGAAAAAAACCCTCATTTTCCCTTTTAAAAGACGCATTTCGAATTTTAAATTATTAATTACAATTGTGTATGACTACGGGTTCTACATTTTATCATGTGCAACCCTCAAAAATACTTCGAATATGATTCATATAAATTTTCTTTCTATGTGTACATCATTAAAGCTGTCAAACATGAAAACAATGAAATTTTCTTTTTAAAAATTGAGCATAGCGCTTATTTGTGTGCTGCGTAGTTTTTTTAAATGGTTTCGGGCAGCCAACGAACCCATCTTTAATTCCCCAATAGCGCTAGACATTTTCTCTCAGCCTCCTTTTGATATTGGAGCAAGGACAAGCATCCTTCATCCTCCTTCCTTCTTGATTTTCTGCGTGTGATTAGTCCCTTAGAGGAGAGAGGAGAGAGAAAGACAAAAACTCAGAATCTTAATTCCCTCCATGAAAATCAACGTGCTTATGACCAAAACAAAGCCCTCAGGGAGTAGACCACTCAAGGAAGTTATTATATGTATATCCTCTACATCACGTGCATTCAATGCCTATTTATAAATATCCTTATCTATGAATTTTTTCTGAATAAAACATAACCCTTATCTATTCAATATGTAAATAAACCCTTTATATTACACCCTTCTATATGTAAAAAAATGTATAAAAATGGTATTTTAAAATACCTTATTTTGAATCCACGTGATGCACACATAAATTCATGAGTAACTTACTCTAGGTAGACTAGGAATGTGCAGTCGGTTGATGGGACCTAAAATGGGCTGGCACTGGCTATGACACTAGCCGGACCTCATGCATACGACAGACAACCCCACCATACGGCCTCACGGGCCAGGAGCATCTAAAACTCACTTTGCACTAAATGCTTATGACGATCTTGCGTTTGTATCCAATATGTAGTCCAACGTTCACCTTCCCTTCTCCTCAGAGGGATATCCCGTAACATATAGGCATAATGCCTTGTAATATACACATAGGAAAGCACCTCTTGGCTAATTGCCGCGGCTCCACTGCAACTCTTCTACCCTTGGGGATTGGCCCCAAGATGCGTTGCTAACACATATAACATTCGCACAAACTCCACTCTTTCATAATTCAGTGTTCCAAGAGATTTTGATTTGCCTCACAAAACTTTCCCCAATGGAATCACCCGTTTAAACCTATAGCTTGGGTTTCCTCTTCTCTCAACGTTGGTCAAAGTTTTGTTTACAGTCCCCATCTTCCATCTCTCCCTCATTTTGTGGCATGGCACCTTCTCTCAGCCTGCATGAAAAAAACGCAACCCCACGTTTTTTATTTTGGGCTCCCCAAAGGGAGCCCCAAAGGGTCACACCCTTTGGGCTCTCCTAAAGTCCTGGCATTTTGGCCTTTGGCCTTCCGAGCACTCTCTTTTCTGCATCTGGTGTTCGATTCTTGGTCTGAAAAATCCTGGGCATCCGTCTTGAAGTCCTCCACTGCCGAGCATCTCCCAGGGTCTTGTCTCACACACCAAAAAATTGTGAAAATTCACAAACGATCGTTTAGTGGGTCTTTTAAGTATTTCTGGGCATTGCCGCTTAAAACCATACTAATTGCCACCGTCGCCTTCGACGAAGTCTATTTTTCCCCTAATATTCGTAATTTTTGGCTATTTTTGAGCACTTCTCGTCATAAAAAATCATCTGTCATCGGTTCTTGATGAATCTTAGCATCAGAGGCACGAATCTCCCAAAAAATGGGTGCAAAAAAATTTTACGCCCCCTCCCTACTCACAAACAAAATTTTGAGTTTTCTTTCATTAATTGAGGTTAAGGTTTTAATGTTTAAAATATCTAGTTTATCTTTTTGTGTTCACAGTACATAATCAAAGTGGATTTTTCACTTTTGGAGGAGAAAACGAGCTCGGATTTGAGATCTGTCTGACCAGATGGCTTCGTGATGTTGAAATATATAAAGTTTGGATTCGCCACATACTTTTTATCTCCCGAATCATATAGCTGCTTCATAACGTGCAACCTTGCAGGGATTAAATGAGGGGTCAAACACACTCCGATCGTCAACGAACTGAGACTTGCTTGAGTTCATGGCATTGAACTCCATCTAGGAAAACTCTAGCTCATCAATCCGCATCCATTCAAATTTTCATGAAAATTTGGTCTTTGACACCTCATTCCGGCCACTTTTCTGCTTCAAAAATGGGCTCCAAAGCTTCAAAAATGGGTCCCAAAATTAAGCTCTCATTAGTATTTAATCACCTCTTTAATCACAAGAGATTTGAGGTGGACCAATAGGAGAGGAAGTGGTGTGCACATGTTATCCACCTTTGTGGAGAGATGAGTAGTCTTGTTGGAAAGGTAAGTATTTTTTTAAATAGAAAAATATTTCTTTGGATACAAGGGGATTGATAAAATCTTCCAAATTTTCTATTTCTACATATTTAAATAGGCAACTTGCAAATCTCACAGGTGGGCTTGAATACTAGCTTGACATGTGGAAAGGGGTTCAAATTTTGCCTCCCAATTTGCAAGGGCAATGAATATTTTTCAAAATTTAAAAATTTTGAATTTTTGGGCCTAGACAGGTGGACACATTGAGCACATGACATGTGGCATGTTAGTGCAAACAAAGTTAAAACTCCCACTTGGTGCATATAGGATTTGACCCTACAACCTCCTCATAATCATTCCAAGGCCTTAATACGAAGCCAAAGTCCCAATTGTGATGAGACACATGCACATTTAGATTATAAACTTGAAAAAATACATCCTCTATTTGTGAAATTTCAATTAGAAAATAGTTGGAGTGTTGAGAATCAAGCTCATTAGTGGTACATAAGTTGACTTGAGATTAATGGGGAGTGTTGAGAATCCTTCTCTTTAATAGGTCTATGATTTGAGTCTGAATCTCATGTTTTACATTAGCTGACATAATAGAGAACATTCCATCTTGAGGAACTAAAATTCCAAATTGCTTAAGTAGATTTTGTTTAATCTCCTATCACTGGTTTTCATGCAATACTATATTTGCTAACTTTGTAGTCTGCAAATCTTGCAAATTCTCCCAAGTATCAATTCTAGAAAAGGAAATTTTGATCTTGTAGGCAGGTCCAATGTCATATCTTTGAAATTTAAACAACACCTTGTTTGATGAGCCAATCATAGCCTAAAGTCATTAGAAAAACTTGACATGGAAGGATATGACATAGATGTTAAAAAACTCCCCCTTTAACTCCAAAGAGGACATTTAGAACTTTGGATGTATTATATACATGCTTATTCTCACAAAAAATTACTGAAATTTCTTGAATATGTTGCCTACGAGCTTTGATTAAACTTGCTAAGTATGAGTTCATGGAGAAAAAAGAACTACCAGAATCCAACATATTTCGACATCTACACTAATAATTTTGACATTAATTGTGTTTACAATTCTTTTCTAAGAGATAGACCTTGATGTTGAAGATACGAATGGCCCACCTCTTATATCCATTTGCTTAGTCATTTTTTGGTAATGGAAGTGCTTCTAGTTGATCATTTCACACTTTCTTGATTACATTTCTTTTCCTCAATGACTTTAGACAATTTTTGGATATGTGGCCATATACATTACAATTGAAGCATTTAGGATGTCCTTGAGCATCTTTAGTAGGTAAACATCTTTGAGCATTCTCAAGATCAATACCCATTGGGATTACATCATTCTTTTTAGATTCTTGGTGAAATTGTCACCTCCCTCTTTCATTGAGAAAATTTCCTTCAATTCTCTAGGCAATCCAAATGGCATTTGCAAAATTCTCAAGACCTTGATATTTAACCTTTCTATGAAGGTTGTACCTTAGTCTAGGCCATAAAAAAGTTAACATTATGTCCTTCATCATACACACATCAATTCTCATCAAGATTTGTTTCAAATGTACAAGTTGAGAAAGTGATTCATGTTCTTTTTGTTCACACTCATTAAGTTGTTGTAGGGTACTTTTTGCAACATCATCATGAGTAAAATTAGGTACTATAGCTATCTTGAAAGAATTCCAATTATGCTTTACCTTATACATACCATGTGATCCCAATTCCTTCCAAAAAAATATGTACTTTGTTCAACTATTGCCCTTCTTGCCAATTATGAGAATTTGCTACATTTTCAAAGTGATCTAACCAAGAGAGTATGTCTTCAAGTTGAATATCGGAAAAAAAAAAGGATGAACCTTCCTATCTTGGGCTACCAATCTAAAGAAGGAGACGAGATAGCTTGATTGGATAATAAAGATAAAATGGCTTGATTACTAGAGGAAATCTATTAATTGGCGGTGGATAATTGTTGCAAAGCTACATTGAAAGATTGTAATAGAAAATCTAGGGTAGAAAGTTGAATTTTTTTTTTTCATAAGGAGATGTATTATCATATCTAGAATTAGTAAACATCATGAATTGTGCATTGCCATCTCTAGCAATAACTACGTGTAAATTACTATTAATCTTATATTCAACAACACATAATTTGTATGTTTAAGAACAATAGAAAGTGTACTACTTCAAAGAGAAACATACATCAAATAGAGCTAACTCTCATCTTACCCCTTGCCTTTTCATCAAGCCATCCATGCTTATATAGATGAGTTAGCTAGAAACTACCAAAGGTGGATAGTTAGTTGGATGGTTAGTTAGTTAGATGATTCACTAAACCAATCCCTTTTTCCATGAACAAATTTTTGACCTTGATGTGACATGCAAAAATTGGGGCCCACCATAGTATTAAAAGGTATGACTCTACCAAATCAGCGTGTCCAACCTATCTAGGACTATTAGAGGCAGTTGAAATTAGGAGTAACTTTAGTTCCATCTTCTCATGTCTCAATGAGCTCTATATCTAGTTTATTCAATGAGAGAATCGAGACCATTGTAATATCCATTCAATTTATTAGCTTGTTTGAGCTATAGTGTTGTCTAATTACAATGAGTAAGCTCCTTGTTTAGTCTAAGTAGACTATGGGTAGATTGTGAAATTCATTATTTAGTCTAAGTAGATTGTCAATTTTAGTTACATTCATAATCTTCATTATCATAATAAATTTGAGTATCTCCTTGTCTTGATTCTCAGTTATAATCATTCTTATTCTACTAATCCACTATTTGTCTCAGTGGCTTATTTTGAGTAACAGAGTCTTTCTTCTTCTTGCTTGCCTAAAGGAACTTCAATTATGTTAGTTCTTTGGGATACAATTTTTTCCTGCGCATTG
This sequence comes from Lygodium microphyllum, assembly GCF_053477565.2. Classification (NCBI taxonomy): domain Eukaryota; kingdom Viridiplantae; phylum Streptophyta; class Polypodiopsida; order Schizaeales; family Lygodiaceae; genus Lygodium; species Lygodium microphyllum. Next base: position 61,783,944 of record NC_141147.1, read on the forward strand.
CTTGGCACAAGATTAGTGGTAGTTTTGGGTTTGGAGACTAGCTATATCAGTAGAAGTAAAATTACTGCTGTCTCTATAACAATGCAGTTGTCTCCATAAAGTGCATTTACAAAGTACTTTTATCATTGTAATAGCATATTATCACTATTCTACTAGCAATCGAGGCTCATATTTTCATCCCCTTATAAAATTTTCATACACTTTATCTTCACACATTCACATCCTTATCCTCATCATCTTTCTTTTTTCCCTTCTTCCTCTCCTTTTTCTCTTCTTCTCTTCAAGTTTTATGTGCTAATAATAAGAAAATAAACCATAGATACTTGCTTGATCCTTTTTAGTAGTAGTATAATACTATTGACTCATGATATTCCTCATGAATTGTACCTTTAGTAGCTATTTTAGGCTAATAACATAACCATTATATTAAATAGCAACATTAGTTCTTGATCTTTGAATGTGCTTTCAATGGTATGGAACAGTATCACTACAAAGTATTCAAGCCACAGACAATCAGATTCATGCAAGTTTTGAACTAGAAAAAAGAAAAGAACAACTTATGTGTGCATCTATAGTCGTGATTAGAAGCCTATCGGAAGACTTGTGTTTGAAATTGCACTTATTTTATGTAACACAAGTTTGTGACATTTTACACCCTAGTAGACATGCTTTATTTGTAGATTCAAAGTGACTTAAAGGCCTATTTATACATGATATATGTATATGTAAACATGCATATAAAAAAACAAATAAACACATGAAATATTGGTAAAAGAATTAAGAGATTGTTGATTGCAAAACTTGGCTCTAACTAGTTTTATAACCAATAGTTCATTGTTGTATTTTATTCCTTTTTGTGAGTGTGTGCACGTGCATGTACATGTGCACACACACACACATACACACATTTCTTATAAGATTTATGAGAGATATTTACTTTTTAAAACCCCTCAATGTACTCCTTCCTTCAAATTAAATTACTATCATCAAAATATTAAAATTTAAACACTAAATTGAATGTTCCCAACATTAGATGTATGAACCAATATAGACAAGAGTCATAAAATATTATTGTCACCCTCACGATCACACCGGCAAGACCCATGGACCACTTATTGCTTCAAGTGTTTCAAGCCAAGAGCTATGGCTATCTCTTACATAGCTGCACACACTCTCCCACACATGAATGTAGTGAGCTTACCTTTGAATCCAATCAAGTTGCCTCCTCCCATGAATTTGTTGGTAGCTCCATGATCCAAGATGCATTTTCAAGTAAGCTCTATCTCCAAGCTTCAAGTTTTGAGCTTCATAGCCATACATGAGAAAGGAGAAGAGAAAAATAGGAAGATGAAGAGAGGAGAAGAAGAGATTCTCCATGGTCCCTTGCTCTCACACATACACACACTCTCTCTCCCATCCCCTATTTCCCTCTCTCATACACAAGAATGAAGTAAGAAGAGAGGAAGTTTGGCCACACACCAAGAATGAACTTCTTTATTCACTTTTTTACTTTTATACATACCTTATCTCCTCCTTGGGCAGCCATCCCCTTTTGGGTTTGACCTTTGTCCCCATTCATCAACTCTTTTTCCTCCTCCTTCCTATTAGCGTTTAGGGTTCAGGGTTTAGGGTTTAGGTTAGCCTTAACTTGTGTGCCTCTCATTCTTTAGAACTTGCACATGAGAGAGCTTGATAGTCTTTTATAAGATAAATTATAAGGCACTTGGCGCTCATTTTGCAAAAATATTATGTGTGCCTTCCTCTTACATTTAGAATTTTTCCTTTGCTTTGTGTCTTCAAATTTTTCTTATTGCGCCTTTGTCCTCTGTCTTCCTCTTGCCTTGGGCTGTCTTCTGCTTTTGATTTATCAAGCTTTTTGGAGTTTTCCATCTTGGTCTTTTGATGATTAACATTACCCCCCTCCTAGCTAAGTGCTAGTCCCATGGCACTTGATGGTATGAACTGAAAATGTTGAGGATTGGTGCGGAATGGTTCATGGGGCCTTTGGAGAGATAGGTCATGTTGGAGATACTCAATGAAGTAGGTTTTGAAATTTTGCTGATATTGAAGATAGATGGGTAGCTGAAGAAGGCCTCCGTATAGCTGTTAGCTTACCGGGTCACTCCCAATGCACTTGAAAAGAAGAAGCGTGCACTTCCTAAGGGGGTGTGTTTACCTTATTGTACAATGCACTGTGTAAGTGATAGTGGAATTGGAAGATGTGTCACAAACCATAGGTCAGCCTAAGGTGTTGTCCCACATTTGAGTACTTAGTTCATGTAAAGGAAGGTGTTGTGAGCAACATGGGAAGATAGGTCTATCAAAATGTCTTACCCTTGATGTGTCCTAAGTTGTGGACTGGGGGAGGGCTAGGGTAGTCCCTAGGTGAAGTGGTTGTGATGCTCATAGAGTACAATTGGAGGGATTTCATTTTTTTGTACTTCTTTCTCTTCTCTTATCTTCTTTTCATTTTCATTCTCTCTCTCTCTCTCTCTCTCTCTCTCTCTCGATGAAAAGGGAGCACGTTAAGTAGCATCTGATTTATGGGCAGGGACCAAAAGCTGTGGGGAGGCTTGAGAGATTTTCTTAGGAAGGCTCTGCTATGTATATAGCCCTTCAAGTTGACTCTTACATTGAGGGGTGTGGAGTAAAAAAATGGGTGGTTGCACCTCTAGTGAACCTACTATCACTCATGTCTTCTAATAAGATCATACAAAATGTTGGCAAGAGAGTGGCTCTCATCATGAGGCAGACCACACACACACACACACACACACACACACACACACACACACACACACACACACACACACACACACACACACACACACACACACACACACACACACACACACACACACACACACACACACACACACACACACACACACACACACACACACACACACACACACATTGCACAACTATCCATCCCTGCATTAATGCAAAAAAGGAGGGGCGGTAACTACTCTTTCTCTATGATAGTCTTTTGTTTATGTAATGTTCGCAAGAAGTGAAGATAATTACATGTGGTGATGAAGGCATGATTTGGGTAAGAGGAGAATTCTTTGAGAAAGATTACTATGGATGGGTGGAGGTCCCTCTCAATGTGAGATTAACCATTCTTCTGGAGATGCAGCATTCACATTATATATCATAGGGAAGTCATACCTACCATGCATCTCGATTGAAATCAACTCTGATTCTCTACTAGTAGTGCATGTATGTAGGATCATTCCTCTCGATGGTAGGGTGCTATAGAAAGCCATCCAGGCATCTAAGTTAGAGTCCCAGATGTTTCTATGCCACTTACATTGTGCCTCATACCCTTCCTTTTTCCTGGACACCTCCACTGCTTTATCTTCCTAATAATTCACAGGCTCCTATTGCCACCTTGTGGGGTATCTAATTCTCTCCTCCAACCATCTCTTTCCCAGCCTTGCCAAGAGATTTATCATGTTCTCCAAGATCCTTTGGAGATAATACCTGTCCAATGTTTGAGGGAAGGTGAAGGCAAATTCAAAGGGGAAATTGCGATTTTCCCACTACTCTCATACTCCAAGTTCCTTGTTCTAGTTCACAGGATCACACTCCTCTCCTGAGGGATGGCCACATATGGAACTTATAGCGGCTTGGCTTGGAGTTTTCTTCATGCTAGATCTACTTGCTCTCTTCATTAGTGCCTCATTTCTACCATTCTCTTGGGGGGTATGGCCTCCTTCCCTTGCACTTCTAGTTGTGCTTGTGGTTGTAGAGGGGGGACTTTTTCATGTAGTTGCTTTCCTCAACTTGGTCATGCTCAAAGTATAGCCCCTCTTCTCATGGATTGGTTCTCTTGGCTCTTCAGGGAGAGGTTGTGCTTGTTGCTCCAATTCCTCAAACCCTAGCTCAAGTTCTTGTATGGTTAATCTAGCTGTGATCAAATGGGCTCTTTGCTCCTTCACTCCTAAGCTGGTGCTAGGTTTTGGGAACCTTGGCATGGAGTCCATGTTTAAGCACTCTCCTTGCAAGCTCTAATTTCCTTTTGAATTCCTCAATGGTCTCTTTCTCTCTTGATTGAGTTACATTTAGTATTATTTTTAAGAAGGCTTTTTACTGTTCCTGCATCCCTATCTCCATCATTATAGCTTTGCTTTTCACTAGAATGTGTTCAGTCTTTGAATGGGCAAGCCTATAAGCTAAATCTTTAATCTTGTCCTCATTCTTGGCTGCCCATTCTTTTGCCTTCTCTTTCATCTACTCTAAACCTTGGTTTTAGTATTGGGCTAGGGAGGTGATGACCTGCTCTTGCTCTTACCATAATATATTCATTTGTTCCTTTTCTTGGTTCTAGTGCTGTACTTGTTCCTTTAGGATTGCTTGCTCATGAAGAGTTGCTTGAAGTTTGTTATGAAGTTCCACCAATTTCTTTGTGGCCTCTGTTGAGATATTTGCAATCACACCTAATTTAGTCCTTATGTATAGGATAGCTAGGCTAGGAAGATGCAGTCCATTCTAGGAAGAGAGACAAAATCCCATATGCACAATGGATGTTAAGTGCTACCAAAGAACTCTATATAATGATGTACTTGAACTATCACTTTCATATGATGATAATGCAATAGTACTTGTCTCTTCTGTCAAGTGTATGTGTCATTGTTGTCCATACACAAGATTGTTTTTATGAGTTCAAGTCTCAATCTTGAAACCTAATTCACTTGTGTAACAGTTGTCTACATTGTCATGTCAACATGAGGTGTGCCTTTATCTTCCATCCTCCATAGCTTCCGCCTTTGCCATGCTCTAGATCCCGCATCTTTGACATGGTATCAGAGCCCAGTCGAGCATGGCATAACTCCCTTCTCTGCTCTCTCAGTCCCTCTTAACCTCAGGTTAGCTCAAGTTTAGCTCATGGTTCCATTTCTCACCTCCATCTCTACTTGACCTTCCTTGGCAGCCATAGCCAGCAGCACCTTGTCAACTTGAAGCTCCTGGATCTTTCTCCACAGGTCATATCTAAACTTGCTCTCTTCTGGAAATTTTTTCCTTGACTTCCAAGGCTTCTCTGTATCACTTAAGAGCCTGACATTGGCCACTTCATAGCTTAGCATTGTGAGTTTACACAGTTGCTGCCCTGTGTGTCTGCCATAGCCAGATAGACCCTGCCAACTTTGAGGAGTTGGATCTTGCAATAGAGGGCATAACTCTCCTTGCTGTCTTCTACAAACTTGTTCCCCAACTTCAGACAAATCATCATGGCACAACACAGCTCGACATTGGCCAATGTATGCAATGGCATTGCTGAAATTCATCGATGCTATCAAGACTGCGCCTGCTGACGTTCGAGCTCCTACCGCAATCGCTACAGGCTGCGGTCTAGACGAGGATCATAGGGCTTTGATAAGTTTTGAAAAGAGCTACATTTACATAAAAAAAGTTTTGAAAATGAACAACCATAGCTCCTACAATCAGCAAAAAACCAGGCCCCTGTCATGAAACCCTAAAAATCCACCTTAGCCAATTTTCCACTCAAGCTAAAAAATCTCATTATTTTCTCTCTCCTGCCACCTGGAGCAACACACTGCCACTCTGATCTATTGTCCTAGTATCAAATCAAGGAGGGGAAGAACCTGGAAAGATTGAAGAAGGATTGACGACCCCGAACATTCAAGCTCAATATCAACACAAATATAGTCTCCGCATAGTGTGTTTTCACACTGTCATTACTTGTGTCTCTTGACACATTGTAATCTGCTCTTCCATTGATAAATCTCAAAATTATGAAGTTGATTTGCTACTGTTCCCGTAATTCTAACATGGGCAAAGACTCTCCAACTGCTCGGTTCAAAGGAGTCGGGTTTCACACCTGGCAAACCCGCATCAAACTCATCCTGATGAAGAAGGGCCTCTGGGCCATTACCACTGGAAAAGAACCATTATCAAACTGGAGCTAGACGACAGCTATATCCACCATGTGGATAACTGTGAGACCTCATAGGATACATGGAAGAGACTTGACACCTTGTTCGGTGCACAGTCTAAATCATCAAAGTATGGTCTCTTGATTGATTTTTTCAGGCTTGAAATGAAGTCCAGCACATCACTTGCCACACATCTAAATTACATGGAAGGACTTCTAACCCAACTTGCAGGAATCAACATTAAAATGGAAGAAGATGTTTGCATCGATGTTCTACTTAAGAGTTTGCCTCCTGAATATAATAATGTATCAACAACTTTAATCAACATGCCAAATCCTGAACTTGTTGATATCCAGGCATCACTGTTAGAAGAGGAAAAGAAGCTAAAAACTAAGGAAGAACCAAGTATCTCTAGAGATGAGCATGCATTATATGTTGGCAACATGTACAAAGGCAAGAAGGATCAGCTCTTCTGTGACTTCTGCAAAAGGACCGGACACACCGAGAAGTTCTGTCATGCAAGAAAGAGGTCCCAAAAGGCCTATCTAGCTATAGTCCAAGAAGAAGAAGAAAATGGAGCAAAGGAAGAAGAAGAAGAAGACCACCAGGAGAAGGACAAACCTCATCAGTCCTTCTATTCAGATAGACTTTTTTAGTTTTGTATTTCCTAGTCCTAATGTCTCAAGTAAAACTCCTCAGTTATCCTTGTACTATAGCCTCTGTACACTTTGTAAGGCCCTTGCTATAGCCTCTGGATGTCCATCATGTTTGTGGTACCCAGACTTAGCCTTTTTTGCGACATTATTTGGTGTTTGCCATGTTTATGGTGTGCCCACACTTTGCAGGTGTTGTTTTTACTAAAGCCTCTACACACTTTGTACTTTTGGTTGTGATTGAGGAGGGGTGTTGAGATATTTGCAATCACACCTAATTTAGTCCTTATGTATAGGACAGCTAGGCTAGGAAGATGCAGTCCATTCTAGGAAGAGAGACAAAATCCCATATGCACAGTGGATGTTAAGTGCTACCAAAGAACTCTATATAATGATGTACTTGAACTATCACTTTCATATGATGATAATGCAATAGTACTTGTCTCTTTTGTCAAGTGTCTGTGTCATTGTTGTCCATACTCAAGATTGTGTTTATGAGTTCATCTCAATCTTGAAACTTAATTCACTTGTGTAATAGTTGTCTACATTGTCATGTCAACATGAGGTGTGTCTTTATCTTCCATCCTCCATAGCTTCCGCCTTTGCCATGCTCTAGATCCCGCATCTTTGACAGCCTCTTCATCTTTTTGTGTTTTTGCCACGTGCAGCTCTTTTCTTGCTTCCTCTCTTCGCCTCTTTAACTCCTTGTTTTCTAGATCTAGGCATCTATTTTCCCTAGAGTTAAAGGCACACATTTCCCCTAGAGCCATACGGTTCTCCCTTTCTTCATCATACATGTCTATTATGTCAAAAGATGTGGATCTAGAGCATAGCATGAGCTATGGAGGATGGAAAATGTAGACAAGACTGATAAGGACATAGACACAGACAAGACCAACTGTCACACAAGTGAATTAGGTTCCAAGATTGAGACTTGGATTCATAAACACATTCTTATGCACATGGACACTGATATTGATTGAAAGGACAATAGCATTGCATTGAAATAAGAGTCAAGTATAACATTATGTAGCTTTCCAGCTTGTTCCACTCTCCTCATTGTGCTTATGGGATATAGAGCACATCTTCCTGCAACATACATCATTTGCCTATTTCTCAACACCCCAGTGAAATATGATGAGTTTCTACACCTGATGGCATTTGCCCTCCCTATATATAGACATGGCCAGGGAGACGCTCTTAGGTAGCCTAGTCAGGTCAAGATTGAAACTTTACATTCTTGGTAGGTTTTTACATGACAACATCCACTATGGGAAAGAAAAGATCCACTATGGGAGGATACAATGAAAATTTATTTGGAACAATCTATCAGAGTTGTTGATGGTAGCGGAAGCATCATCATCATCATCATCTTCTCTTTCATTCATGAACTGATTCTAGTGGTGATCATCTTGCACTTTTTGGGATCTTTTCTTATGGAAACATTCACTGGCTACATGGCCAGTCTTACCACAATAGTGACATATAATCCGATCCTTGTTGTTGTTGATGAATTCTCAACCTCTTCCTTTAGGTCACTCCTTTGGTGTATAAGAGGTTTTCCTTAGATGATGGGACAAAATCTTTTGTATTCTTATTCTTCTTTTTATTCTCTTCATCAAGAAGAGAGTGCTCAATATATTTATGTGAATTAGGTATGTTATTGAGAGTAAAGATAAGATTTTCATAAGGATCCTGGTTTACACACAAGGAGTGCAGCACTCGCTTCATCTTCATCTATTGTTTTCTTCAGAGTGGCAAGTTGAGTTTTTAGAATTTAGAATTTGTTAATATGCATTGTCATTGAATTTCTATCTTTTATGTCAAGATTATAGAAGTCCATTAACAACTTGACCTTAGAGTTTTTGGTTTGACTTCCAAAGATCCTATCAAGCTCATCCCAAGTCTTTTTAGCATCTCTAATGCCAGAGATATGGTGCAATACATTGTCAGATAGTCCCCAGGCAATGATGCCTAGTGCTTTGCTATTCATCTTCTTCCATTATTTAGTTTTTGGTGGAGCTATTGCAAAGATCCCCCTTTTTGAATCTTCTTTCCCGCCATCTGCATCACCTTCATCATCTTCAAAGAGATCCCAAAGGTCTTTCCTCATGAGATGGTACATGATATTTTCCTTCCAAGCATGAAAGACTTCTCCATTGAACTTAGCTATTTGTTTGAGCTTTGCCATTTTTCATCAGTAGCAAATTATCCAGCAAAAGAGTTGCACCTTAATGTGTCAAGAGACACAAGTAATAGTAGTGTTAAACAACACTAGGTAGTATCAAGAGATATGATGTAGTGAAAATTTGATATTGAACTTTGATAGTTGATGCTTGAACATCCAAGACTTCTTCTTGGAGATTTTCCTTGTTAGAAGTCGAGTAAATCTGAGTGGTAATAGCCTCAGTGTACTACAAATAGTGAGAGATTGAGATGAGAAATGAGCTTGTAGTTGAAGTAGCTATGGTGGAATTAAGGTTAAATAGGCAAGCGATTGGTTCTCCACTTGGGGCATTGTAGACACACTCATATGAAGAGTCATATGATGAGGTAGAAGCTTATGAACCAAGCTTCCAAAGCCCTATGGTTGTAGGGCATCGAGCATCACACATGGGGAGATTAGATTGTATGATAGTATGTAGTCATGATTCTGGCAGAGTGAGTTGCAATTTCTACAATGTCGAGTGTTGGGGCTATGTGAATGTCTTACTATGACGTGCCAGGAAGGGGCACAGGGAGTTGAGGGAGGGAACTTTAGAAGAAAATGTGAAGAGATAATGCATGTAGAGAGATACAAGTGCTCAAAGTGCTGCAGGTCCTATTCTGGCTATGGCAGCCATGAAAGCTAAAATGAGGGTAGAGATGAAAATGAGGTTATAAGCTAGCATTGAGCTAGACTGAAGTTAAGAAATCTTGAGAGAGCAAGGAGGAGATCTAGATTAAGCTGGGGCATGCTCAGCTGAGCACTAATACAATATCAAAAGATGTGGATTTAGAGCATGGCATTCGCTATGGAGGATGGAAAATGTAGACAAGACTCATGAGGAGATAGACACAAACAAGACCAACTGTCACACAAGTGAATTAGGTTCCAAGATTGAGACTTGGACTCATAAACACATTCTTTTGTGTATGGACAATGAAATAACACTTGATTGAAAGAAAAATAACATTGCATTGAAATAAGAGTCAAGTACAACCTTATATAGCTTTCCAGCTTGTTCCACTCTCCTCACTATGCTTATGGGACACAGAGCACCTCTTCTTGCTGCATACATCATTTACCTATTTTTCAACATATTAGGCTTTCTTTACCTTGCCTTGCCTTTAAGGCCTCTTTGAATACAATCATTTTACTATTTATTATTGTCATCACCTTCTTTTTTTCTAGCTAGTCAGTTGCAAAAGCATTCCTTTCTTCATCGAGCTCGGCTAGTGCGACCCTTTTCTCTTCAGTCATCTTGTCAAGTTGGCTCTAAATATCTTTTACCAACTTGTCACACTCTTCTGTGTTGCGCATGGTTGAAGGCACCTAAGTAGTTGATACTTCTAGGCGAGGTATCTTTGGCCTTTTGCATGATTTAGCATCAACTGCCGCCACACTGGCCTTTTAGTTCATGCAATAAGTGGGGCTCCTTTGCTTGGTGCAAGCACATGTTCTTCTAATTTTCTTACAAGATAATGCACCCAATCCATGATATTTCTCTCATTAACTACCCCTTCTATGGTTCCTTGCATTGGGGTGATTGTTGGGGTGATTATGATTGGTGGGATTGTGTGGAGAGGGGCCTTTTCTTTGCCTTCTGCCAGTCTTTGTCTTGGATTCTCTGTGTAGAAAAACTTGTGCTTGGAACGTCCTCCCATGTGGGGCTCATCATAGCTAACTCCTAAGATATAGAGGGTTGTTCCACTAATCTTCTAATGGCCAACACTATCTTCTCCTCCTCCTCTTGTCTCAGTCTTTCTTCCTCTTCCTCTTGTTTCTTCTTAATCTCCTCTTCAAGTTTCCTAGATTCCTTTTCCACTCTCTACAATTCTCTATTTTCTTATATGGTGGACCTAGTTCTCATGATAGGGATTTTCAACATGATACTTCTTCTTTCTCCTTGGCTTGATGGCTCTGAGCCCTTCCATTTACTTTGTGACTATCCTTTCACTAGATATTTCTTGCTGTTGAGTGGCATGGTAAGCCTCTCTATGCTTGGTGGCTTGTTTTTCCTCCTCTTGCTGATCTTTGTTGAACTCTTTGTTGAGATATCGAGCTCCACTCGTGATATGCCAGGGTGACCGTTGTGCATTTATGTCATCAACTTGTCAGTTACAGATGCGGTTGGTACACCGCCCATGAATAATAGCTAGATGATAGCTATCCTTATCTACTCTAGTTCATGGCTCAGTTAATATGCCACCTTAGTTAGTTGAGTTTGGTTTGAGACCCATATATAGGGTTCTTCTATTTCTATGTACTTGAGTTCTTTTGGCTTACACAACTAAGAAGAGGAAAACTGTTTTCAGCCTCCACCTTTGTGTGTATTCCCCCATTGTGCAAGCAAGAAAGCTACAAGTGAGACTCCTTCATTCTCTCCCACAATCTTGACATGGTATCAGAGCCTTGTTCGTGGTAAGGAGCTCAAGAAAGCAAACCAAGTTCGCAGTGTTTTGGTGAGAGGACCAGTGTTGCTTTCATTTTTCTGTTTTTGGGAGCAAGTCTCTACAGGTAGCACAGCCGGAAAGTGCAAGAGTGCATTGTCTCAGATTGAGACGCCCTTCGCGGTGTAGCAAGAGGGCAATATATGATGCGGGACATGGCTTTAGCCCTTGGTTGCTCTGTTTTTTTGATTTGAGGCCATTTCGGGGCCTGTTTTGGAGGCGGAAGTTTTCTACACGCACTCAGGAAAAGGCCCTGTTTTATGCTGTGCGACCACTGTTCTACAGGTCGGTGAAAAGTTACTGTAGAAATTGCATCGTATGCCTGTACGCAGAGACATTGTGAGTTACAGAATCATCCTTGTTGCCTGTTGATGCAAAATCGTCACTAGGAAGTGACTGTGTGGTCAAATACCACTTTCGTCAGTTTTGCAGATTTGCCCTTGTGAGGTTGAAGCTGTGTTCTTTGCAGTGACAGAATTTTTTGCAGTGTTCTGTAATGGCGTCTGATTCTCTTTCACAAATTGTCACTGAAAAGCTTGACAAGGACAACTTCCAAGCATGGAAGTTTAGAATGACGAATTTCCTTATGGGAAAAGGATACTGGGAATTCGTTGCAGGAAATGAAGAAGAACCAGTTCTTCCTGATGTTCCCAATCAACAGCAAATGCAGGCATTTAAAGCATGGCATGAGAGAGCCAGGAAAGTTATGTACTGGGTGTCTATCAGCATTTCAGACTCTATGATTGTGCATATTCAAGATGCAAGTACGCCAAAGGAGGCATGGAATACTTTGTCAAAAATGTATAGCACAAATATGCAAGCCAAGAAAATGCAGCTCAAGCAAGAGTTGCACAATGTGCAAAGAGAAAGTATGAGCATCAATGACTACCACAAGGTGAAGAGGATTGCAGATGCACTTGCTTCCATTGGGTCACCAGTGGAAGATGATGATTTAGTTTCTGTGACCTTGAATGGTCTAGGAAAGGATTATGCACAGTTCCAAACATCCATTTCCGTCCGTGAAAGATTTCCTGATTTTGAGGAGTTGATTGCTCTTCTAATTTCTGAGGAGCAGAGAAATGGTGGTGCATCTTCTTCAGGAGGAACTTCAAAAGAAGCTGTCTTCTACTCAAATGCTGGAAGAGGTAGAGGCAGAGGTAGAGGAGGCTGATCTGGAGGCCGTGATAGAAATCAGAATATGCAACAAACTCAAGAAAACCAGTCCTATGGAGGAGGACGTGGTAACTCTAGAGGCAGGGGGAGCCAAAGAGGTCGTGGTGGATGGCAAAGAGGCCAAAATGCAAACAGCAATGTTGAATGCTACTACTGTGGTAAAATGGGTCATATGGCTAAAGACTGCTATAAAAAGCAGAATGACATCATGAATGGAAAATTGCAACAAGGGAATTATGCATCTTCTAGTAGACAGGGTGATGACAGAAATGAGCATTTGTTTATGGTGCAGCACATGACCAATTCTGTGACAAGTGCAGAAGAAAGCAACGATGTGTGGTATGTTGACTCAGGTGCATCAAACCACATGATAGGTCATGCAGAATGGATGCAGGATGCAAGGAAAATGGAAAAACCAGGATTTGTAGAGATTGGTGATGATATTGCACATCCTATTGTGCAGATTGAAAATATTCCTTTGTCTATGCAGGATGGGAAAAAGAAATACTTGTTGGATGTATTTCATGTCCCAAATATCACCAAGAACCTGGTTTCTGTTGGTCAAATGGTTGAGCAGGGCTTGCAGGTCAGATTTAATTCTCATGGATGCTTTGTTGAGGTTATGAAAAATAAAGGTTGCTTGATAGCAAAAGGAAAGAAGAAGGGCAAAATGTTTACGTTGGATGCAGACATGCCTGAATTGAGTGCAGCAATGTTTGCACATGGGACCGGTGTAGTTGCAGATATTGATATCTGGCATAAACGCATTGGTCATGTTAATGTACAACGACTTAAATCAATGCAAGCCCAAAATATTGTTGTAGGATTGCCTAAATTCAAGGTTGCAGAAATGCATAAGGTATATGAAGCCTCTCAATTTGGAAAACAAGCAAGGAAACCATTTCCTAGAAATGTTCAAGAGAGTAAGAAGCCATTGGAATTAATCCACTCTAATGTGTGGACTACTAAAGCTGCATCTCTTAAAGGCTATCATTATTTTGTCACTTTTATTGATGACTATAGTAGAAACATTTGGGTGTATTTTATGAAAAAGAAAAGTGAATTTTTTGGGCATTTCAAAACTCTTAAAGCTATGGCAAGCCTGCAAATAAAATGTCTAAGGTCAGATGGAGGGGGAGAGTACCTCTCAAATGAGTTTGCAAGGTTCCTGCAGGAGCATGGCATAAAGCAGCAATATTCATGCAGTCATACCCCACAACAAAATGGAATTGTAGAAAGGAAAAACAGGCATATTGAAGAGGTATCTCGTGCCATGCTCAATGAAAAAGACTTGCCAGATTTTTACTGGGGTGAAGTAGTTGCTACAACAGTCTACATAATGAACAGGACTCCCACTGCAGCAATACATGGCATGACTCCAGAGGAGAGGTATACTGGTAGGAAACCATATATTTCTCATTTGAAAAATTTTGGTTGCATTGCCTATGTTCATGTGCCAGATGAGTTGAGATCCAAGTTGGATCCAAAATCTGAGAAGTGCATCTTTATTGGTTACTCTCTGCAGCAAAAAGGGTATAGATGCTATAACCCTTCTACTCGTAAGTTTACAGTGAGCAGAGATGTTGTTTTTGATAAGATGAGTAGCTGGTATAAACCAGTAAATGTGATTGATAATGTAGATGCACAAAATGGTAATGCTGCACAGAATTCACAGCAGCAGTCACAAGATATTGGTGGACCTGGAGCATCCTCTAGTAGTGGTTCACATTCTTCGCCATGGACAGGCAGATTGAGATCAGGAGAATCTCCTCAAAACAATGCAGATAGTGGTATGCAGGTTTCACGAAAAGGAAAAGAGAAGGTAGATCAGCCCATGTTTGATGTGAATGCAGGTCACTCTTATGTGGATGGTGAATCCAGTGGCTCAGAACAGAGCATTGATGATGAGTTGGGTATCCCTTCTATTGTTACACCTGGAGTAAGGAAGACCAGGGATGTTTTGAGAGCACCTGGGAGTGAACCTACTTTGCGCAGGTCTACCAGAGCTAGGTATCCTGTGGATAGGCTGAAATATGATGGATTTACAGCCACTCACTATGCCTATATGGTCAAAGTGATACAAGAACCAGAACCCACTTCTTTTGAGCAAGCCATGGGAAAAGAAAAATGGGAGAAAGCCATGGATGCTTTGGAAGCAAATGCTACATGGGAATTGGTACCTTTGCCTAAAGATAAGAATGCAATTGGTTGTAAGTGGGTTTATAAGGTGAAGCACAATGCAGATGGTTCTGTGAATAGATACAAGGCAAGATTAGTAGTCCAGGGGTATGCACAAACATATGGCATTGATTATGAAGAAACATTCAGTCCGGTTGCAAGGATGGAAACCGTAAGAGCAGTCATTGCTATGGCTGCATCAAAGGAATGGTCTTTACATCAGATGGATGAAAGAATGCCTTCTTGCATAGTGATTTGCAAGAAGAGGTATATATGGAGCAGCCACTAGGTTATGTGCATGCTGTTCATCCTGAGTTTGTTTGCAGGTTGAAGAAAGCCTTGTATGGCTTGAAGCAAGCACCTAGAGCATGGTCTGACAAGATAGGATAGTATCTTGCCACTATTGGCTTTCAGATTTCCAAGGTAGATTTCTCACTTTATGTGAGAAAAACAGAGAAATGTATTATGCTACTTGTCATTTATGTTGATGATTTGATTATGAGGTGATAGTGATGAAGATATCCTTCATGTGAAAATGCTATTGAAGCAAAAGTTTGAGATGAAGGATTTGGGAGAGCTACGTTATTTCTTGGGCATTGAGGTGATTAGATCACCAAGTGGGATACGGCTCTTGCAGAGGTAGTATGGATTAGACATGCTGTCCAAATATGGGATGACAGGCTGTAAGCCTATTTCAGTTCCTTTGGAGCAGAATGTGAAGTTGAGCATAGATGCAGGTGAGCTTCTCGAAGACCCTACTATGTACAGACGCATAGTAGGAAGTTTGATTTATATGACTATTACCAGGCCATATTTGAGCTATGTTGTTGGATTGGTAAGTCAATTTATGCAGGCTCCAAGGAAACCGCATCTTATTGATCTAGTTTATGTCAGCACAGAGGATCATGTAGCTGACATATTCACGAAGGCATTGGGCGTAGAGAAGCTGCGCAAGTTCAGAGACCTGCTTGGTGTGTAGGAATTGGGATTGAGCTTGAGGGGGAGTGTTGAGATATCGAGCTCCACTCGTGATATGCCAGGGTGATAGTTGTGTATTTATGTCATCGACTTGTCAGTTACAGATGCGGTTGGTACACCACCCATGAATAATAGCTAGATGACATTAGTCTCTTCCTCCTTAGTTAGGTTGTTCACTATGTACATAGGTCGAGGCTTGTCCCCTTTACTTACCAAGTTGACTTCCTTAACTTTGGATGGTCCTTTAATGGGCTCACTTGCTTACCCTTTTTGCTTGGCTCCTACTGATACCACTATTTGATGATCCTTCTTAAAATTTGTGATGTTCTTAGGAGGTCCTAGGGTTTCTTCTATCGGTCAACTTCTCAAGGCTTTGATTGTTTCCTTCTCTCTTCCTTTAGTCTCTTGTGCCTCAAGTGGACTAGGAGGTTCCACTTGGTGCATTTGGTACTAGGTGGTTCACTCATTTCAAGGTCACTATCAAAGATTACCTCTGAATTGGAGTTATACTCACAATACTCATTGTTGAAAGAGGCTCTCTCCCCTAGTGAACATAGCTTTGAGGCTGACTCCACTTCAAATAATGATGTGGTGCTCGGTTGGACTAATTCCGCTTGCTCATAGTCTACTACTTCCAAACGTTCTAGGTCACAATCTACCTTGGAAACTCCTTTGTTTACTTTGAAAGTGTTGGCCTCTTAGGGTTTTGAATCTACTCTGATTTTCTTGATTACTCTTCCATTCGTGTCATATTCTATGGTCTCCACTTTCTCTTCACTTTTCTCATTGATGGAATTTCAGTCTTTGTACTCATCATTAGAATTCTCATACAGAGACTGTGCATTGCTTTTAGGATTCTTATTCTCAAGTTTTTTCTCACTTGTTATGAGAGTCCAGTTGTATGATAGGTTTAAGTCATGCACCTTAGTCCATCGCCACTCTTTACTCTCCTCCATGAGCTTCTTGAGGGGCTTTAGGTTTGTAGGTGGGTTGCTAGCTAGCTCACTTGATAAGTACTCGAGGATTCTATGGAGTTCCAATTTGTTAGTTGGGACAGGTGATTGCTGTTGGTTAGTTGATGGAACTCTTGGCCATCATACACATGGACACTGCTCAGATAGGCTCGAAGTAGTGGATTTGTTGGGTTTACTAGTTGAGTCTACAACTTGCCTATATTCATCCTTATCATTCAAGAATGGGAGATCAATGCTTGCCAACACATAATAAGAAATGTACTAAATTAGTTAGGGGTACATAATTTCTTATAACATTTGAGTCACCCTTTAGCATGGAAGAGATGGCATCTAGGTCCACTAGTGAGGTTTTTCAAGTGTCCATCTCTACTTGGATTGCTTTTGATCTATTGCCTAATAATATCAAGCAATTACCCCAATCCTCTGCCACTTGGGTATTCCTCATCCAAGGTTTGCCTATCAAGATATTATAATCCACTCCCTTCATGAATATGAAGTTCACAGAGAATTGAATTCTTGCTATATTTAAAGGCCAATCCTTCAAGAATCTGAAGAGTCTAACCTTTATCCCATTTGCTAGAGTGACATTGAGCCATGCAATTTCCACGAGTGGGTTTTCCCAAGCCTATAGGACTACATGAATAAGTACACTAACTCCTCCTCTTATGTCTACTATCCCTTTCCATGTTGTATCTCCTAGGGCAGTGATAAGTAAGATTACGTGCATCTTAGTGCCTTCCCAAAAGGCATTCACTCATGGGGACTTAGACATTTGATTTAGCATTAGTCTTGGTATGTTTGTTACAACATCATGGTTGGGCAAGTCTTGCATTTTATGTCTATCAATTTGTTCTATCCATTGCTTCAACCCTTGCCACAATGCAAGGATTTGCCTAAGCAATTCTCCTAGTGGCGATGTTATAGGAGTTGACATAAGTGTGGTTGGAAAATTGCCAACTGACTTTCCCTCCTTTGCTTCATGGGCTTTTTGCCAATGCTCTTGGCACATTTGTCTATTCATGGCATCCATGTTCTGCCTATGTGGTTGTGCATGCGATGATGTTGCCTCTCTTGCTCTCAAGTATGTGGGAGAGACTGATGGGATCATGGTTGAGAGTTATTGATCTTGTCCTCAACAATTGGCTTAGCATCTTGCACGTGAGCTCATGCTTCTTTTATCCATTCTTTGACCGTATCCATAGCCTTTAGTTGCTATTTGGGGTCAAATGGTACTCTCCAACCTTAGCACTTCCCTCCTCCCTTGTCTTAGGAGTAGTGCTTTTTCTTTTGCATTAATAATCTAAATTTCCTTTGTTAAAGTGGTTGCGCTCTTTGCTTTGAGTGTTATTTTTACATTAGTCATCTTTTTTCTCCTTCGTTGGCTCTTCTTTCCTATAAAGGCTGCATCTAGGTTGCTAGGTCTAGGTAATGAAATATTGGCCTCTGCTTTGTTTGCACTTATGTAATGGCATTTATAGGGATGGGTGTCGTATTGTTGTCACGTGCCTTGACACAAAGAGTTTGAGTGACACAGATGGTATGATTGCCAAACTAGTGGAGGGTTTCCACGTAAGAAAATCAATGAATAGGTATGTAACTCCGCATTCAAGACACCTCAAGTCGGCCTTCTCTCTATTTTCTTTCTCCTTTTCAAGGTAGCAGGATGCGACGTGCCCTAGATGGGGCCACACATCCAACATGCTATGAGCTTATGGTTCTGACCTCCCCCTAGGTCTCTACCTCTCCCTCTACCTAAAACCATGATCGGCATAGGCCTAAAGACCATTAGTATGGGATTACCCTCCTTGTCATAGGAGATATAAGGGTTCACGTATGATTCTTTCTCTAGTGGTTAAGGGATTCTTGTTGGGGCATTGGAGCATCACTTGGTGGCTGGGATCACTATAGGTCCTAGCAATTTAGGGATTCTTGTTGGGTTGATATCGATCCTTGGAGCGGCTTGCTTTGAATTGTTAGGTATAGGTAGAGCCAAAGGGGCTTCTCTTCTAAAGTAAGACTACCTAACTCCTAGATAGTATGATTGAGCATAGGGTTGTTGGTATGGCAATTGTATTGGGAAATTTGCAGTGCATAGCATCATGCTCGAATCTTTTGCAAATCGGCACAAGGTCAGAATTTGGGATTGGGACATTCTTCAAATGGTAGGTATTTCCCTCCATAATGCACACACTACATGTAAGGTCGCACTGGCCTTTGTGGTATTGACTCTTGTAGTCTAGTCAGCTTATACTTTAGATCATCTACTATCTCTTGGGTCTGGTTGACACTCTTATCTTTATCTTTCTTGTTGGGGGTTGCTCATTCGTTAAGTGCTGCGATTCTCTCAGAAGTTCTAAACGTGTTGTTCCCTTGTGCTACATAGCCCTAGAGCTTCTCTCTCTCAGCAAGTCATCCACTCGTATAGCCTCCTCAAAAACCCTTGCTAGCACATTCCTTTGTATGTTTGAGTTGCTCACTAAGGCCTTATAGAGTTTTTTGTTAGGGATCTCATTGATGAATATGGTGGAGACTGTTCTCTCATTGGGTCGCTTAGCTATATAGGTATCCTCTTGTAGAGACTCCTCACATGAGTGATGTAGTCTCGCATGTCCTTTTTTTCTCTTTGGCTAAGATTTATTAGCTTAACAATGAGGATATCAAAGTATCATACCTTCGAGGATCTCTTGATGAAGAGATCCTTTAGATCATTGAAATTATTGCATTTGACATTATCTAGACTAGTAAACCAAGTCCATCCCTTATCTGATGCCAGGAGGCATATTCCACGGTGGATTCCGTGAGGTTTTACGGTGGATTCCGTAAACTTAGATGACCGGGGCTCATACACAAAGAGGATTCTTTGTGCGAGAAGTTGATGGGGACGCTTGTCCTTTTCGGGCGTTTCATTAATTTAGTGTGTACATGGGTGATTCCATAGCGGGTGATTCCGCAAAATGCATATTAAATTAATAAACGTTTATGAGTTTAGAGTGCGCACTCGTAATAAATTAAGGTTAGGATTTATTTCTAACCAGTTGATTTATTTATGTAGCTGAAGACTGCTAGGTATTCACTTTTGTCGGTTTAATTGTATTATTTTACTAACGATTGTGAATGCTTCAGTTGATGTGTAGAGATAGCAGCAGTGGCGGAGGAAAGCATTGGAGTCTAGCGGGTTTTTCGACTCTTGGACTATATTTTGATAGGCGCTACGCCTATATTTTATTATGTCTATTGAGACATCGATTATTTATTATTATTTTGTATGTGCTTATGCGCCTGGATATGTTATTTCTATTTGGACATTGAGATTGGGCGTGCCTATGGGCACCGTCCATTAGCTTTATTTTCTTATTTTTGGTAGAAAGCAAACTCAAAAGCTAAAAGCTTGTTATATTTTTGTAATTGGGCTATTATTGAGCATGAAGATTGGAAATATACATTAAATACATGCTTTGTGAAGCGCTCACACAAGGCATGGGGGAGATTGAACCCAATTTGTCTCTTGTCTCATGTCGTGCTTGCTTTTACATGGGTTTTTGTGCTAAAAAGTAGAGTACTTTGTTCTTGGGGACCTTCCGGGATTCACCACGTGAGCTATCTGCGACCGATCTGCGCACCAGTGGTATCAGAGCGGAGTAGAGATCAAGGGCTTCCAATCGCTACCAATCTCGGGCGAAGGCGGAGCTCCAGGAACAAACAGCCTCTACAGTCAATCTCGTCGCGAACCGTCGATACAGGCAGACTTCTGGCGATCAAGAACCCCTATTTCCACTGTCAGATCGCGAAGGACCAATCTCTGCAGGCGGAGGACCACTCCCTCATCTCCATGAACAAGTCGTGATAAAACAGTAAGAAGCCATATCTATTTCTTCAAAAAGCTTAGTTTAAAAGCTTAAAAGAAAGCTTATGAAGCTTGACAACCAATAAAAAAACAAATCGATCCATCCTGGAGAAGCCCGAAAATTCCGCGTGGGAAAAACGGCCCCCCCCCCCCCCCCACGAAAATTGACGACGATGCTGCCCATTACCTCCTCCTTCCATAGCTTAAGCTATTAAGCTTAAGTCACTCAATTTTTACCAAGTCACACAGGGCAGAGAAGTCTGTAAACTCCGGGTCCTGCGCATCAGAAGTCAAGTTTCGCAAGTCGACTCTAATCAAGTACTGCAAGTTCTGCAAGTCGGCCTAAGTCCAGCAAGTCAACAATCCTGCAAGTCTGCTAAGTCTGCAACTCTGCAAGTCAGACTAAATCAGAACTGACTAGTGCTTAAAACTCATAGAAGACTTGTTCGTATGCAAAAACTCTGAACTGGAAAGTTGTTCGCAGCAAGCTGTTCTACCTATCTACAAGTTCGTTGAAGTACTTTCAGCAAACGGAGACAGAAATATTGCAGAATTTCTGAAAATTGAAGAAGAAAATACCCAAAAATACATAGCCTTGTAACCCCAAATTTGAGCTACGCTCATCCCGCTAACTGATTTTGAGTGAGAAAGGTTTGTTGAGTTTTACAGGATGACTACCCCACATATGGATGATCCTATGGCTGAAGATGATCTACCCGAGCCTACCATGGAACAAAAGCTGGATCTTATCATGCTGCAATTGGAAGAAGAGTGAAGAGCTAGGCAAGCCTTGCAAGCGCAATTGACAAAGCTACAAGGAGCGTCCACTGACAAAGAAGAATCGCAAGCTGAAGATTTGATTCGCCGTACCATCGACGCCACTCTTGAAGCACAAACCATTCGCAAGGAATCCAAGATAAGTAAACGAAGTTTCAAGTTTCGCACTTTCAATGGCATAAGAGAAGGAAAGACTGTTTTATCATTCATTAGCCAGTTTGATGACTATTTCCATGAGGAAACTTATCCCGAGAAAGATAAAATCAAGTGTGTTACTAATCATCTGATAGACAGAGCATCACTTTGGTGGACTGTAGTCCGCAAGAGTATAGAATGTCCTGCTACATGGAAAGATTTCAAGAAGAAGTTCATGCAAAATTTCCTTCCACCGCAATTTCATGAGAAGGCTATCAAGCAATGGGATTTACTTCAACAACGCGATCGTGAGCCTATTCCACAGTATACAGAGCGTTTTTGGAATGCACTCCTACAGCTACGCATGCTTGAAGACGTACCAGAGACGACACATAAGCGGAAGTATATGTCTGGACTTCTTGGACATTACTACGCTGAGGTGAACATGTTCAAGCCTGCTACCCTTGAAGACGCCATCTCCTTAGCTCACGACACTGAAGATAAGTTACACGGAAGAGATCGACGACCACAGCCATTCCAAGCAAACGGTAATTATGGATCTAAACAATTCAATTCAAATTTCAGAAGGTTTAATCCAGGTCGTTTCTCATCACCATCTTTCCGCAAGAATTGGCCTAAACCACCTGTATTACCATCCACTGTCAATCCAAATTCTAAGCCTATTCCACAAGCAAATCCAAATATACCCAGACTCCCAGCCATTGCAAATAATGTGACCAAAGCCAAGCCCATCGTATGCTACAAGTGCCACCAGCCAGGGCATCTCGCAGCAAATTGTCATTCAAAGAAGCCATCAGCACATATCAACTACCTTGGAGCTATGGACGAAGAAGAGCATGAGGATATGCCAGATTTCACTGAAGATGAAGATGATCCTATTACTACTTCCGACACTTTACCAGGTATGCCTACTTTACATTCATTGTTGACTATGAAATGTATGGTGCATGGAAAAGAAAGAACTATATTGTATGATGACGGTAGTACCCATGACTTTATTTCAGCAAAATTGGTAAAGGAATTGAAATTGCATACAGTACCTACGCACTATCGCATAAAAGCTGCATTTTTAGGTACTAGGTACAATGGCACACAAGAAGTTCAAGATTTAGAAATTCAAATTGGTCCATATATTGAAAGAAGAAATTTCTTAGTTTTCCCATTACAGTCTAGCGACATTATTCTAGGAATGCCATGGAGACACCAACATAATCCCAATATAGATTATTCCACACACACAATGAATATAAATTTTCAAGGAAAATCTATTACATTATTTGGTATGCATGCATCTCATATGTTTCCACTGCTTTCGCATACTCAAGCAAAACGTGCACTACGCAAGAACACTAAATCATATCTCATTTGGGTGAATGAATTGCACGCAAAAGAAACTCATATGCACCCTCAACATAAGGAATTTCTTGCATATTTTAAGGACTGTTTTGCAGAAGACCTACCACCAGGTTTACCTCCATCCCGTCCAGAAGACCATAAGATTGACCTAATACCTGGCACACAACCACCTTGCAAAGCCCCATATAGGCACAATCAAATAGAGCAAAAAGAAATCCAGAGTCAAGTAGAAGAATTACTAAATAGAGGCTTAATTCGACCTAGCAGTTCTCCATTCGGTGCACCTGTGCTCTTAGTCAAGAAAAAGAATAATACTTATCGGATGTGTATTGACTACCGAGCATTAAACAAGATCACTGTAAAGAATAGGTATCCTATACCTAGAGTTGATGACCTTATGGACAAACTGCAAGGATCTTCTATATTTAGTAAAATTGACCTTAAGTCTGGATATCATCAGGTGAGGCTAGATAGATCCGACATATTTAAGATTGCATTCAGGACACAGTTTGGCCATTACGAATTCTTAGTCATGCCATTTGGATTAACTAATGCACCTGCTACTTTCAGTAGAATGATGAACCGTATTTTTCTAAAATATCAATATTATGTGATTGTTTTCTTTGATGATATTTTAGTGTTCAATCAAAGTGAAAAAGAGCATTATGAGCATTTATCATTAGTTTTTCAATTACTGAAAGAAAATCAATTGTTTGCAAATCCTGACAAGAGTGAATTCTTTAAGACAGAAATAGAATATCTAGGTCATATTGTATCAAAAGAAGGAATAAAAGTTGATCCTAAGAAAATTGATGCAATATTGCATTGGCCTGTTCCTAAAAATCTACATGAATTACGCTCATTCCTTGGTCTTGCTAGTTTCTATAGGAAGTTTGTACGTAATTTCTCATTACTTGCTTTACCATTGACCAAACTTCTTAAGAAAGGCATTGTTTATCAATGGACTGAAAACCAGCAGAAATCCTTTGATTTACTCAAACGTGCATTGACCAATGCCCCTGTTCTACAATTGCCTGACTTTAACAGACCATTCTTTCTAGTTGTGACCGATGCTAGCGGATCAGGAATAGGAGCCGTGCTAATGCAAGACAACCATCCAATAGCATATTCTAGTTCTAAGCTGAAACCCTCTGAGCTTAAATATTCCACTTATGACAAGGAACTCTTAGCAGTTGTACAAGCATTAAAACAATGGAAGCATTATTTAATGGGTTCAGAATTCATGATAAAGACCGACCAGCAAAGCATTAGACATCTACTTAGCCAACCCCAAATTTCTGACCGTCATATCAAATGGGCTTCATTCATTCAAAGTTTCCATCCTATCATTCAATACCAACCTGGAAAAGAAAATGTAGTTGCTGATGCATTGAGTAGAAGACCTGCAATTCACAACATTTCTATCATATCTTTTGATTCTTTAATTGTATGAAAGACACATATCACCAGGATATTACTTTTCATTCTGATTGGCAAAAATTAGTTCAAAATAATTTCATTCCTGTTGATTCATTGTCATATAATGATGGATTCATGTTCTTTGAAAAGAGACTGTGTGTTACTATTCCATTCCGATCTTTTGTTTTGAATGAAATTCGTTGTCCCCCATATCAAGGTCATAGAGGTATCATTTCTACATTATGCATGTTAACTGAAGATTTTTATTGGCCGCATATGGATGCAGATGTATCTAATTTTGTCTCTGAATGTTTGATTTGTCAAAGAATAAAAAGACATCATGGTAAACAGTATGGGTTATTAATGCCTTCATCTATTCCATCTAAACCTTGGGAACATATATCTATGGATTTCATTACTGGTTTACCAAATACTAAATCTAACCATGACATGATTTGGACAATTGTAGATAGATTTAGTAAGCAAGCATATTTTATTGCATGTAAGAAAACTTTAACAGCATCACAAGCAGCATAGTTATTTTTGAAAACTGTTTTTACTAACCATGGATTGCCGAAAGTAATTATTTCAGATAGAGATTCTAGATTTTGTAATAATTTTTGGATTACACTGTTTGCAAATCTAGGCACAAAGATTGATTTCTCATCTGCATTTCATCCAGAAACAAATGGACAAATAGAAGCCACAAATAGCACCATTCTAGATCTTTTACGTGCATACACTATCTCTAAACCTCAGACATGGGATACTCATTTACATTTATTACAGTTTGCATATAACAATACACCGCACACATCTACAAAGAAAGCACCTTTTGAAGTTATTTATGGCTATAGATTATCTACACCTGTTGCATCTTTGTCTAATAGAATTCAGAGTGCCAATGATATTGCTGTTATGCATAATACTATTTTTGATGAGGTAAAGGATATGATTGCTAAAGCCCAACAATCATATACCAAACAAGCCAACAAGAAAAGACAAGCCATGAATTTCAAAGTTGATGATTATGTTTGGCTTAGAATAGAAAAGCGTAGACTGCAAAGTGTAGATAGACATCAAATTAGCTCCTAGATTCTACGGACCATTTAGAATCATTCATAAGATTAATGACAATGCTTTCAAGTTAGAACTGCCATCTCATTGGAAAATTCATAATACATTTCATATTAGTTTATTGAGACCATTTAGAGGACAATTACCTATCCACCCTGTCTATGAAAACCCACCTTTACTAGAAGAAGAGACTGAAATACTTGAACCAGAAGCCATCATAGACACTGACTACATGACCACTAGAACTGGCCGAAGGTATTCTAGATATCTAGTGAAATTTAAGAACCATCCTGTAGAGGAAGCACAATGGATGCACGCTAGAGACCTAAATGCTTTCCCCACTCTGTTAGCTCCACATTGAGCTAATAGCAATTGAGGTCAATTGCTATCCCACCCCGGGGGTATGATGCCAGGAGGCATATTCCACGGTGGATTCCGTGAGGTTTTACGGTGGATTCCGTAAACTTAGATGACCGGGGCTCATACACAAAGAGGATTCTTTGTGCGAGAAGTTGATGGGGACGCTTGTCCTTTTCGGGCGTTTCATTAATTTAGTGTGTACATGGGTGATTCCATAGCGGGTGATTCCGCAAAATGCATATTAAATTAATAAACGTTTATGAGTTTAGAGTGCGCACTCGTAATAAATTAAGGTTAGGATTTATTTCTAACCAGTTGATTTATTTATGTAGCTGAAGACTGCTAGCTATTCACTTTTGTCGGTTTAATTGTATTATTTTACTAACGATTGTGAATGCTTCAGTTGATGTGTAGAGATAGCAGCAGTGGCGGAGGAAAGCATTGGAGTCTAGCGGGTTTTTCGACTCTTGGACTATATTTTGATAGGCGCTACGCCTATATTTTATTATGTCTATTGAGACATCGATTATTTATTATTATTTTGTATGTGCTTATGCGCCTGGATATGTTATTTCTATTTGGACATTGAGATTGGGTGTGCCTATGGGCACCGTCCATTAGCTTTATTTTCTTATTTTTGGTAGAAAGCAAACTCAAAAGCTAAAAGCTTGTTATATTTTTGTAATTGGGCTATTATTGAGCATGAAGATTGGAAATATACATTAAATACATGCTTTGTGAAGCGCTCACACAAGGCGTGGGGGAGATTGAACCCAATTTGTCTCTTGTCTCATGTCGTGCTTGCTTTTACATGGGTTTTTGTGCTAAAAAGTAGAGTACTTTGTTCTTGGGGACCTTCCGGGATTCACCACGTGAGCTATCTGCGACCGATCTGCGCACCATTATCTCCTAGGCAAAGATCAAATGCTTATGCCCGTTGAGTGGGGTTCATGAGGTTGTTAGCCTCATACACCTACTCAAACTACTCAATGAATTTTCAGGGGTCATTGCCCCTAGGAAAAGATTGAATGCTTATGCCCGTTGAGAGGGGTCCATGAGGTTGTTAGCCTTGTACACATAATCAAATTGCTCAACGAAGTTGTAGGGGTCATTGCCTACTTCGAGTTTCTTGGAAACTATGGGTATCTTTGTTTGGCTCTTGGTATTTGGCATGACTCCCAGCCCAGCTAGAAATGATGTAGCCAAGGTTGTCTAGCAACCATTTTGTGAGTAGCTCACTCACTGTGAGATCTGCTTCTAAGGCTGCCTCCCTGTCGACATTTCCTCACGTTCTATTTCTACTTGAGATGGCTAGGATCCTATGAACCTTTTTGAGCTCTCTCTCGTGGCATGACCTTTAAGCCCATTGCTCTTGGTTATAGCTTGCTATACATTGGAGTGCAATCCTTCCTAACCTCCTCTTCTCCTCAAGATAAGCTATGATATTGGCTCTGAAGGTCTTTCATGATGTGTTATCCTTGTTTGCTGGTCATACTATGTGATAAGCTGCCAGATGCAGTCTAGATACTTTGCACATTAAGGTCAAGGTCATTCTTGTTCAAGCTAGTACCTACCATGGTGGTTGTCTCCTAACCCACTAGTATTTCTATGAGGTTGACTAGGTCAGCTAAAGATGCATCTCTAATCTTGGCTAGTCCTTTGTTCCCTCATTGGTTTGATGGTTTTGTCTTCTCTAGGTCTTTGTCTTTTGCTGTCTTGGGTTA
Organism: Lygodium microphyllum; assembly: GCF_053477565.2. Classification (NCBI taxonomy): domain Eukaryota; kingdom Viridiplantae; phylum Streptophyta; class Polypodiopsida; order Schizaeales; family Lygodiaceae; genus Lygodium; species Lygodium microphyllum. The sequence goes on from NC_141147.1 coordinate 61,811,166, forward strand.
TTCGTTCAATTTTCGGGGTTGTGCTCGTACTAGTGGGTTCGTTTCTTAGCTACTATTCAATCATAAACAACCCATTTATATTACACCCTTATATATATATATATATGGTATTCTAAAAATACCTTATTTTGAACCCACTTGATGCGCACATATATTCATGTTAGTAACTTACCCAAGTGTTTCGGAGATGAACTCCTACTCTATCACTTGATTTGGAGTTTGCAAGCACTCAAGATTGAATCGATTTGTCTCGGCAATGAAATTAAAATATCATTGCCCTTGTGAGTACATTGCCAAGACCCACAGATTGCTTATTGGTTTAAAAGTTTCAAGCCGAGAGCTATCTATCTCCCACATAGCTATGTGCACTCTCCCACACATGAATGTAGTGAGCTTACCTCTAAACACAATTGACTTGCCTCCTCCTATGAATCTGTAACATGCTTGGCTATCAGTTGTCTAGGCACATTTTTAGTGGTCCACGAATCTAAGCGACGTTGCTCAGCACTCCCATGGAATGTTACATGGTTTGTCACCTAGAGTTTCTCGAGTCCATCTCGCAATGGAAAATTTGCGGCCGAACCCACTAGGATCGACCTAAAATTTGGGTTCCTAGTGAACAAGGTCTCCTGACAGCATTCTAGCATCGGATCCTAGTCATCCTACTTTGCGCAAAGATACCCAAGTCGAAGCAGATCCATGCCGCAGTTGGTTCAAAGATAATGGAAAATGAGAGAGATGTGTTGCTCAACCTCCCTACCCGTAGAGCATAATCTAACAATTTCTAAGGGTTGGACCTTGTGAGAAGCCTCCTAGTTCTCTAGGACCACACCTTGTTGTGTAGGATAGACCCATTGGCCTACCCACTTCCCTCAATAGGTATTCTTTAGTTATTTAATTAGGTCCTATCACATTTATGAGTGACATTTAGAATCAACTTTCTTAATTAAGCCTTCCAGGGAACATGGTTCATTTGTGTAATTTATAGCACAAACACGAATAACGAGGAAGTAGTCCTTTTGACAAACAGGTTCAAACAAGTTCCTTAACTTATCTTCAAGTTAATCTTTGTCTCCTGCCCATACATGAGAAGTTATATATCCCTTCTACCCTACAGAACTAACTGGTCCAAATCACATGGCACCACAAATTCCATCCTTTATCTAGAATAGGATCTTCCAATGCCACAAATGTTGGGGTCACAATAGTCTTCAACTCCGTTCCGGACTTGGCAAGGAGTGTCTAGAGCTCCACCTGACCCACAAGCTGCCTAGGAGTGAAACACCATTTTTGTGGTTGGCCTTTTCACCACTCAATCTTTGGCCTATGAATCGAGTAGTGCCATTCTCGGGTTGATTTGCGGTGCGATCTTGGAGGTGATCCACCCATGCAAAGAACCTTTCCTTAATTAAATCCTTTAAGAATCAAGCACAATCAAGGCGGTTAGCCCTAATATCCTCTTCTAAGAAAACATTCCTTTATTCCCATGGCAATTTGTCATCATAGACCCTTGCCATGAATTTTTCCATCAATCATAAGCACTTCGAATAATCATCCAAATGACAATCCAATAATCAGTTGAATGTAAAAGCATTTAGGATGTTGTTTGATCAACCAACAAAACCAATTTTATTTCCAAACAATGCAAGAATAGATGCAATAACATTTCCATATGCACATTCCCTCTCCCTCTTGGGATCTAAGAGCGATACTATTCATAATTTTACTTAACACTCCCTTCCTTTGGCTAGGGCATATGCTAAGGTTTTAAACACTCTACTAGACGTAAGTTATACAGATCACTTACATTTAATGACAACCCAACATTCTTCCCAACAAGTATAAAAGTATTGGCCTTTTCTTTGACTTTGGGTTTCCCAAACCTTGAACTCTCCACTTGCCTTTGAGGCCTGGAGTTGTTGTTTGTATCTAGCCTCACTCCGAATTAGATTGATGAATGTAGTAGTTATCAGATGGATCTCAAGGCATCTTAGTTTTAGTCCATATGATCATTGTTTGTGCTAACTACACACATCTTCAAGATCCCAATCTGTTAAATATGAGTTATCAGTTCGTGATATTAACAAGGGCTTGGGAAAAGATCTTGAGTTTCTAGGATGAATTTCCTTTAGGCTAGATTGCTTACCATGCAGACCGTCAAGCGTGCAAGCTACAACATACCTTTATGTGGTGAAAAACATATATATTATTTACAAGAAAAGGGGAGTCGACAATATCTTGGAATCTTATATGTTGCTTATGATGTGTATGTATTTTAATGCATAGCAACTTGATGCAATTTACTTATCTTGATACTTATTCTCGTGCGGTGTAGTATGGGCCTAACGTATCTTATGCATAAATCAAGCAAGCATATATCAATTTGGAAATACACTACTTATGACTAGTACCGTAGTTGGATTGGTGGTGATGCCCTTGCTCGAGGCTTCATTGCGGGTTGTGGGATTGCTATCCACGCATGACATTCTCTGCTTGGGGACCATTCTTGATCTTCCTCTCTTTTAGGCGTAACCCTTGTTGGAATCCCAATAGCCTCTTGCTCAAGTGGATGGCAAAAAGGGAGGGAAAGCTCATGGGATAGGGATTAAGTTCTCGAGGAAGGGAAGGAGCATGTGTTCACCCTCTGAGGAGAGGAAGAGAAGGAGAACCTTCTAGAAGAGATGGCAAGCTCAACATGTGCGGACAATGATGATGGACCACCTAACTAGATGGGTTCGCACATCTACACTTAGCACGTTGGTCCACTCTCTCTCTTGGTGGATAGTGCCTGTGGAGGCAACGGAAGTAGGGTAGAGCCTAAGGTAATTACATGTTACTATAAAGGCCGGGTCTGGACATGAGGAGAAATCCTTAAGGAAGCGGTTGATGGATGGGAGGATATCCTCCAATCTAAAAACCAAGCATCACTTGGGAGTCGGTGCATTGACATTGTAGATTGTTGGAAAGTCCAAGGGCCCATGCAGGTTCCTGTCATGGTCGACTCCATGTCTGCGAGGGTAAGGCATGTAGTTGGGGTCATTCCACTCTTTAGGCAATGAACTATAGAAAGCAGTCCAGGAATTAGAGTTGGTATCCCAAATCCTCCTCCTCCACTTTGGCTGCACCTCGTAGCCTTGGTGGACGGACTTGGGAACCCGGTTCACTTTGTCCTACCAATAATCTGCTGGTTCTTGCCTCCAACTAGTAATCGCAATGTTTCTCTCCTCTATCTATCTGTTGGCAAGGTCATCAGCCATTCTGTTGATTCTTGCCACCGTCTCCAGGGGTAGAACAAGATCCAAAGCTCGTGGATAAGAAAAGGACAGTTCAAATGGTCATTTTTGGAACTCCTGTTGTCGCCATATAGTTAATTCCTCCGACAAGTTTTGACGAGATGGGGATCCTCGCGTATCGGCATGGGCTCTTTAGGGAGTTGCTATGGCTGTACTCTCGCTCTCATCTGGGCTTGCTCCGCAAGCTCTTGCCTTCTTCTTCGGGCTGTGGCTGTACCAAGCATCACTCGGGAGTCCGTGCATTGACATTGTAGATTGTTGGAAAGTCCAGGGGCCCATGCAGGTTCCTGTCATGGTCGACTCCATGTCTGCGAGGGTAAGGCATGTAGTTGGGGTCGTTCCACTCTTTAGGCAATGAACTATAGAAAGCAGTCCAGGCATTAGAGTTGGTATCCCAAATCCTCCTCCTCCACTTTGGCTACACCTTGTAGCCTTGGTGGATAGTCTTGGGAACCCAGTTCACTTTGTCCTGCCAATAATCTGATGGTTCCTGCCTCCATCTGGTAACCACAATGTTTCTCTCCTCTATCCATCTGTTGACGAGGTCATCATCCATTCTGTTGATTCTTGCCACTGTCTCTAGGGGTATAACACGATCCAAAGCTCGTGGATAAGAAAATGATAGCTCAAATGGTCATGTTTGGAACTCTTGCAGCCGCCATATAGTCAACTCCTGAGACCAGTTGACGGGATGGGGATCCTCGCGTATCGGCATGGGCTCTTCAGAGAGTTGCTATGGCCATACTCTTGCTCTCCTTTGGGCTTGCTCTGCAAGCTCTTGCCTTCTTCTTTGGGCTGCTATTACGTGTTCAGGAATTTCTGCCCCTTCTGGTCCTTCTGGTGGCAATTCAAGTAGGGGCAAACTGGGCTCTTTGTGCTATTCTTCCTCGAATTCTTGCTCAAAGTCCAGCCCCTCTTCCGTGGCTTGCTCTACTGCTGGTTGGTCTTCAGGTGGTGGTTGTTGCACTTGTCCTTCAAACCCTAGTTCCTTGAGCTCATCAACGAAAAGGTCGACTTGTCGTAGATAACTATATTGTTGTGCCGCAGTAATACTTGTGCCAGTTGGAAGGGTGTGTTCTTGAGGGCCGTACCTCAAGGCACGAGATGTCAATTCTAACTTTCTCTTCATCCTTACCATTGAGTTCTCGCCTTCAACTTGGGTGACATTCAGCACCGTGCTTAAGAAGGCTTGTCTTTGAGTGTCTAAGCACACTTTGACAGCCTTTAATCTTGATTCCACAAACATTCTTTCTCATTCACTTTCCACCAGGCGTTCTGTTAGTCCACGCACTCATTCAAAATTATGTTGCTCCCATTTTCGTGCCTTTTCATCCATCTTTTTCCTTCCCTCCTCCATTTCTCGAGACAACATCACTACCACCTATTGCTGCTCATTCACTAAGTCTAGCATCTGCGCCTTCTCCTTATTGAGGTAGTTCAGTTGCTCTTCTGCTATTTTCCTTCCTTGTTCCACAATGGTAAAGTGTAGTTCTGCCTCTGAAATCTGATCTTCGACAGTTCTTCCTGGATTAGCTCACGACTTTCTAACTCTGCAAAGTCATAGTCTTCTTTATGTTATTTCCATAGCCATGAGAGCTTCCACATCACTTTTTGTGTTTTCCAAGTCATCTTTTAGCTCTTGTATGCTCCTTCCTGTGGCATCCTACCTTTCTTACTCTAGAACTTGTATCTCTCTTTCTAGTCATCCTTGCTCCTCTATTTCATATCATAGCCAGAATGCCAGGGCATCCTCTTGCTCCTGACGTTGCTCTTCTGACTCCTAGCTTTCTTACTGCTAGTATTTCTCCAAGCGAGCGGTCCTTTTTGTTAGCTCATCATACTACTCAATTAACATTTTTTGACTCTTTAGAAGAGCCAATGCATCCTATTCTTCCTCCTCCAATCTTCGCCTAAAATGATCCTCACTCTCTTGAGCTTCCTTGGCCTTGGCATCCAACTGCTCTTTTAGGGCCTTAAGCTCTTTTCGATGATTTGCAGCTTGCTTGGACACATTGAGCCTCAAAGCTACCAAGGTTTTAGGGTACACTTAGCATGTCTACACTTAGCACATTGGTAGAGCAAACAACAGTTTCAGGGTACACTATGATTTCGGCTGTATTGACCGAAAGTGGGTGCACAGGTTACAAATTTTGAATCTGTAATTTTTGAGGTGTTTGCAGGAAGCAAACATAAGGTTTATCTGCAAAAAGGTTGCAGATTACATATACTATTGAGCAATTAGTGAAAAAGGTTGCTTGGTGTATTGTTGTGCACGTGTTGCGAAAGATTACATAAGACTAGCTTGTTGTGTTGTATCCTTGTTTGTGATAATGGCAGAGAATAGTAGAAATCCCATTATTGAGAAGCTTGACAAGAACAACTACCCTTCATGAAAGTTCCGTGTGACGAACTTCATCATTGGAAAGGGCCTTTATGAGTTTGTTTCAAGTGAAGAAAAGGAGCCAGAGTTGGGTATCCCTCCAATTGCAGATGAATTAAAAGCATGGAAAGAATGGAATGCGAAAGACAAAAAGGTGATGTATTGATTATGTGCAGTCATTGATAATATGATTTTGGAGCATATTAAGAATGCAAAAAATTCACATGCAGCTTGGACAATTTTTGAGAACATGTTTTCAATAAATACAAAGGCACGAAAGATTCAACTCAAGCAAGAGTTGAATGCCTTGAAGAAAGGGAAAATCTGTGTCAATGAGTATGTGTTGAAGGTAAGGACCATTGCAGATGCTTTGGTAGCGATTGATGCAATGCCTAATGATGATGATTTGGTTTCATCCACTTTGCATAGAAATCATTTGTTACTTTAGTATACGTACGGAAGCTATTTTCAAATTTTGATGAGCTGATCTCTCTCATGATTATCGAAGAGATCAATGTGCAGGGTGACTCATCTGAAAAAAATGGTGAATAGGTTCAAGCATTTCACTCAAGTTCAAGAAGGGGACATGGTAGATCCTCTTTGAGAGGCCGTGGTATGAGACGTGCTGGTGATAATCAGTAAAACAGGTTCAATCAACAATTTGGTGAAATGCAGGTTTCAGGAGGCTGATGAAACTTTAGAGGCAGGGGGAGCTCTAGAGGAAGAGGTAGATGGCAGAATAGAGGTTCTAGAAATTCTGCCTATTTTTTGCCATTATTGTGGCAAAACATGTCATATTGCAGCCAATTGTTATGCTACGAAGGATGATATTCACAGTGGTAAATTACAGCAAGGAAACTATGCATCATCTTTACGACAGAATGAAGACAAAAATGAGCGTTTATTTGTTATGCAGCATATGATGAATGTAGTTACAAGAAAGGGGACACATGATAATGTATGGTATGTCAATTTAGGTGCATCTAATCATATGACTAGTCATGTTGAATGGTTTGGAGAGATGCATGACTTACAAAATCCAGGGTATGTGCAGACAGGTGATGATTCATGCCACCTAATTTCACACATTAGAAAGGTTCCCTTGTCCTTGTATGATGGCCAGACAAAGAGTTTGATAGATGTATTACATGTGCCATCAATCACAAAGAATCTAGTGTCTGTTGGCCAAATGGTAGAGCAGGGGTTGCAGGTCCAATTTAATGCAAAAGGTTATTTTATAGAAGACTTTAATGATAAGTGCAGGTTGGTCGCAAAAGGAAGTAGAGCTGGCAGCATGTTCACTTTAGATGCTGAAATTCGTGTAATGGATGCTGCTATGTATGCTAAAGGAAAAGGAGTAGTTGCAGATATTGAAATATGACATAAACGTATTGGACATGAAAATGGGCAAAGGTTGAAATTAATGCAGTCCAGAGGATTGGTTATAGGGTTGCCTTCATTTAGAGTTGCAGAATTGCATAAAGTCTGTGAAGCATGCAAGTTTGGTAAGTAGGTAAGACAACCCTTCTTGCATGACAAAGAAGTGAGTAGAAAAATACTTGATGTAGTGCATATAAATGTTTGGGGGCCTACACAGAATGTATCTCTTGGTGGTAGCAAATACTTTGTCACATTTATTGATGATCCATGCCACACTTGGTTCAAAGAGAATGGGAAACGAGAGGGATGTGTTGCTCAACCTCCCTACCTGTAGGGTATGGTTCCATTCTGGCCCCCTAAAACTGCATGAATTGGGATTCTAACCTAACAATTTCTAAGGGTCTGATGTTGGTAAAACCTTTAAGAAGCCTCCTAGTTCTCTGGGACCATCCTACCGTAGGACAGACCCGTCGGGGGTTCCGCCCATCCGCTTCCCTCAATAGGAATTATTTAGTTATTTAATTAGATCCTATCACATTTATGAGTGATATTTAAAATCATCTTCCTTAATTAAGAATTTTAGGGAACAAGGTTCATTCACGTAATTTATAGCACAGACATGCATGTAGAGCAAGTAATCCTTTTGACAAATAGGTTCAAATAATTTCCTTAACTTATCTTCAAGTTAATCTTTGTCTCCTGCCCATATAAAAGAAATTATATATCTCTTCTTCCATGTAGAAGTAATTGGTACAAATCACATGGCACCACAAATTCCATCCTTTATTTAGAATAGGATCTTCCAATGCCATAGACATTGGGGCCATAACAGTCTTCAACTCCGTTCTCTAGACTTGGCAAGGGGTGTCCAGAGCTCCACCTAACCCACAAGCTGCCTAGGATTGAAACACCATTTTCGTGGTTGGCCTTTTCACCACTTGACCTTCGGCTCGTAAATCGAGTAGTGCCCTTCTTAGGTTGATCTATGGTGTGATCTTGGAGGTGATCCACCTGTGCGAGGAACCTTTCCTTGATTAAATCCACAAGGACAATCAAGGCTGTCAGCCCTAATACCCTCTTCTGAGAAAACATTCGCTTATTCCCATGGCAATTTCTCATCACAGTCCCTTGCCATGAATTTTACCATCAATCACAAGCACTTGGAATAATCATCTAAACGACAATCAAATAATTAGTTGAACGTAAAATCTTTTAGGATGTTGTTTGATCAACCAACAAAACCAATTGTATTTCCAAACAATGAAAGAATAGACACGATAACATTTCCATCTGCATATTCCCTCTCCCTCTTGGGATCTAAGAGCAATACTATTCAAAATTTCACTTAACACTCCCTTCCTTTGGCTAGGGCATATGCTAAGTTTTTAAACACTATACAAGTCGTAAGTTCTACAGATCACTTACATTGAACGACAATCCAACATTCTTCCCAACAAGTATAAAAGTATTGGCCTTTCCTTTGACTTAGGGTTTCCTAACCCTTGAACTTCCACTTGCCTTTGAGGCCTAGAATTGTTGTTTGTATCTAGCCTCACTCTGAATTAGATTGATGAAGGTAGTAGTTATTAGATGGATCTCAAGGCATCTTAGTTTTAGTCCTTATGATCGTTGTTTGTGCTAACTACACACATATTCCAGATCCCAATCTATTAAATATGAGCTATCAGTTCATGATATTAGCAAGAGCTTGGGCAAAGATCTTCAGTTTCGAGGATGAATTTCCTTTAGGATAGATTGCTTACCATGCAAATCGTCAAGTGTGCAAGCTACAACATACCTTCAGTGTGGTGAAAAACATATATATTATTTACAAGAAAAGGGAGTCGACAATACCTTGGAATCTTATATGTTGCTTATGTTGTGTATGGATTTTAATGCATAGCAACTTGATGCAATTTACTTCTCTTGATACATGCAATTCGTAAACTCCATCTTGGAATATTTGAGATGAAATTTATGCGGCATAGTACAGGCTTAGCGTATCTCATGCGGAAATTAGGCAAGCATCTATCAATTTGGAAATACATTACTTACAACCAGTATTGTAGTTGGATTGGCAGTGATGCCCTTGCCCGAAGCTTTGTTGAGGATTGTGGGATTGCCATCTACGCGTGACATTTTTTGCTTGGGGGCCATTCTCGATCTTCCTCTCTTTTAGCCGCAACCCTTGTTGGAATCCCAATAGGCTCTTGCTCAAGTGGATGGCAAAAAGGGAGAGAAAGCTCATGGGATAGGGATAAAGTTCACAGGGAAGGGAAAGAGCGTGTGGTCACCCTCTAAGGAGGGGAAGAGAAGAAGAACCTTCTAGAAGGTTCTCTCTCTCTCTCTCTCTCTCTCTCTCTCTCTCTCTCTCTCTCTCTCTCTCTCTCTCTCTCTCTCTTTGCTAGCGTGTTGTTTAGTTCCCCCCTTCTTCCATTGCCATGCAAGGGATTTTATAGGGAGAAAGAGGGTATGTGATGGAGGCCCTCTTCTCCAAACCTGTGGGCAGCTAGAGTTGGCCTGCCGCCATGCAGTCGAGGTTGGGGGAAAATATAGTTGGGGTGAGGAGAGAGGTGGCACATGTGCATGCCTCCTACATCAACATCATCATCAATACCTACCTCGTCTTCGTCGTCGCCTTCTTCCTCCACGTCGTCATCATCTTCCTCCTCCCCATCGACATCATCATGCCATCTTCTTCTTCCTCCCCTCGCCACTTGTTCGGTGACAACAACAGGGGGGATAAAAAAATTGAACTAATTTTATTAAAATTGTAGGGGGGTTCCTATGCAGGGATATTAAAGAATCTGTCATGGTGGCTCCATGATCCAAGATGCACTTTCAAGAAGGCTCCATCTCCAAGCCTCAAGCTTTGAGCTCCATAGCCATACACAAGAAAGGAGAAGATAAGAAGAAGAATTTGAAGAGAGGAGAATAAGAGCTTCTCCAGTGTCGCTCACTCTCACACACACATAGTCTCTCTCTCTCTCTCTCTCTCTCTCTCACTCTCTCTCATACACGAATGAAGAAAGAGTAAGAAGTAAGAAGAGAGAAAGTTTGGCCATACACTAAGAATAAGCTTCTTCATTCACTTTTTGACTTTTATACATGCTCTATCTCCCCCTTGGGTGGCCATCCCCTTTTTGGTCAGCCTTTGTCCATTCATCCACTCTTTTTCCTCCTCCTCCTATTAGCATTGGCCTTAACCCGTGCCTCTAGTTACAACTTACACATGAGAGAACCTGGTGCTCTTTTACAAGATGAATTACAAGACGCCTGGCACTTATTTTGTAAAAATATTAATGTGCGTATTTCTCTTACATTTAGACTTTTTTTAACATTTTGTATCTTTAAATTTTCCTTGTTGAACCTTTGTCCTTCGTCTTCCTCTCTTGTCTTGAGATTGTTTTCCACTTCCAATTTACTAAGTTTTCTAGAGTTTTCCATCTTGGTCTTTTTAACAAAGATACCTTTTGAAGGACCAATAGTTATAAAAAATACTCTTTTATATTCTCACAAACATGCAATCAGATAACAACAAAGAGCAATGCCAAAAAAAAAAACACACACACCCATCCACCCATGCATTCATGCATGCGTGTATGTATGCATATTAATAAATAATAATAACTACAAAATAATCTCAAATATGTCTCTCTCATATGACATCACATCACATTAAAATAATTAACAAACTAAACTATACCAAACTAACCACTTGACAAATGAAACCAATAAATTAAACTATACCAAGCAAACTACACTAAGTAAATCAATAAACAATAAATAATTAAACTAACATAACTATGTACCAATGTGTTCAAAAGCATGATTATCTCCATGTTTCTTGGAGTGATTATTTGCATGATTAGCTCCATGTTTCTTTGGCCAAATACCTTAGCATTCCTTTGTGCTATTCCTATGTTCCTATTTAAAAAAAACAAATAGAATAAAGAAATAAACTATCATAGCAATGGAAGAAAAGAAGCAAAGAAGTAGAGAAGTAGAGAAGCAGAGAAGTAGAGAAGCAGAGAAGTAAGAAGACGAAGAAGAAGAAGAAGAAGAAGAAGAAGAAGAAGAAGAAGAAGAAGAAGAAGAAGAAGAAGAAGAAGAAGAAGAAAAGAGGAAGGATTGAGAGCGGAATTTAAAGCCTGTTAAAGTGGGAGAAAGAAGCGAATAGCAAATTTAAGGTAGAAATTGATCCTCGTCGGAAGAAGCAATAGAGATGGATTTGGCAATTTTTACGAGCTGCAGAAGACGGGATTTCAAAGCGATTTTGAAGAACACTTGCGGATTTTTCATAAATTTTTCGGATGCCAGATTGAGCTAGACAAGTAATTCATAGTTCAGGACCTCAAGACAAACTTGCAAAAATTTTCGGCACTCGAAACGGAGGCCGAACGGGCAAGATTTGAAAGGAGGGCAATGCCAAAAGGAAAAGGGCCAAAGTTAAGAAAACTTTGGGCGTGGACAATTGGGGGGTGGCCAAAGGCCCCTCTAAACAATCAAATTTTGTGGGGGCGTTTAAAAAAATGGCGGCATTTGCAAATTGACGCCCCCCTCCTGCACGTTGTTTTGGGGGCAGATGCCATGGTGGGGTTGCAAGTAAGCCATAGATCAGATCCTAGCAAAAGATTCTTCAATTTCCTCGCTCCCTATCGCCAGTGTTCACCTGCACAATGGCTGCCTAGTTGAAGAGCACAGAATTCACTATTTCTCTCTCCTCCTCCTCTCTCCTCTAAGAGGTTGATCATATGCAAAAAATCAAGAAGGAAGGGAGATAAAGGATGCTTGTCCGATGTGGACTCGATTGCTCCAAGATTGAAAGGAGGATAAGAGGAAATGTAGAGCATTATTGGGGAACTGATGATGGGTCCGTTGACTATCCGAAACCATTTCATAAAAAGTCACAACATGCAAATAAGCGATATGCTCAATTTTTACAAAGAAAATCTCATTATTTTGATGTTTGATGGATTTAATGATGTGTTCATGGAAAGAAAATTTGTCATGTTTGAAGTATGTTTGAGGGATGTACATGATAAAATGCAAAACCTGTAGTCCTACATAGTCGCAATTAATAATTAAAAACCCGAAATGTGTTTTAAATGAGAGAAAAAGAGGGTTTTTTCCATTTTGGATTGGGGAATGAAGTTCATATGAGATAAAAGTTTGAAAAAAACTAGTGTTTATGTAGTATGATCAATTAAGACACATAAATTAGAAAAAACACATTTTTATGAACAAATAAATGAGAAAAAATAAAAAAATAAGGGAAAAAATAGTATTTGAATCTAAAATTTTTAGGAAAAAATATATTTTATGTTCATGAACATATAACAAGGCTGAAGCATGAGGGTTAAGCCTTAGCCAAGCCTTGTTTCTATGTTAGAGTATATTTTTAATTATTTTTTACATGAAAAACTACATAAAAATAAACGTTACACCTACCCATCGAATGCAAGACCTAAACGGTAGTAGGGAAGAGGGATTGTGAAAGTGAGTGGTTATTAAAAATGTTTTAAATTTTGATTTGTTTGATTATGCAAAGCATATAGGCTAATTACTATTTAAATTTAGGAGAGACTAGTAGCACGAGGAGACTCGATGCTAGTCTCTAGCAACGCCGCAATTACGAGTAGCTTGGAAATCATTGAAGGATTGGTTGTACACCTCACATGCCTGGTTTTTTAAATCATAAAATGCTTGATCATGAGGTGTGTCGTCATCATCAATTGCATTATGCATATCACATGGTAACTCTTAGATGCATAGCAATTGAACCAATTACATGACCTACGAGAAGCTATGAGGAAACCCAAGCTGTAGGCTAGACACTCGAATATTTGGGAACTTGTCAAGTGAGGACATTTATATCCTATAATAGTTGAAATATATAAGAGTGAAGTGTATTCATATTATGTGCTTTATGCTAGGGCAGTGCATCTTGGGGCCAATCCTCGAGGTGTAGGAGAATTGCAGTGGGGCCACTGTATTTTGCTGGAGGGGTGCCTCCTTTATGTTGATATTACAATGGCATACTATATCAAGATGTTTGGGATATCCATCTCAGGAGTAAGGAAGGGAAATCATTGGATTACGTTTCACTACAAACGCAATATCTATTGAGATATTTGCAATCACACCTACTTCAGTCTCTTTGTGAGAAGCAGTGAGGGCTCATGACCAGAATCCCATATGCACAGTAGGAGAAAGTACCACCACTCAATTCCTATAAAGCATTGTACTTGCACTCTTTTTCTAATGCAATGATAGTACTCTTTTCTTTCAAGTAAAGTGTCATGTCACTATCAATACACGAGATTGTATTTATGAGTCCAAGTCTCAATCTTGGAACCTAATTCACTTATGTAACAATTTGTCATTGTCAAGTTCAATGTCTTCATGAGTTCCTTTTTCCTCTTTCAACCTCCATAGCTTCTGCATCTTCCATGCTCTAGATCCTGCATATTTTAACATGGTATCAGAGTTTAGTCAGGCATGGCACTGCTCCTCCACCTTCATTCTACTCTCATCTAGCTCAACTTGAGCTCAGTCCAGCTCAAGAGACCTCATCTCCCACTCCTTCTCCACTTGACCTTGTGGCAGCCATAGCTAGCAGTACCCTGCTTGCTCAAAGCTCTCATAACTTCCTATACCGGCCAAATCTTACCAAGCTTCCTTTTGGAGAAGTGGGTCGCCACTACTAATGGTTCTCTGTATCACATAAGATCCTGACATTGCCCTACCTGGAGCTCAGCATTGTCACTTCTGTTAGTTGCTGCCATAACCTTAGTCTGTGGCTTGTGCGACATACCCACCTTAGAGGAGATGGATCTCTAAATATAGAGCATATCTTCATGAACCCTCTTCTAGAAAAATCTTCCTCAACATTAAGCACTCCTCTGTGGCACATCATGCTATGATATTGGTCCATCTATGCTTCAGCATTGCTAAAGATTCGTCACGTTGTCAGAATCTACAACCTTACTAGTTGAAGGCTCTAATCCATCTCTGCGTAGCGCGATGTTAGTCGCCATCATAGGGCAATGATAGCCCTTGAAGTAAGCTTCATCTTCATATAATGTTTTATAAAAACGATCAAGTATAGCTCCCACAATCAAGAAAAAACCAGAGCTGGGTCAAAACCCTGATCTAGGAAGCCACAACCAAACTTCATCAAGCTCAAAATCCTCATCACTTTCTCTCTCCTGCCACCTGGACCAACCCATTGTCACTCAAATTTAAAGGTCCTAGCATCAAATCAAGAAGGGGAAGATTTGGATCTGAAAGATCTTGAAGGATTTTGCAGATTTGGAAAGATTTAAGGAAGAAACATAGTGTCCATTGATACTCATTTTAGTGCTCTAAGCACGTGTTTTTTGACACATCCCAACCAACTCTTCTGTTTCTTAAATTTGATAACTCTGAAGCTGATTTGCTGATGTTCCCGCAAGTTTAACATGGGCAAAGATTATCCAACTGCCCGTTTCAAAGGAGTCGGGTTTCATACTTGGCAGACCCGTATCAAACTCATCCTGATGAAGAAGGGCCTCTGGGCCATTACCACTGGAAAAGAAAAGAAGCCTCATGATGCGGATCTTGCTGTCACTTGGCAAAAGAACGATGATAAGGCTCATGCCATTATCAAACTGGATCTAGACAACAACTATATCCACCATGTGGATAATTGTGAGACCTCACAGGATACATGGAAGAGACTTGACACTTTGTTCAGTGCACAGTATAAATCATCAAAGTATGGTCTCCTGATTGAGTTTTCCAGGCTTGAAATGAAGTCAAGCACATCACTTGCCACACATCTAAATTACATGGAAGGACTTCTAACCCAACTTGCAGGAATCAATATTAAAATGGAAGAAGATGTTTGCATCGGTGTTCTACTTAAGAGTTTTCCTCCTGAATATAATAATGTATCAATAACTCTAATTAATATGCCAAACCTTGAACTTGTTGATATTCAGGCATCACTATTAGTGGTGTGCAGATCGGACGCTGTATGCTCACGTAGTGAATGCCAGAAGGTCCCCAAGAACAATGAACTCTACTTTTTGCACAAGTTACAAGGTAAAAAGCATGAACGACAAGAGCAAGAGGCCAATTGGGTGCAATCTCCCCCCATGCCTTGTGTGAGCGCTTCACAAAGCATGTATTTTATGTATATTTCATCTTCATGCTCAATAATAGCCCAATTTACAAAAATATAACAAGCTTTTAGCTTTTGAGTTTGCTTTTACAAAAATAGGAATAAAGCTAATGGACGGTGCCCAAAGAGTCTAGCACGCCCAATACAATGTCCAAATAGAAATAACATAACCGTGCGCAAGGGCGCATACAAAATAATAATAAATAATCGATGCCTCAATAGACATGACAAAATATAGGCGTGGCGCCTATCATAATATAATCCATAGATCAAATACTCGCTATCCACCAATGCTTTCCTCTGCCACTGCTGCTATCTCTACACATCAACTGAAGCATTCACAATCGTTAGTAAAATAATACAATTAAACCGACAAAAGTGAATATGTAGCAGTCTTCAGCTACATAAATAAATCAACTGGTTAGAAATAAATCCTAACCTTACTTTATTACGAGTGCGCACTCTAAACTCATAAACGTTTATTAATTTAATATGCATTTTGCGAAATCACCCGCTATGGAATCACCCATGTACACACTAAATTAATGAAACGCCCGAAAAGGACAGGCGTCCCCATCAACTTCTCGCACAAAGAATCCACTTTGTGTATGAGCCCCGGTCATCAAAGTTTACGAAATCCACCGTAAAACCTCATGGAATCCACCGTGGCACGGAATCCATCGTGAAATATGCCTCCTTTTTTAGGATTTGCATACAGTTGATTTTCTTTCAATAACTGAAAAACCAATGACAAATGCTCATAATGTTCTTTCTCATTTTGACTAAACACCAAAATATCATCAAAGAAGACAATTACACAATACTGATATTTCAGAAATATACGGTTCATCATTCTACTAAACGTAGCAGGTGCATTAGTCAATCCAAATGGCATGACTAAAAATTCGTAATGACCAAACTGTGTTCTAAATGCAGTCTTGAATATGTCAGACTTATCTAGTCTCACCTGATGATAACCAGACTTAAGGTCAATTTTACTAAATATAGCAGATCCTTGCAGTTTGTCCATAAGGTCATCAACTCTAGGAATAGGATACCTATTCTTTACAGTGATCTTATTTAAAGCTCGATAGTCAATGCACATACGATATGTATTATTCTTTTTCTTGACTAACAGAACATGTGCACCGAATGGAGAACTGCTAGGTCGAATCAATCCTCTATTTAGTAATTCTTCAACTTGACTCTGGATTTCGTTTTGCTCTATCTGGTTATGCCTATATGGTGCTTTGCAAGGTGGTTGTGTGCAAGGGATCATATCTATCTTATGGTCTTCTGGACGTGAAGGAGGTAAACCAGGTGGTAGGTCTTCTGCAAAACAGTCCTTAAAATATGCAAGAAATTCTTTATGCCTAGGGTGCATATGACTTTCTTTTACTTGCAATTCATTCACCCAGATGAGATAGGATTTACTACTCTTGCGTAATGCACGTTTAGCTTGAGTATGCGAAAGCAATGGAAAAACATTAGATGCATGCATACCATATAATGTAATAGATTTTCCTTGAAAATTAATATTCATTGTGTGTGTGGAATAATCTATATCTGGATTATGCTGGTGACGCCAAGGCATACCTAAAATAATGTCACTCGACTGTAATGGAACAACTAGAAAATTTCTTCTTTCAGTGTATTGACCAATTTGAATTTCTAAGTCTTGGACTTCCTGTGTACCATTATACCTAGTGCCTAAGAATGCAACTTTTATGCGATAATGTGTAGGTACAGTCTGTAATTTCAATTCTTTTACCAATTTTGCTGAAATAAAATCATGAGTACTACCGTCATAATGCAAAATAGTCTTTTCCTTTCCATGCACCAAACATTTCATAGTCAATAATGAATGTGGAGTAGGCATACCTGGTAAAGTATCGGAAGTAGTAGTAGTGTCGTCCTCATCTTCAGTGAAATCAGGCATATCTTCATGTTCGTCTTCGTCCATTGCTCCAAGGTAGTTGATATTGGCAGATGGCTTCTTTGAATGACAATTTGCTGCTAAATGTCCAGGCTGGTGGCATTTATAGCATACTATTGGCTTGGCTTTGGTTACATTATTTGCAATGGCGGGAAGTCTAGGTACATTAGGATTTGGCTGTGGAATAGGCTTAGGGTTTTGATTGACATTGGATGGTAATGTAGGTGGTTTTGCCCAATTTTTGCGGAAAGATGATGAAGAGAAACGACCTGGATTAAATCTTCTAAAATTGGAATTGAATTGTTTAGATCCATAATTACCATTGGCTTGGAATTGCTGTGGTCGTCTGTCTCTACCTCGTAGCTTATCTTCAGTGTCGTGAGCTAGTGAAATAGCGTCTTCAAGGGTAGCAGGCTTGAACATGTTAACTTCAGCGTAGTAATACCCAAGAAGTCCAGACATATACTTCCGCTTGTGTGTCGCTTCAGGTACATCTTCAAGCATGCGTAGCTGGAGTAGTGCATTCCAAAAACGCTCTGTATACTGAGGTATAGGCTCACGATCCCGCTGCTGGAGAAGATCCCATTGCTTAATAGCTTTCTCATGAAATTGTGGTGGAAGGAAATTCTGCATGAACTTCTTCTTGAAATCTTTCCAAGTAGCAGGACAATCTATGCTCTTTGTGTACTACAGTCTACCAAAGAGATGCTCTGTCTACTAAATGATTTGTAACACACTTGATTTTATCTTTTTCTGCATAGGTTTCCTCATGGAAATAGTCATCAAACTGACTAATGAATGCTAGAACAGTCTTTTCTTCTCGTATGCCATTGAAAGTACGGAATTTGAAACTTCTTTTACTTATCTTTGATTCCTTGCGAATGGTTTGAGCTTCGAGAGTTGCGTCGATGGTACGTCGAATCAGATCTTCAGCTTGAGGTTCTTCTTTGTCGGTAGACGCTGTTTGTAAATTTGCCAGTTGAGCTTGCAATGCTTGCCTAGCCCTTCGTTCTTCTTCCAATTGCATCATGATTAAGTCCAGCTTTTGCTCCATCGTAGGCTCAGGTAGGTCGCCTTCAGCCATAAGATCATCCATATGTGGTTCCGTCATCCTGTAAAACTCAAAAAAACCTTTCTCACTCAAAATCAGGTTAGCGGGATGAGTGTAGCTCAAGTTGAGGGTTACAAGGCTTATGTATTTTTGGGTATAGCTTTCTCAATCTTCAAAAAATCTGCGATTTTTCCTTCTTCGTATGCTGAAAATGCTTCAGCAAACCTGCGTATGGGTAGAGTACCTTCCAATGAACAACTTTGCAGTTCGGAGTTTCTGCGCAGGAACAGTCCTTCTAGGAGTTTTGAGCACAAGTCAGTTCTGACTCCAGTTGACTTATCTGACTTGCAGAGTTGCAGACTTATGTGACTTGCAGAGTTGTAGACTTATATGACTTGCAGAACTTGATTAGGAAATACTTACAGAACTTGACTTTGTTGGGTGTGACCTGAAGTTTATGACTTGCAGGGTTGATAACTTAGGTAGCTAAGCTTAATGAATTAAGCTTAAGCTTAATAAGAATGAAAACGGCGCAGATCGTGGGGGGGGGGCCATTTTTCAGCCATCGCGCAAATCTCGGAGGTCTTCCGATACCTCGCTGACGAATTTTGAAGCTTTTAAAGCTTCCTAAAGCTTTTAAGCTTCACTACTAAGCTTTTGAAAAGAATTAGCTATGGAGATTGTAAAGCTTATCTCTGGTTGTCCACGACTTGTTGAAGGAGATGTAGGAGTGGTCCTCCGCCTGTATAGCCCGGTCCTTTGCGATCAAATGGCAGAAACAGGGGTTTTTGATCGCCAGAAGTCTACCTGTATCGACGGTTCACGACGAGATTGACCGTAGAGCCCGATCGTTCCAGGAGCTCCGCCTTCGCACGAGATGGGTAGCGATTGGAAGCTCTTGATCTCAGTTCCGCTCTGATACCACTGGTGCGCAGATCGGACGCTATATGCTCGCGTAGTGAATGCCAGAAGGTCCCCAAGAACAATGAACTCTACCTTTTGCACAAGTTACAAGGTAAAAAGCATGAACGACAAGAGCAAGAGGCCAATTGGGTGCAATCTCCCCCCATGCCTTGTGTGAGCGCTTCACAAAGCATGTATTTTATGTATATTTCATCTTCATGCTCAATAATAGCCCAATTTACAAAAATATAACAAGCTTTTAGCTTTTGAGTTTGCTTTTACAAAAATAGGAATAACGCTAATGGACGGTGCCCAAAGAGTCTAGCACGCCCAATACAATGTCCAAATAGAAATAACATAACCGTGCGCAAGGGCGCATACAAAATAATAATAAATAATCGATGCCTCAATAGACATGACAAAATATAGGCGTGGCGCCTATCAGAATATAATCCATAGATCGAATACTCGCTATCCACCAATGCTTTCCTCCGCCACTGCTGCTATCTCT
The DNA here is from genome assembly GCF_053477565.2 of Lygodium microphyllum. NCBI lineage: Eukaryota > Viridiplantae > Streptophyta > Polypodiopsida > Schizaeales > Lygodiaceae > Lygodium > Lygodium microphyllum. The sequence goes on from NC_141147.1 coordinate 61,830,787, forward strand.
ACACATCAATTGAAGCATTCACAATCGTTAGTAAAATAATACAATTAAACCGACAAAAGTGAATACGTAGCAGTCTTCAGCTACATAAATAAATCAACTGGTTAGAAATAAATCCTAACCTTAATTTATTACGAGTGCGCACTCTAAACTCATAAACGTTTATTAATTTAATATGCATTTTGTGGAATCACCCGCTATGGAATCACCCATGTACACACTAAATTAATGAAACGCCCGAAAAGGACAGGCGTCCCCATCAACTTCTCACACAAAGAATCCACTTTGTGTATGAGCCCCGGTCATCAAAGTTTACGGAATCCACCATAAAACCTCACGGAATCCACCGTGGCACGGAATCCACCGTGAAATATGCCTCCTGGCATCAGTTAGAGGAGGAAAAGAAGCTAAAAACTAAGGAAGAACCAAGCACCTCTAGAGATGAACATGCATTATATGTTGGCAATAGGTACAAAGGCAAGAAGGATCAGCTCTTCTATGACTTTTGCAAAAGGACCGGACACACCAAGAAGTTCTGCCCACGACAGAAAGAGGTCCCAAAAGGCCTATCTATTTTTAGTCAAAGAAGAAGAAGAAAATGGAGTGAAGGAAGAAGAAGAAGAAGAAGACCACCAGGAGAAGGACAAACCTCATCAGTCCTTCTATTCAGATACACTTTTTTAGTTTTGTATTTCCTAGCCCTAATGCCTCAAACAAAAACTTGTAAACTCCTTAGTTATCCTTGTACTATAGCCTCTGTACACTTTGTGAGGCCAGTGCTACAGCCTCTGGATGTCCATCATGTTTGTGGTACCCACACTTAGCCTTTTCTGTGATAGCCTCTGGTGTTTTGCCATGTTTATGGTGTGCCCACACTTTTGCAGGTGTTGCTTTCACTAAAGCCTCTATATGCTTTGTACTTCTCATTGTGATTGAGGAGGGGTGTTGAGATATTTGCAATCACACCTACTTCAGTCCCTTTGTGAGAAGCAATGAAGGCTCATGACCAGAATCCCATATGCACAGTAGGAGAAAGTACCACCACTCAATTTCTATAAATCATTGTACTTGCACTCTTTTTCTAATGCAATGATAGTACTCTTTTCTTTCCAATAAAGTGCCATGTCACTATCAATACACAAGATTGTGCTCATGAGTCCAAGTCTCAATCTTGGAACCTAATTCACTTGTGTAATAATTTGTCCTTGTCAAGTTCAATGTCTTCATGTGTTCCTTTTTCCTCTTTCAATCTCCATATCTTCCGCATCTGCCATGCTCTAGATCGTGCATATTTTAACAATATCTATAGTAGTGATTAGGGCATTGTGTCCCTTAGACGCTCCTGGTCGAGGCCGTGTGGGGTTATCTTGTGAGTATTAGAGAGACCCGAGTAGTGCCTATAGCTAGTGTCAGGCCCATTTTAGGTCTTGATAGGTGATACATTTTCTGGGAGTTGCTAATAAGTGGCGGTTTGGTACCTTGGTGGATTGGGACCTATTTTGTAGTGTATGCCAAAAATTAGTGAGCTAGACTCACAAGACCATCAAGCGAAGCTCCAAAAGCAAGAAAGGACTGAACGAGCTAGATGGCAGGCAGAGATAAATAGAAGATACTCTTGCTGCAAAGGAGTGGCTCAATATCTTTGCAAGGGCGGGGCATTAATAACCTCAGTTCGGCGCATAGTCTGCTAGGGGGAGGAAGCTCTAGTCCTTCCCCCCCCCCCCCCCCAAATCAGTCCCTCCACTTCGATTGGAGCTATAGTCTCGTTTGTTCAAACCCTGTAGTGAACTCGGTTGCTATCATGGTAGCACAACATATTGCTATACCTACTGAAACGGTAGATTTGTCAACTTTGGGATTTCCTCTAGCCATCTTTAATGGGCGGAAGAAGACGCAGAACTGCACATTAATAAGTTCCAGAAATTGATGTTTAACTGTTGAATTCAAGATGAAGGACACTTAATGATGTTCTTCAATATGGCTTTGAAAGGACGCGTCGTAGTGTGGTATCATAGCCTAGAGGCTAGAACCATAACCACAATCGATTTTTTCTTTGCGGCCTTTTGAAGGAAGTTTACCCCTGAAAGGGGAGGTTAGTATTGGCTAGTGTTCTTAATATTACATGTCAAGAACCTCACGAGAATTTCCATGGGTATACCAAGCAAGTGAAGGAGGTTTTTTGAAAATCACAAACCTATATCCCTATTCTAGCTCTACCTTATTGCAATACTTTCTAAATGGGTCAGACTTTAACATTCAAGTGCAATTGAGTAGTGTCGCTCTTGCTGACATTGATACGGCCATAACACGAGGAGCAGAAGAGGTAGAATCGTGATTACAAGTGGCTTATGCCTCTAGGTCAATTCGAGTTTGGGGTTTGGAAATGCTTTAGTGCTAACAAACGGAGGTCAAGAGATGCCCGTGAGTTCTGCTAATGGGAGAGGAAACATAATCTTGAATGTGCCCATGTTGCCAGCTCCTCCTAGTGTGACCATGCTGATGATGAATCAAATGGCTCCACCGACTATTGCAAGCCCAATGATAAATCCTACCGTTGTTCCATGGAATCAACAACCAATCCCTAATTAAGTGGTTAGGCCAATAGAACCATAGGTGGATGATCATGGCTATGATTCAAGTGCCTCGAATGTCCTTAGCGAAGTTAAGGATATGATAAAGCACTATATTGACATGATTAGTGAACAATATAGTTGATGTTAATTTCCTTAAGAAGCAGTAGAATTTGATGGGGAGTCCATGCCCTAAAGAGGGTGGCCATCAAGATTTAGTTGTAAATGGTGTGATGGTCAACATTTCCCTAGGAATTATCCAAATGTCAAATGTGACATATGTGGGAAGTCAGACCATTTAGCCAGTACCTGTTGGATTAAGATTAGCTCTCTCTAGCAAGGAAGTAAATAGCCATGTCCAGTTAATCATCGAGTGCAAATCTTCTTAAGGTAAGAATAAGTTTGAACAAGTGTTTTACTCTACTAGTAGAGGTAGAGATCATGTCAAAGGCCAAGGTGGTAGCCATGTTCAAAGTTATGATGTATAGCAAAATAGAGGAGGAAAATATTGAGGAAGGGAGAGCCAAAGAGGCTAATTTGTAGACCTAGGGAGTCTATCTATAAAAAAATCATCTATATAGCATGCGTTCAAAGAAAGGATATTAAGAAATACCCTTTCTTTACATGCTATAAGGCCTTAAATACTCTTTCTTTACATGCTCTCTCTAGCAAGGAAGTAAATAGCCATGCCCAGTTAATCATCGAGTGCAAATCTTCTTAATGTAAGAATAAGTTTGAACAAGTGTTTTACTCTACTAGTAGAGGTAGAGATCATGTCAAAGGCCAAGGTGGTAGAGCCATGTTCAAAGTTATGATGTATAGCAAAATAGAGGAGGAAAATCTTGAGGAAGGGAGAGCCAAAGAGGCTAATTTGTAGACCTAGGGAGTCTACCTATAAAAAAATCATCTATATAGCATGCGTTCAAAGAAAGGATATTAAGAAATACCCTTTCTTTACATGCTATAAGGCCTTAAAATGACCCCTTTTACTTTACTAAACTTACGATTTTTTTTCAAATTGTAATTAAAAAATCCATTTTGTACATATAATCATGTAAACTTTACTAAATATAATACCATTTCTTTTGAATTCATGTAGTATCTTACATGTTCTATAAGAGGTGGACTCCTCGAGGTTGTAGATTCTAATAGGTAACAAAAATCTAGTGATAGCATAGAGTGGGGGCATTGTGGTAAACAAGAACATATTTCTAGAACTTGCTTTAAAAAGAAGGCTAAAATTTAAAATAAAAAAAGTAGAAAGGTAATTATGTATCTAGTAGAGCAGAAATAACGATGCTCGGGGAAGTTACTATATGTATATCCTCTATATCAAGTGCATTCAAGACTTATTTATAAATATCATTATCTATGAATTTTTTCTAAATAATACATAACCCTTTTCTATTAAATCTATAAATAACCCTTTTATATTACACCCTTCTATATATAAAAAATATATAAAAATGGTATTTTAAAAATACCTTATTTTGAATCCATGTGATGCACACATATATTCATGAGAGTAAGTTACTCGAGTAACGATGACAAAAGTGAACCATTATTTGTTATGCAGCACTTTATAAATACAATGATAACTGATAGTTTATCAAAGAATAATATATGATATGTAGATTTGTGTATCTCTAACCACATGACTTATCATAGAGAGTGGTTTAGAGAGATGCACAATTGAGACTCTCCATGTTATGTGGAGTTAGGGGATGATACAAGTCAATCCATTACTCATGTTGAAAATTACTCTTTGAGTATGTAGGATGGTAAAACTAAGTACTTGGTTGATGTGCTGCATGTACCAAATATTACAAAAAAAATTGTTTCTATTAGTTAGACAGTAGAATAGGGATTGCAAATTTAGTTCACATCTGATGGTTATTATGTAGAAGATCCTAAAAATGATTGCAAGAGCTGATCACAAAAGGAAAACATGCTAGCAGATTGTTTGCACTTGATGTAAGTTTTCTTAAAATGGATGCTACCATGTTTGCATAAGGTTCAAATTTTTGTGGCTAATATCAAAATTTGACATTCAATAATCGATCATGTGAATGTGCAACGACTAAAAAACATATGATCAAAATATATTGTGGATAGTTTGCTTAAGTTTAGAGTTGTTGGGATGCACAAAGTATATGAAGAATGTGAATTTGGAAAGCAAGCAAGGCATGCATTTCCACATGAAAAGCATATATACAAGAAGCCACTTGAATTGATATATTTAGATGTATGAGATCCTACAAAGATTGTAACTTTAAGTGGTTGTAAGTATTATATTTTCTTCATTAATGATCATACTCACAAAATATGGGCTTACTTTATGCATGGAAAAGTGAGGTACTCACTCACTTCCTTTAAGGTTTTGATTGAAAGGCATGGTTGCATATAAAATGCCTAAGGTCAGATGAAAGGGAAAAATATCTCTTTAATGAGTTTTCTGATTTATTTATAGAAAAATGGTATATGGAGGCAATATATATGTAGATATACTCCACACCAAAATAGAGTTATTGAGTGTAAAAATAGGCATATTATAGAGGTGGCTTGTGCACTGATGTATTGCTTATATGCATATTCTTGATGAGTTGCACATTAAATTAGATCCCAAAGCAAAAATTTGTGGAATATTCTCTTGAGCACAAAGGATATAGATGCTATAACCATAGTTCTATTGATAGAACCTTGGAATGGTAGATTGAGGTGACACCTTACTCCACCAATACATTAGAGATGTCAAGAAATGGTAAAGAGGAAGTTGAGTACTTACCTATTATGATAGATGTATCATTAGGTTTCTCTCATGTTGATGTTGATTTAGATGGCTTTGAGCAAAGCTTGAATGAGGAGTTTGGGATTTTACCTATTAAAACACATGGTGTGCAAAAGACACAAGAACATACTAAATCATTTGGGAGTGATCCACATCTGTGTAGATTAAATAAAGTAAGAAATCCAACATAATGATTGACATATGATAGCTATAGAGCTCATCACTATGCACACATAGATAAGGTTGTGCAGGATGTGGAATCCACTTGTTTTATGGGATATAATGGGTAATTACTATTGGGATTGTCCTGTGGATGAATAAATGGCTACGCTTAAGAAGAATGACGCATGGGAGTTAGAGTCTTTACCTAAAGGCAATAAAGCTATTGGTGGTGACTGCAAATGGGTTTCCAAGGTCAAATGGATCTATTGAGTGCTATAAGGCATGATTGGTTGTGAAAGGATATGCCTAGACTCATGGTATTGATTATGAGAAGTCTTTTCCTCTAGTGCTTGAAATGGACATAGCAATGGTTGTATTAGAAAACTACTCACAATACATACAATCTATAACTTGTTTGCAAATACCCTCTCTATCGATTATATTATTATAACATAGCCTCTCTTATGATGAGGCCATGCTGAAAGATGATAGTCACTCATGATGGGATAGATCTATGCAATCAAAATTTGACTCCTTACAAACTAACCATGTGTGGGATTTGGTCCCTTGGCCTAGTGGCAAGAAGGCATTGCCATGCAAGTAGATATATAAGCTAAAAAGTATCCCTGGACATCCAAGCCCACTTACAATGCCATATTGGTGACTAAGGTTTCAAGTACGAATATGATGTTGAATTCAATGAAGTATTTTCTCTTGTGGTCAAAATGATAACCCTACCGCTAGTATTGGTTACTTATGTAGATATGGAGCTTTATCAGATGGATGTAAAGATGGTTATTTTTTACATGCGGACTTGCATGATGAGATCTATATGCAGTACCCTAAGGGCTTTGAAGAAAAAGGAAAAGAATACCTAGTGCATAAGTTGAGAAATATCATTTATGGCCTTAAGTAGGAACCCAAGGAATGGTACCACAAGTTTGACGCTTTTATGCATTCACAACGATATAGTTATCGTGCTATGGATCCGTGTTTGTATAGAAGAAGGCCCATGATGATAGAATTATGATTTTGATACTCTATGTGGATGATACGCTTATTACTGGTGGAAGAGCTCATGATGAGATGGGTGCCTTGAAAACTCAACTTAAGAATATCTTTGAGATGAAGGAAATGGGATAGGACTTGCATATTCTTGGGATATGCATCATGTACAATTGCTCAAAGGGACTTCTTTATGTGTCCTAGAAGGATTATATTCAGAAATTCCTTGAGCAGTTTCATATGCAAGATGGTAAGCCTATTGGGTTTCCTCTACCTTCTCATGTGAAGGTTAGTCAAACAAATTGTATGTAGTTTGATGAGTAGAAGGCCGAGATGGCCAAGATCCCTTATGCCTCCGTCATGGGCAATTTGATGTATGCCATGATAGCCACTCATCCTGACATAACATGTGTAGTAGGTTTGAGTTGTGACATGCTATATGGCTACACCTAGCAAATGGAATTGGGATACCGTCGAGGGTATCATGAGATACTTGAAGGGAACAACAACTATGTACATATGTTATGGTGGCCAAGATACAAGAGTCATGGGGTACACTAACTCTGATTATGTAGGACATACAAATAGTAGGAAGTCCACCTCTGGCTATATCTTTATTTTTATTGGAGGTGCTATTTCTTAGATGTCTAGGATGAAAAAATGCATGGCTCTCTCCACTAACAAGGCCAAGTATATGGTATCCACTAATGCTTCAAGGAGGCTCTCTAGTTAGGCCATTTGGTGGCAAACCTATGTTGAGGTGCATTATCACTTCATCAAATAGGTCTTTGACCCGAGGGTTCCACTAGGGTTTACCATATGGTACCACGTGAGTGTAAGGGAGGGGGTTATTTAAGGGAAGGAATGTACATTTTATAAGGTAAGGTCCCATAAACAGGGGGTAGATAAGGGGTATTTTCATATATTTCTTGCACGCAAGTGATGTCTCCTTATTACTACTAGTGAATCCCCTGTGGTCTTTGAGGATATGCCTATTGACCTTTTCAAGATCTCAACTGATCAAACTTCTACATATTTGCTTACAAAAAGTCTCTCAGTAGAGCATTTTGCCTTAGGAAGTTGATGGGAATTGGATGAGATGACATATTTTCTCATCCTGTTGTACTAATGTACATTTGTGCTTTGTTACTTTTTTTTCTTATTCTCTCCTCACTAGGGGCAAATTTTCCTTTAAGTTGGAGGTTGTTGGGGATAAAGGTGCATATACTGCCTAGCCGCATGTGTTTACTACATGAACAATATCTACACTCTTGTACACTGCAGGTGTGATAAGCACTGATCATCACTGTCACTTCATTATTTATTTATTTTAGTGACATTTGAATAAAGAGAAGGCTAGTCACACATTGTGACTATTGGAGTTCTCGCATCTTGTGTGTGTCTCTCTCTCTTGCTCTTACTCCTTCCACCATAGCTCTTGCTTTTGATCGCATGCTTCCACTCTAGGCTCACTCCCTTCACATAGTAAATGCTAGCTCATGTAGAGCTTCATATCTCAATACTCCCACTCAAGCTTAGTATGAATTTGTGAAACTTAAGTATAGTCCTAAAGTGTTAAAATTTCTTAGCTCCCAAGGCCTTGGTGAAAATGTCAGCAGCTTAATCCTCTACGCTAACATAAACTAAGTTAATATCACCTACTAGAACTTGCTCCCAAATGAAATGGTAATGGACCTTTATGTGTTTAGTCTATGCATGATACACTAGGTTTCTGGGCAAGGGCAATTGAATGCTACTAAGATTTATCACAGTAGATGATAATCTTCTTATCCACTTGCATCCCCAAATCACCAAGTAGCTTGCATACCAAGCTACCTCACATACTGCAATTGTAGCATCTCTATACTCTACCTTTGTACTAGACAAGGTAATTATCAACTATTTCTTGTTGGTCCAAGTAATAGCAGCACTATCAAAGGAAAATATAAAACCACTCATAGACCTCCTATTTGTAATCAATTATACCATACTTCTTCAATATATCCAATGCATATTGACTCTATGATAATGATATACCCTCTAGAGTCTTGATTATCTATATACTAGGAAAATAATACAGCTCTTTCAAATCCTTTATCTCAAATTCAATATTGAGTATACCCTTCGCATGTCAATCTCTATCTCACTATCACTCACAATGATTAAATTATCCACATATGTTAGTAATTATCACAATACTTCCATCAGTCTCATATACATTAGTCTATGCTCTACAAAATCAAATGTTGACAAGATATTCTACTATCCTATCATGCTATACTTTGGGTGCTTGCTTCAACCCATACAAGGTCTTACAAAGCTTGCATATATAATCTAGATAACTCTCATCCACATAACCAGGTGGCTACTCCACATAAACTTTCTCTTATAACTCCCCATGAAAGCATTCTTAACATCCATTTGATGCATGATTCAAAAGATTTCTTGATTTATTTTTGTGCACATCTTTGAAGGGTTGTATAAAATTTTCTTGCTATTTGGTACTTAGTTGTTTCATAATGAGTGAGAACAATGAAAATCCAATTACTGAGAAGCTAGACAAGAATACCTACCTATGATGGAAGTTTTGTACAATGAACTTCCTTATTGGAAAATGCCTCTTCCAGTCTGTTTCAGGCAAAGAAAAGAAACTAGAGCAAAGTAATCCTACAACTACAGAAGAATTAAAGACATGGAAAGAATGGAATGTAAAAGACAAAAATGTAATATATTGGGTATCTGCAGAGTCATTGATAATACTATGCTGGGCACATTAAAAATACAAAAACTTTGCATGTAGCTTGGGACAATCTTTGAGAATATATTTTTTAGTAATTACAAATGCACAAAAGATTCAATTCAAGTAAGAGTTGAATATCTTAAATAAATGAAAGATATCTATAAATGAGTACATTTTGAAGATGGAAAGCATTGCTGATGTCTTAGAAGCTATTTTGGTGCAATGCATAATGATGATGATTTAGTTTTATCTACTTTGGGTGGCCTTAAAAATAAGATTAAGGCTTAGAAATCATTTGTTAGTTTTGTGTATGTATAGAAGCCATTTCCAAATTTTGATGAGTTGATCTCTATCATGATCATTGAAGAGATCAACATACACATTGAATGATATGAAAGAAGTGGTGAAGAGTGCCAACCATTTTACTCAAGTTGAGGAAGGGGATGGGGAAGATTCTCCTGAAGAGGCCGTGGTATGGGATATGCTAGTGGTAATCAACAAAATATGTTAAACCAACAGTTTAGTGACATGCAAATTTTGGGAGACCATGGTAATTCTAGATGCAAGGAGAACTCTAGAGGAAGAGGTGGATGGAAAAATAGAGGTTTTCATGATTTTGGAATTGTTTATCATTACTACAGAAGAATAGGTCATATTTCATCCCATTGTTTGGATAAGAAGGATGACATTTGCAATGGCAAGTTGTAGCGTAATCAGGTCCAAACACCATTATCACATAGTAAAGGATGGTTATACTTAGAGCCAACATAGGTGGACATCGATATCCTAATCTATAGTCATTGTTCATTGTATAGAGTTTGACATACTTAAAGCAATGAAAACATATATCAAGATGCACAATGAAGGAAATACCCAAATGTATATTGCTAAATGAAATAGTAAAACAACCTTAGTAGAGATAGAAATGATAATGATTGAATACCTAGAAATAATCTATGGAGAGATAACAATATCTCATATACTCAAGAAAACTAGTGATATATACACAATGGTAGTACTAGTGCCAAAATTTGTGACTCAAGACATACAAAAAATACAAATTTGCTATTGTGGTAGCACTCAAGATGCTAGTCAAAGGACTAGTCAAAGAGACACATAGAAAAATATAACAATTGAGTTTTTGATCCCTCGATCCTCTCGCAAACCTTTGACTTGAACAAGTCTCTTCCTTATATAGCTTGCTACCTATTGCAATATTCCCTCTACCCATATGCCATGATGATGGTGTTTATTGCTAATACACCCATTACCTTATAAATGTGTCAATGGGCCTCACTTTAAATATTGCTACGACTACCACCTTTATATGGTGGATTTTGACCCATACAATTACTCTTTTTGATGTCATGGTCATCCTCTAGGTCAGGCATATTATCATGCTAGATTTGGTCTTAGTGTGGAGGTGGGGCAAGGAGGGCTAGAGGAGGGATGGGAGGCAGTAAGGGGTGAGGTGAGTTGGGGTTGGAGAGAGGCCAGAGTTGGGGTGTTGGTAGGCTAGAAGATTGAGGTCATAGTGGGGAGAATGGATTGTATTAGAGGTGGTATTGTTGTAGCCATAGGTCAATTTGGATCAAAAGGAAAAACTACAAGGCATCGTGGAAGAAGAGTTCAACCATGAGCTTTTCTAAGTAGATGGCTATGAGTATGGAGGATAAAACACAAATATAAGATTCATGAAGACATATACTTAGAGAGACACACTATTACACAAGTGAATTAGGTTCCAAGATTGAAGCTTGGATTCATAAACACAATCTTGTGTATGTGGACAATGACACTTGACTGAAAGGACAAAAATACTATGACATTTTTTTTAAATGTTAGGCAAGTACAATGCTTTATAGTTGTAGGATAGTTGCACTCTCCCTCATTGTGCCTATGGGATTCATGCACCTCTTCCTAGACTGCTTGCATTTCCCTTGACATCTAGAGGCTGTAACAGGACCTTCATAGAGTGTATAGAGGTTGTAGTGCTAAAAGTTACATGAGGATTTTTACAAAGCTTATGAAAGGAACATTAGGAAAAGGTTATACAAGGCTTTAAAAAAGTCTATTAGAGTAGTGTGAATAGAGGACTGGTGAGTCTTGCCCTTCTGATTTTGATTATCTTCTTCTTCTTCTACTACTTAATCTTCATTATCTTTTTCCTTCACAGTTGCAAGAGGTAGGCCTTCTGAGATATCCTCCTGGCATGATGGAAAATTTCAATATGTTCGGTCCTTCTGCAGAAGTCACAACTAGTTAGTCCTTTTTGCCTTTTGTAATTGTTAGTGACATATAATACTTGTTCATCCTTAGAAGTACTTGGCTTTTCTTTATTTTTTATATTCTTTTCTTCTTCTAATAGAGAGGCCTAAATGTCAATAAGTTTAGGATTTGGCATATTGATTAAAGTAGTGGAGAGATTATCATAGTGTGGAGGCAAGCTTTTTAACAAAACACCAATGCATACATCTTTATGCATTTTAATGTTGATCCTTGCAAGATGGGTTAAGAGACTTTTCATATAATTCAAATGTATTGTAAGAGATGTGTTAGGTTTCATGTCTAGTCTAAAAAATTCAATTAATAAACCATACTTTGAAGACTTTGATTGTGCACCAAACATAGTATCCAATCTTTTCCAAGTGTCATGGGACGTGTTACAGGTATCCACATGGTGGATATAGCTATAATCCAACTCAATATTTATGATGACTTGAGCTTTTTCATCACTTTTTTGCCAAGTTGCTACAAGAGCAACATCTTGGGGCTTCTCCTCCTGAACACTGGTAATCGCCCAAAAGCCCTTCTTCATCAAGATAAGCTTTATCTGTGTTTGCTAGGTGTGAAACCCAACTCCTTTTAAAGCAACATATTGGAGAGTCTTTGCCTATACTGGAGTGATAATAGTAAATCAGCACCAAAATTCTCAAAAATGAGTTGACTTTGGATGTAGAGACACAAGCACTTGCAATGTAGTATCAAGAGATTCTAGTTTGTTGTTGCTTCAACCTTTCAATCTTTACAAATCTTCCTCTCCTTGCTTGTTTGATGCCCAAATGTTTGCTAGAACTAAGTAGAAACTCAGGTTAGAGTGACAAAAATTCTAGTAGGCTTGGAGGAGTGAGAAAATGATGGGATTTTTGAGCTTGAAGTTGAAGGAGCTATGGTGGATTCGGGTTAGCAAGTTAGGAAACTAGTTTTTTTAATGTAGTAGCTCGTAGAGTAGATCATCTGGTGAAATATTTTAGGTGAAGGAATATTATAAGGAAATCTTAAATCACTCTAAGGCCACAAGGTCAATCGCATCGCGTATAGAGAGATCATGCCATAAGATCAAGACATGCGTAGATATGGCAGCAACCTTAAATCCTGACAATGCTGAGCTATAAGGTACTCAATGTTGAGGTGTAAAGTAATAGAAAGTTTCCCCTTGAGTGGAATAAGAGGTCCATAGAAGAAATTATGTCAATACATGGCATGGTTGAAGAGATCCAGGAGCTCAAAGGAAGTAGGGTGCAGGCATGGCTATGGCTGCCATGAAAGGAAGAGTGGAGCTGGAGTGAGGAATGAGCTCATGAGCTAGCAATTATCTAACCTGAGGTAAAGAGGAGCTAAGAGAGTGATTTGTAGAGAGCAATGCCATACTCACCATGGCTCTGATACCATGTTGAGAAGCATGGATCTAGAACAGGATGAAACACAAAGATAAGACTCATGAAGAAATTAGACTTAGAGAGACTAACTATTACACAAGTGAATTAGGTTCCAAGATTGAAGCTTGGAATCATAAACACAATCTTGTGTATGTAAAAAATGACACTTGATTGAAAGGAAAAAAGTACTATGATAATTTTTTGAAATGATAGGCAAGTACAATCCTTTATAGTTGTGGGATAGTTGCACTCTCCCTCATTGTGCCTAGGGGATTCAAGCACCTCTTCCTAGACTACTTGCATTTCCCTTGACATCTAGAGGCTGTAATAGGGGCTTCACAAAGTGTATAGAGGTTGTAGTGCCAAAAGTTACATGAGGAGTTTTACAAAGCTTATGAAAGGAACACTAGGGCAAGGTTATAGAAGGCTTCAAAAAAGTCTATCAGAGTAGTGTGAATAGAAGGATTGGTGAGGCTTGTCATTCTGCTTTTGATGGTCTTCTTTTTCTTCTTATTCTACTTCCTCTTCATGATCTTTTTCCTTCACAGCTACAAGGTAGGCCTTTTGAGATCTCCTCCTAGCATGATAGAACTTTTCAATATGTCGGGTCCTTGTTTGGAAGTCACAAACTAGTTGGTCCGTCCTTTTTTCCTTTATAATTGTTATTGACATGCAACACTTGTTCATCCTTATAAGCACTTGTATCTTCTTTATTTTTTATATTCTTTTCTTCTTCTAACAAAGAGGCCTAAATTTTAACAAGTTTAGGATCTGGCATGATTATTAAAGTAGTGGAGACATTATCATAGTCTAGAGGAAAGCTTTTTAACAAAACACCAATGCATACATCTTCATCCATCTTAATGTTGATCCTTGCAAGCTGGGTTAATAGAATTTTCATGTAATTCATATGTATTGCAAGAGATGTGTTAGGTTTTATGTCCAGTCTAAAAAATTCAATTAATAAACCATACTTCGAAGACTTTGATTATGCACCAAATAGAGTATCCAATCTTTTCCAAGTGTCATGGGACGTGTTGCAGGTATCCACATGGTGGATATAGCTATAATCCAACTCAAGATTTATGATAGCTTGAGATTTGTCATCACTTTTCTGCCAAGTTTCTGCAAGAGCAGCATCTCGGGGCTTCTTCTCCTGACCGATGATCGCCCATAAGCCCTTCTTCATCAAGATAAGCTTTATTTGTGTTTGCTAGGTGTGAAACCCAAATCCTTTGAAGCGACATATTGTTGGAGAGCCTTTGGCCATGCTGGAGTGATAGTAGCAAATCAACACCAAAATTCTTTGAAATGAGCTGACTTTGGATGTGTCAAGAGACACAAGCAATTGCAGTGTCGTATCAAGAGATTCTAGTTTGTTATTGTTGCTTGAGCCTTTCAATCTTCACAAATCTTCCTCTCCTTGTTGGTCTTATGCCCAAATGTTTATTGGGAACTTAGTAGTAACTCAAACCAAAGGGATAGCAACTCCAGTAGGCTTGGAGGAGTGAGAAAATGATGGGATTTTTTAGCTTGCAGTTAAAGAAGCTATGGTGGATTAGGGTTAATAGGATAGGCGACTGGTTTTTTTGATGCAACAGCTCATAGAGTAGATCATTTGGCAAAATATTTTAGGTGAAGGAAGCTTATAAGATAAGCTTCAATTATCCTAAGACCACAGGAAGAATCACATCACCTACAGAGAGATCACGCCATACAATCATAGACATACATATATATGGCAAGAAACTTAAATTCTGACAATGTTGAGCTATGGGGTGCTCAATGTTGATGTGTAAAGTTATAGGAAATTTCCCTTGAGTGGAGTAATAGGTCCATAGAAGAAATCTAGTCAGGACATGGCATGGTTGAAGAGATCCACGAGCTCAAAAGAAGTTTTTTTATGACCTTATTGTTGAATTGCGTACCTTTATCATTGACCAATTCAATAAGGATACCCTAACTTCTGAAGATATCTTGAGCAATTGATTTAGTGGTATTATCTAGTAGAGCCTGTGCTTCTACCCATTTTGTGCAATAATTAGTGGGGTTGTCAGGATATACTTGTTTTTTGAATGAGAAGATGCTAGTGAAATCGGACTAGTGAAATCCAGATCCCATTTTTGGAAGGGCTCCAAAGGTAGGATTGATTGGAGTGATAAGTGATGTTTAGCATCAGGCTGGACCTAGGTAGGAGCCACACTACTAGACCCACTTATATGCATCACCATGCATGGTTAGCCACCACAAGCTCGCTATTTGGATTTTGTAGATTGTGACCTTTGTAGCAAAGTGGCCAATGATTTTCCCTTGTTGAGCTTCCTCTAGAACTACAAGGTGCTCCATTGGGAGAACTACTCTTTGTAGCAATCCAAAGAGGGTGTGATAATACAACTGGTCCATTATGACCTCAAAATGCTGGCTACAGAGAGCCATCCATTTTTTTAAATCCTTCTGGAGATCATGAAAAACAAAAGTGTGCCCGAGCAAATACTGCCAAAACTTCTTGATAGAATAGATCATGCCAAGACTCTCTATTTTTATGAATGAGTAGTTCTTTTCTACATTGAACAATCTCCTCTTGCATAAAATATTAGGCAAACCATCCATTCACATCTTCGTGCATAAGCACATTGCCAATAGCCATATCAAAGGCATCAACAAATACATGAAATGGTTTCTCCCAATTTGATGGGATCATGATTGGGGCTCTAGAAAGTAACAAATTGAGGTGACAAAATGCTAAGTTCACCTCTTGATTCCATTGAAAGATGGGTTTCACAATGTGTGCCAATTTGTTCAAGGAGACATCAAAGTGAGCTAAAAGTCGTAGGTGGCAACTATGACACCGGATTTTCCCCAAGAATCTAAGAAGTGCATATGGTGAATATAGCATTGTAGCTTGCATGATTTGTAGCCAACTCGATGGGGTCGATAGAAATGCCATCTTGAGAAATAATGTGGCCCTGTAAAATTTCTTCTTTAACAATGAACACACATATTAAAGGATTTAGACTTAAGCTTACCTCATGATGGCATCATGCTCGATAGAGCTAGATATGCATTACATACAAAATTCTTTTTCCAAATATACTAAAGTCATCCAAAAAGACTCTCATAAAATTAGTCAAGTAAGGCCCAAAGATCTCTTGTATGTCTCTTTGAAAAGAGGTCAAAGTTTTCTTGAGACCAAACCACATTATTTTGCAGATATACATGCCCTAGGCAATGATAAACCCTATTTTAAACTGATCTTTTAGACTTGGTTGTATCACTAAAGCCATCAAGAAAGGATTACATCTCCTAGCTAGCCACTTTATCTTGAATAATATCCAAGTAGGAAATGGGGAATAGATCTGGACTAGTGGTTGCATTGAACTTTCTGTAGTCAACATAGAACCACAACTTCTTGTTCTTCTTGGCGACTATGACAATCATGGAAATCCAATCAGCTTGATCTACTAGGATTATAAAGCCAACTCACAGTAGTAAATCTAACTCCTCTTTAACTTGTTTGGCCATGCCATGGTTCATTCTATGTTAGTGTATGTAGATTGTAGGAGCACCGGTTTCAAGGGAATCCAATGCTAGTAGAATCAGGGATCGAGTCCTTTGATCTTTGAGTACTCCCAAGTGAACACATATTTAAACTCGGTTAGTAAACTAATGAGTTGCTTACAAAATTGCGGCTCTAATTAGGCATTGATATTCATTGGTTTGGAATTTTTTGATTAGAATTTTCGAGAGCAAGGAGAACATTGTGTCTAATTTATCTTCCTTCACTCTTGTGACCTTCTATATTTGTGCCTCAAACTCATGCTCCTGTCTCAGTACTTCTTTTATCCCAGCTTTAGTAATCTCATTAGTATCCATATCTTCCTTCTCATAGTTTAGGTTTTGGATTTCGAAATTTTTTGGAGAGTTGTTTGTCTTCTCCTTCTCTAGGGTTTTGTTTGGTAACCTCTATGGATGCATATATTGTTCATTGATATGCAACACATTAATTAGATACCATGGCTGTAAATGTGCATTAGCCCTTAAAAATTCCTCCTCCTCCTCATCACTTAAGCCTTCTACCATATTGACTATTTTGCTACAACCCGTCTACATTGTGGTGAGGGAGGGGTAACATTTTTTAAGACCACAGTGACTTTGTACTAATTCCTGCGAATTGTGAGTTTGTCTTTATCCCAATTTTGGGCTACTCTTGGCTTGGTGGAGCCAATGTCTTTCCAACAATAGGGGTTAATCTTTGCTTGCAGCTCCATATTTAGCACAAATAATAAAACCAAGAATTGAATTGTAGCTATTTTCAAAAGTACAGACCGTATGATACCAAGTCGTCTCACCTTTACTAATTTTCCATTCTAACCAAGAATGGGGTTGGTTCCCAATCCATTAATCCTAATTCTTGAGATGTTACTGGTGTGATGATGTTGACATCAAATCTGTTGTTGAGTAGGATGTTCTAAATGATTTGATCCTTGCACACCAAACAAGGATTACCAGAATGGTCGAATCTGACAATGGGCATGGTGGTACTGGTTCTTGTTAGATTCTTTGAACTGTCACCTTCAGATCATTAGCATTCATAGCTGGTACTTCAAGTTTTGGTAACATTGGGTTGCTCTGGCTAAATGGACTTCAATAGGTGATCCTTGAAATTTGGTACAAGATTCAAGAGATCTCCTAATGGAAAAATAATATTTATTGGGCCCCATCTGGTTGGTCCTTTGGATGAGTCTGAAATAAATAAAACTAGCGGCACATTTCCTGTTGCTCTAATGTGGGCTCAACATCATTTTTGTGGCTTCTATTGCCTCTAGCGTTAGTATCCAAGATCTTACCATATCTCTATTTAGGGTGATCTTCCAGATTCATCTTCTGCTTCCTACTGGGATGATCATTTGGTATATGGTTCTTCTATTTGCCACGATAAACTTCTAGATGCTTCCCTTTGTGAATTTCAAGGTGACGATTTGGATTCTTTAACTCCACTGGGTTGGAGATCTTCCCTCATACCTTGCTTGTTTTTCTCTTATTTGGGGGTTGGAATTGCCCATCTATATTCTTGCTATGATTTTGACTTTGCAGACTTTGGGCCAATGTCCATTGTGGGTTTTGGGTGACTCCATCTTGGGTGTGGGTTTATCTTCACATATTGTTGTATTCCCTGTGTTAGCAAGGTATATGCATCATCCTGCTACTAGTTAGACTGTGGATAATTCATTGCAATGCAGCTTCCTTTCATTCCTATTGGGATTTTAGCATCTTGATTATCCTTATGCTACAGAGAAATCTCTCCTTGCATGAGCTACCAAACTAACTTGTGAGTCTAATTTCTTGATTAGAGCGCTGACATATATTTCATTACAGCTAGCTCTTGTGCTAACCACCATTCCAGTTGATGGTGAACTTTCTCTGGCTTGGCTCACGAAGTGCTTGTGGGTTTTAATGCAACTTCCTTGTATATTTTCTTGGATCGGGTTACCACATGAATATCCACCTCTGTCAACTCCTTCATTACAACTGTATTGGCTCTAGGCATGGATGTTGAGCCTTGTCCTTTCCTTTTCTAGGCATCATATGCCTAAGCTTCTAGACACTTAGATCTCTAATTTTCTTCCAGTATATAGAAGAAACAATGACCATGGCCATCGATGGGTTATTGGTACTCTTGATTTGTGTAAATGATTGTGGGTGTTTGAGCTTGATTGGTCAAAGTGGTAGCCCATTGGCCAGATGGAGATATTCCAACACCTTGCCATCCTCTTGGGTGGAGCATCTAGTTCCTGCCATTGTTCTAGTAGTACTCAGTGTTATGAATGGCCATGTTACAAATGCTACACCCTCTCTAATTTATGCTACATTCAGCCTGCATGTAGCTGGGATTATTGCATTGTGTGCACTATAGGTTTTTAACCTCATTTTCAAAGTGCTTTCTAAGGTTTTCTTATAGTTATTCTTTTTCTTACTCTTGCTAGGATTTTTCTCTTTCTCGTCCTGGAGTCAGTTTCCTTAATGCTAGATTCTGCCTCCAAATAAAAATCAGAATCAAAATCACCAGTGTCATCATTTTGGTTTTTTTGGGCCAACTTGGTGGATTTCTCCCCTTTTCCTAACTTTTCCTTTGACAAAAAATGTTCTAATTTGAAGGATTTTTTGTAAAATGGGTTGAAGCTATTATCAAATAAATCATCATAAGCAATTTTTGGATTGGCTTATTGAAGCCTTGGACATACAAGGTATTCAACATCTTGTCTTTGGGTTGGGCATTAGGGTCAATTCTACTATTGAGGATCATGAACTTAGCTGTATATGCTTGGATAGATTTATCACCTTGCTTAAGATTGATGAGCCTTTCAAGCTTCTTTACATCTGTTTGGTTGGGTTGAAATCTAATACAAAATTTAGTGAGTGTATCTTTCCAAGTTTGCCATCCATGTTCTATTGCGCTAGCTAGGTTTCAATTTTTTTCTGCATCGAAGATTCGAATATTGCAATTTTGTGAGGCTCACTAACTTGACCAAGGAAGTTGACATGTAAACCACATCAAATTGGCAAATGAAGACACCTGGATCCTCATTGGAAGATCTAGAGAACTTCAAAAATGAAATACTAGGCAACTGAGCCATTGGGACATGAAGTGAAAATGTATGAGGGGGTATTCGTGGAATATCACTTGAGTGAACAGAAGCCAATACAGAACTTGCTAGGTCTAGTGGAGTAGTGGGAGAAATTGACAAAAGTTCAAATTTACAATCAGTTGGTGGAGTGGAACAAAAATGGGACTGACCCGATTGCAAAGAGGGTTGTTACGCTTGAGACGCACCATTGCTAAGGATAGAAGGGGCCTCAGGAGATGATACTTCTTATTAGAATTGGACCACCGTACTTGGCCTAGAGCTAAAAGTGCATTAGCCAAACCTTGTGAATATGTATGCATTCAACTTAGCACGTGGAGGAATGATTATCGTCAGTGCTATATGTAAATAGGTCCAAACACCACCACCATAGAGTAAAGGGCAGTCATACTTAAAGCAACACACATGGACACCCATATCCTTACCTATAGTTAGTGTCCATTACAAAGAGTTTGACATAGTCAAAGTAATGAAAATAGATATCAAGATGCTCAATGAAGGAAATACTCAAATGTGTATTGCCAGATGAGATAGTACAATAATCTTAATGGATACGGAAATGATAGTGACCAAATACTTAGGAACAAGTAATGGAGGGATAACAATATTTCATAGGCTCAAGACAATCGGTGATACATACACAATGATGCGACTATTGCTAGAAGTCGTGACTCAGGATATACAAAAGAGAGAACCATGTTACTGTGGTAGCACTAAGGATGCCAATCAAAGGACTGGTCAAATGGACACACATAAAAATCTAATAGTTGAGAATTTGATCTCTCAATCCTCTCCCAAATCTTCAACTTGGGCGGGTCTCTTCCTTATATAGCTAGGTACTTGGTATGGTATTCCCTCCACCCATGTGCTATGATGATGGTCTTTATTACTTCTACACCCATTGGCTCATAAATGCACTGTTGACTGCCTTTACTTTAAATATCGCTATTGTTGCCACCTTTCACATGCAACAAGGAAATTATCATTGTCTTCAAGACAAAATGATGACAAAAATGACAATTTATTTTTCAACTAACATATAATAAATGCTTTCTCAAGAAAGGGAACATGTGATCATGTATGATTTATTGATTCTAGTACATCTAATCATATGACTATCTATTCTAAATGGTTTAGAGAGATGTCGGATCTAAAAAGTCCAAGTTATGTATAGACAGGTGATAATTTGTGTCATTTGATTTCACATATTAAAAAATGTTCTTTATCCTTGCATGATGGTTAGACAAAGTGTTGATAAAATGTTTTACATGTGCCATCCATCATAAAAAATTTGGTATGTGTTAATCAAATGGTAGAGGAAGGCCTATAGATTAGATTTAATGCAAAGGGATGTTTTGTTGAATACTTTAACCAAGTGGCCATGGGATCATAGCATTTGTATCTTCACAGCACCCCAAATCCAATCGTAGTACGAACAGGAGAGAAAGTCTATAGCTTTGCACAACATCCACCAAAGCCACCACCTCCACTAGTCGAGTAAGGTACTTGAGGCAGCTGCCTACCTCTACGACTAACCTAGGATGTCGAACTTGTTTACTAGAGATCAATATTTCAAAGCATATTGAGGTAGAATCTCAGGACATTGATTGAGATAACTCTGTATCTACTTCTCTCTGAAGCATGCCATCTAATTTAAAGATATATGTGTGAAAATATCCTCCAATTCCTCATCGTGAGCTCTCGACTCATATTACTCTTGTGAATCAAACTTTGGTGACATGCACAATAAAAAAGAGACATACTATTCTTACTCTCTCTCTCTTAATCTCCCTCTCTTTTCCTCTAATCTCACTCCCTTAGTCTCCCTCTCTCTTAATCGCTTTTCCTCTCTCTTAATCTCCCTCATTCTCTTTTCCTCTCTTCCTCTCTTCATTCCTTAACCTCTCTCTTTTTCTTACCCTCTTTGACTCTCTCTCTCTCTCTCTCTCTCTCTCTCTCTCTCAATCTCACACACACTCTCTCCCTTCCTCTGAATGTGCCTATATCTCTTTTCCTCCCTCCCCCCTCTCTCTCTCTCTCATAATTTCCATCTCTTTCTTATCCTCTCCCTTAATCTCTCCCCTAATCTGTGTGTGTGTGTGTGTGTGTGTGACCTTCTCCCTCTCTTAATCTCTCTCCTTTAATATCCTTTTCTTAATCTCTCTCCCTCTCTTACCCTCTCCCCCTCTCTTTTTTCCTTAATCTCTTTTCCTCCCTCCTAATCTCCCTCCCTCTTTTTCTTAACCTCTTTCCCTGTCTCTTTATCTCCCTTGCTTTCTTTTCCTCCCTCTCAATCTCCATCTTCTTCTTACTCTCTCCCTCCCTTAATATCTTTTCCTCCTTAATCTCCTTCTCTTTCTCTCCCTCTTAATCTCCCTCCCTAAATATTTCTTATCTCCCTCCCTTGCAACCTCCCTCTTACTTTGCTCTCTTTCCCTCTCTTCCTCCCTTAACCTATCTTCCTCTCTTACCCTCTCTCTATGCTCTTTGCCCCCCTTAATCTCCAACTTTTTCTTACTTTCTCTCCCCCCCTTAATTTGTCTTGTCCCTTAATCTCTTTTCCTCCCTCTTAATCTCTCTCTTTTTCTCTCTCGCTCTTACTCTCCCTCTCTTTCCCTCTCTCTTAATCTCCCTTCCTTTATCTCTCCCTCTTTCCATCTCTTGCTCTCCCCCCCTCTCTTTGTCTCCATCCCTATTAATCTCCCTCCCTCCCTCCCTCCTTCTTAATCAGTCTCTTTCCATATATTCCTCTCTCTTAATCTTTCTTTCCCTTGCCATCACACACACACACACACACACTCTATCTCTGTCTCTGTCTCTGTCTCTGTCTGTCTGTCTGTCTGTCTGTCTGTCTCTCTCTCTCTCTCTCTCTCCCCCTTGCCATCTCTCTCTCTCTCCACATGAATAACAATATACAAAGGAAGTAAGGAG
The DNA here is from genome assembly GCF_053477565.2 of Lygodium microphyllum. Taxonomy (NCBI): domain Eukaryota; kingdom Viridiplantae; phylum Streptophyta; class Polypodiopsida; order Schizaeales; family Lygodiaceae; genus Lygodium; species Lygodium microphyllum. The sequence goes on from NC_141147.1 coordinate 61,853,283, forward strand.
AGAAGGGCTTACTTCGAGGCTCAAAGACGGACATTCACTACCTTGAAGCTCTTTTATGTGACCTTCTTCTCCTTTCCCTTTGTGCTTTCTTTGGCACTATCCTTCGTGTTCTCTTCAAGCTTCGTCTTGAAGCTCTCTCTCTTCCTCTCTCTCAAGTTTTCCTTCATGTTCTCTCTTCCTCTCCCTCTCTCTTTGTCTCACACACTTCTCATCTCTTTCTCTCCTTACCAAAGCAATCATAATTTTATGCTATGATTGTTTTGGCTCTTTTGATGCTATAGTATATCGATGATATCATCATCAATATTATTGGTATCAACTTTGTACTAGAGTTACTAACAACATTGCTATTATCAAATTGTGGTTTTGATAGAAAGCGTCATTCTATAACTTCATTTGTTTGTACTATTTCCCTGGAAAATAAGATATTTACATTATTGTAACAATTACAACTGTTTTGAAGAGCCAAACCAATCCAAAAACTAGTTGCCACCTAGCTTGTTTATCTCAGGCCTTCCAATGCTGAACCATGTTGGGCTTATATAGGTTTTCTTCATTATCAAAGGATAGGGTACGAGATTATATCCTCTGATACAAAACTCATTGGTTCTCACCCACCATATGAAAACATCTTCCTATAGGGATGGCCTCATTGGTACGAGATTATATCCTCTGATACAAAACTCATTGGTTCTCACCCACTATATGAAAACATCTTCCTATAGGGATGACCTCATATACCTAAGCAATGGTTGTTTGCCTTAGATAGATTATCTTTACGCTAGGTGAATAGTTTTTTGCAAAGGCCCTAGAGATGGCACAATGTCTTAATCGTGTGTTGGGTTAAAGGAACAAACATCATTCATATCATTTACAAGATTTTGCTTCAATCAAATTCAATCATACAAATAATGAAAAAAAAAGTCATTTCCAAACAATTTTGAGGTAGCTTCTCCAATGGAATCTCAATAACTTCTATTCTATATAATAATCAACTCATGACTCAAGTATTTTAGCATGAGCTTAAATAGAAAATTTTCCTTAGGGTCTAACAAATTTAAAGGTAAATTTTGAACTTTTAAATAAAATGTTAGAATAAAATTTTACTTTTTCTTAAAATTCTCTAATTTTATTTACTAATTTAACTATTAATCCAAAGAGAAATTTGTATTTAAACTTTAATATAATTTATTTATTTAAAATTTTATAAATAATTATATAGTTTTATAATAAGTATATAAGTTGAATTCAAATTTTAACTTTCAATATTTAGTTTGCAATAAATTTTAAAGTATATATCTTTTGTATTGATTTTAGTAGTTAATGAATTTAACTTTAATTGAAACTAATGAATTAGATTAAATTAAATATAATATATAGAGGTTTTAAAGTTAACATTTTTGAATAATCAATTTATTCAATAATTTCTAAAAATAAATAATAAACCTAAGTAATATTGAGGGCTATATTTTTGGCATTAGGGGTGGAAGAAGGACTTGCAAACTTGACATGCTTTCATCAGTTTAATTATCGAGGAAGAAGCTAGGTTGCCACTGTGCGAGGGAGAATTACCCCTTCTTTGCATATTTTCTCTCTCCTTGTTTTCCTTCTTTGTCTCTTTGTTAAGAGTCTTCTCTCCACAAAATAGTGATTTTACTTCTTTGTGGGTGCAGGGCACCCGGGGGGGGGGGGGGGGGGGCGTGGATGGTGTGGAAAATTTAAGAAGGTTGACTTTGGGGGATGGACAATGCAGCCCCCCTAATTGGGGGTGCCCCCCCTTACTCGCTTTACCTAAGGCTATTATGTTCATTTTTTCGTATTTCTTGAATAATGTTTTTTTTTTCATTTTAAATATTTTCACACACACACACACAAACATAAAATTATTAAATTAAAAGAAAAACAAGTTAGCATAAAAATTTGAAAGTTTTTTTAAAATTTTAAAGATATGATTAAATGATTATATTAAAAAAAATTAAAAATGAGAAAAAATAAAAGAAATTTTAGACATTAAAAAATTTACAAAATTTTCATTACAATATTTTAATTAACAAGAAAATTCAAAAATATAGAAATTTTAATAAAAACTTAAAAAATTGATGAAAGCTGAATATAAGCTAAGAAAACTAATAATAAATGGAAGTAAATCAAGAAAATTATAGTAAATTAGAAGTTTTAGTAAATAATTAGGAAAATTTAAGAAAACTAATGATAAGTTGAGAAAAAATAAGATAAATTAATATACTAAAAATAAAATAAAACTAAATTAAAATAAATAAAAGCATGTCAATTAATATTATTTTAAATTTAGATAAAATTAAATAGTTATCCTATAATATTTTAAATAAAATAAAAATTTGAGTAAAATAAATTATTTTAAGCTTATGCATGAGTATTCATGTGTGTGTGTGTGTGTGTGTGTGTGTGTGTGTGTGTGTGTGTGTGTGTGTGTGTGTGTACGTGTGTGTGAGTGAGTGAGTGAAATTCAATGATTCACACGTAAGGAGGTCAAAATAAGACACAATTGTGCATGCTTTATTAGGAAATTTTGGGTATATTATGGAAACTCAAATTTACCAAATCATGACTTGGATTACAAAGGATAAGTTTTATAATCTAAGATGGTGTGTATCATCCACTACGCTTGGTAAAATCATTTAATACAATTCTACTAACTTGCAAGTATTACTTTTTTAATGTCTTCTGCATATATAAATGAGACATCATACATATCAACAATATGAAAAGGAACACAATGCAATTAAGAATTACATTATCTCAAACATGTTAAAACTACATAATTAAGAACCAAATTACACTAGAACTAAGGGTGTTCTTCTACACATGCATGTGAAATATAAACTGTGCATCCTAGTTCAATAAACCTTAAAGATTAATGTCATTTAGTGCAAGGGTAAACTATTCAAACTCTTCCTCAGATTGAAGCTTTAAGGAAACTCTCCAGTCATTTATATGCTCTTGTATCTTGATATCCAAAGGAAGAGGATAAGGACTTAGAAATTTAATTTGTTATTATAGGTGAGACTTGCCATTGGCTTAAACCCACCCAATGATAGGCCTCAATAAAGTAAGCATGCTTTATCCACCATCACTATTTGGTTGCAAGTATTTGAAGATGGGCTAGATCATATTTCCAACATGTTTGACATACCAGAATTGTACAACTTTATGTATTATAGATGCATATCAAGATCAAGCTTCCAAGTGTACACCAAGTAATGAAATATAAAGAGATGGACATTGCATGGAAGAAAATTTCATAAGTATTAAGACTTCACATTATTCATGTTGCAATCCTTAAAGAAAAACATTTAAAGTTAATGCATGAAGAACCAAGGAATTAATATGAAGTTACATCTGATAACAAATAGATGATTTCAATATGTACATACAAAAACCCCTCTTGAACTTTTAGATAACCAAATCACTAATGTGTGGATCAAAATATTACATAACCTTAACCATAAGAATTAGTTTAACCATACAAAAACCCCTCTTGAACTTTTAGATAACCAAATCACTAATGTGTGGATCAAAATATTACATTATAGATTCCAATCTTAACCATAAGAATTAGTTTATCAAGACTAATTCATATGCACCATAAGAGCAAGTTGGAATAATTTTCACATCTAGCTAAGTGTATACTAGGTTTATGATACTAGGCTAAAATAAAAGCTACACCTATGTCTAGATTATACATGCACTAGGCATAGCCTATGGTTAAGAAAATTCTATATATATGCTAGATATATGCAAATGATAGGATCGGCTAGGCTTATACATAGGCAAGCAATTCTAGGTTCAATAGAGCTAGATCTATACTACATATAAGCTAGGCTAACACATAAGGTGGAGCTTTGGCTTAGGTTAGGACCAAGTGAAACTAAGTTAGTAAGCTAAGTGTAAGTATGCGTTCATACACATGTGTGCATGTGCGCATGCATGTGTGTGTGTGTGTGTGTGTGTCTGTGGGAACCAACTTACCTGGCTCTCTAGCTAGCTCCTTCATAATCCCATTCATCCAGCCTCCTTCTAGGTATGCATAGTGAGGAAAGACCAAATCTACTATAACCTCATTGGTATTTAGCTAAAGTATTCTAGAAAAACTCATAATGAGGAGAGGGCAACATATAAAGACATGAATCCATGGAAGTCACCTAAAGACCAACAAAGCGTCGTGCTCACAAGGAAGTCGAGTATAAAAATGGATGCTTTTAATACGATTAGTGACCTTCATTAGTAAAAGAAAAGAGAAGGTACTCTTAGATTACTCTCAAGCCAATTAGAAATAGTAACATGTTCCATCCATTCCATTATAAAACAGTTCTTTCCCTAGGATAGACTAGCATTATCACTAGCCATAATCTAGTTGTTGGAAGAGAGGGAGAGAGACAGAGTGGAGCGGAAGATGAGCCTCAGCTCATTGTTGTTCTTCTTTCATTATTCTTCCATCATACTAACTGAAAGAGACTTACACACATAGGTATGACTAACCAAGACTAATTGTGGTTAAGTCACTGACTACATAGACTTATTGAATGCCACACAAGTGTACATCTATATCCCGGGGGGTCCACTAGGGTTTACCGTATGGTACGACGTGAGTGTAAGGGAGGGGGGTTATTTAAGGGAAGGAAGGTACATTTTATAAGGTAAGGTCTCATAAATAGGGGGTAGATAATAGATATTTTCATATATTTCTTGCACGCAAGTGACATCTCCTTATTACTACTAGTGAATCCCCTGTGAGATGTATCCAGCTAGTCGGTCACACACATAAAGATAGACTAACTGAAGAGTAACGGGAGCTTGATATTCTAACACTCCCCCTCAAAATCAAACCATTTGATAAACTCCAAGTAGCTGTTTGATATATGAACTTTTCTTTACCAAGAGACTTGGTAAATATATCTGCTACTTGGTTTTCAATCTTCGCATGAATCAAGTCAATCTGTCCTGTAAGAACCATTTCTCTAATGAAATGGTAGTGAACCTCAATACGTTTCAACCTAGCATGGTAGACAGGATTGCTAGCCAACATAACACTGCTAAGGTTATCACAATGCAATCTCACTCTGCTTTCTAGCTGTATTCCCAAGTCTTTCAGCAGTTTCATCAACCAAACTGCTTCACAAGCTGCTAAGGCAGCTCCTCTGTACTAAGCTTCTATACTAGACAATGCAACAGTAGGCTGTTTCTTACTCCACCAATTGATCATACTGCTGCCCATCCAAATGCATAACCACTGGTTGACCTCCTATCATAGGCACAACCACCCAATCAGCATCAATAAACCCTATCAAGTCAAGATATTTTCCATATGCATAAAACAACCCATAATCTACAATACCCTTTACATATCTCATGATCCTCATGACTGCATCTAAACGTGCTTTGTGAGGCTTCTGTATGAACTAACTAATCAACCCCACTGCATAATATAAGTCAGGACACAGATAATAGTCAAGTATATCAAGCTGCCCACCATCTGTCGATACATAGTTGCATTCTCTATGTCATTACCAACATTAGTATGTAGCTTGACATTCTGATTAAGAGGTGTCTCCATAGGCTTGCATTCAACCATACTTCTGTAACATGTCATGAGCATATTGCTTTTGTAGCAGCGATATACCTTGAGGCGTAGAGACTGCCTCAATTCCAAGAAAATACTTTAGTTCACCAAGGTCTTTGACTTTGAATTTAGCCTGCAAACATGATTTAATTTTAGCAATGCCCTCTTCATAATCTCCAATGATGATAAGATCATCTACATAAACCACTAGAAACATATATCCGTGATCTGTCTTCTTCGTGAATAGATTGTGATCAGCATCACCCAATCTAAATCCATGTTGCTATAAATAATTGCTAATATTTAAGCATTCCATGCTCTAGATGCGTGTTTCAGACCATATACAGCCTTTTTCAGCTTACATACATGTGTAAGAAAGTCCGGGTGAACATAGCCTTCAGGCTGCTCCATATATACTTCCTCAACCAAATCACCATTCAAGAAAGCATTCTTGATGTCCATTTGCCATAATTTCTAGCCTTTGCATGTTGCCAAAGCAATGGCAGTTCTGACTTTTGCCATTTTAGCCACAAGATTGAAAGTCTCCTCATAGTCAAGGCCATATTGTTGTGTATACCTTTTTGCAACCAGCCTGGCCTTATAGCATTCTAACGAACCATTTGACTTGCACTTAACCTTGTACACCCATTTGCAACCAATGAGGACTTTGCCTTCAGGCAACTCAACCAATTCCCAGGTCTCATTTTCAACCAGGACTGCATACTCCTCATCCATGACAGCATACCAGTTATCATCTATAATTGCATCATCAAACTTTGTAGGCTCTTTATAATCTATCACACTAGCCATATATGCATAATGGCGGGCTGAATAACCAGTGTATGTAAACCTGTGAATTGGTTTTTTGACTCTCTCAGATCTCCGTAACTGTGGCTCACTCTGAGCTTGCCTCTCATGAGGCGGTACATAACGACTTTGTCTTGCTCCAGGTGTCATAACAGAGGTGGAATGCCCAACTCACTATACAAACTATCACTTCTGGATGACTCATAACCTACTATAAGTGAACCTATCACATCATCAAGTATATTTTCTTTTCCCTTATCCAATCTCCCCCTCACTAACATATCCATGTCAGTGGATGTAGGAGTACGACTCTGCAAGCGTCGTGACCAAGGACTTACTGTAGGTGACCCATCACTTGTAGGACCACTCATAGATGTACTCATTATAGGTGTATTTTTAGCATGACTGATCCATCACTAGCCACTGCAACCGGATTACCATACCACGATGCTAGCTCTTGAAAAACAACATCTCTGCTAATCAATGTCTCATGTGTAGACGGTATATAACACTTGTAAGATTTCTGGTCTTGTGCATAGCCAACGAACACACTCTTGATAGCTTTAGGATTCAATTTCTTCCTCTTTTCATCAAGAACATGCACATATGCAATGCTACCAAATACCTTTAAGTGTGAAATGTCAGGCTTATGACCATACAACCTCTCATATGAAGTTACATCATAAATCTCTGTTGTAGGGGTTCTATTCAGCACATAGACAACAGTCACTACTGCTTCAGCCCAATAACCATTTTGCAAACTCTTCTCATTCAGCATAGCTCTTGCCGATTCCATCAGTACCCTATTTTTCCTTTTTGCTACACCATTTTGCTACGGTGTATAGCTGCAAGTTAAGTGTCTTCTAATCCCATGTTTAGCCAGGTACCTGTGTCAAAGTAATTAGAGACATATTCTCCACCTCCATTTGATCTAAGATATGAACTTTTACAGCTCAACTCATTTTCAGCATGCTTTTCGAAGTCCTTGAATGCATCAAGCACATCATCCTTATGTTTCAGTATGTAAAGCCAAGTATACTTGATGAAATCATCAATGAAGGGTACATAGTAATGAGCACCACCAAAAGAAGCATTATGAGATGGACCCCACACATCTAAGTGTACCAACTGCAAGGGTTGTGAGCTATTCCGTACATGTCTCATAAATGGAAACTTTGTTTGCTTTCCAAATTGACATGCATTACATACATGTCATGATACTTGAACTTGGGCAGTCCAAGCACAATCTCCTTCTGCTACATAGATTTTAGCTTTTGTACATTCACATGGCCAATCCGCTTATGCCATATCTGAGCATCCCGTATAGCACCATCATCATGTGCAAACATGGCTGCTTTCAATTGTGGAATTGATGCATCAAGAGCAAACATTCTGCCATCTCTTCGGCCTCTAGCAATCAATTTGTAGCCATTAACATATTATTCAACAAAGCATCCATCTCTATTAAATCTCACCTGCAGATTCTATTTTGCAATCTATCCAACTAACAAAAGATTCTTGGTTATGGTAGGTACATGTAGTACATCATGTAGGCTCTTTTTCTTGCCATCAGGTATCAACAAAGGTACAACTTCTTTATGCTAAATAGTATGTTGGGTGTCATCCCTAGTACAAACATGTCCATGCGAACCTGCAACCATCTCATTAAACCATTCTCCATGGGGTGTCATATGATTTGAAGCCCCTGAATCAATGTACCATCTCTCATCTCTGTTCTGCCTAGATGCATTTTTAGACACATGTTGCATGGCAAAAAATTTGTCAACCTGCTCATCATGAGCACCGCTAGAAGATGCATACTGTCCATGTTGTTTGCCCTTTGCCTTCATATCTCCTTGCTTCTTGTAACAATCCTTTGCAATGTGTCCATATTTGCTGCAATATGATAGTCCTTATCTCTATTTGACTGATCATTTGAGTGCCATGAACCAGATCCACCACCTCTACTATGGGGTGATCTCCCCTTGCCTCTAAAGCCGCCAGATCCACGTTGGCCCTGTGTATTTGTGCCATGCTAGGCATTTTGTTGATGCTGTCCATAAGCATTTGAGTGTCTCCTCGACCTTGAAAAAAGCTACGGTCTCTACGGCCTCTACCACGCTGGCTAGAGTAAAGAACAGTGTCTCTGCTTTGAGACGTACTAGAATATGTATTTAGCCCAAGCTTAACTTCCTCATGCAGCAGCAAAGCAATTAGCTCATCCCAATCAGGGGATTCAGCTCTCATAGAAATAGTTATATCAAATGCTTTATACTCTTTTTCAAGTCCATTCAATGTCACTGCAATCATATAACACAATATTAGTGAGTTTGGGAATCTCCCAATTCCCAATTTTTAAATACTAAAAAGGTGGCACTTGGATAACATGCCATAAGTTTCTCAAAACCATATGATGTGACCTATCATTGGAAAGCACTTGAAAAATGGAATCTATTGAGCTATAGAGCGCTCGATTTGGAGTTATAGTGTTCAAGTTATGACAAATCCAAATATTTGACCACGTGTCCCAAACTTATGGATTCCTCCAAGTCAAACCACAAATGTCCCGACGAGATTGACTGTAGAGGCCGTTTGTTCCTGGAGCTCCGCCTTCGCCCGAGATTGGTAGCGATTGGAAGCTCTTGATCTCTGCTCCGCTCTGATACCATTGGTGCGCAGATCGGTCGCAGATAGCTCACGTGGTGAATCCCGGAAGGTCCCCAAGAACAAAGTACTCTACTTTTTAGCACAAAAACCCATGTAAAAGCAAGCACGACATGAGGCAAGAGACAAATTGGGTTCAATCTCCCCCATGCCTTGTGTGAGCGCTTCACAAAGCATGTATTTAATGTATATTTCCAATCTTCATGCTCAAAAATAGCCCAATTACAAAAATATGACAAGCTTTTAGCTTTTGAGTTTGCTTTCTACCAAAAATAAGAAAATAAAGCTAATGGACGGTGCCCATAGAGTCTGGCACGCCCAATCTCAATGTCCAAATAGAAATAACATATCCAGGCGCATAAGCGCATACAAAATAATAATAAATAATCGATGTCTCAATAGACATAACAAAATATAGGTGTGGCGCCTATCAAAATCTAGTCCAAAAGTCGAAAACCCGCTAGACTCCAATGCTTTCCTCCGCCACTGCTGCTATCTCTACACATCAACTGAAGCATTCACAATCGTTAGTAAAATAACACAATTAAACCGACAAAAGTGAATACCTAGCAGTCTTCAGCTACATAAATAAATCAACTGGATAGAAATAAATCCTAACCTTAATTTATTACGAGTGCGCACTCTAAACTCATAAACATTTATTAATCTAATATGCATTTTGCGGAATCACCCGCTATGGAATCACCCATGTACACACTAAATTAATGAAACGCCCGAAAAGGACAGGCGTCCCCATCAACTTCTCGCACAAAGAATCCTCTTTGCGTATGAGCCCCGGTCATCTAAGTTTACGGAATCCACCGTAAAACCTCACGGAATCCACCGTGGAATATGCCTCCTGGCATCAGATCTTTCCTTTTCGCGTGACTTATTTGAGCCTTGCTGCTCTTCCTCTTGCTCTCTTGCTGTTGAGATGGTTGGTCATTCTCTTTTTTATTAGTAACTCTCTCCAAGTTATGTTGTTCCTTATGGACTTGGTCTCCCTCTTGTTCTTGGATTGGTGATGGCTCACCCCTAGTATATTATACACATCCCTCCTTGGGCGTTTCTCAGTCCTATTGCTGTGGCTAAACCTAGGGCCTTCTCCATCGTCGTAGGGCTCCACTCCACCTCTACTTGATGAGCTTCTCCTCCTCTTCTTACCATCACCATGCCACAATTTCTTTTGGCATCAAAGCTCCTCAGAAATTCTATGCACTTGCTATAATCGATAGCCTACCCGATCTTCTCTACATACTTTTGTAGACTATACTGATCCAGGAGTTGTTTTACCGCTAGTTCCTTCATGATGGCATCTTTTAGGTTTAGGGTAAGCTTGAATGTAAACTGACTGAGACCCCTTGTTTCCACCATTAAGCCATATTTTTCTTGCTTTTCCATTGTGAACGGGAGCTTGCCACCTTAGTCTTGCCAAGAAAGAGAGAGCAGCCAATGACCATGCTTTGGGCCATGCTCAAATGCAATGTGTGCTTTCTATAGAGGTGACTTTCTCTTCCAGTAGTGGGGATTCCATCGTGGCTCTTTGTTCTTATGTCACTTTCTCCATAATGGTTCTTTGTGGGGTTGGTGGTCTTGTGGTGACTTGGACATTGAATGCTTCTATACAGAGACCTGTGTCAATCTGCATTCACTTGGAAACTCGTGAGAATACATGCAAGTCATATGCTTCAACGATAATGAACAGGTTGATGCCAGGAGGCATATTCCACGGTGGATTCCGTGAGGTTTTACGGTGGATTCCGTAAACTTAGATGACCGGGGCTCATACGCAAAGAGGATTCTTTGTGCGAGAAGTTGATGGGGACGCCTGTCCTTTTCGGGCGTTTCATTAATTTAATATGCATTTTGCGGAATCACCCGCTATGGAATCACCCATGTACACACATGCCAGGAGGCATATTCCACGGTGGATTCCGTGAGGTTTTACGGTGGATTCCGTAAACTTAGATGACCGGGGCTCATACGCAAAGAGGATTCTTTGTGCGAGAAGTTGATGGGGACGCCTGTCCTTTTCGGGCGTTTCATTAATTTAGTGTGTACATGGGTGATTCCATAGCGGGTGATTCCGCAAAATGCATATTAAATTAATAAACGTTTATGAGTTTAGAGTGCGCACTCGTAATAAATTAAGGTTAGGATTTATTTCTAACCAGTTGATTTATTTATGTAGCTGAAGACTGCTAGGTATTCACTTTTGTCGGTTTAATTGTGTTATTTTACTAACGATTGTGAATGCTTCAGTTGATGTGTAGAGATAGCAGCAGTGGCGGAGGAAAGCATTGGAGTCTAGCGGGTTTTCTGATCTTTGGACTATATTTTGATAGGCGCCACGCCTATATTTTGATTATGTCTATAGAGACATCGATTATTTATTATTATTTTGTATGCGCTTATGCGCCTGGATATGTTATTTCTATTTGGACATTGAGATTGGGCGTGCCAAACTCTATGGGCACCGTCCATTAGCTTTATTTTCCTATTTTTGGTAGAAAGCAAACTCAAAAGCTAAAAGCTTGTATATTTTTGTAATTGGGCTATTTTTGAGCATAAAGATTGGAAATATACATTAAATACATGCTTTGTGAAGCGCTCACACAAGGCATGGGGGAGATTCAACCCAATTTGTCTCTTGTCTCATGTCATGCTTGTTTTTACATTGGTTTTTGTGCTAAAAAGTAGAGTACTTTGTTCTTGGGGACCTTTGGGAATTCACTACGTGAGCTACCTGCGTCCGATCTGCGCACCACAGGTGCAGCTCAAAGAGACATCACTTATCTGAATCCCATGGGGTTGACTTCGATGCATATCACTTGTGCTTGATTATCATTGCTTGTGTGTGTGCTAGCTTTGTTTTTCATGTGTTATCTATACACACTCACAAAACACATGTTTATTTATATACATGTTTATAAATCCATGACACTTCATGAGGATAAAAACCAATTGTAGAACTTCGGATTGTACTGGAGGGTGGCACATGCATCCAGTACTCATGGGAGCCTACTCAATAACAATAGGTATTTTGCAACATCGAGTAGCATGGTATCTTGTCCAAGTCTACTCGCAACACATAGCTCCTCAGTGAGAACCTTATCAGCCAGAGAGTTCGCCTCGCTAGTTCCAGCTAAGTCCATACCCCGAATAGCAGTCAGTACTCGGAAGCAAGTTGGTACCAAATAGGTTGGGTCTCTTTGAGACCGCCATTTGGCCAACTGCTCCTCTAAGACTGTCAAAATCTGGGCTCCTAGTTCGGCTATTGTAACACAGATTTCAAACCAACTTTCTTCAAATTGACTTTGACTCTTTGATTGTTGCTTAATTTGCTCTATCTCTAAGAGATTTGGTTGGCAAAGCGCTTCATTGAATGTCATAGTTAAGCATAGTTCGCCGGCCTCCTTGTCAGAGATGAGTTGCATGCGCTTATGTAGGAGCATGTCGTAGTGCTTGTTAAGACATTCTTGCTCTTCCAAGGGATAGAGATGACATGGCAAGTATTCCTCAAGATTCTCCTTAGGGAATGTGCCCATGTCTGCAAGGATGTAGACACATGCGAATAATTTGAGTTTAGCATCCAACTCGGTCAAGCACTCTGTGACACTTCTATGTTCTATGAAGGCTTGCTCGGTAGCTATCTCCTGCAAGGTTCTAGGAGTTTCTCTAGGATTTAGCATAACTGGGGGTGTTGGGTCTAGATAAGGAAGATTAGTCAATGCTAGGATTGCTTATATTCTTGGGGTTTTCGTGTTTTTCCTGAGGCTTTGCTACTATTATGTCATGGTTCTCCTCGGATGTGACTGGTATAGTTTTGTCACCTTGTTGTGATAGTGTTGTATCCTCTCTTGATTGGTCAATGCAAGTTCTATTGTCGATGGATTGAGTGTTGCAAGCAACAATTGATGGTACTGGTTTCTTTGACTTATCAAAACACATGGATGTTTGAGGTTTCACTCGTATTAAGAGAGATGGAAATGGGTTCCTTAGTGGGTGGACTCAATACTTTATTCCCAAGCTCTCCAGTACTGTTGGTCTCAATCTTCTTGGTGTCCGCAACCACTTGTAACTGCCATTGTTTTCGTTGTTTTCTCCTATTTTTCTTGGTCAATGAAGGTGTATCCCTTAAAGATTCAGGACCCTAAACTAGGTCATCCATTGATGTGTTTGTTTGGGCCCCAGCTTTCTCTTTCTCTGGTGTGTCCTCATGGGATGTAGCTATTACCTGTTGGATAGCCTTGATAGGTTGATTGGTCAGATGTGCCATCTCCTTGGCCACATCTTCGAGAGGTTTCTCCTCAAGCTTAGGCTTTAGGTACTTTGATAGTGCTAGAGGTGTCAAGGATGTTGATTACGACAACTCTTCCATGGGTGAATTGCTAAGGACACATTTCGCAAGAGGCATCGTCATGGCCAAAGGCTGTGACTGCTGTGATTCCTGATTGGAAGTAGTAGCGGCTAGTTCAATGGACTGGCCACTATTGGTAGACTGCAATGTCAAGTCCTTAAGCAGATCGGAAGTGGCCATGTCTTTTGTTGCCCTTTGCGCATTCACTTGTGCAGATCGAGCATGAGTTGAGCTAGTCACGATGGATTGCACATGCATATCCTTAGGCTGAGAGCTAAGGGTGGAGTCATATCCCACCTCTTGGACATTTGGAAGCTTAGATGGAGATAGAGATTAGGATTGAGCAGCTGCACTTGATGATTGTTGTTGTGCTTCCTGTGTTTGTTTAGGAAATGAGGGTGTAAGAGATTTGGGACTACTTGGTGGGATTGGCCCTGGCTGGGGAGATTTGCTCCTGGCTGCTAGATGATTTTGCCAGTTGCTTTCCTGAGTAAACAACCTCACCATGAGCAATGTTGCGCCCTAGATGCTCGTTATCCTCTTGGGAAATCAAAGGTTCCTTGGACACTAGTGGATTTTGTGTACACTTGATGGGTACATATGATATTCACTTGTTAAGCATGCTAGGCTGAGGATCCACCCTTCGAATAGTCATGTTTGCTTTCTTGATTTCATTCGTGAGGGACTCGGTTACTCCATGTTTTTGACTCGAGACTTGGTTTTTCACTTAGATTTCCCTCCTGCGCTTCTTTGCTCTTGATACGTCCTAGCCCTCAGCTAACAAAGGTGGTTTAGCAGAGGGTTTTGGTACTCAAATCCATCGATTATCTGCGTAATACCCTTGAGCACGTAGCAATGCTTTGGATATCTATTGTGATGTTATAGAGGCTCTCCATCGATTCCTTCATCTATAAGGCTTGGGTTTCTTTTGTGGTCTTCTACAATATTTGTAAGTCCAAAGCCTATCCTTGGCATTGTCTCTTGACCTTTTTGTTTCATGAATGGCCACACTCGCTCGTTCTCTTTGTTCAACATGCGCTTGTATCAACACTTTCAACAAGTCCTTGCTCTCATTACTAGACTTGCTTGGTATGTCAGAATGTTCCTTGTCCTTTCCTCAAGGTTTGATGAGGTAACCCTTACTAAAGGTTGTGATTATCATCATACCTGGTAGTGTCAAGTGTATCCCCTGTGCTACGTAATCAGCCTCACACTTTGTCACCCTTTTGAAGGGTATTCCTAAGAGGGTTTCTTTTCCACCATTAGCATTATTTGGAGGAACATTGAAGAGGATAGGCAAGCTTTCTGTTTCAATAGTTACAAGGATTTTGCACTTCCCTATAAGTGCTTGTGAGTGTCCCTCATAAGGATCCCCCTTGGCCCGCAGGGCTGTTACTCTAACACCATGCACAGTTTGAAGGACTGTTTGTAGCCAAGTTTTGTACTACTTGCTTTAGATTTCAACTTAGTGATAGATCTATGATGTGCTTTTGGCTCTATGTGGTCTCTCGGTCGGTTTCAGGGGTTACATGTTAAAAATGTGAAAAAATCCAAATTTGGCCTAGCAGGTTTGAATTGCGGGGGCCGAATGTCCAATTTGGCCGGTCCAAATGGCCGAGGTCCGAGTCAAGTGGGCTGAGTCCGTGGGGCCGAGGGTTGAGTCAGCCGAGTATAAAGTTAGTCCGAATGGTGAACTTGACTGGGCCGAATGTCTGAGTGGGATTGGGCTAAGTTGGCAGGGTCGAGGGCCAAATTTTCAAGTGTTTGAGTAAGATGGGCCGAATGGTGGATTCAGCGAGGCCGAGGGCTGAGTTTGGGACTTGGTCCAGAATCACTATCACTCGGATGGGCCATACGCGACACGATTTTGGCTGACGCAACAACGAATTGCTAGAATCACACGATTAGGTCATGGCATATCGCATGCATTGCCAAATCAAAGCTATGGGTAGGGGGAAGAGTTGTATATACCTAGAATAGCAAATAAACTCCAAAATGCGAATTGGCAAACAAATCAAACCCTCTTGCAATGTTATGACAACAGAAACCCTGATGCTTGTTTTTCTTCTTTTTCTTTGTTTTTTCCTACCCTAATGCATCCAAATCACAAAGAAAACACCTACACTACTTCAACATTCTTTTCCAAATCCAAAGAACCAAAAACCTACTTGCTAAGGGGATTGAATTCCTCTTCAAACTCCCTCGCTTCCTACCTATCTACCTCAAGCATTGGTTCGGGGAAAACCCTACTTCAATGCTCGATTCAAAGCACATAAGCGCTCAAGACTTGAATTCGTTGGTCTCAAAAACGGAACCAAAATATAGTGGTAATCAATTATCGAGACCCACAGACCGCTTATTGCTTCAATCATTCCAAGTCGAGCACCAATGGCTACCTCTCACATAGCCGACGCGCTATCTATCTCTACGGGTGTAGTGAGCTTACCTCCATGCCCGATAGATATCCGACGTGCTATCTATCTCTACGGGTATAGTGAGCTTACCTCCATGCCTGATAGAGTTACCTCCTCTCCGGAGCACTCCGTTAGCTCCACGATCCAAGTGCAAGCTTTAAGAAAGCTCCATCCTCAAGCTCTGTGATCCAAGATCCATTGCTACGAGCAAGAAAAGAGAAGAAGAGAGGAGAAGATGGAGAACTTCTCCTCCCTAGTCCCTCACCCTCACACACTCACTTCCTCACACTCTCACACTCACTTCCTCACACTCTCACACTCCCTCCCTCAAGCACAAACTCAAGCAAGCAAGCAAGCAAGAAGAAGAAGAAGAAGAAGAAGAAGAGGAAGAAGAAACCCACTTTTGGCCACACACAAGAATGAGCTTCTCATTCACTTTTCAACTTTATATACAAAACCCTAAATCCCTTTTGGACAGTCATCCCCTTATCCCATTTTTTACATGGTCGGTCGGCCGTGGCCTAGGCCCTTTTTCCCATTGTCCTCCTATCTTCCTAACTTCCTTCCTATCGCCCATCTACCTTTACAAATTACACGGGCGAGAGCCCAGCACTCTTAAAATAAATCAAGGTGCACCTTGTGGCTTTTTTACAAAAGTATTTACTTGCACTTTTTCTCGTGCAGCTTTCTCCTTGATTTAGGACTTTTTGGCATTTCTTATGTTTCCAAATTCTTCTTGGCACGCCTTCGTCTTCTATTTCACTTTTGCCTTGGCCTTGTCTGTTGCTTTAGATTTTCCAACTTTTCCACCTTGTTCATTTGAGGGTTAACACTAGATTTTGCTTTGATGATTGCTTGACACAAGGCACACGGACAATGCAAGCTTCTCTTGACTCTACTTGTCCTTGAAATGTTTCTCTTTACTTGTATACATGAAATAGAAGAAGAAGAGAGAAGTGAATATAAATAATGAAGACGGTGTATTCCTCTCTTACTCTTACTCTCTCATGCTCTGTACTCCCTCAAGCGCGCTCTCTCTCTCTCTCTCTCCCTCCCTCCCTCCCTCTCTCTCTCTCTCTCTCTCTCAAGCTATGTAGTAGGGCAGCAGGAAAAGAATACAAAAAAAGAAGGGATCTTTAAAGTTTGCACATCCAAGAATTAGCACCTTTTAATTTTTTAAACTTTAGATACATGGGACTACATGGATCATAACCATTTTATCTCCTTCTTATAGCCCTTTGTAGATTGCTAGTGGGACTCAGATTTAGTATGTACTACTATCATGACACAGTTTAGTTTAAAGGGCATGATTGCAACTGCAGCACCATACCCATGAGTGTGTGTCACAATGAAGAAATAGCAATACAAACCACCAAGTTGTGTTAACAATTTGCAAAATGTCACCAAATGACTAGATAGTAGTAACAATTTCATAATATTGAGAGTTAAATGAGTGAACTAAGTTCGAGAGTCATGAGGTATATGAACTAAATCAATAGTAATTAAGGGAACTTGGTATGCAAAAATATATGAAGAGGTAGCTCTTGTTACTTGCAAAATTGGGTAGGTAGTTGATTAGTAAGGACTAAAGCAAACACACCCATGTTGTAGGTGTCAATGGAGCAACCTAGTTGCCATCCCTATCACCATATCTAATCAAATACCAAATATCTTATTTGTGTTGCTCAAATGCAAGTCATGATCAAACCAACTAGTGTTCCAATTTTGTAGCATTAGTGATAGATTGGACATGTTCATGATTGTTGTTCTCACCATAGGAGTGTTGATTGTATTCATTAATAGGGAAAAACCATAAGCATAATGTCATACTAGTATTTTTAGAGTGATTGACAACATAAATTCTAGAGGAATTGGTCCACAAAACCTAAATTAGATGGAAAATTATGTATTTAAATTAGTAAATAAAGGCTACTTGTGAACTAGATCAAGGGTAATTAGTGCATTGTTGTTTATTAGTGTTGAATGAGCAATCGTATTTAAAATAGTTTTCAAAAATAAATTGTGAGCCATATAGGCACAATCTTCATCTAGCACAAATCAAATACAAAGCATATGAAATTGCTTAGTTATTCATGCCCTAATGATACATGGTCCAACTCCATCTTGTTGGTGTCCACCCTAAAATCTACCTTATCAGAAGACAATGGGTACCATTTTCCTTAGCCCATCTATTTGGATAATTTCCCAAGGAATGGAGGAAGACATATGGTTGCATTGCCAAGACCCAACGTAGAAGAGAAGCATGTGCATAGTTGAGAAAAATCCTCACCTCTTATGGGATATGGACTAAAATAGCACTAGTTTAATTTTGCTGCTTAGCATCTATTGGTATGTTTACAACTATGAGCCTTGATACATATGGATATATGGGGCAAAATCCATAGTCACGTTGCTTCAAAAATTGGGAAACTTGAAGGGATAAAGGGCAAACCATAACCCAATATGAAGGCACAAGAATAGGCCAGTTAATGTGATGAAGCCAATTAGATGATGTAGTTACTTCTAGGCACCATGAGCCAACGAGTCATGCAAGTATGGTGCTTAGAAGAACCCAATTCAGCCCATGCTATCACACAAAAATAACATGACATATACTCGTGGGATATCTTTGATACTCTCTTGTCATTGCTCAATTTACGACAATCATATGTGGAGCAAAGTGGTGCTCAAAAGAGTGTTGCAATGCAGTCTACATTGGCGGAAAATCAGCCCACATATCAACTTATTGATGAGGCAAGTATGGATCAGTGTTGAAGAATGAGGGAAGAGCAACCACAAATGAATCCAAGAATATGCAAAAATGGTTGGTGCAAACATTATGGGATCACAAATTGGATACTCCTTTACCTACTAGGAAATAAGCAAGCTCTCATCAAGCCTCTATTTCTTATATTGATTAGGCATTCATTGTCAATTCTTGTAGTGAAGAGGAACTTCTTTCCTTTGAGGAAGCATAGGAATATTATCAATGGATGTGTGCCATGCAAAATGAGTATGATTCCATACTCAAGAATGGTAGTTGGTATTTGGAAATTTTGTCTCATGGAAAGAAATCCATTAGAATGAAGCGGGTTTACAAGGTGAAGAGAACGACACATGGTAGCAGTGATCACTATAAGGCAAGGCTTATTGGTAATAGTTATGCCCAATAGAACGGCATTGACTATAATGAAACCTTTGCATACTTGTTTGGTATGACTAATATTAGGTGTATTATTGCATTGGTTGCACATCATGGGTGGCATGTACATTAGTTGGATGTCAAGGCTACCTTCTTGAATGATGATTTGGACAATGAGATATATGTATCTTAGCCTTGTGGTTTTGTGCAAAATGGGTAAGAACATAAAGTGTGCATGCTTAAGGAAACCTTGTATGACATTAAGCATGCTCTCAAAGCATGATATGATTCATGCATACTTGGTTACACTTGGATTTCTTTGCAATAGTCCAATTGACAATACCCTCTATGTGAAGAGGACTAAGGATTCTATTTGGGTCATAATCCTATTTGATGACATGTTACTTTCACAAGTTGTCAAGATCAAATTTCAACTTTCAAGGTTTGAATTGCATAGGTAATTTGAGATCATTGATTTGGGCCCCATTGCATTTGTATTTAGGCATCTATATTTTACAACATGATAATGATATTTTCATGTTGTAGTCAAAGTATATGCAAAATCTATTGTGAAAATATTTCAACTTGAAGATTGTAAGCATGTTGCTACACCAATTAGGCTTTGCCTTTAGAATCTAGGAGAGCCTTTTGATGACACACTATATTAGATGGTTGTGTGATGCCTAATTTATTTGTACAATATAAGGCTATATATTTGGATTGTGGTCAGAGTTGAGAATATTCATTCATAGGTAAGGCACTAGGCATTGGGAGGCTATCGAGTAGATTTTCTAGCATTTGTATAGTACATAGTTGTTGAGATGGCAAGCTTAATGTATGTAGACATTGATGATGGACCACCTAGTTAGATGAGTTTGCACGTCTACACTTAGCACATTGGTGGTCATTATGACCATTGGCTTATCACTTATTATACTTGGTTTGTTACACCTATCTACAACTTATATAATTATAATGCCATTAGATTAGAGTTTGTTATGCATTATTTGACTTAGCAGGCTACTTTCCTTTATGTTGTATCTTATCTATACTTTGTGTAGTATTGTATGATATAGAAATAAGAAAAACTAGCAAGAAAATGTTTTTGGCCTCCATTTCTCTTCTTGTGTTCTTGAGTGAGCTTCCTCTTGTGTGTATGGTGTGTGTTTGGTATGATAGCCTAAGCAAGTCTTGCCACCACACAATTCTTGATATGATATTAGAGTTTTACCACTAATAGAGGCTAGTTTTGAAGGTTGAAATGAAGGAGAAGAATTACGAATTCAAAAATGCAAGAAATTAGTAAAAAGCTCTCCCATTCTCTCTCTCTTTCCCTTGTAGTGCTTGTAGAGGCACTAGAAGTATAGTAGAGCAAAAACCACAGATTGCTATGAGATTTGGCATGTGAGCAGAGCATTGTATATTATGAAAATAAGCTTGTTAAGGCATTCACATTTTTTTTGGCCATGTGAGGCTATTTTAGGCCCCACTTTAGACCTAGTAGTTTCAAGATATACTATGATTTTGATTGTGTGAACCAAAAGTGGGTGCATAGGTTACAAATTTGAAATTTGTAAGTTTTAAAGTGTTTATTAAGAAAAGAAAACATAAGTTTTATCTATAAATAGGTTTCAAAGTACATGCTTGGGTAAGTTACTCATGAATATATGTGTGGATCATGTGGGTTCAAAATAAGGTATTTTTAAAATATAATTTTATATATTTTTTACATACAAAAGGGTGTAATATAAAGGGGTTATTTATATATTGAATAGAAAAGGGTTATGTTTTATTCTGGAAAAATTCATAGATGAAAATATTAATAAATAGACATTGAACGCATGTGATGTAGAGGATATACATATAGTAATTTCCCCGAGAGTACATGTAATATTAAGCAGTCAATAAAAAAAAGATTGTTTGATGTTTCGATGTGCCCTTGTTGTGAAACATTTTAGAAGACTTGCTTGCTGTTTTGTATCAATTTGTTATAATAGCAGAGAACGGTGGAAACCCCATCATTGAGAAGTTAGACAAGAAGAACTACTCATCATGGAAGTTTCATGTGATGAACTTTCTTATTGGAAAAGGCATCCTTGAGTTTATTTTATATGAAGAAAAGGAACAAGAGCTGAGTAATCCTGCGACTACATAAGAATTAAGGGTGTGGAAATAATAAAATGCAAAAGGTAAAAAGATAATGTATTGGCTATTTGCAGTCATTGTCATATTATTATGCTGGGGCATATCAGAGAAACATAGAAGCTTCACATTCAACTTGGACAATCTTCGAGAATATATTTTTAGTAAATACAAAGCTACGGAATATTCGAGTCAAGAAAGAGTTGAATAACTTGAAGAAAGGAAAGATGTCTATAAATGATTATATTTTGAAGGTCGAAAGCATTGCAGACGCCTTAGCAACTATTGATGCAATGTATAATGATGATAATTTGGTTTCATCTACTTTGGTTAATCTTAATTATGAAAAGAATTGGAAATCATTTATTACTTCTATATATGTAGGGAAGCCATTTCTATATTTTGATGAGTTGGTCTCTCTCATGATCATTGAAGAGATCAATATGTAAGGTGAATCACCAAAACAAAGTGGTGAGCAAGTCTAACCACTTTACTCAAGTTCAAGAAGGGGATGTAGCTAGTCCTCTTCAAAAGGTCATGGCATGGGATGTGCTTGTGATAACCAATAAATTAAATTAAATTGGTAGTTTGATGGTATGTAGGTTTTAGGAGGCCTTAGCAACTTTAGGTGTAAGACGAGCTGAGGAAGAGGTGGATAGTAGAATATAGACTCTAGAAATTGCAATAACATTTATCATTATTATGGCAAAATAAGTTATATTATAGGCTATATTTATGCTAAGAAGTATAATATTTGTAGTGGCAAATTATAGCAAGGAAAATATGCATCTTTTTCACGACAGAATGAAGATAAAAATGAGCATCTATTTATTATGCAGCATATGATGTATGCTATTATAGAAAAAGGGGCACGTGATGATGTATGACATATTAATTCAAGTACATCTAATCATATGACGAACCATGTTTAATGGTTTGGGAGAGATACATGATTTACAAAATCTAGGTTATGATAGGTGACGATTCATACACCCATCACACATTAAAAGTTCCCTTGACATCCTTGCATCATGGGCAAACAAAGAGTATGTGAGATGTATTACATGTACCATTTATGACTAAGAATCTAATATCTATTGGTTAGATTATAGAGCAAGGGCTATAAATTTTTTAAAATGAAAAATGTTATTTTATGGAAGATTTTAATGATAAGTATAGGTTTGTCACAAAAGGAAGTAGTGTTAGCCACACATTTACTTTAGATGTTGGAATTTCTACTATAAATGCTGCTATATGTATGCTAAAGGAAAATGAGTGGTTGTGTGAAATACGCGGGATCTAGAGCATGGCAGATGCGAAAGCTATGGAGGTTGAAAGAGGAAAAAGAAACTCATGAAGACATTGACCCTGACTAGGAAAAATTGTTACACAAGTGAATTAGGTTCCAAGATTGAGACTTGGACTCATAAACACAATCTTGTGTATTGATAGTGACATGACACTTTACTGGAAAGAAAAGAGTACTATCTTTGCATTAGAAAAATAGTGCAAGTACAATGCTTTATAGGAATTGAGTGGTGGTACTTTCTCCTACTGTGCATATGGGATTTTGGTCCTGAGCCCTCACTGCTTCTCACAAAGGGACTAAAGTAGGTGTGATTGCAAATATCTCAACACCCCTCCTCAATCACAACCAAAAAATACAAAGTGTGTAGAGGCTTTAGTGAAAGCAACACTTGCAAAGTGTGGGCACACCATAAACATGGCAAAAACACCAGAGGCTATCGCAGAAAAGGCTAAGTGTGGGTACCACAAACATGATGGACATCCAGAGGCTGTAGCAGGGACCTCACAAAGTGTACAGAGGCTGTAGTACAAGGATAACTGAGGAGTTTACAAGTTTATGTTTGAGGCATTAGGGCTAGGAAATACAAAACTAAAAAAGTCTATCTGAATAGAAGGACTGATGAGGTTTGTCCTTCTTCTGGTGGTCTTCTTCCTCTTCTTCTTCCTTTGCTCCATTTTCTTCTTCTTCTTTGATTGCAACTAGATAGGCCTTTTGGGACCTCTCTCTGGCGTGGTAGAACTTCTCGATGTGTCCGGTCCTTTTGCAGAAGTCACAGAAGAGCTGATCCTTGTTGCCCTTGTACGTGTTGCCAACATATAATGCATGCTCATCTCTAGAGGTACTAGGTTCTTCCTTAGTTTTTAGCTTCTTTTCCTCCTCTAACAGTAATGCTTGGATATCAATAAGTTCAGGATTTGGCATGTTGATTAAAGTTGTTGATACATTATTATATTCAGGAAGCAAACTCTTAAGTAGAACACCGATGCAAACATCTTCTTCCATTTTAATGTTGATTCCTACAAGTTGGGTTAGAAGTCCTTCCATGTAATTTAGATGTGTGGCAAGTGATGTGCTAGACTTCATTTCAATCCTGAAAAACTCAATTAGGAGACCATACTTTGATGATTTAGACTGTGCACCGAACAAGGTGTCAAGTCTCTTCCATGTATCCTGTGAGGTCTCACAGTTATCCAGGTGGTGGATATAGCTGTCATCTAGCTCCAGTTTGATAATGGCCTGAGCCTTATTATCATTATTTTTCCAAGTGACAGCAAGATCGGCATCACGAGGCTTCTTTTCTTTTCCAGTGGTAATGGCCCAGAGGCCCTTCTTCATCAGGATCAATTTGATGCGGGTCTCCCAGGTACGAAACCCGACTCCTTTGAAACGGGCAGTTGGAGAATCTTTGCCCATGTTTGACTTGAGAGACCAGTAGAAAATTAGCTTCAAATGACTGAAAATAACCATGAATTAGTTTATCTTTGTATGTGTCAAAAGACACAAGCAATGGCAGTGAAGTATCAAAAGATACTAGTTTGAAATTTGATGTTTGTTGCTTGAGTTTGACTTAATGATCTTCAAAAAATCTTCATAGCTTTTCTTCCTTGCTGATTTGATGGTTGCATACTTGCTGAAAACTTCAGATTAGAGTGGCCTTGGCTTGGTTTAAGTGGCAGGAGAGAGAAAATGAAGGAAAAATGAGCTTAAAGGTAAGTGGCTATAGCTGTCCTGTCAAAATAGGGACCATCAACTGGTAAATGAGCTCCCACGCGCTCTACAGGTTGAATCTGCTTAAACCCTTTGAAATGGAGGACCCTCACTAATGGATCTAACTTCCCCTAAGAGGGTTTGTACTCATTATGCTCCAATTGAGAGATCTAAGTCTTCAAAGTGATCGCTGTCAAAACTATGCCCAGATTTGGGAAAATGCAAATATTGGGCATGGTGTGCATCAATCTCCTTGATTTTTATGCCAAGAAGTTTTGTCTTGACCTAAAGAACAACTCTCGAGAAGAAAGCTTGAAGAGATATGGCTTGATTGATGAGATATGGCTGCTCCAACAGAGGTAGGTAGGTGCTGTCCACAGACACAGTTATGGCAACAACTCTGGAAAGAGGCAATGTTGAAGCTACAGTTTCCCAATCTCAATGATTGATGTGCCAAGAAGGAGATTTGGAAGTAGAGAAACACTTCTTCAGAAGGAAGTTTAGAGAGATTTGGCCTATGGAGAGAGATATGAAAGCTTCAAACTGACAGTGTGCTATTGTCTATGGCTGCCATGGAAGCTTCATTGAAGGTAGGAATGCAAATAAAGTTGGAGATAGGGTCCAGTAATCAAACTGAGTTGAGAAGAGATGGAAAGGAGCTGAGATGAGTGAAAGGAGAGTTGGGCCATGCTCAACTAAGCTCTGATACCATGTGAAATACGTGGGATCTAGAGCATGGCAGATACAAAAGCTATGGAGGTTGAAAGAGGAAAAAGAAACTCATGAAGACATTGACCCTAACTAGGACAAATTGTTACACAAGTGAATTAGGTTTCAAGATTGAGACTTGGAATCATAAACACAATCTTGTGTATTGACAATGACATGACACTTTACTGGAAAGAAAAGAGTACTATCATTGCATTAGAAAAAGAGTGCAAGTACAATGCTTTATAGGAATTGAGTGGTAGTACTTTCTCCTACTGTGCATATGGGATTTTGGTCATGAGCCCTTACTGCTTCTCACAAAGGGACTAAAGTAGGTGTGATTGCAAATATCTCAACAAGTTGGAGATATTAAAATATGGCACAAACATATTAGACATGTAAATATGCAAAGACTAAAATTAATATAGTCCAGTGGATTGGTTATAGAGTTGCCTTCTTTTAGATCTACATAATTTCATAAAGTGTGTAAAGCACGTTAGTTTGGTAAGCAAGCAAGAAAACTTTTGCTGCATGATAGATATGTGAGTTGGAATATACTTGATATTGTACATACAAATATTTGGGGACCTACACAGAATATATTTCTTGGTGGTACCAAATATTTTGTCATGTTTATTGATGATTGTTCAAGAAAGCTATGGGTATATTTCATAAAGGAAAAGAAAGAAGTTTTGAGCACTTCAAAACTTTTAAGGCTACTATTGAAATAGAAATAGACTTGAAAGCTAGGTACTTGAGGTTAGATAGAGGGAGAGAGTACCTTTCTAATGAGTTCACTCACTTCTTGAGGTCTCATGGGATAAAGAGATAGTTTACTTGAGTTGTAGGTGTATCCCACAACAAAATGGGATTGTAGAGAGGAAAAACATGCATGTTGCAAAAGTTACACAGACATTGATGACTCAACAAAGTTTACGAAAACATTTTTAGTCGAAAGCTATTCTTAGCGGTGATGCATTGGATGATAATGATGATTATGATAGTCATATATAGAAAAAAAGCAAGAATCATGGATAATGATGCATTTGCTAGTCATTTGGGATTTGATGAAGTTTCTAATGGTTTAGAGAGTTTGGATGATGAGCTTGGTATCCTTTTAGTTAGGGCACCAGGTGTACAAAGAGAAAATGGTAACATACATGCTTCATTGAGTGATCCAATGGTATGCAAGTCTAGCAAGATTAGGTACCATGTTAACAGATTTTTTTTGAAGGTTATGTAGCTTACCATTATGCTTACACGGTAAAGATGGTTGAGGATAATGAGTCCACTTATTTTGAGGATGCTATTGGTCATGCTCATTTTTGGGATGTAGCAAGGAATGAGCAGATGGCTACATCAAAGACCAACAAGAATTGGGATCTAGTATCCATTAGGGAAATTATGAACTCAAAAAGGACCCTTTAGCTTAGTATTCAATCACCTCTTTAATCACAAGAGATTTGCGATGGACCAATAATAGGAGAGAGGGTGGTGTGTACATTTTATCCAATTTGGTGGAGAGATGAGTAGTTTTGTTGGAAAGGTAAGTGATTTTTCAAATAGGAAAATATTTCTTTGGATATAAGTGGACTAACAAAATCTTCCAATTTTTTTTTGCTTTTACATATTTAAATAGGTAACTTTTTGGCCTCACAGGTGGGCTTGAATACTAGCTTGACATGTGGAAAGGGTTTACACTTTTCCCTCCCCCCCAAAACTTGCAAGGGTAATAAATACTTTTCAACATTTAAAAAGTTTGAAAATTTGGGCCTAAATAGGCAGGCATATTATTGAGCACATGACATGTGGCATGTTGGTGCAAGCAATGTTAAAACTCTCACTTGGCACCTATAGGATTTGACCCCACGAGCTCTTAGTAGCCATTCCAAGGCCTTATTACTAAGCTAAAGTCCAATTGTGATGAGACACATGGACATTTATATTATAAACTTGAAATTGCATCCTCTTCTTTTGAATTTTCAATTAGAAAACGTCTTTTCTTTGAGCAAAATGATGGTCAATCTCCATCATCATGATTAAGACCCACCACATTTTGTGAATTAGCAAAAGTAATCCCACAATAATACATTCTTTATGAGGCCCCCTTTTGGAGTCAATATTTCCCCTAATAATTTCCTAAGGGAAAGAAAACTATCGGCTATAAGTGCATCTTCAAAATTAAGCATAATGCAAATGGTTCTGTTAACAAGTATAATGCTAGGCTGGTTGTAAAAGGCTATGCTCAAATATATAGCATAGATTATAAAGAGACATTCATTCTAGTTGCTAGGATGCAAACTGTTATATATATGATTGCTTTGATATTAGCCAAAGGTTGGAGTTTGCAACAAATGAATGTAAAGATATTCTTTTTGCATAGTGAATTGCAAGAAGAAGTGTACATGGAGCAATCATCACGTTATGAGAATTTAGAGCATCTCACATATGTATGTAAGTTAAAGAAGGTGCTCCATGGACTAAAGCAAGTACCTAGAGCATGGCTTAAAAAGATCAAAGAGTATCTTGTCAACATTGGCTTTTATGTATGTGATTTTGATCACTTACTAATTTATGTGAGAAAGGGAGATATCAGTTTGGTAATCATATTCATCTTTGTGGATGACTTGATTATTACTGGTGATAATGATAGTGGGATTGGTGAAGTCAAGGATCTTTTGAAGTACAAGTTTGAGATTAAGGATTTGGGTGAGCTTAGGTGCTTTCTTGGTATTGAGATGATTAGACGTGATGATTGTATATGACTGTCCCAAAGGTAGTATGGCTTGGAAATGTTATCCAAGTATGGTATGGCATTTTGGAAGCCTATTCTAGTGTCATTGGAGAAAATGGTGAAGTTGAGTATTGATGTTGGGGATGTGATATGAGACTGTGCTATGTTTAGGAGGATAGTAGGGAATTTGATTTACATGACTATCATAAGGCTAGACTTGAACTATACTATTGGCCTCGTCAGTTAGTTTATGCAAATGCTTAGAATGATGTAATATTCCCCCCCCTACTTCCCTGGTGCCTCCCCCATGAGAACCCCCCCTTTCAAAAATTTTTGAATTTATTTGAAATTTTTTTACTCTCCCTCTCTCTCCCCTTGCAGTGTGCATGGCGGGGAGAGAGGAAGAGAGAGTGAGTAATGAGTGGGGGGGCATGCAACCCCTAGGTGGGTAGCCACGAACAACTGTCTTCTCCCCTCCCACCTTATAAGAGCCTCCCCCCTCCCTCCGGTTTGGCAGTGCCCCCCTAGTCATCTGTAGGCAACAGCAGCCCCCCCTCGTGGCCTTGGAGTACAGCGCACCCCCCCTCGTAATTTCAACCCCCCCTTTTCGTGTTCAGGGAAAGCCCCCCCCCAACCGTCATCCATGAACAGCGCCCCCTGGGCATGAGAGTAGAAGAAGGAGAAGAAGAGGGAGAGAGAGAAGAAGAAGAAGAAGAAGAAGAAGAAGAAGAAGAAGAAGAAGAAGAAGAAGAAGAAGAAGAAGAAGAAGAGGGAGAGAGAGAAGAAGAAGAAGAAGAAGAAGAAGAAGAAGAAGAAGAAGAAGAAGAAGAAGAGGGAGAGAGAGAAGAAGAAGAAGAAGAAGAAGAAGAAGAGGGAGAGAGAGGAGAAGAAGAAGGGGAAGAAGAGGGAGAAGGAGAAGAAGAAGAAGAAGAAGAGGGAGAGAGAGGAGAAGAATAAGAGAAAGAGAGAGGGAGAGAAGAAGAAGAAGAGGGAGAGAGAGGAGAAGAATAAGAGAAAGAGAGAGGGAGAGAAGACTGTGAGATGGAGAGGGTGAGAATATAGAAGGAAAGCAATTGGGGGAGAGGGTAAAAGAAGAAGAAGAGTTATGCATGAAGTCACATTGATTGGCCTTAGATTCCCTGTGGACCCTCGTACCACTTCCTTCTGCCAAGGCAAGAGCAGTCGATTTACCTCAAGGGTTGCAAGACCAAGAACGCACAAGGATGGAATCCAAGAGACAAGTCACAAGGAGCACAAGTGCTGAAGTTGCAAACGGAGCTAGGAACATATCCAATGCAAGTGAAGACATGAATACCACCAACCTTTTAGCAATGATAGCTCATATCCAGGTTGTACCAAAATTTAGATTCTTCTCACGCATATTGAATTCTTAAATAGAGGTAGAATTGTATGCATAAAATAGGTAAACGACATTAGTGTTACATTAGATGAGTAATAGGAAAGGAGACTGAAAAGCAAGTAACAATAGATGATGCATTGAAGGAAAATTGCATAAAATATAATAAGAAGAGTATCAAGGTTGCATAGGAAGATTGCATCAATTTTAACGTACATTGAAGCGCTTGAATTCAAGTTTTGTATGATGGCCTTGAAATTGTAGGATAAAGTAAAAGTTATCTTAGAGAGAAGATGGGTACATTAGACCCTAGTCCGCCGACGTATCTTGAAAATCATAAATGCAAGTATTTGCCATTAAGGAAATGTGATAAGCTAAGTTCCAATGCAACGGTGGCTTAAGGGACTTGTTGTGATGGTTTACCATTGATGCTCTAATGAGGGTTCACCTTGTTTAAGATGGAAAAGAGGTTAGTAAGCAAAGAGGTTACTTACTAGATTAGGAAAGGATGTTTTCCTAGTTAAAGGATGTTAGGCTGGTTGTTTCAGCTTGATTGTTTCCGAAAGGATACTTAAGGATTGGTTGTGGTTTTGGATGAATATCCAAGTGATTATATTTTCATGGCAGGAACTGTAAGGATAAAATTGCCATGGGAACAAAAGGGATGTTTTCCCTAGTAAATGTTATTAGGTTGGTTGCTTCAGCTGTGGATGATTTCCTAAAGGGATAATTAAGGAAGGATGGTGCTAGCTACTCCCTGCGAACTGCCAAACCCTAACAAAGGGGGTTATGAATCCACGCCGGGAATGTGGACCGAACCCACCGCAAGAGGTCTCTCCATAGGAATTACTTGGCGTAGGAGGACGCTTGGGTGCCAAGGGGGCTCTGGCCGTAAATCCCAATGCCTCCGGATCCTACACAAGTGTTCTACATGACTCGAGATGAGATCTCGAGGCCTTGATACTAGTTACAAGGCAGAATCTTGGTAGGATAAACCTTCGGGTTTTTATTGCTGGGAGATGGAAGGATTTTTTTGTGAAGGCAGAAAGGGACACTTAATTCTCCTGTATGGGCGAAAAACAAACATTAATATGAAGATAAGTTAAGGAAGTGTTTGATCTTGTTTTATCTTGTCTTTATGTCTATGCCCTAAATTACGTAAAGGAACATGTGATTAACGAGTTAATTAATGAAGTTGTTTTTATATGTCAAAAATAATGTGCTGTAGATAATTAGATAACTAAAATAACCCCCAAGGTAAGCGTGGTGGATATGACCCCGATGGGTCTATCCTACGGAAGGGTGGTCTCGGTTAGCCGAGAGCTTTCCTCAAAGGAAATGTTAAGGAGAAATGTTAGGAAAAGTCGGACGGTGACCTTAGACAATGTTGGTTAGAACCCTAATCATTCATACCATTTTAGGGGACCTGAATGGGATTATGCCCTACGGGCAGAGAGGTCGAGTGATGTATCCCTCTCGTTTCCCATTCTCTTTGAACCAAGTGCAGTATGAGTCTGCTTTGGTCCAGTTGTATCTGTGCGCAAAGTGGAGCAGTTGTGGACCGACGCTAGAAGGCTATTAGGAAGACCCCACTATGAGGAACCTGGACTTTAGGTCGATCCTAGTGGAAACGGCCGGATAATTCCGTTGCAAGGTAGACTCGAGAGACCCTAGTTGGCAATCCCCGTGTCATTCCTTGGGAGTGCTGAGTGGAATCTTCTAGATATATCTCTCGATGGACTGCTAAGATGTGTCCCGCAATTTGAGGAGCGGGCACGTTACAGTTGGTATCAGAGCAAACCAACGAGATCCAAAGATTACAAGGGAACTTAATGGAGGAAAATAAAGGAAATAAGGGGATAGTCAGGAGAAGATGAGTGGAATAGAGCAGTGTTTTCTATTGAAAACATTTCCTTACTCACTTATGGATGCTGGGTTGCAGAGTGACAAAGCGGAGCAAGTTCTTGGTGTTCCAGGTCATGTTCATGACTGCAATGCATGCTTCAAATCATTATCAAAGGCTTGGCATGATGGATATTCTAGACCGCATCTATAATCCTTCGCCTCTATATGCGGAGCGGAGATGGATGGGAGACTCAGGAATATACTACATAGCAGGCCACTGACTCGTGTACCTTTAGACCAACTTGAAGAGAATCAAGTGGATGGAGGATTTAAAGATCGTGAAGCTGTTCATCTTTGTCGAAGCTCATGTAAACGTAACTTTGCATGTTAGCGGTCGGCAAGTCAAGCAGAAAAAGTATGTCTATGAAGAGGTGACCCGGGTGATCTCTACCGATAGGATCAAAGTGTTAGGACACTATGAGAAGAACGGGTATCAAAGGAAGGGATACCCCAAGCTTCCTATGACTTACCGTTTCCTGAAAATCCATGACCCCACCCCATATTACTATTCCGTCCCTGTAGCTGATTGTAACACCATCCTATTCTCCCCAAACTGATGTATCAATCAGCTTGTCCTACTTAACCAAAATAAGTGTACTCAAAGGGTTATGCCCTCATGAATGAATAAGAATATACTACATACCAGCCCACTGACTCCTGTACCTTTAGACCAACTTGAAGAGAATCAAGTGGATGGAGGATTTAAAGATCGTGAAGTTGTTCATCTTTGTCGAAGCTCACGTAAACACAACTTTGCATGTTAGCGGTCGGCAAGTCAAGAAGAACAAGTATGTCTATGAAGAGGTGACCCAGGTGATCTCTACCGATAGGATCAAAGTGTTAGGGCACTATGAGAAGAACGGGTATCAAAGGAAGGGATATCTGATGGACCTAAAAACGGGCCGGCACTAGCTCATGCACTAGCCGGGCCTCGTCACTACGCACAAGACAACCCCTCGGCCTCGTGGCCAGGAGCGTCTATCAAAATCTCTGCCTTCCTAAACATTGCGTTTGTAATACGTTGTAGTCCAACTGACCCTAACCCAATATTACTCCTCAAAGGGAGTCCCTTTCACATAGCCAAAAGGCTCGAATCACATACACATGGGGTTCCTCCTACGGCTGAATAACGTCAATCCTCTGCGACTCTCTTACACCTTGGGGATTGGCCCCTCGATGCGTCGCTCAACATCTAAACATTTCGCACAAAAGTCGCTCAAGGTACCAAATAAGCGTGTCCAGGAATGTACCATTGTCCTTACTTCTCTTTCCCCTAGACCCCACGACTAGCCTACAACATGGGTACCTCACTGCCTCTCATCATAGGTCAGGTTCCAATAAACCAATTGCAATGAATGTCGAGGAGCTGGTCACTGGTATTTTCTAAATTCTTTTCATGCTCTATGCATTTGGTGGATGCCCAGTGCTCAAACATTTAGGAAAAAAGTATCGTGCACAAGTGCAAAAACATTCTTTTAATGGTTTCCAACTACCGTTCGTGCTTCGTTGCATGGGCCTAGCACCGAGGTGATCCTCGTACTACTAAGCTCTTAATTTTAATTATCATCCGTCCTAAATGCTATGCATAGAAATCAGCAACTTTCCCATCATCTCACACGGCATTTAGACATATTTCAACTCCTCTACCCTTCCTCGTTTAAATATTGCATCGTTGGATAGATTTATAGGGTATTTTACCATCATTTTATGTGGAAAAAACAGAAAAAGACACACTAGAACAAGAAGGTGGGGTTGAACTGAGGCAAATCCTCATGGTTCAGTCCCCACAAACATTCACAAACATTACTCTTATTTATCCTTATTTTTTCGAAACCCAAAATATATTTTTCCCCTATTTTTTAGGGTTTTTTCACCCTTTTCTTGTATTTTTTCTTATTTTTTGCATTATTTAATTACTGAAAATTCAAAACAGGTTATGGGCTGTGGCCCTTAGTTCCTTCTTGCAGAAAAGTGAAAGTTTAGTTGGTGTTCCTATTTACTTTCCCATTTTTATGCCAAAAAACCATCATTTTCCCTTTATTTTTCATATTTTACGTGTTTTAGCATGTTATTTTGAACCACAAGATGCATATTTTTCTGATTTTCTGATTATGACCAGCAAGAACTCATGAAAAACAGCAACATACACAATTTTTAGCCCACATGAACAACATTTTATCAATCCAAAGCCATAAAATCTCAAATTTCCTTTGAAAATTTTGAATTACCGCTTATTTGCGTGTTTCGGGTTTCATATCCATGGCTGCAAATCTGAAAATCAGTAGCACTTCATGTCCAGCACAATCACCAATCACCATTTCCAGCCTGTGGAGCAATCCGATCCATGCCGGACAAGCCTCCACCATTCTTTCTTCTTCCTCCTTCTTCCCACATGAACTTGCCTTTAGAAGAGAGAGAGGGAGGAGAGAGAAAGACTGATTTTCTCTCTCCCTCTACAGGCTGCCATTCCCCGCGTGGATCGAAGCGATACGGAGCGGATGTCGAATGTGGAAGCCCTCTGCCATTGGATTCATGGCTTGCATTCAGCCTCCATCCTTGATTTGTGGGGGGAGGGGGCGCGTTTTTTTCAGCGCGGCTGAAAACAGCCGCCGCCCCCCTTCCATGACGTTTTTTTTTAGGGGGGGTGCCAAAGGTCACCCCCCTCTATCCACACCTTTTGAAATTTTCTTTTTGGCCCCTTTTTGGGCACCCCGGCCAGTTTTTTGGCCACTTCCTCATACGGACTCCGATTGTCGTGCTGTAAATTTCTGGGCGTCCCTCTCGGCATCCCGGACCGGCCTGCAGCTCCCACATCCCATCCTGACTGACAGAAAAATTACTAAAAATCTGGATGTGTCACTTGGGCGCCCGTCAACTGCTTATGCTTAAAATCGTCCTAGATCGAGCCGCCGCCTTTGACGGTGAATATTTTTCCCTTGAAATTCATAATTTTTAGCTATTTTTAAGCACTTCCCGGCACCAAAATTCCGCTCTCATTGGTGACCACGGGATAGGGCGACTCAACCCGTCGAATTCACAAACATATCTGCACATAGCCAACCAAAGAAGCATCAAGTTGCTACAAAACAAATATATCATAAAACTCAGCACAATGCTCCCCCTACCCCTGGGCAGAACCAAGGCATGACATCCACAAGGAGTAGGCCTAGCATCATCTAATAGAAGATCCGAAGCGAGTCACTAACCAACTGCTCCAACACAGCCAAACTAAAAAGAACTGTCAAAGAGGTTGCCCTCAACGGTAGTCTGAACTACTTACCAACTAAAGACAACACAACTAGGAGCTCCTACAAGGCGAGGACTCCTATAGCCTGATCAAGAAGTATTTTCTTTCAGTACATGGCTTCTTTTAGGGTTTTTATTGGATGAACATACTTGGGCATGTAAAAAGGAGGGAGCTGAGCGTAATGACCCAAGGAGAACAGGGCATCGGCCTCAGGACCTGTCTCGGCACCCAAGAACCTACCAAGCCCTCGCAAGGCGACACTTAATCCTTTTCTAATGCTCACTTTTATTTTCGCTCCAACCTTCCTTGTTTTGTCATTTTTTTTTTTCCAGCAAGAAGCCACCCCTAGGAAGACAAGGTATCGGCCCCGGGTCTGACTTGTCCCCAGGAACCTACCAGGCCCTCGCAAGGCAGGCTTATATATTTTCATTCCTTTTCTTTTCTTTGATAGGGGTTAGAACCCCTTTTTACACACCTTCGTATTTATAGTCATCTTTTAGGATGTTCAGGGTTTCTTGGCATCATTATGATTATCTTCTGGCAGGCTTCTCTAACTGCCTCACTACTAACAAGAACTCCGAGAACGGCTGCCGAACAGGCTAGCAGAACAGGGCCACTAGGAGGACAAGGGCCACAATTAAAGAAGAGGTCTTCTTCATACGCAAAATTAGCCAATGAATCGGCAAACTGATTCCAGTTTCGTGGAATCAGCTGAAAAGACATCTATCAAATTCGTCTAGCAGGGCTATGGCAGTATGATGGTATATGCAAAGGATGGGGTTTCGTACCATGTACGTCCCATTGAGTTGATTTAAAACCAACTGAGAGTCCCCTTTCACCAACAACTGGCGGATACCACCCTTCTTTGCAATATTCAAACCCATAATCAGGGCTTTGTATTCTGCCATGTTATTGGTAAAATTCACCCCGAGATAAGCAGCTAACTTCATGACAATGCGTCGTCGGGGGTCTCGGATGACAACTCCTACACTTCCTTTTTTGCATGGACCCCTGGACGCCCCATCAAAGTACAAGGTGTATGTCCATAAAGGGTTTACACATCCCGCCATCCAGAACTCTACTCGTAATTATGGTAATCGAAATTCAGCATATTCAACGGGTGGACTGTAGGCTCCATCCCTCCATCATCATTGAATTCAACAGGGATGCTCGTCAAAATTTGTAGGCAGTGATGGCAGAAGACCTTGATCTCCCAAATAAATGTCCCGCCTTCTTGCTCAGTCACCTTATATCCTTTGCTCCACCAAATGAGCTTTCCCTGATGATACCGCTGTTCTAAATATGGGTGTTCTAAATAAGGGATTAGACGACCCATCAACCTCTATCACGATTTCCTTGCAGATGTTTGATCGATCTCTCCTAGACCTGCAAGGCAGTCATAGTATTAGTGCAATAAAAAATAATAAGGTTTAATCTTATTAAGATTAACCTTATTTTTAAATTCTATCCCCTCAAGGTCAGCTAATAAAACTGTGGATTTATTCCTTCCTATTCTAACGATCCTATAGGGCCCATCTCATTTGGGCTCTAGCTTGCCTGGAAATAATTCACGTCGTGCATCATAATACAGAACAAGCTGTCCTTTCTTGAAGGTGTATTTATTGGCTTTGAGGTCGTGTAGCTGCTTCATTCGGCGCTTCGCCACTTCTTGGTGCAATAAGCTCTGCAACTTAAGCTCATCTAAATGTGCCAGTGTCGTCAAGCGCTCAAAAAGTGCGTCTTCATTGCTCAAAGAATGATTGATGGCAAACCGAATAGTCGGCAGCTCAATCTCTAAAGGCAAGACGCACTTCTCCCCATATACTAACTTGAACGGGGTATGGCCAGTGGCTCGTTTGAAGGTCGTATTATAAGCCCACACTGCCACGTATAAATTTTTATCCCAATCCCGTTTCTTTTCCGATACAATTTTGGACAGGATGCCCACAAGCTGCTTGTTGGTGCTTTCAACTTGCCCATTGGCTTGCGGATTATATGGGGTTGTCTTGTTATGCTTTATTTGCCACATCTCTGTCAAACCTTTAATCACCTTATTCAGGAAATGGGTTCCGCAATCCGATACTAATTCTTTCGGCGGACCAAACCGGCATATTATCTGCTCTAAAAGGAAACTAGCAGTTTCTTTAGCATCATCTTTCCTTGTTGCACTTGCTTCTGACCACTTTGTGAAGTAGTCGGTTGCGACAATGATATACCTCTTTTGCGCAGTCGACGACAGAGTAATAGGACCCACAAAGTCTATTCCCCACTTCTCAAATGGAAGTATCGCCATAATAGGGGTGAGTGGTCGTTTCCTATTCTCTCGACTATCATGTCGTTGACAAATATCGCATCTCTTAACATACGCAAACGCATCCTGGAAGATGGCAGGCCACCAATAACCTTCTCTTAAAGCCTTTTGTGCTGTAAGCCGTCCAGCAAAATGGCCACCGCAAGTAGAATCATGGCACTCTTCAAAATGAATGGCACCTCGTCAGGCATCACACATCGGCGATAGATGTCATCAACCCCTTGCCGATATAATGTACCTGCGATCAAGGCAAACTTTAATGCTTGCTGCTTAATTTTCCTTCTCTCAGCTTTAGATAATTCGGATCCCGCCTCTCCCGTCGATAAATAATGCGTTATTGCAGCATACCAGGAGGGAATAGATGCCGTATCTATTTTAAATAACAACTCCATGTCACTACCTTCAGCCACAGATTCTTTCGGCTCCCCAAAGTCCACAAGACATTCCACGATGCCTTGCAACCTTGGTGGCTTACTCTTGATTTCATAATCAAATTCCTGCAAAGTGATCAACCACTTTGCTAGATGATCAGGCGGCTGTAGCTTATTCATCAATAATCGAAGTCCCTCCGCCTTCATATAAAGTACGACTTTCTCATAGAGAATATAATGCCTGAATTTCTTGGTCCCAAAGACCATCGCTAGACACAATTTCTCCATGTAAGTATAGTTGATTTCGGATACCCCCAGCTTCCGGCTAGCAAAAGCAATCGGGTGGTACCACTTCTCTTCCCAAATTTGGGCTAAACAGCAGCTGATACTATACATGGTGGCTGCCGAAAATATGTAGAACACCTCACCTCTTTTAGGTGCTTTTAAAACGGGCGCTCTTACTAGCTCTTGCTTCACATCCTCGAATGCTACCTTACAAGGGTCACCCCATACAAATGAACAGCTAAAGTAAGCGGCAACGTTCTTTCTGCCAAGGCGTTTATGAATCTACGGTAATAACCAACCGAAGACAGAAAGCTATGAACTTCCTTCGGAGTGCGTGGTGGACCCATGGCAACTATAACTTTGACCTTCTCGGGGTCTGTCGCAATTCCTACCGAACTGACCACATGACCCAGCAATAGTCCATAAGGTACTCCAAAAGCACACTTCCGTGGGTTTAAGGCGATGCAGAATTGTCTACAGTGCTCAAAGCATTTTCTTAAAATGATCAACTGCCTCTCTCTCACGGTGGCAGCCCCTAAGTCATCAATAAACACCTTCAACTCTTCAGGGGATATGTCACCGAATGTCTTATCTGCTGTTCGTTGCCACGAACCAGGCGCATTGCATAAACCAAAGGCCATCACATGGTACGCAAAAGTACCAAATACAGTGATAAAAGTTGTTTTCAACTTATCCTCTTCTGCAATTGCCATTTGGTTGTATCCTGCAAAGCAATCCATAAACGAATATATCTCCCTACCTACTAATTGATCCAAAATCTGGTCAATAAATGGCAACGGGTAGTAGTCCTTAACTGTCTGCTTATTCAGCTCCCTAAAGTCTACACATAAACAGATTTGATTATTCTTCTTCTTTCTAATCACCACTGGCGAACACCATTCCGTGTGTTGCACATGAAAAATCAAACCCGCTTTTCAAAGCTTCTGTAACTCTTCAAACAGGCCGTCCCTCAATTCGAAAGGTATACGCCTTACTTTCTGCCGTACAGGACGACTACCCTCCTTCAATGGAATTGTATGAACAGCAAGACTAGGAGGGATGCCTCTCAACTCATCATAACTCCAGGCAAAGATATCACGGAATTCCTGGATCAAGGCCACATAGTCCTCCCTTTCTGCTGAGCAGAGCATAGAACCTAATTTGATTGGTCGCGAATCACCAAGCGTACCAAGGTCTAGCTCGATAACATCTACATCTCTTATACGATCTTGGCCCTCTATCGGCTCATTCAAAGTGATCTGATAGATGTCTTCCGTGGTGGATCCCTCTTTAGACTCATCACTCGATGATGTCTCACTGGCAGATAAATCGTCTAGTGTCTCCAATTATGTAGAAGATAGAGGAGCTCTCTCACTCTGCGGAGACTCAGGATAAGCATCAACCACCACACGCTGGGCACCTCTGCCGAATATTAGCCGACCGGCGGGTA
This sequence comes from Lygodium microphyllum, assembly GCF_053477565.2. Lineage (NCBI taxonomy): Eukaryota > Viridiplantae > Streptophyta > Polypodiopsida > Schizaeales > Lygodiaceae > Lygodium > Lygodium microphyllum. The sequence continues at coordinate 61,891,795 of NC_141147.1, forward strand.
TATCCACTTGGTAGTCCGCTTGCAGGATCCAAGGTCGTCCGAGTAATGCTTGGTAACTTGGACGGCCTGCAAAACGAATCACCCTAAAGTCCAACATGCATTCTACATTTGCAACAGTGACATGGACCTTAGTAATGCAGCCTTCCGACTGTCTCAAACTATCATCTGCCATTCTGAGAATTGTGGAGGTATCTTTCTGGATCGCAAGACCCAACCTTTCCATTAGTTCAGAACTCATAATGTTAACAGATGATCCCGTATCGACAATGGCATAATCTACTAATATCCCATCGACATAGGCTGCAACCCTTGGGCAATGCTTCTCAGCATGCTCGAACCAGTCATCACCAACTCGCGCAATACCCAATGGTTCTACGATATACCCGGTACGTAAAATCTTTCTAAATTCCTTGCGTACTCCTGGGGAAAGCTTAATAAGCTGTAAAAGATTCACATCCGGCTTGACTTCGCAAAGAGAGCTCGCCAAATCGAATTCATGATAGTTTGATAGAGCTCGCTTTTCACGCCAAACCATCCGCTCTTTAGGTCGCTGAACTGGCTTTAATGCCTCCTTTTTAACTTTCACCTTCTTTTTTGGTGGTTCCTTATCGGCTTAACTTTCTACGGGCTTCAAAGGTCCCCCTTCCATGGCAGGATCCAAAACTTGCGTTCCTTTGTCGCCTTGTTTAGGGTTTCCGTCGACAGGCTTATCCTTGTCGGCCTCTCTATCCTTTTGACCTCTTGTAAGGACAGCTCGCAGATTATAGGTTTCAGCATCATTAACGCGTACAGCCTCAATCAAACTAACCCCACTACCACTTGGTAGCTCCTCCACTGTAGTCTTTGGTCGTTGAAGTATTTGTTTAGGCCCGTCCTCTCGCTGGGAATCATTTCCTTGGATGCGATGATTAACAGGCCCTGGTTGCCGACTTCCTCGCTGGAGGGAAGTGATCTTACTCCAGCAAGTAGCTGCTAATTGGCCGGATTTTCCACAAATGTCACACTTAACATTTGGGCAATTTCTTGGATAATGTTGTCCACCACACCATTTGCAACTAAACCTCGAAGGTGCACCCTCCTTTGGGTATCTACTTCATATCAAATTTTGTTGTTTTTTAAGGAAGTTGACATCCACGGCTATTTGTCGATACTGCTCCGTAATCATGTCGGTATAATGCTTCATCATGTCCTTAACCTCGCCAAGAACATTGGAAGCACTCGACTCGTAGCCTTGGTCATTACCATGTCGTTCCATCGGCCTAACAATTCGATTAGGCACAGGTTGTTGAGCCACAGGCATAGCATTAGAATTGACCGTCTGGCCTCCATCACTTGGAGCCATTTGACTGCTCGTAGGCATTGATATGCTAGGGGGAGCTGGTAATAAAGGCACATTCTGTATCATGTTCCCTCTCCCATTAGGGTTAGCCATCGCTATCCCTTGACCACTACTGCCATTGGCCATTGCCATATTGTTTCCCAATACTAAACCCATATTCGAATTGCCTCGAGAAGCATAGGCTGCTTGTAGTCGGGATTCCACCTCTTGTGCTCGTGTAATGGCAGTATCTATATCCCCCAAGGGGACACTACTCAACTGCAATTGGATATTAAAGTCCAAACCATGTAGGAAATATTGCAATTGGGCAGCTGCGGGGATAGGAATAGAGGTGTCCAACTTACGGAAAACCTCTTTTATTTTCTTCGCATAAGCACGAATATCCTCGTGTGGTTCTTGACAGGTCACGTTAAGTACACGCAACCAATATTGTCCACCCCTTTCAGGGGCAAACTCCCTTCGAAAAGCTCCACCTCCCGTACTTGACGTGGAATGGCTTATAGAAGGAAGGGAAGCACTAGAGCTTCCACCTTCTCCTAACTTACTGCTTGTGGCCCCAAGACCACTAGATCCACTCCCTCATAAGGGTTCAGTACCGCTACGCTTAGGGGAATATCTCCTAAAAATTTCAGCACGTCGCCTAGCTCTTTCGTCTCTTTCTTGCTTTTGGATTTCTGCTAGACGATGCTTATCAATAAATAACGGATCAATCTCAGTATCCTTTGGCATAAACTGCTAGTTGGTCCCTAAACAACCAGGATTCGAGAACCGCCACTTTTAAGCGGCTCCCGGCAGACGCACCACTGATGGACCTAAAAACGGGCCGGCATTGGCTCTGCACTAGCCAGGCCTCGTCACTACGCACAAGACAACCCCTCGGCCTCGCGGCCAGGAGCGTCTATCAAAATCTCTGCCTTCCTAAACATTGCGTTTGTAATACGTTGTAGTCCAACTGACCCTAACCCAATATTACTCCTCAAAGGGAGTCCCTTTCACATAGTCAAAAGGCTCGAATCACATACACATGGGGTTCCTTCTACGGCTGAATGACGTCAACCCTCTGCGACTCTCCTACACCTTGGGGATTGGCCCCTCGATGCGTCGCTCAACATCTAAACATTTCGCACAAAAGTTGCTCAAGGTACCAAATTAAGCGTGTCCAGGAATGTACCATTATCCTTACTTCTCTTTCCCCTAGACCCCACGACTAGCCTACAACATGGGTACCTCACTGCCTCTCATCGTAGGTCAGGTTCCAATAAACCAATTGCAATGCATGTCCAGGAGCTGGTCACTGATATTTTCTAAATTCTTTTCATGCTCTATGCATTTGGTGGATGCCCAGTGCTCAAACATTTAGCAAAACAGTATCATGTACAAGTGCAAAAACATTCTTTTAATGGTTTTCAACTACCGTTCGTGCTTCGTTGCATGGGCCTAGCACCGAGGTGATCCTCGTGCTACTAAGCTCTTAATTTTAATTATCATCCGTCCTAAATGCTATGCATAGAAATTATCAACTTTCCCATCATCTCACACGGCATTTAGACATATTTCAACTCCTCTACCCTTTCCTGTTTAAATATTGCATCGTTGGATAGATTTATAGGGTATTTTACCATCATTTTATGTGGAAAAACGGAAAAAGACACACTAGAACAAGAAGGTGGGGTTGAACTGAGGCAAATCCTCATGCTTCAGTCCCCACAAACATTCACAAACATTGCTCTTATTTATCCTTATTTTTCCGAAATCCAAAATATATTTTTCCCCTATTTTTTAGGGTTTTTCACCCTTTTCTTGTATTTTCCCTTATTTTTTGCATTATTTAATTACTAAAAATTCAAAACAGGTTATGGGCTGTGGCCCTTAGTTCCTTCTTGCAGAAAAGTGAAAGTTTAGTTGGTGTTCCTATTTACTTTCCCGTTTTTATGCCAAAAAACCATCATTTTCCCTTGATTTTTCATATTTTACGTGTTTTAGCATGTTATTTTGAACCACAAGATGCATATTTTTCTGATTTTCTGATTATGACCAGCAAGAACTCATGAAAAACAACAACATACACAATTTTTAGCCCACATGAACAACATTTTATCAATCCAAAGCCATAAAATTTCAAATTTCCTTTGAAAATTTTGAATTACCGCTTATTTGCGTGTTTTGGGTTTCATGTCCATGGCTGCAAATCTGAAAATCAGTAGCACTTCATGTCCAGCACAATCACCAATCACCATTTCCAGCCCGTGGAGCAATCCGATCCATGCCGGACAAGCCTCCACCATTCTTTCTTCTTCCTCCTTCTTCCCACATAAACTTGCCTTTAGAAGAGAGAGAGGGAGGAGAGAGAAAGACTGATTTTCTCTCTCCCTCTACAGGCTGCCATTCCCCGCGTGGATCGAAGCAATATGGAGCGGATGTCGAATGTGGAAGCCCTCTGCCATTGGATTCATGGCTTGCATTCAGCCTCCATCCTTGATTTGTGGGGGGGGAGGGGCGCATTTTTTTCGGCGGCTGAAAACAGCCGCCGCCCCCCCTCCATGACGTTTTTTTTTAGGGGGGGGTGCCAAAGGTCACCCCCCTCTATCCACACCTTTTGAAATTTCCTTTTTGGCCCCTTTTTGGGCACCCCGGCCAGTTTTTTGGCCACTTCCTCATACGGACTCCGATTGTCGTGCTGTAAATTTTTGGGCGTTCCTCTCGGCATCCTGGACCGGCCTGCAGCTCCCACATCCCATCCTGACTGACAGAAAAATTACTAAAAATCAGGATGTGTCACTTGGGCGCCCGTCGACTGCTTATGCTTAAAATCGTCCTAGATCGAGCCGCCGCCTTTGACGGTGAATATTTTTCCCTTGAAATTCATAATTTTTAGCTATTTTTAAGTACTTCCCGGCACCAAAATTCCGCTCTCAATATCCCAAGCTTCCTATGACTTACCGTTTTCTGAAAATCCATGACCCCACCCCATATTACTATTCCGTCCCTGTAGCTGATTGTAACACCATCCTATTCTCCCCAAACTGATGTATCAATCAGCTTGTCCTACTTAACCAAAATAAGTGTACTCAAAGGGTTATGCCCTCATGAATGAATAAGACTTTTTACAATTGTCTATCTTGATCGTAAATGTTAGCTAAGGTGTTAAGTGATTAAATCACTTGGCTAAAAGCTGTGCTAGTTGTATTAACGTAATATGGGGAATGTTTGATAAGATGTTAACATAAAGAATCTTATTGTCCAGACGCAAACCCAAGCGTAGGTTCCAAGTCCGACTCCTGCACTAAGTTCAGCTGTGGTTCAAGAGAAGAAGTTCATTCTCAAACAAATTAAGCCGCCCGAGTTTGATGGCAAGGGAAGGACTGTTCAAGCTGACACCGAGATTTGGATTGAGTCCATGGAGGTCTATTTTGAGGCAGTAGGAACTGCACCTTCTAACCAAGCCATGCTCGCCAAACTTAAGCTTATAGGCAAAGTGAGACTTTGGTGGAAACAGTGGTGTAGAGACCAAGCGATCTCGGAGGGGACAATCACTTGGGATAAGCTTAAGGAAGCTGTGCGAGGGAGGTATTTGCTACCTACCTACCGCACACAAAAGATGAATGAATTCTATGACTTGAAGCAGCTAGGATTGTCCCTTGAAACATATTATTCGAAGTTTGTTTCACTCGTAAAGTATGCATCCCCAATGGATATGACACAACAGGTGTCAAAATTCTATGTTGGGTTGAACCCACCCTTAAACACTCGATTGGAATCAATGTGCCCAATGGACTTACAAGAAGCATTACTCCGAGTGAATCCAATCGTCCAAGAACTTAAATCAAGCAATTGTAACAAAGATGAGTATGGAGATCAAGATAAGAGATACCATGCCTGCGGAGGGATAGGGCACATCCGTAGGAGATGTCCCTACCGTCAATGCTTCCATTGTAATGAGCTAGGACACATCCAAGCAGACTACCCTGATCTAAGTTTAGAAGACATTGAGCCTCCAAGAAAATGAAGTTACACAGGTGGAGTCTATGGATATATAGATAGATCAGATGAAGACGAAGATCTAGAGTCCATTAAACCTTATTAGGGGGACTAAAATTCCTAGAAGCTTAGTTTACATGTAACACAATTGAGGATAGATCCTACTCTTGAACCTATGGCTAATTCGAATAATATGAGTGCACTACTTGAAACATTAAGAGTAGTGCAGTAGATGCATGGTGGGTCTTAACCCACAGGTCATAAGTCCCAATAGTGCTTGTCTTCCCCAGGTCTTCTCTAGATGAGGACATCTCGATTCCTCTAAGGGGAAGAGGAGGTAATATTCCCCCCCCCCCCCCGTGCTTCCCCCGTGCCTCCCCCATGAGAACCCCCCTTTCAAATATTTTTACATTTTTTTGAATTTTTTTAACTCTCCCTCTCTCTCCCCCTACCGTGTGCATGGTGGGGAGAGAGAGAGAGAGTGAGTGAGTAATGAGTGGGGGGGGGCATGCAGCCCCCAAGTAGGTGGCGGCGGACAACCGTCTTCTCCCCCACCTTATAAGAGCCTCCCCCCTCCCTCTGTTTGGTAGCGCCCCCCCTGGTCGTCCGCAGGCAACAGCAGCCCCCCCTCGTGGCCCTGGAGTACAGTGCGCCCCCTGGTCATGTTCAAGGAAACCCCCCCTTAACCGTCGTTCGTGAGTAGCGCCCCCTGGGCATGAGAGTAGAATAAGGAGAAAAAGAGGGAGAGAGAGAAGAAGAAGAAGAAGAAGAAGAAGAAGAAGAAGAAGAAGAGGAAGAGAGAGGAGAAGAAGAAGAAGAAGAAGAGGGAGAGAGAGAAGGAGGAGGAGAAGAAGAAGAAGAAGAAGAAGAAGAGGGAGAGAGAAGAAGAAGAGGGAGAGAGAGAAGGAGGAGGAGAAGAAGAAGAAGAAGAAGAAGAGGGAGAGAGATGAGAAGAAGAAGGAGAAGAAGAGGGAGAAGGAGAAGAAGAGGGAGAGAGAAGAAGAAGAAGAAGAAGAAGAAGAGGGAGAAGAAGAAGAAGAAGAAGAAGAAGAAGAAGAAGAAGAAGAAGAAGAGGAGGAGGAGGAGGGAGAGAGAGGAGAAGAAGAAGGAGAAGAAGAGGGAGAAGGAGAAGAAGAAGAAGAAGAAGAGGGAGAGAGAGGAGAAGAAGAAGAGAAAGAGAGAGGGAGACAAGACTATGAGATGGAGAGGGTGAGATAGAAGGAAAGCAATGGGAGGAGAGGGTAAAAGAAGAAGAAGAGATTTGCATGAAGTCACATTGATTGGCCTTAGATTCCATGTGGACCCTCGTACCACTTCCTTTTGCCAAGGCAAGAGTGGTCGATTTACCTCAAGGGTTGCAAGACCAAGAACACACAAGGATGGCACCCAAGAGACGAATTATAAGGAGCACAAGTGCTGAAGTTGCAAACGGAGCTAGGAATATATCCAATGCAAGCGGAGACATGAATACCACCAACCCTCTAGCAATGATAGCTCATATCTGGGTTGTACCAAAATTTAGATTCTTCTCACGCATCTTGAATTCTTAAATAGAGGTAGAATTGCATGCATAAAATAAGTAAAAAACATTAGTGTTACATTAGATGAGTTATAGGAAAGGAGACTGAAAAGTAAGTAACAATAGATAATGCATTGAAGGAAAATTGCATAAAATATAACAAGAAGCATGTTAAGGTTGCACAGGAAGATTGCATCAATTTTAATGTACATTGAAGCGCTTGAATTCAAGTTTTGTATGATAGCCTTGAAATTGTAGGATAAAGTAAAAGTTGTCTTAGAGAGAAGATGGGTAAGTTAGACCCTAGTCCGTAGACCCTAGTCCGACGTATCATGAAAAACATAAATGCATGTATTCACCATTAAGGGAAATGTGATAAGCTAAGTTCCAATGCAATGGTGGCTTAAGGGACTTGTTGTGATGGTTTACCATTGATGCTCTAATGAGGGTTGACCTTGTTTAAGATGGAAAAGAGGTTAGTAAGCAGAGAGGTTACTTGCTGGATTAGGAAAGGATGTTTTCCTAGTTAAAGGATGTTAGGCTGGTTGTTTCAGCTTGATTGTTTCCGAAAGGATACTTAAGGATTGGTTGTGGTTTTGGATGAATATCCAAGTGATTATATTTTCATGGCAGGAACTGTAAGGATAAAATTGCCATGGGAACAAAAGGGATGTTTTCCCTAGTAAATGTTATTAGGCTGGTTGCTTCAGCTGTGGATGATTTCCTAAAGGGATAATTAAGGAAGGATGGCACTAGCTACCCCCCATGAATCGCCAAACCCTAACGAAGGGGGTTATGAATCCACACCGGGAATGTGGACCGAACCCGCCACGAGAGGTCTCTCCATAGGAATTACTTCGCATAGGAGGACGCTTGGGTTGCCAGGGGGGTTCTGGCCATAAATCCCAATGCCTCTGGACCCTATACAAGTGTTCTACTTGACTCAGATGGGATCTCAAGGCCTTGATACTAGTTACAAGGCAGAATCTTGGTAGGATAAACCTTCGGGTTTTTATTGTCGGGAGATGGAAGGATTTTTCTGCGGAGGCAGAAAGGGACACTTAATTCTCCTGTATGGGTGGAAGACAAACATTAATCTAAAGATAAGTTAAGGAAGTGTTTGATCTTCTTTTATCTTTTCTTTGTGTCCATGCCCTAAATTGCGTAAAGGAACTTGTGATTAAGGGGTTAATTAATGAAGTTGTTTTTATATGTCAAACATAATGTGCTGTAGGTAATTAGATAACTAAAACAACCCTCGAGGAAAGCATGGTGGATGTGACCCCGATGGGTCTATCCTACGGAAGGGTGATCTCGGTTAGCCAAGAGCTTTCCTCAAAGGAAATGTTAACAAAAAATGTTAGGAAAAGTCAGACGGTGACCTTAGACAATGTTGGTTAGAACCTTGATTCATACCATTTTAGGGGACCTGAATGGGACTATGCCCTACGGGCAGAGAGGTCGAGCGATGCATCCCTCTCGTTTCCCATTCTCTTTGAACCAAGTGCGGTATGAGTCTGCTTTGATCCAGTTGTATCTACGCAAAGTAGAGCAGTTGTAGACCGATGCTAGAAGGCTGTTGAGAAGACCCCACTACGAGGAACCCGGACTTCAGGTCAATCCTAGTGGGAACAATCGGATACTTCCATTGCGAGGCAGACTCGACAGACCCTAGTTGGAAATCCCTGTGTCATTCCTTGGGAGTGCTAGGTGGCATCTTCTAGATATATCTCTCGATGGACTGCTAAGATGTGTCCCGCAATTTGAGGAGCGGGCACGTTACAAATACCTCATTTGGATGTAGTTAGATATATATTGAGGTATATGAAGTTCACTTTGCATTATGGAATTTTTAATGAGGTAGGTAAGGATATATAGGTATTTGTATACACAAATGAAGATTGGGCTAGTAGCATGTCTGATAGAAGTTCTACCAACGCATTCATGTTTTCCCTTGATATTGCAGCAATTACATGGAACATCAAAAAGCAACCAATAGTTCTTTTATTGAGTATAAAGGCTAAGTACAAAGGTGTTGCTATGGTAGCATGTGAGGTGGTATTAATGTAGAAGTTATTGGGTGATCTGTGTAGATAGATGGTCCTGTTGTCATTCATTGTAACAATATGGGTGGATGGTCCTATTGGGTGATCTGTGCAGGTAGATAGTCCTGTTGTCATTCATTGCAACAACATGAGTAGCATACAATTGGCTAGAAACCCTGTGTTCCATGCTAGGACAAAACACATTCAAGTGCATTAGTGCTTTGTGAGAGAGAAGATACTTGCAAGTTATATTGATTTGGTATATATTAGCACTTTGGATCATATAGCTGATATCTTCACAAAGAAACTAGGTGGAGAGAAGCTTCAAAAGTTTCAAAAATTACTTGGAGTTGTATAGATGTGGTTGAGCTTAAGGGGGAGTGTCGAGATAGCAAGATCAAAATTTGCCAACATTAATGATGGGCCATCTAGTTAGATGGATCTACACGTCTATACTTAGCACATTGGTGGTCATTATGACTTTTACATGGCCACTGACTTATGCCTTATTATGTTTGGTTTATTACATCTATATAGAATTGGCATAGTTATAGCACCACACTCGATTAATATAGTTAGTTATGTACTATTTGACTTAGATTATACAAAAATATCTCAAGATATTATATATTGTAATAGTTGGGATTTTAATGCGTCCTATAGTGCAAGGCTTGTTCACTAGATAGAGCAATGCTTGATGATCAACAAGAAAGGTGAAGGGTGTGGCCAAAAGATAATGACTAAATTTCTTAATGGCAAACACCATGGCCAACCCCTCCCTTTCCGTAGTGGAATAGTTCATCTCCATGTCAGTGAGCTGCCTGTTAGCAAAGCTCACTGGGTAATCTAGGTTATGTTCACCAGGTTGGCACAGAACAGCTCCAATGGCAAACTTAGATGCATCTATATGTACATGGAACGTTCTGGTCCAATCTGGGGCTCGTAAAATGGGTGTGATGGTCAGAGCCTTTTTCAATTCTTCGTAAGCACATTGGCATTCTTCGATCCACTCAAATACAATTAGCAGCTTGAAATGGTCTTGTCTTCAGCTTTATCTTCAGCTCTTCTCTTCCTCTCCTCCTTGGCTCTTCTTGACTCTTCTCTAATCCTTTCGAATTCTTCCTGTTCTTTTCTCCTTCGTTCCTCCTCCATTCTCTTGGACTCTTCTTGTGATCTTTTCAACTCAACTTTCTCTTCCTTGCTTATCTTTTCCTTCTTCTATTTTTGGATCTTGACAGTCTTCGCCTTTCCTTGTGCCCTAGCTTTGGCTTGAGTGGATGGTGCTTCAGGCACTCCTCTGTCACTCATGGTGCGTTCACTGGACCTGTCTTCCTCATGGTGCAGTGGCTGGGAGGGTCCTACTATCTCTTCAATTCCCCCTGCTTCCTTGGTGGCCTCGTGAATAATGGCCGTCAGTACACTCGGGGGGGAGGGGGGGTTTCACTCATGAATATATGTATATATAACGTTAGTTCAAAATAAGGGATTTTTAAAACACCATTTTTATACATTATTTACATACAAAAGGGTGTCATATAAAGGGATTACTTATAGATTGAATAGAAAAGGGTTGTGTTTTATTCAAGAAAAATTCACAGATCTCGCTATAGATGCTAGGGACTCTCCTTGAGTTGTTGCTATACTCGTAGCAAGGGCCTTTGCTGCTGTCTCGATGGTCTTTATGACGAACCCGTTCCAATCCACTTCCTCAAGGGACCCTGCTGCTATGCTTTCCAACACCGAGACACTGACCCTGTTCATCAAAGCATTGTATCTCTGACTTGAGAAGAGGGTGTGGACCATCTTTGCTTGCATCTTTACCTTCGGGTCTTGGATGTCTGCGAAAATTACTCCATCCACTGTGTGTACCTCACTCCTCTTCATCCCCAGCATGGCATATACGTCTCTTCTATGATGCTTTACAGCATTGGGGGCCAAGCCAAGGGCCTTCTCCACCACTTCAGCATTAAGCGGTACCTCCACCTAGTGGGCAACATCCCCTCTTCTTACTATCACTGTGCCACAGTTCCTACGAGCATCAAAACTCCTCAAGAACTCTACGCAAGCACTATAATCCACTGCTTGTCCCACTTTCTCCACATACTTCCGGAGAATACACTTGTCCACCAGCTGCTTTACTGCTGGCTCCTCTAGGATGGCTTCGTCCAGGTTTAGAGTGTGCTGTTGAAGGTGAACTGATTAAATCCTCGTGTCTCCACACCTATCCCGTACTTGGCTTGTTCTTCTTCTGTGAATGGAAGCTTACCGCCTTTTTCCTATCCTGCCATTGTGGGTACCTGCCATGCAACAATACCCATAATTAGTATTGATGGGGTAGGCAAGACTGAATTATGGCATTATGAAAGAATTGAACAATTAGAAAAGTTGCATGAGAACATGAAACAAACTGAGAGAAGAGACATGAATTTTCCAAGTGCACTTTGCTCTTAAGTTTTTGTGCGTAGTTCAACTCTTCATTATGTTTTCCTAATCACCTTACCCCCTCCCCCTCGTGGAAAGATGAAAATCCTTCCTAGGATTGAATAGGACGAGGCAAGGGCGTTAAAGCACAGCGTGGCCTGTTTAATTTGACAACATCCCACTGGTAGAAATTTGGGTTGTATTCCAATTGGGCATGATGGTCAAATTCATGCAGTCTAATGGATGCTTGCGTGATATACGTTAGGACATCGTGTAGCACATCACCAGATTGGAGGCAACTAGCAATGTGTATCTCTTCTTCTGTAAAGACTTTGTCGATGTAAGGATGGGCCAATAAATGGCCGTCAAGTAGTTTATTACGTAGGATGGCCATAACCCTAAAAAAAGTAGGAGCTACGTACGTGGGGTCATATTCCAGAGCCTTGATTGTGCATCTCTACTCGGCATTTGTCATACTTTGGCAACCTTTTTGCTCCCATTGGAGGCATAAGGCATACCATTGTAAGAATGAAGAAGTAGAGTTTGCAAGACTCAGAAGCTCTTCAAGCTCCTGGATTGGTGCAGAGCCGGCAGGCTTTCGGATGAGGTCAGCATCCTGTCGATGATTGCTTGCTCTTTTGAGACTCCACCACTAACAATAAGCTCAGCTGCTGCAACCTTGGGGAATTTGATGGTCATGAGCTCGTACTCTTCCCAGGTGCATGGTAAAGCACTGACTTCAGAAGCAAGTGGCTCATTAAGAAGGCCAAGGTCTAGTCGCTCATAACTTCGGGCAAAGGTCATGAATGTGATGTCCAACATTTTAATGCAAGTAACCAAGTCATCACCTAAATTGGCAGCAAGGTCCTTGGCCATAGCAAGAAATGAGCGTCGCTCATATGAAGGCCTAAGACTTGTTGGTGGCTACGGTGGAACAGAACTAGATGGATGCATTAGTGATGATGTTTCGCTAGATTGCTCCTTGGGATGACCATCCGCCTGGAAGGTTAGTTGTGTGTACTGCATCTTGGAAGGCGTGCAACCTTCATCGTGAGCTACTTTGAGTATGAAAGAGTCAATTGCATTAGATGATTGAGGGACATCTAGTTGCTGCATAAATTGATGGGTTTGTGAGATCTCGAGAGACATAGTAGGTTCAGGCTGCATGGGGTTGATTGGTCGAGTCTCTAGAGCCTTTACTCTGGCATCAATGGTGGCTAGTTTAGAGCGAGCGGGTTGCGGCTTTGGCCGACAGCTGGGAATTCATTAAAAATACAGAATATACACAACGAGGTTTGAATGTGTAGATTAAAAATATTCAGCATAACAAAGCTAAAAATTTTCATACTACTATTTAATAAAGCAATCACACACTTACTTGCAAATTTCTTGCGCATCATGGTCACATCTTTAGGGTTCATGTCTCTAAAGTCCAACACAAAAATCCAATCTACCAACACTTTGGCTTAGTAATCACTCAATTATTCCTTGCACATAGCACTTCATGTTGCACTCACGAGTTATTGGTTTGTATAGCGGTTGACCAAGGCTTTAAGGAAACAAAGAGAAAGGGTGGGGGGTTAGAGAAACAAAGAGGTAGAGAGAGTGTGTGCAAGAGAGAAGGAGAGAGAGAAGTGCGAGAGGCATCCAAATTCTTATGGTTAACCTCTTCCTGCAGAAGAGCACTCTCAACATCAAATAATTTCAAGGTAGCAGTAGAGGCACATAATGCAGTGTGGAATATATCCCATGACTCATTAAGAGTACCAAGCAAGAAAAGAGGAGTGACATCCTCTGCAAAAGTGATGTCCTGTGAAGTTAAGTTCTTGAGTATAGCATCAAACTGGCTCAAGTGAGCAGACATAGTCACATTCTCCTTCATATGCAGATCCATAAGCTGCTTCAGCTAATACATCTGACTCGCTCGACTTTTCTTCTCATAGAGATTCTTGATTTTATCCCACAACTGCCATGCACTTTGTTCTTCATCAAATACATTGTAATGAACCTGTTTTCTGAGAGATAATACAATAATGGACTTGCATAACTCATCAAGCTCAAGCCATTCCTCATCTGGCCTAGTTGTAGACGGATGCCCGCTCAACCTCAAAGGTTTGATATGCAATTTTTGCACCAATACCTACCAAATCTGGCTCTTCCAATAAGAGTAATTCGTACCATCAAGCTTAGTGATGTTGAAAATAGCATGATCAGTGGATGAACTTGCCATAATGCAAGCTAGAAGACTGTAGACAATTCAAAATTGCTTGCTGTTTACTACAGAAAATGACCAAAATCAAGAGAAAATGGTGAGAAAAGTGTAACTAAAGCTGCTGTCCACCAAGTACCAGTGAAAGTACATCATTTTAGAATATTTTAGCATGAAAAATCCATGTTATTCTAAAGTTATATGCTTACTGTAATAAATGATAGCAGGGTACTGTGAGAGTCAATTTCTGACCAAATCACTGCACCAAGTCAATAAATGACAACAAAGACACGACCAGCCATAAACAGACATAAATCAGCACCAAACAGTCATCAAGACCCTGAGCAAACACCCAAACATGTCACCAAAGCATCCGTCAGTGAGTAGGCATACCCCCTGGACAATAGGGCAAAATATACATAACACTAGCAAGACCTAACACTAGTAGGTGTATGCTCACAAGAGTGCAAAGCCCAAGCTCAGGTCAAAAGCAACTCCAAGATATCAGTGCATGGACCATGTATCATTTAAGTGTAAGAGATCCCAAAGTCTCAAGTATTTGCAAAATGCTCAAATAGCATAAACCTCCTGCTCAATGTCAGTCAAGCATACAAGATGCTCCCACTGGCTCAAAAGGCGGATAAACAAGCTCAACAGCTCAAGCAAACCAAGTCAAAGTACCAAAGACAGGTAACCAAGAAAATGCCTCAATAGCATCCAAGGTCGTAATGAAAAAGCCAAGTTATAATGGAAAAATCCAAGTCAATGTCCAATTTCTCAAGGGAATACTCAAATGAATGTTGAGAGGAGCTCAAACAACTGCCATCCATAGCCAAAGCATAAAGCATTCACCAAGACATCATAACCTGTACTGGGTAGCCTAGGCATAAACCATGTCATATATGAAATGCTAGCTGTAAAGAAGTGACAGTCAAACCCAAATCGAGTTGTAACCTCAACTCAAAATCATTCCGGAGCGTAAACAAGACAGGTGGCATAGTCCAAATACATCATGACATTATATCGAGTAGCCGGGAGCACCCCTTGACCAATAGGCATAACCCAACTATAGCATAAATAGCTTCAATCCTGAAGTTTCCAACAGCATAGAACCTCTATAAATTGAGAAAATCAGCGCTCAATCCAAGCTCAAATCCATAGGCAAACCATAGACATACATTCCCGTATGTATAGGTACCAACCGGGCATAACCGGGCATCAAATGCCAAGACCTGTAAGCATAAAATTGAAGTAACAAGTGGCTACCCTGTTTTGGATAGATTTGGGATTGTTCAAAACAATCAATGGCTAAGCTAAATCAGCTCCAAACACATCTCACATAAGAGGCATAACATCCACAAGTGATCCGATATCAATGGACATCAGTAGAAGCATCACATAAGCCATAGGCATACAAATACATGTTGTCTCAGACCTGAAATCTATTGCAAAATATTCTGTCATCAGAATTTGGCAAATCCGACATCACCATCGCATCTGGAGCATGCCAAAACCCCAACTTAGACTCTTACCTTGCCTAAATCGAGTTCTGAATGCCCGAGATATGACAAAAAGAGTGATTTTTGGGCCAGATTTTGAAACATGCACAAAAAAAACGTGAGCTGGCTGGGGGGGTCTGCTGTCCCACGTGTCAACAATGGGGCCCAAAGAGGGCACAAATGGGGGCCAAAGAAGGGCTACACCAAGCCTCAGCAAGCCTTGATAGGCTGGAAACAAGATCTAGTTGAAGAAAGTTCCAAGAGGTGTGAGCTATGGCTGCCCACAACCTGTGAAAACCATGTTTACCTAGACATGTGGACTGAGATAAATCTCTCAAATAATGAAGCAATACGTCAATGTCAATGCCCTGATGGTGTCTCAATAGGCCGAGAAGAAGCTCGGGAAGCCAAGGAGTGATGGGAGCTCAAGAGAATGAGCTATGGCTGCCGGGAAGGAGACCCAATGCAAGTGGGGAGTCGATGGGAAGCTAAGAATGCCACAAGCCAAGCTCAAGAGTCAGAAGCCATGCTCTGATACCAGTTGAAAGGTGAGAAGGATCGAAGCTTGTACTTGAGAGCTATGGCGGGAGAGCAAGACCAAGAAAGAGAGAGACAAGAAATGGGAACTCCAACAGTCACAATGTGTGACTGGCCCTTCCTTTATTCAAACTGTCACTAAAAGAATAAAGAATAAAGTGATGGTGATGGGCGCTCGCCACTTGCAGTGTGCAGTGGCGGTGACTGTCAGTGTAGTAATATACAGGTGGCTAGGCGGAGGTGCCTTTACCCCCAACACATTATCCTCTATTAACCACTTTCTTTTATTTCTCCACATTTCCAATAATTCATGGCATAGGATTCTCCTTTTGGTTAGTAGTTGCAATTGTTTGGTAATGGATATATAATCAAAAGAAAGCATATCTTTCCTAGGTAGTGAACAGTTTAAACACTTTTCACAACATTGTGGGCAATCACGCTTTAGCTTCTTCCTTCCCATAGCATTGAAGTTACATTGGCATTCAAGAGTGTCCCGGGTATAGCTATCTTCCTTGCTTGGTTGGTATAGCAATGGTACATGAGAAGAACTCTCACGTCCTTGGCATATTCTATATCGTTGAGAGTTAACCATACCAAGTCGGGTTCACATGACATTGAGTTGCTCCCAACAAGTAGGAATATTTATACCACCTAAATCTCCATCCCATGTGTTGGGTAGTTGCACTAATAGTTTTCCTAAGCTTGGTGCAAACATATTGTCTGTACAAGTTTGAGAAGGCTTTCTCCCAATAATATCACCAAACAAAATATGAAGCATCTTGTCCTAAAACTCAATCGAGGCTTGATGGGTCATGTAGACCTAGATGGGTTGTAAAACTCTCAAATCTCTCAATTTTTTGGTGTCATGCATAAGTTGAAGGAGGAACCAAACTTCCACCACCACAATATGTTTTGTATCTGCACCATACACGTCCACGTCTAGGCAATGATTGAGATAATACATGACTTCGAACGGGGTTGTCATCACTCATAATAGCATTATCCCTCAAAGGGTTTTGACTACTTCCATAAGCCACAACTGATGGATGCATATTGCCATTCATATCTTGATGACTATGTGCATAATAAGTTTGTATTGTAACATCTTGATAGCCAGGAGATGAATGTCTGCACTTGTAATTGCACTGACATCTCATGATATGATTCATTATAACTACCTAAAATATAAACATTTATCATAGCTAATCAGTCCATACATTCTTAAAATAAATTAAAGTTATCTCAATAAGAGAGATGCAAAACAAAAATTGCATAGTAGATAGTTTGAGATGCCAAACCAAACACAAATAGGAAGGTCGTGTCCCTGGGACTTAGTAGTCCGTCACAACAGTTATCCCTTCTACTTGTGGTATAACATCTTCTCTCTCCACACTCATGAAATGATATATATTTAGGCTCTTTAACATTAAACCTAGAGGACACAGATTGCAGGTTTAGGCACAAATGATATATGCGTGACCTCAGACAAATGTGGCACCAAATCTACATTAATTATTAATCAAAGCTAATCAGTCCATGCATTATTAGAGACATTATTATAATCCTAGGTATTAAAGCATTCTTAGATTAAATTAAAGTGATTTCAATAATAGAGACGCAAAACAAAAATTGCATACTAAACAGTTTGAGATGGCAAACCAAACACAAAAAGAAAGGTCGTGTCCCTAGGACTTGGTTACAGTCCATCACAACATTCATCCCTTCTACATGTGGTTTAACATCTTCTTTCCCCACACTCATGAAATGACGTGTTTAGGCTCTTCGACATTCAGCCTAGAGGACACGGATTGCAAGTTTAGGAACAAATGATATATACGTGACGTCAAGCAAATGTAACATCAAATCTACATTAAATATTTATTAAAGCCAATCAATCTATACATTATTAGAGACATTATTATAATCCTAGGTATTAAAGCATTCTTAGAATAAATTAAAGTTATCTCAATAATAGAGATGCAAAACAAAAACTGCATTCTAGACAGTCTGTCACAACAATTATCCCTGGGACTTAGTAGTCCGTCACAAAAATTATCCCTGGGACTTAGTAGTCCGTCACAACAATTATCCCTTCTACGTGTAGTTTTATAATCTTCTTTCTCCACACTCACGAAATGACATGTGGTTTAACAATAAACCTAGAGGACACGGATTCCAAGTTTAGGAATAAATGATATATGCGTGACGTTCTCAGGCAAAGGCCGTGGCACCAAATCTACATTAGATATTTATCAAAGCTAATTAGTTTATATATTATTAGAGACATTATCATAATCCTAGGTATTAAATCATTCTTAGAATAAATTAATGTGCTCTCAATAATAGAGACGCAAAATAAAAATTGCATACTAGACAATTTGAGATGGCAAACTAAACACAAAAAGGAAGGTCATGTCCCTTGGACTTAGTTATAGTTAGTTATCCCTTCTACATGTGGTTTAACATCTTCTTTCTCCACGCTCATGAAATGACATGTATTTAGGCTCTTTAATATTAAGCCTAAAGGACACTGATTGCAAATTTAGGCACAAATGATATATACGTGACCTCAGGCAAAGGTGGCACCAAATCTACATTAAGAATAAATTAAAGTTATCTCAATAATAGAGATGCAAAACAAAAAGTGCAATCTAGGCAGTTTGTCACACAACAATTATCCCTGGGACTTAGTAGTCGGTCACAATAATTATCCCTTGTGCGTGTGGTTTTATAATCTTCTTTCTCCACACTCATGTAATGACATGTGGTTTAACGATAAAGCTAGAGGACACAGATTGCAGGTTTATGCATAAATGATATATGCGTGATATCCTCAGACAAAGGTCGTGGCACCAAATCTACATTAAATTTTTATCAAAGCTAATCAGTTTATACATTATTAGAGACATTATTATAATCCTAGGTATTAAAGCATTCTCAGAATAAATTAATGTGATCTCAATAACAGAGACACAAAACAAAAATTGCATACTAGACAATTTACGATGGCAAACCAAACACAAAAAGGAAGGTCGTGTCCCTGGGACTTAGTTATAGTCACTTATTCCTTCTACATGCGGTTTAACATCTTCTTTCTCCACACTCATGAAATGACATGTATTTAGGCTCCTTAATATTAAGCCTAGAGGACACAGATTGCAAGTTTAGGCACAAATGATATATATGTGACCTTAGGCAAAGGTGGCACCAAATCTACATTAAATATATATCAAAGCTAATCATTCCATACATTATTAGAGGCATTATTATAATCCTAGGTATTAAAGAATTATTAGAATAAATTAAACTTATCTCGATAATAGAGACACAAAACAAAAATTGCATAGTAGATAGTTTAAGATGCCAAACCAAACACTAATAGGAAGGTTGTGTCCCTGGGACTTAGTAGTCTATCACAACAATTATCCCTTATGCGCGTGGTTTTACAATCTTCTTTATCCACACTCATGAAATGACATGTATTTAGGCTCCTTAATATTAAGCCTGGAGGACACAGATTGCAAGTTTAGGCACAAATGATATATATGTGACCTCAGGCAAAGGTGGCACCAAATCTACATTAAATATAATCAAAACTAATCAGTCCATACATTATTAGAGGCATTATTATAATTCTAGGTATTAAAGCATTCTTAGAATAAATTAAAGTTATCTCAATAATAGAGATGCAAAACAAAAATTGCATAGTAGATAGTTTAAGATGCCAAACCAAACACAAATTGGAAGGTCGTGTCCCTAGGACTTAGTTATAGTCCCTTCTGCATGCAGTTTAACATATTCTTTCTCCACACTCATGAAATGACATGTTTTTAGGCTCTTTAATATTAAGCCTAGAAGACAGGATTGCAAGTTTAGGCACAAATGATATATATGTGGCCTCAAGCAAAGGTGGCACCGAATCTACATTAAATATTTATAAAAGCTAATCAATCCATACATTATTAGAGACATTATTATAATCCTAGGTATTAAAGAATTCTTAGAATAAATTGAATTTATCTCAATAATAGAGATACAAAAAAAATGTATACTAAATAATTTGAGATGCCAAACCAAACACAAAAAGGAAGGTAGTGTCCTTGGGACTTAGTAGTCCGTCACAACAGTTATCCCTTCTGCGTGTGGTTTAACATCTTCTTTCTCCACACTCATATAAAGGACAATGCCCTAAAATAGGCATCCACTTACTAATTGTTTATCTCTTGTTTGAAACTTCAAACCTAACTAGCCTCTAAAGAAGCATATTAAACTTTTTAGAAGGTGTGGACTTCTAGGTTTCCTAGACTAAACTTTTGCATTAATTACTCATCTACACAAGTCTATTGTGCTAATTGCCCTCAATTCATTTGACATTCCTAATCTATTAATATTTGTTGTATGATTGAAACTTATCAAAAAAAAGTTATGTCTTACTTTAAAAATGACAAAGTGAACAAGATTATGCATCACAATCAAATTTTAAAAAATTGAACCTTAAAATGATCAACTAATCTCTTGAGTAAATACAAAGCATAAACATAAACATTTATATTTTAATGATTAGTGTGAATACATAAGTCAAAAAGACGAAATTAATTTTAATGACCATGGAAGGTAACATTTTGTAATAGAAATGAGAAGTTGATCAAGAGGATATATTTGTTTGCAGTGATTTATACACGTGCAAGTGCAACTAGGAGATGGGTTGAACTCCAAAAAAACATAAAGTGTTGTCCCATGCTTGAGGACCCAAGATCATGAATAGGTTATGGTACAAATATTATGTGAGTGCACAGACATACATAGTTAGAAGATTGCTCCATGGATTCTTCTCTTGATGAAGGCTGACAAAGGAATCTTATATTGGTGAAGATGGGAGAAAGTGTCATTGTTGCTAAGGGGAAATAAAGTTAGCGAAGAGACACTATTAGGGAGATGGACAAAAGTGGGAGTTCAATCCAACACACTCTTGAAGCACATGATTTTTCATGAAATCAACATGAGGGAGTGGATGAAACTAGTCCCTTTTTTTGTGAGCTAGCTTTTCCTTCTTGCTTTGAACTTCAGTGAGTAACAGTAGGATAAATGAAGTGGAACGGAAAAATTCCAAATGACTTAAGGAGATAGGTCTAACCAAGGTGAGCCGAGACTCCCTAGATATTTCCTAACCATGGTGTGCCCTAGACAAATCTAGAAAAAATAGAAAAGGGGCTAGGGGGTTAGAGATGAAGCTAGTCAATCGAAGCCACTAGATGCAACTAACTTGAGGATCCACAAATACTTTGTGCACTAAGTAAGAGAAAGTTCATTTCCAAGTGGCAAGTTGGACTATAAGTGCATCAGAAGCCATGAAATGTTAGTCCTCGAGTTTGAATCTAAAGGTTAAACCTAGCAATTGGCATGGCAGATCCAAGTAGACATAATCTACTAAGCATATTCCTCCCATTCAAGGATTGTAGCTATTTGCGAAGACTCATCCCCACCCAGCATGGAAAAACCCAAACTTGACCTTGAGAATAAATTCAAAGTCTCTGAAGTTCAAACCACATCCGAGTTTGACACAAAGAACAACAAATCCATCGCAAGAGAAGAATAAACAAGCTACGCGAGAGAGGACCTGCAACCCAATAGAGAGAAGAACCCACATAGTAGTTCTGGAAGTTGGCAAGGGAAGCCACCATCCTTGCAAGTAGAAACCTTAGATTCCAAATATCCACCCTGAAAAGGCTAACAAGAAGAATCAAGAGGATCATCCCAGACAGAGCTAGAGTAGTATCCTGGATGCTAACCATGGAGGCAGTGGAAGCTAAAAGAAGGAAGTTAATTCCACAACAGTAGAAGGGAACATGCTAAACACTTTGGCTGTTTTGGACGCATCCAAAGCATTAACTAGATGGGATCCTATCAATATTACTATTCTACCAGGTGATTTACTCAAGCTAGACTCGACTTTCAAGGATCATCTCCTAAAGATGATTCAACTCGAGCACGCAACACTATCAAAAGTGAAAGTAGTGGCCATGATGGCCCAGGCCTTGAAGGAGACAGTCCAAAAGATCCAACAATAACTAGTCCTAGTGGACCCCCTATCTAATCCAACCATGGCGATGATTCTTGTTTAGTGCAAGGACTAGATTATCCAAAACCTCTTGCTTGACAGTAAATTAGGGATGAATATCATCACATTGGCCACTCGTTAACAACTGGGATTGATGGAATAGGAACCAAGCCCCCTTCCTAGTGAGGATGGCCAATTAGCACAACAAATACAATCTCTAGGCATCATCAAGTCCGTACTTCTAGGAATTGCCACACTGTAGTTTCTTGTGTCCATAATAGTCTTAACTATGAAGCATGTTGGGCAAGGATTATCGCCTGCTATTGAAAAGGCCTTGGTTATGCCATCATAACTGGGGTAAGGATAAACTAACTATTCGAATGACTTAGCACAAGGTAACGGTCTTCTTGACCAATGTTACTTCACTCACCCCACATTGTTGACTAGCTATAGTAGCTGGAAAATTCGTTGCTTAACATCTATGGCTATGCATAGGCTTAATACACAACCAACTACCATGATTCACACCCCTCCTTTATATAAGCCATTGCCTACAACATGTCATTCTCTTCACCCATGTGCCATGTTTAGTAGCCTTTATTGTATCTCCACCCCAACTCCTTAATGCAACATTGTGGTGACTCTAGCATAATGTTGTTGGTTGCCATCACCTTTAACAAAAATGCATTCATCAAGTAAAGTTGTTTCTATTCTCTCTAAGTTTCTCTTAAAATATATTTCAAACATTTTTCATTCAAATAAAAAATAAATTTTAACTTAAATTTTATTTTGGCTTATGTTAATTTTTAAACAAGTACACTTACTTTGATTAAAATAGTTAAAATTCCTTTTAAATTTATCTTAATTAATTAATTTTTATTTTACTTGATTAACAAAATTATTAATCAATATAAATTTATTCATTATTTTTAAAATATGATATTTATTTATACACTCTAATTAATTGTTAAAGAAATTATTTAAAATAAACTATAATATCCTAAATTTTTAGCTCATTAATCTCATAAGAAACCATTAAGCTAAACTACATAATTATAAAACTCATTCTAATTTATTATTTTTATATTTACCTTTGACTTCGCAATCCCTTGGTTACAAAGAGCTGTTAAAAATGGTATGCATATTGTAATTTGTATTTTCATTGAATAAGATTCTTTCATACATAAAAATTTCATTCAAAACAAGTTTTCATACATAAAAATATTTCATCCAAAATATTGTTTTGTATAAAATATATTTCACACTAATTATTTTCTTAATCCATGATAGTCATGATAGTAATCCTAACATGTCCCTGTACTATACTACATAAATTATGGGCTCATCATATAATAGTCCCATATTTTTAAAATTATATCAATCATGTATTCACATAATGCAACGTAGCATTAGTTTGTTATCCCAATCTTCTAAGAATCTTGCATTTCCGATCCATGGATACCCCAGTAAGAGATCATAGTGTATGACTTAAAACTGAAACAAACAAAGAATTGCACTCCCCAATCGCAATTAAGTCCTTAAGAACTTCATGAACTTTCCATTTCAAGCCATTAGCCACCATCAAATTGAAGTGTACATTCTTTATGGATAGATTCCCATTGCTTAGAGTAGCAAAGAGTTTATCATGCCAACACCAACCCCACATCAATGATTCCCTTTCCTTGTAATATTACACAAGGCAACTCCTAGAAGTACAACATGCCTCTCAATTCTCTCTCAAAAAAGGTACTAACTTGATGGACCTAAAAATGGGCCGGCACTGGCTCATGCACTAGCTGGGCCTCGTCACTATGCACAAGACAACCCCTCGGCCTCGCGGCCAGGAGCGTCTATCAAAATTTCTGCCTTCCTAAACATTGCGTTTGTTTGTAATACGTTGTAGTCCAACTGATCCTAACCCAATATTACTCCTCAGAGGGAGTCCATTTCACATAGCCAAAAGGCTCGAATCACATACACATGGGGTTCCTCCTACGGCTGAATGCCGTCAACCCTTTGCGACTCTCCTACACCTTGGGGATTGGCCCCTCGATGCGTCGCTCAACATATAGACATTTCGCACAAAATCCACTCAAGGTACCATTTAATCATATACAGGAATGTACCATTGTCCTTACTTCTCTTTTCCCTAGACCCCACGACTAGCCTATGGCTTAGGGTGTCCTGTCTCTCACTCAACGTAGGTCACTGTCCTAATGAAAACAATTGCTGTGCATCTAGGATTTCTGATACCTTTTAACATTTCCATGATTTATGCATATAGTGTGGATGCCACGTGCTCAAGCATTTAGCAAAACAGTATCGTGCACAAGTGCAAAAACATTCTTTTAATGGTTTCCAACTACCGTTCGTGCTTCGTTGCCTGGGCCTAGCACCGAGGTGATCCTCGTGCTACTAAGCTCTTAATTTTAATTATCATCCGTCCTAAATGCTATGCATGGAAATAAGCAACTTTTCCATCATCTCACACGGCATTTAGACATATTTCAACTTCCCTACCCTTCCCTGTTTAAATATTGCATCGTTGCATAGATTTATGAGGCATTTTACCATCATTTTATGTGTAAAAAGCGGGAAAAACACAATAGAACAAGAAGGTGGGGTTGAACTGAGGCAAATCCTCATGCTTCAATCCCCACAAACATTCACAAACATTGCTCTTAATTTTCATTAATTTTCCGCACCCAAAATGTATTTTTTCCCTATTTTTAGTGATTTTTCTCTATTTTTCTTGTATTTTTCCTTATTTTCTGCATTATTTTATTACTGAAAATTCAGAATAGATTATGGGCTGTAGCCCTTAGTTCCTTCTTGCAGCAAAAATGAAAATTTAGTTGGTGTTCCTATTCATTTTCCCAAAAACCATCATTTTCCCTTGATTTTCCATATTTTACGTGTTTCAGCATATTATTTTGAACCATAAGATGCATATTTTTCTGATTTTCTGATTATGACCAGCAAGTACTCATGGAAAATAGCAATGTAAACAATTTCTAGCCCACATGAACGACATTTTATCAATCAAAAGCCATAAAATCTCAAACTTTCTTTGAAAATTTTGAATTACCGCTTATTTGCGTGTTTCGGGTTTCATGTCCATGGCTGCAAATCTGAAAATCAGTAGCACTTCATGTCCAACACAATCACAAATCACCATTTCTAGCCCGCGGAGCAATCCGATCCATGCCGGACAAGCCTCCATCATTCTTTCTTCTTCCTTCTTCTTCCCACATGAACTTGCCTTTAGAAGAGAGAGAGGGAGGAGAGAGAAAGACTGATTTTCTCTCTCCCTCTACAGGCTGCCATTCCCCGCGTGGTTTGAAGCGATATGGAGCGGATGATGAGTGTGGAAGCCTGGCATAATTCAATCCTTGGCTTGCTTGACAAAAAAAATCTCCATTTGAGGGGGGGGTGGGGGGGGGGGGGGAGGGCGCGTTTTTTTCGGTGGCTGAAAACAGCCGCCGCCCCCCCTCCATCACGATTTTTTTTTAGGGGGGGTGACCTTTACCACACCTTTTGGAATTTCCACTTTGGCCCCTTTTTGGGCACCCCGGCCAGTTTTTGGGCCACTTCCTCATACGGACTCCGATTGACGTGCTGTAAATTTCTGGGCGTCCCTCTCGGCATCCCGGACAGGCCTACAGCTCCCACATCCTGTCCTGACTGACAAAAAAATTATTAAAAATCGGGACGTGTCACTTGGGCGCCCGTTGACTGCTTATGCTTAAAATCGTCCTAGATCGAGCCGCCGCCTTTGACGGTGAATATTTTTCCCTTGAAATTCATAATTTTTAGCTATTTTTAAACACTTTTCGGCACCAAAATTCCGCTCTCATTGGCGACCACGGGATAGGGCGACTCAGCCCGTCGAATCCACGAACAAATCTGCACATAAACAACCAAAGAAGCATCAAGCTGCTACAAAACAAATATATAATAAAACTCAGCACAATGCTCCCCCTACCCCTGGGCAGAACCAAGGCATGACATCCACAAGGAGTAGGCCTAGCATCATCTAATAGAAGATCCGAAGCGAGTCACTAACCAACTGCTCCAACACAGCTAAACTAAAAAGAACTGTCAAAGAGGGTGCCCTAAGTGGTAGTCTGAACTACTTACCAACTAAAGACAACACAACTAGGAGCTCCTACAAGGCGAGGACTCCTATAGCCTGATCAAAGAGTATTTTCTTTCAGTACATTTCTTCTTTTAGGGTTGTTATTGGATGAACATAGTTGGGCATGTAAAAAGGAGGGAGCTGAGCGTAGTGACCCAAGGAGAACAGGGCATCGGCCTCAGGACCTGTCTCGGCACCCAAGAACCTACCAAGCCCTCGCAAGGCGACACTTAATCCTTTTCTAACACACACTTTTATTTTCGCTCCAACCTTCCTTGTTTTGTCATTTTTTCCAGCAAGAAGCCACCCCTAGGAAGACAAGGTCTCGGCCCCAGGTCTGATTCGTCCCCAGGAACCTACCAAGCCTTCGCAAGGCAATGATCAACTGCTTATATATTTTCATTCCTTTTCTTTTCTTTGATAGGGGTTAGAACCCCTTTTTACACACCTTCGTATTTATATTCATCTTGTAGGATATTCAGGATTTCTTGGCATCATTATGATTATCTTCTGGCAGGCTTCTCTAACTGCCTCACTACTAACAAGAACTCCTAGAACGGCTGCCTAGCAGGCTAGCAGAGCAGGGCCACTAGGACGTCCTTCTAAAACAGGTCTTTCGATGCCGGACAATGTCTTTACAGGAGGCAATGACTACTCCGACCTCCCTCAAACATACTAAGCCTAAACCTGGGACTTCATACCTTGGTTGCCGGTCCCCAACAAAAATGTATCCTCTCGACAAGTACAAATGCACATATAACAGGAAAGAAAGGTACTCGTAAAGGAGAGGTATCACCTGGATTGGCCACAAGAAGCTTCCATCGCAGCAAAGGCTTCTCCAGGCTCCACCAAAGTCCACGAACCACGAAATCTGTCCAGCACAACACTTAAAACAAAAACCCGATTAAACGCACCCGCACTAGACAGGGAAACGGCCCTCTTGGCCTAATGAAATCAGACATGACTTTGCTACAAAAACTGAATCGGCCCTCTTGGCCTAATGAAACAAAACATGACTATGCATAACATCCTCCTGGAAACAACTATGATAGACAGCAAAGCATACTATTCCAAGGGGAACAAAGGCTCGTAGCCCTAAACTAGGTGCATTAGATTATAACCTATCCCTCCTGCGTATATCGCAAGAGGTGTTCGCATCACATGTCATCTAATCAGTCTATGGGTCCAAGATAATAAAGGCAGATGAGTCTCGCTTACCCTCTGCATCACCTAGATCAACCATCGTCTGCCAAAGAGGGCATGTTCAGAAAGCATACCCCACAAACGACCAGGTCCTGTCTCACCATCAATAGATATATCGGGACAAGGGCCACAATTAAAGAAGAGGTCTTCTTCATACGCGAAATTAGCCAAAGAATCGGCAAACTGATTCCAATTCCGTGGAATCAGCTGAAAAGACACTCTATCGAATTCGTCTAGTAGGGCTATGGCAGTATGATGGTACATACAAAGGATGGGGTTCCGTACCATGTATGTCCCATTGAGTTGATTTAAAACCAACTGAGAGTCCCCTTTCACCAACAACTGCCGGATACCACCCTTCTTCGCAATATTCAAACCCATAATCAGGGCTTTGTATTCTGCCATATTATTGGTAAAATTCACCCCGAGATAAGCAGCTAACTTCATGACAATGCGTCGTCGGGGGTCTCGGATGACAACTCCTACACTTCCTTTTTTGCATGGACCCCTGGACGCCCCATCAAAGTACAAGGTGTACGTCCATAAAGGGTTTACATATCCCGCCATCCTGAACTCTACTCGTAATTATGGTAATCGAAATTCAGCATATTCAATGGGTGGACTATAGGCTCCATCCCTCCATTGTCATTGAATTCAACAGGGATACTCGTCAAAATTTGCAGGCAGTGATGGCAGAAGACCTTGATCTCCCAAATAAATGTCCGGCCTTCTTGCTCAATCACCTTGTATCCTTTACTCCACCAAATGAGCTTTCCCTGATGATACATCTGTTCCAAATATGGGTGTTCTAAATAAGGGATCAGATGACCCATCAACCTCTATCACGATTTCCTTGCAGATGTTTGATCGATCGCGCCTAGACCTGCAAGGCAGTCATAGCATTAGTGCAGTTAGAAATAATAAGGTTTAATCTTATTAAGATTAACCTTATTTTTGAATTCTATCCCCTCAAGGTCAGCTAACAAGACTGTGGATTTATTCTTTCCTATTCTAACGATCCTATAGGGCCCATCCCATTTGGGTTCTAGCTTGCCTGGAAATAATTCACGTCGTGCGTCATAATACAGAACAAGCTGTCCTTTCTCGAAGGTGTATTTCTTGGCTTTGATGTCGTGTAACTGCTTTATTCGGCGCTTCGCCACTTCTTGGTGCAATAAGCTCTGTAGTTTAAGCTCATCTAAATGTGCCAGTGTCGTCAAGCGCTCAAAAAGTGCATCTTCATTGCTCAAAGAATGATTGATGGCAAACCGAATAGTCGGCAGCTCAATCTCTAAAGGCAAGACATACTCCTCCCCATATACTAACTTGAACGGGGTATGGCCAGTGGCTCGTTTGAAGGTCGTATTATAAGCCCACACTGCCACGTATAACTTTTTATCCCAATCCCGTTTCTTTTCCGACACAATTTTGGACAAGATGCCCACAAGCTGCTTGTTGGTGCTTTCAACTTGCCCATTGGCTTGCGGATTATATGGGGTTGTCTTGTTATGCTTGATTTGCCACATCTCTGTCAAACCTTTAATTACCTTATTTAGGAAATGGGTTCCGCGGTCCGACACTAATTCTTTCGGTGGACCAAAACGGTATATTATCTGCTCTAAAAGGAAACTAGCAGTTTCTTTAGCATCATCTTTCCTTGTTGCACGTGCTTCTGACCACTTCGTGAAGTAGTCGGTTGCTACAATGATGTACCTCTTTTGCGTAGTCGACGACGGAGTAATAGGACCCACAAAGTCTATTCCCTACTTCTCAAATGGAAGTATCGCCATAATAGGGGTGAGTGGTCATTTCCTATTCTCTCGACTATCATGTCGTTGACAAATATCGCATCTCTTAACATACGCAAACGCATCCTGGAAGATGGCAGGCCACCAATAACCTGCTCTTAAAGCCTTTTGTGCTGTAAGCCGTCCAGCAAAATGGCCACCGCAAGCAGAATCATGGCACTCTTCCAAAATGAATGGCACCTCGTCAAGCATCACACACCGGCGATAGATATCATCAACCCCTTGCCGATATACTGTACCTGCGATCAAAGCAAACTTTAACGCTTGCTGCTTAATTTTCCTTCTCTCAGCTTTAGATAATTCGGATCCCGCCTCTCTTGTTGATAAATAATGCGTTATTGCAGCGTACCAGGAGGGAATAGATGCCGTATCTATTTTAAATAACAACTCCATGTCACTACCTTCAGCCACAGATTCTTTCGGCTCCCCAAAGTCCACAAGGCATTCCACGATGCCTTGCAACCTTGGTGGCTTACTCCTGATTTCATAATCAAATTCCTGCAAAGTGATCAACCACTTTGCTAGACGATCAGGCGGCTGTAGCTTATTCATCAATAATCGAAGTCCCTCCGCCTTCGTATAAAGCACGACTTTCTCATAGAGAATATAATGCCTGAATTTCTTGGTCCCAAAGACCATCGCTAGACACAAATTCTCCATGTAAGTATAGTTGATTTCGGATACCCCCAGCTTCCGGCTAGCAAAAGCAATCGGGTGGTACCACTTCTCTTCCCAAATTTGGGCTAAACAGCAGCTAATACTATACATGGTGGCTGCTGAGAATATATAGAACACCTCTCCTCTTTTAGGTGCTTTTAAAACGGGTGCTCTTGCTAGCTCTTGTTTCACATCCTCGAATGCTACCTTACAAGGGTCACCCCATTCCAAACAAACAGCTAAAGGACAATAAATTTGTAAGCGGCAACGTTCTTTCTGCTAAGGCGTTGATGAATCTACGGTAGTAACCAACCGAAGACAGAAAGCTATGAACTTCTTTCGGAGTACGTGGTGGACCCATGGCAACTATAGCTTTAACCTTCTCGGGGTCTGTCGCAATTCCTATCGAACTGACCACATGAACCAGCAATAGCCCATAAGGTACTCCAAAAACACACTTCCGTGGGTTTAGGGCGATGCAAAATTGTCTACAGCGCTCAAAGCATTTTCTCAAAATGAGCAACTGCCTTCCTCTCACGGTGGCGGCCCCTAAGTCATCAATAAACACCTTCAACTCTTCAGGGGATATGTCACCGAATGTCTTATCTGCTGTTCGTTGCCACGAACCAGGCGCATTGCATAAACCAAAGGCCATCACATGGTACGCAAAAGTACCAAATACAGTGATAAAAGTTGTTTTCAACTTATCCTCTTCTGCAATTGCCATTTGGTTGTATCCTGCAAAGCAATCCATAAACGAATATATCTCCCTACCCGCTAATTGATCCAAAATCTGGTCAATAAATGGCAACGGGTAGTAGTCCTTAACTGTCTGCTTATTCAGCTCCCTAAAGTCTACACATAAACGGATTTGATTATTATTCTTCTTTTTAATCACAACTGGCGAACACCATTCCGTGTGTTGCACAGGAAAAATCAAACCCGCTTTTCGAAGCTTCTGTAACTCTTCAAACAGGCCGTCCCTCAGTTCGAAAGGCATACGCCTTACTTTCTACCGTACAGGACGACTGCCCTCTTTCAACGGAATCATATGAACAGCACGACTAGGAGGGATGCCTCTCAACTCATCATAACTCCAGGCAAAGATATCACGGAATTCCTGGATCAAGGCCACATAGTCCTCCCTTTCTGCTGAGCTGAGCATAGAACCTAATTTGATTGGCCGTGAATCATCAGGCGTACCAAGGTCTAGCTCGATAACATCTCATCTCTTATACGATCTTGGCCCTCTATCGGCTCATTCAAAGTGATCTGATAGATGTCTTCCGTGGTGGATCCCTCTTTGGACTCATCACTCGATGATGTCTCACTGGCAGATAAATCTTCTAATGTCTCCAATTCTGTAGAAGATAGAGGAGCTCTCTCACTCTGCGGGGACTCAGGATAAGCATCAACCACCACACGCTGGGCACCTCTGCCGAATATTAGTCGACCGGCAGGTATATCCACTTGGCAGTCCGCTTGCAAGATCTAAGGTCGTCCGAGTAATACTTGGTAACTTGGACGGCCTGCAAAACGAATCACTCTAAAGTCCAACAGGCATTCTACATTTGCAACAGTGACATGGACCTTAGTAATTCAGCCTTCTGGCTGTCTCAAACTATTATCTGTCATTCTGAGAATTGTGGAGGTATCTTTCTGAATTGCAAGACCCAACCTTTCCATCAGTTCAGAACTCATAATGTTAACAGATGATCCCGTGTCAACAATGGCATAATCTACTAATATCCCATCGACATAGGCTGCAACCCTTGGGCAATGCTTCTTAGCATGCTCGAACCAGTCATCACCAACTTGCGCAATACCCAAAGGTTCTACGATATACCCAGTACGTAAAATCTTTCTAAATTCCTTGCGTACTCCTGGGGAAAGCTTAATAAGCTGTAAAAGGTTCACATCCGGCTTGACTTCGCAAAGAGAGCTCGCTAAATCGAATTCATGATAGTTTGATAGAGCTCGCTTTTCACGCCAAAACATCCGCTCTTTAGGTCGCTGAACCGGCTTTAATGCCTCCTTTTTAACTTTCACCTTCTTCTTTGGTGGTTCCTTATCGGCTTTACTTTCTACGGGCTTCAAAGGTCCCCCTTCCATGGCAGGATCCAAAACTTGCGTTCCTTTGTCGCCTTGTTTAGGGTTTGCGTCGACAGGCTTATCCTTGTCGGCCTCTCGACCCTTTTGACCTCTTGTAAGGACAGCTCGCAGATTAGAGGTTTCAGCATCATTAACGCGTACAGCCTCAATCAAACTAACCCCACTACCACTTGGTAGCTCCTCTACTGTAGTCTTTGGTCGTTGAAGTATTTGTTTAGGCCCATCCTCTCGCTGGGAATCATTTCCTTGGGCACGATGATTAACAGGCCCTGGTTGCCGACTTCCTCGCTAGAGGAAACTGATCTTACTCCAGCAAGAAGCTGCTAAATGGCCAGATTTCCCACAGATGTCGCACTTAACATTTGGGCAATTCCTTGGATAGTGCTGCCCACCACACCATTTGCAACTAAACCTCGAAAGTGCACCCTCATCTGGGTATCTACTTCCTATCAAATTTTGTTGTTTTTTAAGGAAGTTGACATCAACGGCTATTTGTCGATACTGCTCCGTAATCATGTCGGTATAATGCTTCATCATGTCCTTAACCTCGCCAAGAACATTGGAAGCACTCGACTCATAGCCTTGGTCATTACCATGTCGTTCCATCGGCCTAACAATTCGATTAGGCACTGGTTGTTGAGTCACAGGCATGGTGTTAGAATTGACCGCCTGGCCTCCACCACTTGGAGCCATTTGACTACCCGTAGGCATCGATATGCTAGGGGGAGCTAGTAATAAAGGCACATTCTGCATCATGTTCCCTCTCCCATTAGGGTTAGCCATCGCTATCCCTTGACCACTACTGCCATTGGCCATTGCCATATTGTTTCCCAATACTAAACCCATATTCGAATTGCCTGGAGAAGCATAGGTTGCTTGTAGTCGGGATTCCACCTCTTGTGCTCGTGTAATGGCAGTATCTATATCCCCCAAGGGGACACTACTCAACTGCAATTGGATATTAAAGTCCAAACCATGTAGGAAATATTGCAATTGGGCAGCTGCGGGGATAGGAATAGAGGTGTCCAACTTACGGAAAACCTCTTTTATTTTCTTCGCATAAGCACAAATATCCTCGTGTGGTTCTTGGCGGGTCACGTTGAGTACACGCAACCAATATTGTCCACCCCTTTCAGGGGCAAACTCCCTTTGAAAAGCTCCATAAAATGCATCAATATTCAATATGGTTCCGGCTTCTAAACCATGATACCATATAGCGGCTCTTCCTTTGAGAGTCATATTGAAGAACATCATTAAATGTCCTTCCTCTTGAATGCGACAGTTAAACATTAGCTTTTGAAACTCCCTAATGTGGAGTTCCGCATCTTCCTCAACTAACCCATTAAAAATGGGTAGCGGGTAACCTAGAGCCGGCAAATCCGTCGTTCCTGCTGGAATTGCAATAGGCTGCGCCATGACGAGGATTGGATTTGCACTAGGAATAGGGGACGGTGGGGTTACACCTCCCGTACTTGACGTGGACTGGCTTATAGAAGGAAGGGGAGCACTAGAGCTTCCACCTTCTCCTAACTTACTGCTTGTGGCCCCAAGACCACTAGATCCACTCCCTCGTAAGGGTTCAGCACCTCTACGCTTAGGGGAATATCTCCTAAAAATTTCAGCACGTCGCCTAGCTCTTTCGTCTCTTTCTTGCTTTTGGATTTCTGCTAGACGATGCTTATCAATAAATAACGGATCAATCTCAGTATCCTTTGGCATAAACTGCTAGTTGGTCCCTAAACAACCAGGATTCGAGAACCGCCACTTTTAAGCAGCTCCCGGCAGACGCACCACTGATGGACCTAAAAATGGGCCAGCACTGGCTCATGCACTATCCGGGCCTCGTCACTACGCACAAGACAACCCCTCGGCCTCGCGGCCAGGAGCGTCTATCAAAATCTCTGCCTTCCTAAACATTGCGTTTGTAATACGTTGTAGTCCAACTGATCCTAACCCAATATTACTCCTCAGAGGGAGTCCATTTCACATAGCCAAAAGGCTCGAATCACATATACATGGGGTTCCTCCTACGGTTGAATGCCGTCAACCCTCTGCGACTCTCCTACACCTTGGGGATTGGCCCCTCGATGCGTCGCTCAACATATAGACATTTCGCACAAAATCCACTCAAGGTACCATTTAATCGTATACAGGAATGTACCATTGTCCTTACTTCTCTTTTCCCTAGACCCCACGACTAGTCTATGGCTTAGGGTGTCCTGTCTCTCACTCAACGTAGGTCACTGTCCTAATGAAAACAATTGCTGTGCATCTAGGATTTCTGATACCTTTTAACATTTCCATGATTTATGCATAGTGTGGATGCCACGTGCTCAAGCATTTAGCAAAACAGTATCGTGCACAAGTGCAAAAACATTCTTTTAATGGTTTCCAACTACCGTTCGTGCTTTGTTGCCTGGGCCTAGCACCGAGGTGATCCTCGTGGTACTAAGCTCTTAATTTTAATTATCATCCATCCTAAATGCTATGCATGAAAATAAGCAACTTTTCCATCATCTCACACGGCATTTAGACATATTTCAACTTCCCTACCCTTCCCTGTTTAAATATTGCATCATTGCATAGATTTATGAGGCATTTTACCATCATTTTATGTGTAAAAAGCGGGAAAAACACACTAGAATAAGAAGGTGGGGTTGAACTGAGGCAAATCCTCATGCTTCAATCCCCACAAACATTCACAAACATTGCTCTTAATTTTCATTAATTTTTCGCATCCAAAATGCATTTTTCCCCTATTTTTAGTGATTTTTCTCTATTTTCCTTGTATTTTCCCTTATTTTTGCATTATTTTATTACTGAAAATTCAGAATAGATTATGGGCTGTAGCCCTTAGTTCCTTCTTGCAGCAAAAATGAAAATTTAGTTGGTGTTCCTATTCATTTTCCCATTTTTATGCCCAAAAACCATCATTTTTCCTTGATTTTCCATATTTTACGTGTTTTAGCATATTATTTTGAAGCACAAGATGCATATTTTTCTGATTTTCTAATTATGACCAGCAAGTACTCATGGAAAACAGCAACATAAACAATTTCTAGCCCACATGAACGACATTTTATCAATCAAAAGCCATAAAATCTCAAACTTTCTTTGAAAATTTTGAATTACCGCTTATTTGCGTGTTTCGGGTTTCATGTCCATGGTTGCAAATCTGAAAATCAGCAGCACTTCATGTCCAGCACAATCACAAATCACCATTTCCAGCCCCCGGAGCAATCCGATCCATGCCGGACAAGCCTCCATCATTCTTTCTTCTTCCTTTTTCTTCCCACATGAACTTGCCTTTAGAAGAGAGAGAGGGAGGAGAGAGAAAGACTGATTTTCTCTCTCCCTCTATAGGCTGCCATTCCCCGCGTGGTTTGAAGCGATACGGAGCGGATGATGAGTGCCTGCAGCTCCCACATCCTGTCCTGACTGACAGAAAAATTACTAAAAATCCGGATGTGTCACTTGGGCGCCCGTCGACTGCTTATGCTTAAAATCGTCCTAGATCGAGCCGCCGCCTTTGACGGTGAATATTTTTCCCTTGAAATTCATAATTTTTAGCTATTTTTAAACACTTTCCGGCACCAAAATTCCGCTCTCATAACTTTTCTTGCTTTTAGTGTTTTTTAATGTACTATGATTGGAATATATACACTTGGTTTTAGCTGTTGGAATGCCTACTTCTGTAGAAGTAGGTTTGTGGGATCCTTTAATCCAAGATTTAAAGTCTCTCAAAAGTAAATGGTTCTACCTAAATGATATTTCATTCTTTTCACTAAGGCACATGGAGGGCAATGTTGCAATTATTCTAGAAACCATATCATTGGATCTATTTACTTTAGTCTTGCTTTTATTGATGTGCTAAATCCACATAAGTCTTAAAGTTACAATTAATGGAAGTGCTGATAGTTTATGCTTGTGATGCCTTGAGCACTGAGTTCTAACTCCAATTCTGTGTTAAAACCATTCTTAAGAATCCTTGAACCAATTATTGACCTTATCGATCACTTTGATTCAATGCTTTGTATCAAGATACTTGCACACTTTTACGTTGTTAGATTTATCTGGTTTAGATGTTGTGGTGACAGTTTTTTCTTCTGTAAAAAGCTTGGTAGGTGTTAGCATTTTCACACAATCTCTCTTTAGTGAGTTATACTTTTCCCCAAGTAAAATTTTTCAATAGACCCAAAAATGGAGCAAGTTATGGCAAAAGGAAAGATATTATGTTCCTTTAAATAAGGTCTTCTCAATGTTTTGATGAAAATGTGCATGAGTATGTTTTTCTAACACAATATCTTATCACATCTCAATATTTATCTACTTCATTTGTATTTAAAAAGCTCAATTCATAACAAGTTTTATAAAAATATTGAAATCCAAGGGTTAAAATGTAGAGCTCTGTGGCTTTCCATATTGCCACTACACCTACAAGTTGGAGATAGATTGTAAGCATCGAAACAAAGTATGCATGGCAACAAAAGACCACCAATAGTGATCCTAAATATGAATAATCCAAATATTATATTTGTACGATGACATGTTATGACAATTTCATTAGTCACAATGAATTGCATTCATTTTGAATGAAGACTTTCTTATGTCAATGGCAGCCTTGATCCTCTCTATCATATATTGGGTCATTTGCCATGGATCTCACCATTATCTCTACATATGGATAGAATATTTTTAAAAGATACAAAATATAAAAGATAAACAAGCTACATATCAAGATTGTGTTATCAAATAAATATTATGGCATGATAAGAAACAACGATTTTTAGTTTCCTAGAATATAACACCATGAAACCATTGCATCAATGCGTAGAATAAAAATATAGAATCATAGTAAAATAAATATCCAAAGATGCGCATGGTCAATGTACTAAGGGCTCACTTGTCTTGGGAATTGAAATGTGTCCAATTTTCTAGTTCATCAATTTGTGAAGGGCTAGCTTAATCATCCCCCTCTTTCCCTTTTGTATGAAGGCCAAATATATGATCTAATCAAATCTTCATATACACCAATAAGTGACATAGCCTTTTATTCTTATGTATACCTTGAGTCTAGGGGATATACCACACCTTGACTGTACGCATATGAAGTTGAGACAACAATAAAGATCAAGAATGTGTTCCTTCTCTCTAAGCTACCATGCCACTATGCTCTGGAAGGTCTAATGGCTTGTGATTAGAGGATAGTGATAGAACCAATGCAATGATGTATTTACAATCTGGTGATAGACCAATGTATACATACAATATATAAATTTCACCTCAAACAAGGGCAAGCTCCTCTCTAACAAAAAGAGAGATTTTTATTGCATATCTCCACATTATGATTAACATTGATACAAACCATTACAAATGTAAAATAGCTTTGAAAACCTTTATCATGCATTGTTATGCCATGGCATGAAGAATTAATACAAGGAAACACATGTATAGCGACGGCGGGTAGCAACGCAGAAATAGTGATGTCGCTATTTGCGTCGCAAATGTGACGCCCCACAGGGAAAAAAAAGAGGGCCGAAACCCGAGCGCGTTTTATTTCGCGCATTCGTGAGACATTTCAAGAGGGGGAGTGAGAGAGAGAGAGCGACCGTTTTGCATAGAGGGTGAGAGAGGGAGAGGAAGAAGGCTTGCCGCCATCGCCATTCACGAAGGACAGGAGGAGCCGCCGTCGCGAAGAGGAGCCACCAAACCCTAGCCAAATCTTTACGGTGAGTCCATTCTCTCTCTCTTTTACTTGTTTAGGGTTTAATTTGTGTATATTGAGAGAGGGAGAGGAAATGAGAGAGAAAGAGAGGGAGAGGGAGAGGGAGGGGGAGGAAATGAGAGAGGGAGAGGGAGGGAGAGAAAGAGAAAGAGAGAGAGTGGGAGGGGGAGGGGGAGGGGGAGGAAATGAGAGAGGGAGAGGGAGGAAATGGGAGAGGGAGGAGGAGGGAGGGAGGGAGAGAGAGAAAGAGAGGGAGAGGGAGGAAATGGAAGAGGGAGGGGGATGAAATGAGAGAACGAGAAGGAGGGAGAGTGTATTCTCTCTCTTATTTATTTTTATTTTTATAATTTGTGTATAATGAGAGAGGGAGAGGGAGAGGGAGAGATAGAAAGAGAGGGAAATTAAAGAGAGGAAGAGGGAGGAAATGGGAGAGGGAGGGGGAGGAAATGAGAGAGGGAGAGGGAGGAAGAGAGAGAGAAAGAGAGGGAGAGGGGGAGGACATGGGAAAGGAAGAGGGAGGGAGAGAGAGAAAAAGAGAGGGAGAGGGAGAGGGAGGGAGAGAGAAAGAGAGGGGGAGGGAGAAGAAATGAGAGAAGGAGAGGAAAAGAGCAAAAGGAAATGAGAGAGGGAGAGGAGAGAGAAAAAAAGAGAGAATGAGAGGAGAGAGAAAAAGAGATAAGATGTTAAACATAATAGGAAAAGAGAGAAAGAGAGGGTGTGGGTGAGGGCGAGGGCGAGGGAGGGAGAGAAAATGAGAGAGGGAGAGGAAGAGAGAAAAGGAAATGAGAGAGGAAGAGGAGAGAGAAAAATAAATGAGAGAGAGAGGAGAGAGAAAAAGAGAGAAAGATCATTAAACCTAATGGGAAAAGAGAGAGAAAGAGAGGGTTAGGGTGAGGGAGGGAGAGGAAATGAGAGAGGGAGAGAAAGAGAGAAAGGGAAATGAGAGAGGGAGAGGAGAGAAAAAAGAAATGAGAGAGAGAGAGAAAAAGAGAAAAATCATTAAACCTAATAAGGAAAGAGAGAAAGAGAGGGTCAGGGTGAGGGAGGGAGAGGAAATGAGAGAGGGGGAGAAAGAGAGAAAGAGAAATGAGAGAGGGAGAGGAGAGAGAAAAAGAGAAAAAAATCATTA
Source organism: Lygodium microphyllum (assembly GCF_053477565.2). NCBI lineage: Eukaryota > Viridiplantae > Streptophyta > Polypodiopsida > Schizaeales > Lygodiaceae > Lygodium > Lygodium microphyllum. The sequence continues at coordinate 61,930,172 of NC_141147.1, forward strand.
AACCTTATAGAGAAAGAGAGAAAGAGAGGGTAAGGGTGAGAGAGGGAGAAAGAGAGAAAGGGAAATGAGAGATGGAGAGGAGAGAGAAAAAGAAATATGAGAGAGAGAGAGAGGAGAGAGAAAAAGAAAGAAAAATCATTAAACCTAATAGGGAAAGAGAGAAAAAGAGGGTCAGGGTGAGGGAGGGAGAGGAAATGAGAGAGGGAGAGGAGAGAAAAAAATAAGAGAGGGAGAGGAGAGAGAAAAAAAGAAAAAATCATTAAACCTAATAGAGAAAGAGAGGGTGAGGGTGAAAGAGGGAGAAAGAGATAAAGGGAAATGAGAGATGGAGAGGAGAGAGAAAAAGAAATATGAGAGAGAGAGAGAGAGGAGAGAGAAAGAGAGAAAAATCATTAAACCTAATAGGGAAAGAGAGAAAGAGAGGGTCAGGGTGAGGGAGGGAGAGGAAATGAGAGAGGGAGAGAAAGAGAGAAAAATTAAATAGGACCTTACAATAAGCTTAGGGTACTATGATAGTGTGTACTAATGAGTCCACCTCACTAAGAATAGGATTGGCGATTCACCTCACTAAGAATTAGTCCATGTACCTAGCACATACCATCATAGTACCCTCTTAGCATCATCCCCATAGCCTCATAGTATCCTAGAATCAAGCTTCCACTTGTATCAGCACAAGGGTACCATCGTATTTTACCCTCCTACTCTCTATATTTGTGTATGCATCTAGGTACAAAGGGTACAAATACATTATCCTAGAAACTACATTATACAAGCTTTCACTTGTGTTGGCACAAGGATACCATCATATTTCACCCTCCCCCTCTCTATATTTGTGTATGCATCTACGTACAAAGGGTACAAATAAAAATAGATAGAAGAGAAGCCAAATAGACAAATGTAATAATATGTGGGTATAATAGTTAGTGTTACAACTTCTCTTCTTCTTTACTACCCATATTTGCTATTGTACCCAAGTATTATGAAGGTAAATAGATAGATAGATGGATAGATAGATAAAGAGATAGATAGAGACATAGAAACATAGTTACATAGATAGATCTAGTATCTTCTACCTATTACATAATATCATGGTATCCTAATATTTACTGTCTATTCAATATTATCATGCTTAAGGTACCCTAGCACCTGCTACATAGTTTCATAGTACTGGGTACTTGGCACTATGATACTAGAGTAATAGGTGCTAGATACTAAGATGCTATGATATTATGTGCTAGGTACTGAGTACTAGGTACTAAATACTAGTGTTCTATGATACTATATGCTAGGTACTACGTAGCCGTGGTCGTGGTCGTAGTCGTAGTCATGATCGTAGAAAAAGAGAGAGATGAAAGCAGAGGATAACAATCTAAGAAAAAAAAAAGAATGATAACAAAAGCAAATTGTTTGTTGTAACGTAGATAAAATGAAAAACGATGAAGGTCCTGTTGTTCAAGATCGCGAGGCGTATCTTAATCAGTGTGTCCGATGTCCTTGCTCTCAATGCAAGCTGGCTGCAATTAGACAAAAATGTCGATTGTCTATAGAACACGTACGACGATTTGGTGAGTTTCAATCTGAGATCATTGATCAGGCGATTGCAGATTTACAGCAAACGATAAGAAAAGTTAATATCAATCATGCATTGTACTCGCAAGCTAATTGAATACCATATACAATAAGATTGGGTCTCGTTGGCAAATTTCTATCCAGGGAGGTGATATCTCGTCCCAAGGAGGAGTGCACCCTTTGCGGCCAATTAGAAGAGTTCATGGGCGTGTGATGGATGGAGTGCAGGAGCCGATCCACCACTTGCAAGGCCAATCTATACCGTCAATGCTAGAGGAGACAGGTAACCTTCCAGACCTACCTACAATATTGGAGCCTGAGATGGATGCAATGATCGATGCATTGATTTCTATGGATGTCGAGACTTCTGATCCGCTTAGAGAGGAAGTATCCATACCATTATATGATGGGTGCCGAGTATCTCGCCTGAAGACACTTCTTGCACTCTTAAGTGTACAAGCAAAATACAGGTGGAGCGATACGAGTGTGACCGAGTTGTTCAGGTACCTTGTACATACGATTCGTTGATTTTTTTTCCGGCACTATTATTAAAAACATTTGTGCTTTTTCAAGGTGTTTATGATTTTTTTCAGGTTATTGAAATATCGTATATTACCACCTGCAAATACCATGCCTGAGTCTCGTGATGATGCACGACATGTTTTACGAAAGCTTGGCATGGATTACAATAACATCCATGCATGTATCAACGATTGCATACTGTTTCGAGGAAAATACGAGACTATGGAGACATGTCCAAAGTGTTGTGCTCACAGGTATTGACAGGACTTGCAAGGGCAAACCATCCCTCAAAAAGTTCTTAGACACTTTTCACTTATCCCCTGCATAAACCACATGTTTCGTACGTCTAGCATGGCAAGCTTGACAACGTGGCATGCGCAGAATAGGTCCACGGATGGAGTTCAACGAATATCAGCGGATTCACGTGCATGGAGCCACATTGACTCTACCTTCCCAGGCTTTACTCGAGAGCCAAGGAATCTTCGGCTTGGTCTTGCAATGGATGGCATGAATCTATTCGGTGTGCGCTCAACTTCTTACAGTGTGTGGCCTATATCCTTGTCAACTACAATATCCCTCCATGGCTTTCTACGAAGAAAGGACATCTCATACTTAGCTTACTCGTCCCCGACTGCAACAAAGTCAAAAATATAGACGTGTATCTTCGTCCATTAGTGTATGAGCTTAAGATTTTGTGGGAGGAGGGGGCCACCGTACAAGATATGAGCAGGCGCGATGTTCAGCAGTCAGCCAATATTCGAGCCATTCTCATGTGGACGATGCATGACTTTTCGAGATTCGGAGAGTGCTCAGGTAAACAGGCCTACGTTCTCGCTGGTAATATCTATATTTTATCTCATTCAAGCAAGTATTCACTAGGTCATGGTATTGGAACAAGTCTGGTTACCTCAGGTTATCATGCATGTACAATGTGCGGGCCACCGTTAGACTCTCGAATGTCACGAACCATGAAGAAGATGGTATATCAAGGACACGCTGCTTTCTTGCCAGAGGATCATGAACTCAGGGAAGGTTTCCTTGGACGACCTCCAACATGTATGAAAGCCGCAAGCTGGTACGAGTTGAAAATGGTCCACCCGGAATCACATCCAAACAGAATGGGATGGTTCTCAGTTTTCTACGACATGGTTTATGTCACAATGGTTTGAACTCTCTTTTATATGTTTGTGAACATGTAATCTTCTATCCAAACCCCCGACAACCTCAATGGTGGTATGTTATACCTTCAACTCCCCGAAGTGCAAGAGTATATGATTAAAGCGATGTTCCGAGTATAGATGAAGATAATATGCAAATAGAGGGGTCGATATTGCAAGGGGTGGAGGCCACCGAAAGCTTGGAGCTAGCATCGGCTAACAATGATGAAAATTCAGGAGTCCAAGAATTCTTTGAGAACGAGGTGGACTCATCCTTCTATGGTGACATGTCTATTGACCTTCTAGTGTATGCGGAGTTGTATCAGGAGATTGACATGGGACAATAGTATACTTCATACTTGGAGCATCCACTTACTCAATTCGTTGACCAATCGCTTATAAGGGTACATAAGATGTGCATTTTAAGTGAGATTTTTTTTTAAAGGATTTATATTACTATGCTTTGTATGATTTAAATTGATTATTCTAACATCATTTTTTTTCTGTGCAGGTGACATTTTCAGGATGAGTCGAGGGATGAGCGATGAGGAGTTACAGGATATCTTCACACGCATGTCTCCAGACCAGATCGCGAGATTCAGAGATATGGCAGACCAGGACCTGTCTCAGTCTTCGTCAGGGCGCTCTGCTAGATCTACTTCAGCGCGATTGGATGCTTTAGCTTCGAGCAGACGAGCTCGACGCTCCAGACTTGGGCCAGAGGGAGGGAGTGCTTCAGGGTCAGGGGAATGCTGCAGAGATACGGATGCAGTGAGCTCGCGGTCGACACGAGATACATGTGCGACTCCTCACTCTTGTGGCCCTTCTAGGGAGCATGGCTCAGGCTCAGGTGGATGCTGTGGATGCACGGACGCGGTGTCTCCGTCTCATCATTCAGCTGCTTTTAACGTCGGTATAAGGCCTATATCTTGTAGTGAATATTCATGTTTAGGCTCTCACCTTTGTGTGACAACCAACATACTAGTATAAGCCATAAAGGTGATAGATAACTAGCACATGACACATTTAGCCTTGGATAAGCTCATTTTCAAAAGAGTTTCCTTTTTCCTATTCCAAGTAGCATTAACATACACATTGAGGAGTCACAATCTTAAACACCACCAACTATAGGTTTCTCAAAATGTTTGTGCAATTCAATGCCTCATATACAAAGCATACCTTATTTGTGGTAACTATTGTAGAACATGGAGCATGCATGTGTTCCTTCTTATGCCAACTAGAGATTTATCATCCCATCCTTATTCAAAGAGGAAGAGGGTCTCAAAAAGGACTCATCTCCATGAGATACATTAGCGGTGGAGAGCTACCCCTAGCTCCCATCTCTTCACATGTCCTTCTCACTAATCAGCAAAATGCTTTCTCTTGTTTGAAAACTTATCTTCCTCAACTACTTGCTCACAAACGGTGGCCTCCTCCTTCGCAAGAGCTTTATAAAACTCGTTCTACATGCACTGAAGGGAACAAAGCCAGCCAAATTGAGATTGCGAGGATGAAGAAGACAATAAGAAATCAAGACCACAAAATCATTGGATTAACCTAGCTACGTGATAAGGAAACTTGTCGGCAAAGTAGTGCTCACAGAAGATCATCCTTTCATATATGTTTTCAAAGGTTAAATTTAAGAAATTATCCCATACAAATTTCGGGGCAGCCAATAAGAAACCGGTTGACCTCTTTGGTGTTTTCAGTGTTAAAATCACGAAAAGCCAGAGAAAAACCAGCTAGCTACACTGCAGCTTCGTCCCTTTTTTTTTCCTCATAGCCTGGAGAAAAGGTTTCAACTTTCCAGTGAGCTCTGAAGTCTGAAACCCAGAGTGAAGACGGACGGTGAGGGCCCAAAAGGATCGATGCTATCCTTATGCATTTTGTTGCTTACCAATGTGGTTTGGAGTCTGGAGACGAAAAAGTTTGTCGTATAGTTTCAAGAAAAGCAGACAATGCAGCAAGAGGGAGTCATCAATGTAAACCTATCATACCCACGCAAGATCACAAATCCTACTCTCAAGGAAATCTAATCAATCAATTATGATCAATTAATTGACCAACTTTCACCACTTCATTAAAAATCGTACAAGGATATCGTAAATCAAGTTTCGGTTTCCTGCAAGCTGGCGGTCTCGTGTCATCCGTTCTTATCAAGTTGTATACTTTGGAAATTGGCACGTATTAAAAGATCCATTTCCCTTTCAATGGTAAATGTAGTCCGACTCCCGAGCCTCGAGGATAAGTGATTTGTGCGATAAACAGCCCAATGATGGCTATATCTGATTTCATTCATTGTAGTTAACGTTAATAACTGCAATAACATCCAATCAAATAAGGTGGCGCCAAGCTCTAACGGCCCCAGGATTGGCAGCTGCGCCATAAATTTGCTGACAGCACAAATAAGAGATCATGCATCTCACCAACAAATAATTCAACGATGATGATGATCAGATCTCTAATAACAATTGGGCGAAACAGATTCGTCCCCCTCCAATTAAACCAAACAAGCACACAATCAACAGAAGCAAGTAGCGCCTATTATATATTCTGATAAGGCTATGGAGAGGATTATAAACCATATATGAGTAAGAACTAGTAGTAATTAACGTAAGCTGCTACTGATGCTGAGGAACGTCATCAAGAGCTGTATTCCGGGGACCTTTCAGGAGAGCTGCTACCTAGACTTTTATGGTGGCTGACGAGAAGATTATTGACCTTCTGATGATCTGCTAAGACCGAAGACGAGAGAAACTCCATGCCTGGAGCAGGTCCTGCGGCTATTGACATCATGTTATCAGCTGACATACTCTGATCACTTGGATGGATATGATGACTGCCAGAGGCAGCAGCTGATGATCCGCCTATACCCAGGAAATCAAGCGTGGGCTTGTGATCGTGCCCGGCCTCGACCTGATCCATTCGGGCCTGATTCCTACTCATCCCTGCACTCTTGTCCTGCATTAGGCTGACGAAGGTGCCTTGACTGATATTGTAATTAGAAGCCCCCGGATTATTGTACCTGCTGATCATGTCAGCATGAATGCCTGACATAGATTGGCCACCACCGGTGATGTTTTTGTCCATCGGATGCAGCCCCGAATTGCTGTACAGCAAGCCCTGGATAGAATTCATGGCACTGTGCGATGCTGCAGATCCATTCATGATATGGCTTCCAGAAGATGACGAAGATGGTCTCATAAAGATGCCTTGCTGATTCGTCATGATTCCGGCCATCGACGACGCACTGGTGGGCATATTGAGTTTGTGTTGATCTTGAGAATGATCAGCGCCGGATGATGACGAGGCCGGCGCCATGGATGATCCGTTGAAGCTGCGGAAGAGGGCCGAATTGCTGGCCGTGGCCCCCATCATGGCAGCCTTCTGGAGGAGGGCAGTAGCAGACATCTGGGCATTCGCTGCAGCAGCCTGCGCCTGCTGTTGCGGCTGGTCCGGATCATGAGGCCCTGATCCTTGATTATACATCGACGACATCAAAGACACCCCTGAATTATTATTATTATTATTATTGTTACTAGAGGAGCCGGCGTTCATCATCATGTGCGCGGGGGAGGCAAAAGTATGATCCACACTGCCTGCACTGATGCGCTGATTCAGCACGCCTTGATCCACATTATGTGCGGCTGCAATGTTGTTGTTGTTCCCCATCGAATTATGCACCCCATGCATTGCATTGTGATCGGAGTTGAAGAAGGGATTGGGTGGCAAGTTGTGGGACGACATGTTGTTGCTGCAGCTCAGCTGGTTGCCTGATCGGGAATTGGGAGGCTGCATAAAAAAGCTGGAATGATCGGAGACCATTTGAGGGCTTCCAGTGAGATTATGCAGGAGCTGATTAGTATCATTCTGATGGCTGATTAATCCATGCTGGGGACCAGATCCTGCAGGTCCATTGCCAAGCCAGAGGGAGAGCTTAGGGCTTGGCGTGATTAAGGGCTTTAATCCCATGGGGTTAGAAGGGTCCCACTTGGACTGAGCTGCGGCGAGGCTGGAGATCATGTTGGCGGCGCTGTCGTTGATGAGGGAATTAATCTGCTGCTGGCCGGGCCGCTGCTGCTGCTGCAAATGATGCAACCCCCCCGCTGCAGCTGCCGCTGCTTGCAGCTGCGGGCGGCCCCCAGCCTGGATGAAGCCGCCCAGTCCGTGATGAGCCAGCTGACGATGATGGTCTCCTCCACTTCCCATCATGTGATCCGGTATCATCTGGTCCGCGCTGCTGCCACTGAGTACTGATTCTCCACCTACCTGCGTGTGCGCTGACACCCTCGAATTCTCCTCTGCCAATGCATCGCAGAATGCTCTGTGGGTGATGAAGCTGTCTCGCCTGCATCATGAATTATCACACATATGATGTCCGATTAGCATGAGCGATATCATCAAGCACTCGTAAGCTATTCAGTTGTGTTGATAACCAAAGGGTCACTGGTGAATGAGGTTCATATCCAGTCAGTGAGTGAACTGCTACTATCTGAAGATAAAAGCGAAATGAAGTTATTGAACACAATAATCTTCATAAGTGGAGACCTTATTAATCGACGCAGTCAATCCTCACATTGAAAGAGTGACCTAGAATCTCACTAGGACTTTGGTCATTTTTAGCGTGGCACATTCAAGGAGTCATAATATCTAGCTTCTGGAGGCAGCATAGATTTGATTTGCCCTTAAGGGAAGGGTAAACGTCATTCAGAGAGTGTTGCAACCTTCAAATTTGAGGGATGACTGTACGTTTCCAGCTACACCTTGTGTGTAAGTTGAAGTGTCCTTTAAACCTAGTGATTGCAAGATTGTGCTTGAATACTTACATTGCAAACATGCAATACACCAAAGTTGCTACAATTATGATAATGATCACATTTGTGCTTCCAATTTGTGGAGCCTTGTCACTTGCATGTTTAATTGACCATATACTGGAAATGACAATATTAATCAAAGCGATGAATCAAGACCGTGATTGCGCAAGAAAGGCTGTAGCATTTTGATTGATGTGTTGTAATGTTTCAAGACTAGTGATAGAAATGTCAAAGAGAGAGAGATTAGTCTTATCATGGTAGGAACAATCCCAAGATGCCTTAAATGCATATCCCATAAATCTAAAACTTGAACCCTAGTGAACTCGAGCTTAAAATTTTGAAAACTACTCCACGAAGCAAACAGTTGTGGTCCGAACTTGAAAATTCGAAACAAGTACACTCTGCAAGAAAGGCATGAGCTATACAGTAAGGGAGCCAAACCATGATTCCTCACACAGAGACATTACACACACACACACACTCTCTCTCTCCCCTGAGTGCCGAGTCCCCACTGCAACATGCTTGCCTGTGAGTGAGAATTGTTAACATAGAGAGGGTGTATGTGACAGAGGGGAGGGAGCGATAAATCACATCACAAATAAGATTTATTATGATTATGATGATTTTCATATAAGTAGGTATACGTACCGGGAGAAGAGGGTGCCGCAGTCGCAGCGGTACTCGCGGGTGCCGCAGGTCTTCATGTGGGCCTTCCAGTCGGACTGGACAGCGTAGCGCTTGGAGCACTTGTCGCACTTCCACTTCTTCTCACCGTGCTTGCGGCAGAAGTGCTTCTTGATGCCCGTGAGGTCCCCAAGCGCCCGCGCCGGGTCGTGGTGCACGCAGTTCACCTCCGGGCAGATGTACACCCGCTTCCGCACCTCCTTGCTCGTCCGCTGCCGCAGCTTCCATGGCAGGTTGTGCCCCCGCCGGTGCAGCTGCAGGTTCTGGTCCCGCTGGAACCCCTTGCTGCAGATCTCGCACACGAACCGGTTCGTGGCCAGCAGCGTCTTCGGCGACAGCGCTATCACCTCCGCCTCCGGATCTGCCATCCATCCCCACAGTCATTCAATTCGATCATTTCTTAACCATCCATTCAATCCATCCTCATCGCGCCATGAATCATTCTAGGATCGCATCATTCATTCAATCATGTCTTAACCATCCATATACATCCATTCACTCAATCATTCCTTACCTCATGGACCCATTAATCATTTTTACCTCGCATGCACTATAAACCCTTCATGATCCGTAACTTAATTGTGAAACGATCAGTAGATCTTATTAGTTATCACCTCCATCAAAACCAACCTCAAGCACGAGTGTATTAACGACGGTCGAGGCTCACACAGATATGTACCTTAAATTCATTGACATAAGAACCTCCAATGAGAGAGCATCGTTTTCTTCGGATGATCACATCAGGGCATCTCTCAGTACGAACATAATCATGTTTCTAAGGTCATCACTCATTATTGAGATGTTTAATTTCGTTCCACAGCAGCCACTATTTGCATTCAACATCAACGATTTACCATGGTGAAAAAGAGTGTTCGGGGCTTGGCGTAGGTGAATATCGAATATTATGACGTTTCTTTAAGACATCATCTGCAAAACATTGGATTAAATGACAACCAATCCCAGGTTTTGTACCGGCCTCCTCCGTAAAGAATGCATGTGAACCCTACTTGACAACTTGTGTAGTGTCGTTCCTACGTCCCTTTAGCACTTTTTGGAAAGAGAACACCTGGCCTATTGATTGTCGAAGACTATGCTTTTCTTTCTCTTTTTTTCTTTTCTACAGGAAACACAATTTGCAATTTTTAAAAGGATGGGGAAAATGATCAACAAGTGTGCTAAGGTCGACAGGGATGTTCTTCTTCTCTATGGGGCCGGGCGTCGTTGATGCACCAGGCTAGTCATATTCTAATCTTTTTTTCCCCTTTAGTACGAGCATGGTAGAACACAACTTTTCTTGATTCTTATAGAGAACATATATGTCTTGATTATGGAGATCCACGTTCTTGTTGGCTTGGTACAATCATAGAATGATGGTACATCTTGCGGCATAGCTGTGAAACAAACGTTTATATAGTACTTTGGCAAAGCTTTTCTCTTTCTTTTTTATTTCTCGGGGTCTTGAGGTCGCAATCGCCCACCTGCTGCTTGAGTTCTTTCTATGGGCTGACGTCTTGGCTCTTTAGAGCGAGATGAAAAGATGCTTCATTCTTCTACGGCAATAATAATAATAATAATAATAATAATAGGTTGATTGGCAAACCACGGACGAGTTGCTTGCTTCTAATGATGAAACCATGCAAAAAAAAAGAAGTACATTCCAGATACGAGCCTCGTAATAAACAGCACGTCCAAGTAACAGTCCTGAGGCGACGTCAAGATTCATGAACAGCTATGCGACGCGAGTACCGCGGGGGGCAGAAATTGCTAACAAAAGCGGACCAGTGAATTATTCGATGGCAGCTGTACCTCTCTCAATATGGAAAAATGCAGCATGGATGGAACGGCCACAACAGGCAGTGTTGTTTAATGCTGGATAGGCCTAAATCAACAAACCCAGAAAAGCAGCGATGGAGAATCGGTCGGAATGAATATAATGTAAAGAAGAACGCTGATTAAGGCGTAAATGATGCAAGATTAGAATATGGCTAGCATGAATTCTATTGTACAATGAGTAAGCCGTGAAAGCGGTCAATGGAAATACCTGGGGTTCCGGGCAGATTTCGCTTCTTCTTGATAGGGATAGGAGGCTGCTGCGAGCAGGGGGTGGCTTCCGGTGCCTGCTGTTGCTGCTGCAGCGATGGCGGATGAGCAGGGGCGCCTTCTTCTCTGCTGCCCGAGGACACGCTCGCCTCGCCGGATGCAGATGTCAGATTCGACTGCGCCTGCATGGTCATGCCGGATAGGTTCTTGTTATGATTAGAACTGCTGTTGTTCTTGTGGAAATCCGCCAGCAGCGAGTTATTCATGCTGTCAACGACTGCAAGCTGATGATCTGCAGGCTCTAGCTTGCAGGCAAAGCCAGAGATGTGCTGCTGCTGCTGCTGGAAGGGGGAGAAAGAGGAATTAGCCGAATTGGAGGAAGAGAGCGCAACTAAATTAGCTGGATTGATCAGCTGCTGCTGCTGCTGCTGCCATTGATGATAGTCATTCATCAGAAACTGCTGCTGCCTGCTGGCTGTTCCGGCTCCATACTGCAGAGGAAATGAGCTGTCGAGAATGCGCATGCCGCCGCCTGCTTGGCCAATATTATGATACTGATCATCCTGGCGTTCACTCGAAGATGCCTCGAACTGACCAGCCGTGATAAAGCCTAATCCGCCCCGCCTGCCCTTGTGAATCCCATCATGCTCGGCCAAGTCCAGCGCCTGCGGAGGTTGTGCGTTGTCGCTCGTTGTCTCGGTCAGATTGCTGCTGCTCACGGAGTCCCTCCGCCCTATCGCATTAATCAAGCTCCCACCCCCTCGTCTGATTAGATTGATCGCTTCGTGGCGCTCTAGCTGCTGCTGCTGCTGCTCATTCGCAAACCCCGATTGCTGGCACGTCTCCGCTTGGTCATCTTCTCTACTGCCTGCTGCACCTGCAGACGAGCTCCAAATGTGATCGTTGGAATTGAACCAGGAAGGCACTGGGAGCGCAGGTGGAGGTAGCATATTACTGTGCAATCACTAGCTCGTGGTAGCAGCCACTTGTAGCAGGACTAGATTAGGATGCCATATCGAGGATGAAGAACAAGTCTCCCATGATTGAATCAAGAGAATACCGGGAATGAGACCAGCCCTCGTTGTCAAATCCATCTTGTGGCTTCGATGATTGGTCCCCTGCTATACATCTTAGACTGATTTTATTCATCCGATACTCGATTAGACTGGAATAATGGCAATGGCGAACGGAATCCGCAACAGACGTAAGAAAAGGAAAGGCCGTGGAATGGGATGAATTTGTCTTGCGAATACGTTCAAGCGCAAGGGCCGCAGCTGGCTTCAGTGATGTTGTGGAGAGAGAGAGAGAGAGAGAGAGAGAGAGAGAGAGAGAGAGAGAGAGACACGGGAGAGGAAGCGGTGGCGCAGGCTAAGGTTAAGTTTATTGGGCTTATTCTGTCTGGGACTTCTGTGTCAATAGAGGAGGATGGAGAAAGGACAAGACTTTAAGAGCTCAATAGAGACGAAATTGGGAAGAAGATAAAGTGGGAGTGACCGCCATGGGAGCACGAAGAAGAAGAAGATGATGATGATGAGAGAGAGAGAGAAGTTTTGCAGTCGAACGAGTAGTACTATGCTCGAGAAAGCAGTCGGGGGGATTCGAAGTGAGGTGAGAGAGAAACGTGCAGTGCGGGATACTATCTATGATTGTGATGAAGACAACAAGAGAGAGAGAGAGAGAGAGAGAGAGAGAGAGAGAGAGAGAGAGGCCCCCATAACACTAAAGATCACAAGAAGCTATGGTTGGATATATTTGATCGATAAGGTAAGAAGCCATGGTTGAGAATCTATGGTGAGAAAGAAGACGACAGGGACCTTGAAGCCCATCTCCGTCCAAACTCTGCTTCACGAACAGGTTAACCAGTGAAGGACGAACCCCACCCAATTACAAAATTATTATCACGCCCAATCTAATATGCTCAGCCGCACGAGGCATCCCCAAAATAAAACAAATTAGCTCCCTCTTTTTAATCCTATAAAACAAATTAGCTGGTTTTTTAATCCATTTCCCCTCCCCCCAAATATCCCCTGCTTAATGCGGCTGTACATTTGGCTATTCCCCTCTGATAAAGGCTACAGCTCAGGATAAACTCGGTCGGTATAAAGGTAGAACCCGGAGAGATTTATGCAGCTAATTAGAATTTAGCACAGCGATCTATTAACAACAAGTAAGATACGGCCTACCCCAATACTTTTATCGGTTTATGATAAATACTAAGTAACAAGGACCAGAAGATAGAAGATAAGACAGCCCTTCGCTCGTTTGGCTAAAAATGCTCTTGCCGGAGCATGGCAACAACACATGTGACAGAAGGCCGTCCACCTCGCGACCATTTCTTTCCACGTCAGAATAGACGGACGGCAGCAACTTGAGTCAACAGATGATCAGTCAATCAAATTACGGGAGGGCCGTTTCTCATTACTAATTAGTGTGGTGCTGTTGCACGTAAGGCAACAAAAGCCTTTGCATAAAACACACAAAAAGCCCTCCGTAATATCGGCACATTGTTTTAAGCGGAGGAAGAAAAAATATCCATCCCGGACTTATCGTGATCCATGAACTGATTCGAATCGCGGTCAATGGAGTCCGCTCCCGCTACAGAACACGCAATACTACAACCTCTTACGGCACCCCGGAGAGAGAAGAAAGGATTCCCTTGCGCGAGGCCACGTGGCGGGCCTATCGCGTTCTCTCTGTCTACCTTTTACCGGCTTTACGTGCATGCTTTTGCGCTGATCGCAGCCGTCGATAAACCTGCGAGGGGACACGTGGGGCCCGATCGCTCTGGCCCTGGGGCCTGGGCCCCGGGCTGATAACGTTGAATGCTGTAGGCCTCCTGCTGGACAGCTCTGCTGTCATTCGGTTATTAGCTACCTACGCCTTTGAAACAAAATATTTACCCCGCACGCTCGGGTAAAACTTACATATTACGCACAGCGACTCTGAGTCCACACCACAGAGAGAGAGAGAGGGGCGCTTTTCACTTTTCGCAGCCCTTTCCATGTGCCATGCACTGCTCTATCGGCCATGCAGCAAAGCGACTTCCCTCGTTGTAAATAAATTTCATGACGAACTGTTTTTATTATTTCCGCTTTCCTTTAAAGAATTCGCGCGCTCTCTCTCTCTCTCTCTCTCTCTCTCTCTTTTTCCTCCTTTGCATGATTGTTATCACGCAGGACTTTTCACGTGTCAATTTCCCATGACCCGCACACTTGCAACTGGGCGGCGGGCCCAGCTCCTCCGCCCCAGCTGCTTCTCTACTACTACTACTATACAGTCTACCCCTGCAGGCTGCTGCTACATCGTGAGTGGCTTTTAATGGATATCTCTCTTTGACTGTCATTGGCAAACACAACCTTTGCGCTCAGATTCCTAAACTCTATCCCCGCAAAAAAGCTTGTTAATATGAGATGCAGGCTCCAGAGTCCAGAGGAAGGTTCATGTTTCTCCTTTACCAGAATACCTGCGACCTCCCCTCCGTGTTTAATCCCCCTTTAAAGGAACTTTACACACGGCAATCCTGCTTTATAGGCAATTGTTAATTCCTTCAAAGTAATGTGGTTGGCCTACTGGTTATTCTAGCTCATGGCTTAGAGCCCATTGGTCACATGTTCACTTGGGTACACGCTTGACCTCTCTCCCTACCCACATCTGTCCATCACCCAGATTTTGCAAACCCAATCGCATATTCTCACATCAGTTGAACCACTCCTTCAATTTGCACGATGAACTAATTATCTGAGCCTATGTGTAACCAGTCTTAGTCAATTCATAGTTTATAATTGGCCTAATTATTACCGTATGCAAGTATCTTAACTGATAATGAAACAATCCTAAAATACTTACTTTTTCATCAGTGAGCTCAATCCTCTATGAGATCTAAAGAAGAGGTGTAATTGCATTAGTTTAATAAAAAATCAAACACTTAAGGGACCAGTATGTAACCTTTATGTATCCAAAAGTAAGGGTATTTGATAGCACAAAAACCATACATCCTATATTGAAGAAGTGATATTCTTATTTTTCATGTCTTTCTGGCTTATGATTCTAGGTCATACTTTTTGAAATGGAAGCCAACTATAATCAAGCATCTCTTCTATCAATTATCTACGTCAACTAGAATTATAGCAATAGTAAGTACCATATCCATCTTACAAGCTTTCATAATTTGAAAGTATGAAGCACACTACTAGAGGGGATTCCCATAGCAACCTTAACTAGCGTGACTTATGAGATGCCAAGAGATCGCTATGAATGACATTATGGTTACATTGCTTATGTGATGTAGTTAGCAACGTTTAAGTGCCGTTTATTGTGTCGCTTAAGTGATGATGGTCGGGCGTTGTTTAAGTGACCCATTGACATTTTTTAATAGTCATCGTATAAGGGACACCTAAACATTCAGATGTTGCTTATACGATGCTCTAATTTCCCAAAAGAACCATTGACAAATTCACAAAGAATAAGCTCTCTCTCTCTCTCTCTCTCTCTCTCTCTCTCTCTCTCTCTCTCTCTCATACATGTGTTTGTATACGATGTTTGGGGGCATTATACATATACTATAACAAAAGGTGGTTGGTGACTAAAGTAGTGACAATCGAACAAAAACAAAAGTATAGATCATCATGATATGTTTTTTTACTACCTAAGTATTCATCATTTCACAATTACACTTGAATAAAATAAATTGAAATAGACAATACCAACTAAAGTAGAGTGAATATGTGTAAAAGTTGTATTTATACAATGTCAACATGTACAAAGATATATATATATCATTTAAAGCTATACGTATCATCTAAAGGCAAGCTATGCATACACAATGTCAACAAAAGCCATTGAGAACTAGCTACTCTTGTCATCATCGTCACCATATCCTATGTGATCATGACGAGGCGACTGTTGAGAGGATATGGTGCAAGCTCACTCCTCATCTATCCACCTACCTTTATCATCCTCTCTAGTGACTACCTCAAGATCTATCTCATCATGAATCTCCTACATTTATAAGAGTTAAGTTAGATTAGTCGACAATTAAAGTGTACTTTAAAAATCATTTTAGCTTGAAAAGATATTTAAACATTACAAACAATACCCATAAAAGGACATGTTGATGGAAGTGTCCTCTATAGGATTATGTATTCCTGACATGTGGCTATACAAGAATATTTTTTTCCTCATTTTGTCCATTCTATAGCTAGTATCTCTATACTATGAGAACTTGTATACATATAGTTACAAAAGTGGCTATGAAGCCATGTCTCCCCATGCAACCCAAGGAGAATGTGTGATTGCTCGCCACCCTGAACTGTGCTATCTCCTATTTCCATTTAGGAGAAATCAAAGTGACGTGAAAGTTACATTAGATGTGGATGCATATAATTATAATTTGATACGAAATTTGGATTGCAAAGTCCATGACTCCTCATTGAGTCCCTTAGGTCTCTAACTTTCCAAAATCATGGCATACCTATTGTTTGTATTCATACAAGACGAAACAATGTAGTATGTTAGTTTTTTATTAATCACACTTGTATGTTCTATTAGTGCTAGTACTAGAAGACACAATGTGATGAGAGTATTAAAAGTGCTTTAAAATTAATATTAAGAAAAGTATGTTGAAGTTTAACCTCTTTGTTTGTACAAATTCAGATTCCTATTGTACACCATCGCCTTTGTATTACAACCATGGAGATCATGTTACTATGATGGGACATGGAGAAGAGCCACTTACAGCTCTAGACAGTACCAACTCACATGGATGCAAACCTTCATCTTACTATGAGGAACACATTCCATAGTGTTATAGATATTGAGGCTTACATTGAAGGTTGCAATGTTAGTGACTTTCACATGAGTCTTCTTGGGGTGTTTATGCTCATCCACCAATGTTGGACAACAAAATCAACCTATGATTAGTGTTCTTTATTCTTATCTTTATTGTTTTGGATTCTTACAGTTGGGTATGTCAATAATATAAATAACATTTGACATGTAGGGATATGTATCTCTAATTGATGATGAGGAAGTCATCTATGCTCAAGATTCTCCTCATTCTCACACACAACATGGTCAAACAATCGAACAACTACAAATAGATATCTTCAAAAACCTTTGCCTCTCCCAGCCTTGAGAGCAAGACTCATGATGATTATGTATTGCTTTACCATTTGTGATCTCTAGTACAAACATATAGAGGATGAAAAGGACAATTGTTTCCTACTGATAGAGGGGTTTTTAGCTTTTGAAAAAATTGATACATGACAGGTCCTTCTAGCATGTTGGACAGAGGATGTGACATATTCATTGTAGGGGATCTCTATATTCAACCACATTTAAAGGTGAACCGTATGTGCTTTTGTGGACCCATATATAATAGACGAGATCCCTAACATCAATCACACACTACATCCCTGGCATGAGCACTTACGATTTGTGTCTCAATGTAGCCTCTCTTTCAAATAGAGACATTATTCATGCAAAGGGCCTGAGACATTATGTAGATGATAGGCCATATACACAAGGAAATATAGCAAGCCTAATTAATAGTAGTCGAGAAAGGAGCAGAATACCCAATTGTACATTTGTGGAATTTGAAAATAGCCATGAACTAGGATACATGTGCAAAGATGTTCCAAGGTATATTCTTGAAAATGCTATTAGATCATTTTGTGTCAATGATGAACTATTAGTGAGCTATGAATTTTATAGGCCAAATAGAGCACCTCCACCTCTAGAGGTCTAAAATTTAGATAGTTTTTCTCTCTCATGGTGGTCTTACATTGTTGGGCTGTCCATCTCTATAAACAGTTTTTTTAATTTTTATAAATAATTTTTCACTTTTCTATAAATAGTTTTTTAAATTTTCTTGCACAACATAGCAAAGTTTACAAACAAGAAAGATTGTCTTATGATGTCTTCATACCATGATTGCACTTTCATTCATGCTTATGTTACATTGATCAAGTTAACGTGGCTCTAGAATTTTTCACCAATGGCATACAAGGCCAATTTGAGTAACTAAGCTAACAAGCTATATGATAACTAGAATTAAATTGCTTTGAGAATGTTAGTCTATCGATTACAATTGTGTCAGCTTGAATCAAAAGAATAGTGATAAGGCTTTGTCAGTTCAAAGACATTACAACTAATTTAACAGCTTGCTGAAATGTTGCTTTCAATTGTAAAATTAAAAATGTCAAAATTTTTAAAGAATAATATCAAGTATAAAATAAGGTTTCATACTCCTATTTGCATACATTTTTCATACATATAATTGGCCAATTATACACATATGATAAAAACTATGATAGCATGGAGGTTCTCTTTCGCTTGTATGCGTATATATTTGTGTCTAAATGAGAGGGTACATGAGGCCAATGTGGTTGTGTTTGTCGAGTTGTTTACTGATAATAATTTTTTTAAAATATCAAATTTATTTCTTGCATATTGAATGCTCATAATCATGTCGATGCGATAAGTTCCAAATTATGATGTTGAGAAGAATGTGTATCTACATCTCATGGAATCTCTCTTATGTCAATTGACTACATGCAACTTCTTTGCAAGAGTGATCCAAGCAATTATGCCAATTTGAAGAAACTATATGACTTGTAACAACTTGACAACAGGGATGATGTCATCGATAATGATAATGGCATGGATGATTTTATTAATGATTAGTACACAAAAAGTGGTGCACATGACAAAGAAAGTTTTCTTAGGGCTAAAGTGCTTGATCAAATCTATGAAGGCCAAAATTGTCACAACTAAGTGTGAGTTTACTTATTCTGAACCCCCAAAATTGTTATGCTTAGAGTAATGCATTTATTTTAGCACTATTAAAGTGACTTCTTGATTGTCAACGTTAATTGCCTTCTTTTCAAATTTCTTAAATCTAAATGCATTCTTTGTTTAAAACATTACAGTTTACTGTCTTAAAAGCTTTTACCTGCAAATAATGTTCTTCCAACATTAGAGATGAGATGAAGAAGATGCTAACCAAGCTTGGATTCGACTACAATGCAATATACGCATGTCCCAAGGATTGTATTTTGTAGAGAGATGAATATGAGAGCGAAGATATCTACTCAAAATGTGAAGCACCTCATTATAAAGATACGAGCAAAAAGACTCCTCGTAAAGTACTATGGCATTTTCCATTGGCTCCCTATATACAACATATATATTGAACCCAAAACTTGGCAAGATTTATAGACTAGGAAGCAAAGAATGCAAGTACAGATGGGATTATGCAAATTCCCTTGAATTGTCATGCCTTCAAGCATATCAATTTAAAATGGCTAGATTTGAACAAGAGCCATGATAGATTAAGATGGATGTTGGCTTGAATGGTGTAAATCCATTCTCTATGCATTCAACTATATGGTCTACCTAACCAAAAGTTATTGTTAACTACAACTTACCACCTTTTATTTGCTTTAAGAAAGAGAACCTATTATTGTCTCTCATAATTCCAAGAAAACACTAAGTTCAAGACATTAATGTATATCTAGCACCCGTTATTTGACTATCTTCACAAGAGTTGTGGACAGGCATATATGTGCTTCACATGTCAAGACAAGGAGATGAAAGAATATTCAAAGTTCATGGAATTCTAGCATAGACTATACATGACCTCCCAGGCTATGGATTCTACTACCAACTTTTTTTTTTCAATATTCAAGTCCATGTAATCATCCATTTGGTGGATGAGATAGAGATTGTAGGTATTGTTAGCACTCATTGAATGTTTTGGATTGAGAGATTCATGGGAGTTTTAAAGGGCCTTGTGTACCAGAGAGCACGTCTAGGGGGTTCAATGTTTGAGGGATTGGTGTTTGGAGACTACCAATACCTTGAGTGTGTTGACGAGGATGCTCCTTGCAAATGGATGGTAGAAGAGTCTCTTATACTTTTAGATAAGGTCTTATGCAACAAAGGCATTCCTTATAAAGTCTCAGCCCATACAACACAAGAACATATCAACATTTATTATTTACAACTCGTAGTTTATGGAAAGATTTGTTGAAGAGTGCAATGAATTTTGCAACCCACAACGAAGACAAAGAGGTGGCAAATCTACCAAGATTGAACCTCCTGTTCTTTTATGGTTATTTAACTGTATTAGAGATGGAATTCTGAAAGGGGAAGACATCAGTGATGAGCAAAGAGAGATTGGATTCGACTAAGATAGAGAGGTGGTATGTCTCGTATTCATGTATATTTATTAAATTGTAATAAGAAATTCTAGTATTCTTGCTTAAAATTTATATACTCAATTTTTGTGTTTTTAGGTATCTTCAAGTCGACAAGATTGACAAACAATGTCGAACTCAAGATTCTTGATTTGTTTAATCTTTTAGATAGCAATCATATGCAAGTGCAAGACACACACTACAACAAAAAGGCCTCATAGACGCACATTTAAAAGCGATTTTTGAATATAGAGAAATTCTTACGAGCGCGTCTATCCACCCGTCTATTTGCGTGTCTACCATTTCGCATCTATAATCGCATGTATCAACTAATTTACAGGCACAAATAGACGCGCAATAGACGCACATATACACGCGCATATAGACACGATTGTAGACGCGCTTTTACAAGCACTGGTAGACACAAACAGAAAATAAAAAATGTCATTTTTTAAAAAAAGATATTTAATTTCTTTTTTAAATTTGAATTATGAAGTGCGTGTATAAGCGTGTGTAGTCTGCATTATAGACGCGCATATAAACGTGAATTATCTGCAATTTAGACGTGCGGATAGACGTGCAAAACAGAACTGGAAAAAAAAAACGAGAGAGCACCACATGCTCTCTGGTTTTTTTTTTCCCCCTCCCATACATCAGATTGTGTATTTGGGAAAAAGACAATGTATCTTACGGACACGAGAATTGAAAATAAAAGTCCATCTATTCATTATATATCAAAAGCATTTACAAGGGAAGTTTAAGTGCTTGCGACCTAAAGTGTGGCGGCAAGCGGTAGGCTCAAAGAGATATCATACATATACAAGAAAAGAAGGCCTCATGAGGAGGTATGGTGCTCCTCTACAAATCTGAAGAGGAAACATCTTCGCTAGTACCACCATGGCTACTAGCGTCGCTATCCCCCTCCTTGCTATGCTCCACATCCGGGTTCGCCTATACACACAACATATCAGGGTTGCTTACATAGACAAGGTGGAGAAAAAGTTATAATTAGCTATACTTTTAATAGGAAAGTAAGAAAAACATACCTCCTCTGGCTGTCGAATCCTCATAGCCCGGTTGTATTGGTCCTCAATGATGAGACCCTCCTCATAAAAGTGAAGCCATGTCGCTGCGCGGTTATGGCCTCGATGGTAATCTACCTCTCTAGGAGTAGGTGTCCTACCAATGATGGTAGTCTGCAAAACATTTAGAGATATACAAACAATTATGAGTCACAATATATTAGACTAAAATATATAAAAAATTGAAAGAAATATAAATTAAAAAAAACTAGAAATCAAAATATACTTACAAACTCTGCCTTCCACGACTCTCTGCCGCTCGATCCGTAATGCGACGATCCCATGGTTTCCATTTGGATCCGTTGCGCCTCTGCGTGCTGGCGACTCTTCACTTTCTCAACTGCTTTATTCTTGGCTTTCTTCCACTCTATGCGGTGGCACATAGGTGGTTGGCTATAGGCTCTACGCCCCTCCTCCAGCCTCCGCAGTGAGTCCCTGGCCCGTGTCATGAGGTGGGATCTTTTGTTGTGAAGCATATCCCTCACTTTTGTACGTCCCCAATCATCCGAGAATCACTAACCCTCAGGATTTGGATACCTCCTATGGACTGCCCTCAACACCTCCTGCCACAAGCCACTTTTCTGATTTTTGAAGGCAATGAAACAATCTTTATACGTCGCATGCATGACGCTCCTCATGTACACCATTACATCCCTTCCCTTATCATCATGAAAGATGCCACCAGCATCTATAACTCTATAGTACTGGCGTACAACCTCCTCTACGTGATCTACTGGTGAGGGTGATCGCTCGCCACCTCCTAGGCAACCCCCACACAAGCCTCGTCCTCCCCCTCAACTCTCCCTCCTCCCTCTCTGTCGACTACCCTCTGCCTCGCTAGACGTACGAGCTTCTGCAGATGCATGTGCTTCTGCAGATGCTTGTGCTTCAACCGATGCACGTGGAGCACGTGGAGTACCTGGATATGGAGTACCTGCATGTGGAGTCTGGGAAGTAGTGCCAGGCAAAGACGTCAGAGGCGTCCTAGACATGACACTGAACACCTCGTCCGCTGTGGGAGAGCGGCCAAGGTGTCTGGTCATCTCTCCCATGAAGTCTTCCCTACTAGGAAAACCTCCAAAAAATGCATTGACCCCCTTGCCAAAGGAGGCCAATGTATCATTCATGCGATCCACATCCGGGTCATTGCTAGATGAACCAGGATATGACATCTGCAAAAAAAACACAAGAAAATGACAAATTTATTTGCATACAAAAAATCATATATTACCTATATTTTCAAAGAGCTTTCTTTAGACATTGAGCATAACACTTAAGTGCTAATGCTTCTCTTAAACAAGAAAATTGATAAAGACAAACATGGGATTGGTCACATTCATCATTGCAAAAATATATTGTTTACTATCAGAACTGGGAGACCTGGTGCGTGTATCCCCGCGTCTAAATTGCAGGTTAGACGCGCCCTCAGACGCACTCTAGAGTGAACCTTCTGTCCAACGCGTCTATCTACGCATCTAAGATACAGCACAGACGCACTGTCAGACGCGCATTCCAGGTCAGTGCACGTGTATAATCGCGTGTAGACTGTAGGTCAACCTTCTGTGCGATGCGTGTATCATCGCGTGTACACTGCAGAGCACACGCGCTGTAAGTTCAGACGCGCTCGGTCGGCTGATTTTAGGCCGACGATCGCCATTGATGATTTACAAAATGCAATACATAATGGAATCACAAATCCTAAATACACAGACAAAGCAGAGAGAGGAAGAGAGAAACACAGAGAGAGAGAGAGAGAGAGAGAGAGAGAGAGATAGAGAGAGAGAGAGAGTCACCTTGGGTGTTTGGTGTGGCGGTGGTGGCGCTTCTTCCTTCTCCTTCTCTCTCCTTGGTAAGTTACCCTCCCTTGATGCTTGCTTGCTTGTTTGCTGCTTCTTCTTGTTCTTCTCTTTCTTGTTCTCTCTTTCTTCCTCTCCTTGGCTTTCCTTTTTCCCTTCTTGTGTGTTTGAAATGAAAAAAGAGGTGAGTCATGAGGAGATGAGGCATGAAGAGACTAGGTGAGGCATGAAGAGACTGCATGTCGACTAAACTCAAGCTTCAGAACCGCAAAAAATGCAAGAAAGGAAAGGCACAGTTTGAAAAGAAATGATTTAAGTATGGTTTGAATTTTGACGTGTGCATCTATTTTTGTGTGTATATGCATGTCTATTGTTCAGATAGACGCGAGTATAGATGCGAACATAGACGCGAAAATAGACGCCAATATAGACGCATAGGTAAACGCGGATATAGACATGCATTTGGGCTTTATCATAATTTTCAAAGCACAAGGTAAAAAACATGGACATTTACTTAGAGCCTTTGATTCACGAGTTAGAAATGTTATGGGAAGGTATTGAGGTGCAAGATACAAGTGCATCTGCATCCTCTAGAGATTTCACATTGAAGGCCATGTTGTTGTGGACCATGCACGACTTTCCAGGATACGGAGAGTGTTCACGTACATGTATATAACTCTATATTTGAAATTCAAGACTTGAATCAATTGCATTTTATTAATTCACTTGTTTTTTCAGGTTTAACCATGTCAGGATATCATGCATGTCCTATTTGCGGTCCCTCTCTAGTTTCCTCTAGGCCGGTGTCGAAGGGTTTTCGAAAGCAAAGTCGCGACCACAGAGGACCTTGACTAATTTTAGGATAGAAGATCAATCATGTGAATAATCCAATGTCTAAGATTGGTCTCATCATCAACTGGTTCAGGCCTCCAGCTTCTTGAAATGCGGCATTCAAACTTGAATGTATGAAATACAAGTCCTCATCAAAG
This sequence comes from Lygodium microphyllum, assembly GCF_053477565.2. Taxonomy (NCBI): domain Eukaryota; kingdom Viridiplantae; phylum Streptophyta; class Polypodiopsida; order Schizaeales; family Lygodiaceae; genus Lygodium; species Lygodium microphyllum. The sequence continues at coordinate 61,954,022 of NC_141147.1, forward strand.
ACAAACTCTGAATCATATAATTTTGGCAGCCACAAGGCAATCTCAGAACACAGTCAATAAAGTCTGCCTGAACAAAAGCAGCTGTAAATTTTGCTATCCAGTGCATAAGGTTTAAAATGGCAACTAAGCCAATCTTGAAGATATACAAGGCTGCAACTCACTCAGGGTGAGTTATAACCAGAAAAGCAGTCCATTTGAGTGCTAGCCATTTCCTCTCATGGTTGCAGAAGGGCAACTGAAGACGGTTGAGAGCTTCTCCATCTTCTTCTTGATTGGGGAGGCTTGGCAGAGCACTTGCTCTGGTCCACCGCAGTGATAAGTCACCATTCCCAGTAGAAGGCTTCACCCAAAAAAAAAAACTCAATGAGCAGTATACAGTGATGGTAAAATAGCTGTCCTGTTGATGTATCCTTCAGCTTTTGCCATATCTGCCATAAAACTCTTTTTCTTCTACATAACCTCAAGCTCTCTATCCAGGGCCTTCTAGGTTTCTATTTGTTTTAAGTTTTGTGTTAACATCTGAAGTTGTTGTTTCAAACTTTCAATCTCTTTTTTACAAATATTCTGCTCTTCTTCCAAGTGCTTCTCCTTCTCTGGTTGAATGTAGCTTCAGCTTATAAGGTTTGTAAGCATTCAAGAAGAGCTCGACAGATCTCTTGAAAGCCCGCTGCCTGTCTGCTTTTCTTCGTCTGGACTTTTCTCTCCAGCATTCAATCTCTCCCCCATTCGAGCTTCCCCACACCCGATACAAAGCAGGTCCCGAAAACACGTAGCATACATCTGTTGAGGAAGATGCCTTGCTTCTTCGAGGCATAGAGTCAAAGGTGTTGCAATCCTGGTCGAACCCGCAATCCCTAGAAGGTGTTGCTTTCATTTGAATCAAAGCCTTGATTCAACCGCATTGCTCTCCAGATCATTCTCGTAAAGCGCTCCAGGAGTACCGATGATGCCGACCGCGTTGTCAACGTCACACCTTTTCTGCAGTCCAGGCCTCTCCTTCACTGTATTTCTTTGATAGTATGTGACCTCGGCTTGAATTAGCAAAATTAATCGATCAGTACCTGTGAGACGTCTGAAAGAAGAAAATTGTAGGCTCTCTCCTCATAGCTGCAATTCGATTCGTCATAGCTGCAATTCGATCTAGCATAATTGCTATTCGATCCGCCGTCTTCAGTCTCCATCATCACATTCAGAAATTAGCCCAATTGAGTTATAAATCCTGTATAAACTATGATTTGAAGTCCTTCCTCCTCTATCTAGAACGCAGAGCTTGCCCCCAGCTGATCGTCTTCAATTTTCCCTTTTCCTTCAACAGAGCTTTCCATTTGGTAAAAAAAATCTCCTCCTTCTCTTTCATTGCTCTCCTTCAAAGTTGCAGAGATCCTCCCTGATTGCCAAAAAATCCTCCTTTCTACTCTGCTCTTCTCATGTTCCTCCCTGTTCTCCTCGTGTCTTTCTTCTGTCGCCCCTTTTTGCCTCCAAAACTCCCTTTCAAAAATAGTCCTCTTTTCTTTTTCTTTCTCATGCCCCCTTTGTCCTCTTCCCCAGCGCTATAGCGGCCTTCTCCCACGACAGCAGTACATGTAGAAAATAGTGTGATCACATGTGCTTCAACATCTATGCTTTTACCACAGATGCATACACCAGTAAATCAAGTGCAAGTAATCCTTGATTCATAACAAGATCAATCCAAACCTAGGCTGACCAAGCATACTTGTTTCTCAAATTCAAAAAGGAGAACAGTGCCTCGTTCTTGTGCTATTGACACAAACTACCTGGATACCGCTGTTCTTTAAAGTGCAATATTCAAAACAGTTTCTGTGTCTTCCTGGAGTACCAGGAAGCCTTCATCTCCAGCTTTCTTGTTCTTCTCCCATGTCCACATTGGTATGCATTCAGCATGCACCCAACCAGCACAACCAGACAGCCAGATCTGCCTGTAGTGGCAACCCCAACAGCATGTTCTCCACTCTCTGGAAGTCGCCTGCTGGTTGCATTTCCTCAAATACTTCCAGGCATGCTGCAATATTTCCTTCATGTCCATAACCAGAAAGGAGTGCATTACATGAAACAAGATCATACTGAGGAATCATTCAAAACACCGCCAGTGCATCTTCCATGCTTCCACAACTCCCATATGCACGTATGAGAATGTTTTCCAAGATTAAATTATGATCATATCCTGTTCATCTTGCATTTTAGAAAAAAAACTGCAGAGCCTTATCTCCCTCACTATGCTCAACGTATGCTGAAAGCATCCCTTCATGCCCACCATTATTGAAGGAGGACCTATCAGGTGCAACCCCAGCTGAAAGAAAAGATAGTAAAAGACCCCTCTTTACTATATTACCACGCAGAATAAAGATGCAAACATAACAACTAAGTATGTACAAAATATTAACTCCCACACACAACTTTTGGGTGGATTTCACACCTCGGATGCGCAGCAATACGACATCCACCCCCTCTAATCCTGCGCATCCTCCGGATGGGCCAACTACCCATGATCGTTATCATCGAGATCCACAAACAGATCAATCTCTTCATGATGCATTTCCAGTATATCAATTAGATTATCTGCCATATCAACTGTCTCTTCCATTGGAGTTTCTTCTCGTGGCTATTCACAAGCAAATTCTTCCAATGCATAATCTTCATCATCTCTTTTCTTGAAAATCTTGATTATTTTTCCTGCAATAGGCACTCTAAGCACTGTCCCATCCAATTCTGTCAACTCATATGTTGCATTATCAAAGACATGTCTGACTATGTACGGCCCAAACCATCTTTTCACCATCTTCCGAAGTGCAGTATGCTGATTTTCAAGGCTGCTATCAAAGACTAATACCCAGTCTCCCTCTTCTATTTCTCTAGGCCGCAAGCGATGCCTGCTGTCATATCTGTCCTTATTTCTTAGTCTAGTAACCTTCAACCTGTCAATAGCTAGTTGAATATCCTCTGGTCTTCTCTCCAACTGCCGAATCCGAAGAGCTAAGAGCTCCTCTCTCGTCAAATCCTCCTGCCAAGGTAAAACTGACCAAGTCAAAGCACAAGTCTCAGTCGGCATAACAGGTTTCTGACCATATATCAACTCTGCAGTCATATATCCTGTGGTAACACTGTGAGTCGTACGATCAGCCCACAAAGAAAATGGTAGAAGTTTCGGCCATTCTCCAATCCGTCCTCTGCATGCTTTAGCTAATGCTTTCACTATCGTCGAATGCCCTCTTTCACTCTTCCCATTTCCCTCTGGATTGTATGCTGTGGTTAGAGCCAACTTGATTCCTAGTTGAGAGAAAAACTCCCTAGCTTCATCTGCATCCAATTCACCGCGATCCGCAGTGATCTTACCCATACAACCATACCTGCAGAAAATTTCTTCCAATAAGAACTTACACACTGCACTAGTAGCCTTCGTTCTCAAAGATCTGCCCTCAACATGATTGGTAAGGTCCTCTCTAGCCAAAACAATATACCTCATCTGCCATAGACCCATAGGCATAGTAACCAAGTCAACTACCCACTTATAATGAATGCATAGCAGATAGGTCGAATGAAGCTCATCTCGATGACACACTACCGAATACATCTGGCAGTCTCTGCAACTCTCTATAAAGTGAGAAGCATCTCTAGACATGCCTTTCCACCAATATTTCTCCTTGATTTTCTCATAAGTAGCCCACACTCCTCTATGACCAACCCAAGGACTCTCATGAAACTCCCTCATCACCTATAATTGTGTCTCTCTATCGCAGACAACCCGCAAAGGTAATCCGCCTCTTTTCTTCGGATGCTTCCAAAGAAATCCGTCCTTGAGAAAATAACCATAGGCTTTTCTTCTGATCTTCTCGAACTCTTCATCTGTCCATTCATCTCTTTTGCTTAGTGTACTAAGGTACTTGCCAATCTGCAACCAATCTCCAACATAGAGTTCTTCTATGAAAGCCACAATATCATAGACATGACAAACATGATCAACCATAGTGGCTGAAATTTTTGCATTATCCTCTTCTGCAAGTAGTATTTCCTCATCATCATATCTGGCTCTAGACAACATATCTGCCACTGGATTATCCTTCCCTACTATGTGTTTAAATTCCGGATTTAATGACTTGATGTATGCAATCCATCTCAGCATAGCTATATCCGGAGTAGAGCAACTCGTAATCATACCAATCCACAACTGAGGCTCCAATAAAGTACTCCTTGTCACATTTGAGAGCCGTAACAATCCCCAGTAACTCCCTCTTGATTTGCGGATATCTCCTCTATCTCTCTTTAGGACTTTCGCCCCAAACCGAATAGGATACATGTTTCCATCTGCATCATCTTGACCCACAGCCCAACCTATGCCAATTGGACTAGTGTCAACTGTCAATACAATAGGCCTTCCACAATTATAATCTGCTTTCCTGAGAGTAGGAGCAATCTGCAATAACTTCTTCAATTTCCGCATGGCTCTAGTGTGGCTCTCATCCCAATAGAATTTCTGCCCCTTTCGAAGCAGCTGATATAAACAATCTACTATGTGTGCAAAATGGGGAATCCAAATCATATAAAACACACAAGCTCCAATGAATCTCCGTACCTCTGAAGTGGTAGAACAATACTATGTAATCTTGCCTATAGCATCCACCTTATCAGGTGAGGGTTTCCTGCCATAATATTGTTAGATATGATCAATGCCCCACCCTCATTAGGTGCTACCAATGATCCATGGTGCTCAAAGTTGTAAGGCCCCCATTATGAGGAGAAGCCAAATGTGAGCCCGGACATTGGTTGAGTCCTGACTTGTATATCAGATGAGGTCTATGTGACCGGATGGCAAAAAGGTGACTGTTGTGGGTCTAATCTTTGGGTTAGACGGAGTGGTTAAGCTGGTAGCAACTCGAGGCACATTGCATTGAGTTGCGTGGTAAGGGAGTTAAAAGGGGTCCCTGCCCGATGGTAAAGGGAATATTCCATGGAATATTCCCCCCTGGCCGACTAGTGGAGGCTCATATGGTAGGTCGGTCAGTAGGCTGACCTAACGACCTTTGCGGGCTATAAAAGCTAAACCCCTTCACAGCCATCACTCACTCATCTTTCACCCAGTCAGAGTTGTTGTTCCAGCTAGCCTTAAGCTCTTCACCTATCTTCTGTCTAGATCGCCATCTAAGCTTCACACAGTGGAAGCGCACGGGTGGACAGAGCCATCTTTGTATCAGTTGTTTGGAGTTAAAGAATTTACTGATTCTCCTCTTATCTGTTGTGTACTCTCTATCTCTTTCTCAGATTCTGTTCGCTGCGCCGTGTAATATTTTACAAATATCCACACATATGTCCAACAATGACAACCTCATTCACTCCAAAAACAGATTTTTGCCCTGATAGTGTCAAGTTCACTTCTTCTAACCTGGCCAAAATCTTCTCACAAGCTGAAATATGATCAGCCACAAAGTATCTGCATCCCTGCTCATTTAGACTCTCATTCTTCTCTTCTTCTGCACACCCCTTAATGGGCACATCATCCAAGAAAGGCATGGTAAGCTGAGGTATATAATCACGAAGGACCTTATGCATGGCATTCATCATATGCGCAACAAAATTAGTGGCACCTTGAGGCAAGGTACACATCCTGACAAGCCCAATAGGAGTTCTCATGGTGGTTATGTCCCTGCTTTCCAAAGCCAACTGAAACTGATCATATCCCGAATACAAATCACCTAAAGAATAGATTGCACGTCCAGCAAATGCTTCTGCAAACTCATCCACAACTGGACCTATACCAACATTCCTGATAGTAACTCTGTTTACTGGCTGCATGTCCTGTATAAATCGGAGAGTACCATTCTTCTTTGGAACCGTAAACCACCTATTTGAGTATGGTGCAGATGAAGGCTCAAGAATTCCCATCCTGATTTTCTCATTCAACAAATCAATCAGCTTTGGCAGGTGTGCCTTAGGCACTGGAATAGGTCGGAGGTTCCATGGAATATGAGGAATAGTAAAAATGACCATAGGAGCAACAATATCTGGATTCACACATCCAATCTCATGCGGAAAAAAAGCAAACCCCCTTCCATGTCGCTCAAGCATCTCTGAAAGCACTGCTTCTCTGTGGGTAGCAAGAAATCACCATTTCCAATTTTCAATTCAGCAAGAGTCTTTGCTGAAAATTTATGGCCTATATGCTTCGGATTCCTCAAAATTGGCTGTTTGGTAGCCCTCTCTATTTGCTGATCACTGTCAGGTGGAAGCGGTATAGCTACCAGCTTCACCTTCTTATCCACAATTTTGTATTTCGTGTCAACCCTGGCTTCATTATGATCCTCTGCATTACTCAAATCTTGCTGTAAATCAGCAATTCTGCACTCCAATGGCTGAATATCCTCAGCCCTCTGCTCTATGGACTGCATAGGAACAGCCCTAAACTTTGGATGCTGAAATATTTCAGCAATAAACTCTGTTGGCTGAAAGTTTTCAGCCCTCTGTGTCTCTGTAAGCTGATCATAATCAGCCGAAAACTCTGTTTGCTGAATTTCTTCAGCACTCAATACTTTTTGCTGAATCACCTCAGCCTCCGACTCTATCTGTGACACAAAATCTGCAATTTCATGAAACATGTCCAGGGATTGCACTAATACATTACTGTGACAACTCTGCATATCAGCTTTTAGCATATCTTCCATCTCTGTCATCATATCTGCACAAATCATACTATCATACATCCCATCTATATGCTCATCATCCTCTAAAATTCCTGCATTTTTCAAATTTTTCTCCTTCCTGCACATGTACTGCCTGGCAGCTCTAGGCAACTTAGAAGTCTTGTGATAGCTCATCGAACTGTTTGCTGAAATCCCAACAAAATCGGAGGAGAAAACACTGCTGCCAGGAGGCTAGAACTCCAATCTCCTCTGCTCTGTACCACCGTCGTCTCGCGAAACGGCGGTACCTAATGAAAACCCGAATCCCTCACAGTGGGCAAACGTGCATCTCTAAGAGTATCCCTGTTTCTAACATGGTTCACACACACAGTCATAAACTGAACTGCTCTCATGCCATCTTTACTGCGAATCCGTGCATAAGCAGATCCATCATCCATTACCTTTGTTTCCATGCGCATCTCTGTGATGAATAGCTGTCCAAGAATTATGGGATAAGAGCATGAATCCTACACAAAGAAATGAAAATCCTCCTCTACATCTACAATAGAAACCCTGACACTGGGACAAGCAGCATACAAATCACCTGCAGTGTTGTTGGCGGCTCTCATACGCCACCCATGCTCTACATCCATAGGCCATCTGTTACTTTCATAAACTCCACGAACTATGAGATTAATCTCTGAACCATGATCCACCAAAGCAACATAAGGCACCTGTTTCTCTCCAATTTTTACCATCGTCTCTGTAGTTGCCCTAGCCCAATGACTCCGCGATAAGTGACTACGCGGTATCAAGACAGGCTCATCAGTTTCAGCATAATGCATAGGCTGAACCCTCTTCTTTATCTGTGGAAAAACAGAAGCATTCTCAACCATAATCTCATCCTCATCCTCATCCAACTCCCCAATCAAAACTCCCTGTGTATCAGTAGTAGGCAATGCATGTCTTTTCCTCTTCAGGACCTCTTGGAACTGATCTTGAAACTCTCTTTTCGAGATGCCCAAAACCTCAGAAATAGTAAAAGTCACCTCATTACCAAGTATCTTGTCATTAAAGATTTTCTTCATGTCTGTAGATGTCTCAATACCAGACATCAATCTAAACCCTGGCTGCTTTCTCTCTCTAGGCTCTTGCCTCTTTTCTCTCTTTTCTTCCATCTGTCATTCTGGCCCTGGTCTCAAAGATGGTCCTGCAGTAGGTGGAGTAACAAACTCACCCCCTCTAGTCTTTTTAGCTGCACTTGGATTTTCTTCATCCCTCTTACGCTTCTCTTCAACAAGTACATCTGCTCCCTGAGACTTAGCCAAGTAGGCATAAATAGAGTACCTGTCAACAAGCGAATCCCAACCTGTCTCAGATCTGATGCTAGAGCCTGCACTAGTAAAAAAAGTTTGCTGAATTTTTCCCTTGTTTGCAGTCTCCATAGCATAAGTCCATAATGCTGACTGATTCTCTGATCCCTTCTCAATCTGAACTCCATATGCAGAAGCATCTCCTCTAGCTGTCACATAAGAAGTACGCGCAGCCATGTCATCCACTAACTTCTTCATTCCGCCTTCCCCAAAGTTGGTAGCAAGCGGAGCTCCTGTTTCAGTCAACCAAATCTTACCATCTTGTCCCCAATATACCAAATTCTTCCTCCTTGCATCCTGAAAAGATTCACAATCCCTGCAATGCTGATGGTCCATACTATCACACCAAATACATCTTCGATCTCTCCTAGGTGCACTAGGAGCACTCCTAGGTGCAGTAGGAGCACTAGAAGAAATAGTAGGCGCAGTTGAAGCAAACTGCTCTTTCAATTTTCCCACCAACTCCGCTTTAACTGACTCCAGTGTTAAATCCATTATGCCTTTGATTATGTCATCAAGAGAGGTAGGCACCGATGGATTGGATGGTTTTGGAGCAGAAGGAGCCGGCATCGGTCTTGGAGCAGGAGGAATAGGAGGAGTAGAAACAGTAGGCACTGGCATAGGCCAAGAAACTGGCTGAGGAGGAGAAGAAATAACAAGGATAGAAGCAGGCATAGGAGCAGAAGATGGTGTCGGTGTCATAGGCGGGTCTTCCATATCCTTCTCTTGGTCAAAGTCGAGACTGCATCCTGGGCATCTTGCCAATCCGTTTTAAGTCCCATAGGCTTCGTGCGATCCTCAAGAAGCTCTCCCAATTCTTCCTGAAGAGCAGGATCTGCAGCTTGCAAGAAAAGCTCAACTTTCTCAACATCCAATACTCTTTGTTCAATGGCATCAAGCTGACTATACCTCTCTTCAAATTCTCGAATCAACTCTGAAGTAGCTAGACCTTTATTTGGCATGTAGACCCACTCTCGGAATGACCACCGTGTAGCCATACCAAAGTCCTCAAGGAAATACTCTTCTTTCAAGGCCTTCTTAAAATCTTGCCAATGCGAATTTTGAATAAAAAGATCAGTCACTTTTGCCCTCAAGGCGGGTGTGACAAGTCGAAGGAAATACTTACTCATAAGTCCGGCTGGAACTCCAAAAAACCCCATCTTGATCTCATCTGTCTTCAAATATGCTGAAACATTACGGCCATCAAATAGCTTCTTCTCATTCTCAACTGCTTCAATCGCCTTAGTCGCGCTGATTGCATTCTCTTGCTCTGAATATAGTTGCCTTTGCTGAGACAACTGTTGTTGATGCAATTGCTGCTGCTGCTACATATACAATTGTCTCTGCTGATTTTGAAGCTGCATATACATGGACATATTCTGCAAAATCTGCTTTAGATCATCTGTTGAAGTATTTGACGCAGCAGTCAATGATGGAGCTGAAGTAGAGGACGCAGCAGGAATCATAGAAGAGGCTAAAAATGATGCTGAAGTATCTCCCATCCTGAAATTTCTACGACGCTTTCACGTCAGGTTCACCAAAGATGTCGAAGGGTTTTCGAAAGCAAAGTCGCGACCATAGAGGACCTTGACTAATTTCAGGATAGAAGATCAATCATGTGAATAATCCAATGTCTGAGATTGGTCTCATCATCAACTGATTCAGGTCTCCAGCTTCTTGAAATGCAGCATTCAAACTTGAATGTATGAAATACAAGTCCTCATCAAAGACAAACTCTGAATCATATAATTTTGGCAGCCACAAGGCAATCTCAAAACACAGTCAATAAAGTTTGCCTGAACAAAAGCAGCTGTAAATTTTGCTATCCAGTGCATAAGGTTTAAAATGGCAACTAAGCCAATCTTGAAGATATACAAGGCTGCAACTCACTCAGGGTGAGTTATAACCAGAAAAGCAGTCCATTTGAGTGCTAGCCATTTCCTCTCATGGTTGCAGAAGGGCAACTGAAGACGGTTGAGAGCTTCTCCATCTTCTTCTTGATTGGGGAGGCTTGGCAGAGCACTTGCTCTGGTCCACCGCAGTGATAAGTCACCATTCCCAGTAGAAGGCTTCACCCAAAAAAAAAAACTCAATGAGCAGTATACAGTGATGGTAAAATAGCTGTCCTGTTGATGTATCCTTCAGCTTTTGCCATATCTGCCATAAAACTCTTTTTCTTCTACATAACCTCAAGCTCTCTATCCAGGGCCTTCTAGGTTTCTATTTGTTTTAAGTTTTGTGTTAACATCTGAAGTTGTTGTTTCAAACTTTCAATCTCTTTTTTTACAAATATTCTGCTCTTCTTCCAAGCGCTTCTCCTTCTCTGGTTGAATGTAGCTTCAGCTTATAAGGTTTGTAAGCATTTAAGAAGAGCTCGACGGATCTCTTGAAAGCCCGCTGCCTGTCCGCTTTTCTTCGTCTGGACTTCTCTCTCCAGCATTCGATCTCTCTCCCATTCGAGCTTCCCCACACCTGATACAAAGCAGGTCCCGAAAACACATAGCATACATCTGTTGAGGAAGGTGCCTTGCTTCTTCGAGGCATAGAGTCGAAGGTGTTGCAATCCTGGTCGAACCTGCAATCCCTAGAAGGTGTTGCTTTCATTTGAATCAAAGCCTTGATTCAACCGCATTGCTCTCCAGATCATTCTCGTAAAGCGCTCCAGGAGTACCGATGATGCCGACCGCGTTGTCAACGTCACACCTTTTCTGTAGTCCAGGCCTCTCCTTCACTGTATTTCTTTGGTAGTATGTGACCTCGGCTTGAATTAGCAGAATTAATCGATCAGTACCTGTGGCTCGTCTGAAAGAAGAAAATTGTAGGCTCTCTCGTCATAGCTGCAATTTGATTTGTCATAGCTGCAATTCGATCTGCCATAACTGCTATTTGATCCGCCGTCTTCAGTCTCCATCATCACATTCAGAAATCAGCCCAATCGAGTCATAAATCCTGTATAAACTATGATTTGAAGTCCTTCCTCAACAGAGCTTTCCGTTTGGTAAAAAAAATCTCCTCCTTCTCTTTCATTTCTCCTCGTGTCTTTCTTCTGTCGCCCCTTTTTGCCTCCAAAACTCCCTTTCAAAAATAGTCCTCTTTGCTTTTTCTTTCTCACGCCCCCTTTGTCCTCTTCCCCAGCGCTATAGCGGCCTTCTCCCACGACAGTAGTACATGTAGAAAATAGTGTGATCACATGTGCTTCAACATCTATGCTTTTACCACAGATGCATACACTAGTAAATCAAGTGCAAGGTATCCTTGATTCATAACAAGATCAATCCAAACCTAGGCTGACCAAGCATACTTGTTCCTCAAATTCAAAAAGGAGAACAATGCCTCGTTCTTGTGCTATTGACACAAACTACCTGGATACCGCTGTTCTTTAAAGTGCAATATTCAAAACAGTTTCTGTGTCTTCCTGGAGTACCAGGAAGCTTTTATCTCCAGCTTTCTTGTCCTTCTCCCATGTCCACATTGGTATGCATTCGGCATGCACCCAACCAGCACAACCAGACAGCCAGATCTGCTTGTAGTGGCAACCCCAACAGCATGTTCTCCACTCTCTGGAAGTCGCCTGCTGGTTGCATTTCCTCAAATACTTCCAGGCATGCTGCAATATTTCCTTCCTGTCCATAACCAGAAAGGAGTGCATTACATGAAACAAGATCATACTGAGGAATCATACAAAACACCGCCAGTGCATCTTCCATGCTTCCACAACTCCCATATGCACGTATGAGAATGTTTTCCAAGATTAAATTATGATCATATCCTGTTCATCTTGCATTTTAGAAAAAAAACTGCAGAGCCTTATCTCCCTCACTATGCTCAACGTATGCTGAAAGCATCCCTTCATGCCCACCATTATTGAAGGAGGACCTATCAGGTGCAACCCCAGCTGAAAGAAAAGATAGTAAAAGACCCCTCTTTACTATATTACCATGCAGAATAAAGATGCAAACATAACAACTATGTACAAAATATCAACTCTCACACACAACTTTTGGGTGGATTTCACACCTCGGATGCGCAGCAATACAACACCGACACGTTTAAAGAAGGTTATCTACGACAATCATCATCGATTTCTTCCTATTGACCATCCCAAATATGTTCTCCCTACTAATGGAATGACTCCACAATCTCTAATCATTCGAGATTGGAAGGAGAGATGGATTAATGCCGACAGCCACCCTCCACTCGGCATGAGTCGGTAAGAAGTGCATTTCTCTCGATTAACTTTAAAGTATTTAGCATGATGAATTGTTTACATAATATATTGTTTGTTTGTTAGGTTCTCTATATTTTTTCCTCTTCCCTACTGGACTGAACTCAAGATCAATCACCTGTTGGACCCCATGCACATATTCAAAAATGTTGTATCTACATTATGGGATCACTTGATAGGGCTCGTGATTCAATTAATGTAAGGGAGGATTTATGTAACATTGGTCACATGAGATGAGCCTCGCCACGCATTGGACCCAGAGGAAAGATTGAGCTACCCCATGCACCTTGGATGTTGTCAAAGAACGAGGAAAAAATAGTGAAGGAACAAATATATAGCTTTCGAACACCCACAGGATGTATGAGATGTCTCAAGGGAGCCTTCATAAAGAAAAAGAAAAGAGGTGTGGAGCAACTATCTGGTTTGAAGTCCCACGATTGGCACAAAATGATTCAAGTAAGGGTATCTCTGACCATGAATATAGTAATTAGTGGAGTAACTATGTGTAAACTTTGGGGTATGATGACTTTTTCCTCAACTAGTCATTTGATCTATGAATATTGTTTACATTGAGTTCGTGCTTCCTACTAGCATATCCCATTGTGTATCCAAAGATGTACGTGATATCATTTACAAGATGGGAGAGCTTGTGAGGTGTGTATACATTGTATTTTTTCATTATATATCTTTGAATTTCTACACAAAAATAAACAATTCTCAAATACATCTAGACAGATACGTGAGCTCGAAGGAAATTGATCCAAACACATTGCAAGATGCTCGAGTATTATCTGTTGAGGTGGTTTGTTTGGTGGAGGAAATTTTCCCTCGATCCATTTTGACTACTCAATTACATTTACTCGTACATTTGATTGATGAGATCGCACTTTGTGGGGCATTTCATGTAAGGTGGATGTTTTTTCTTGAGCCCTTCATGAAAACCTTGAAAGATTTTGTGAGGCAAAAAGCACGGCCTGAGGAAAGCATGGCTGAGGGTTGGTTAGTGCAATCATCCCTTGTTTATATCTCTGAATATCTTGCTGAAGTGGATCCCTCTTAACCACGACTATGGAAAGATGATGAAGACTTGAGGATGACCTCTATAGTACCTCAAGGAAAAGGAATGAGTAAAGTGCTAACAAAAGAAGAACTTCGTAAGTTAAATAGTTTTTGTGTGCTCAATAGTGATGTAATGAGCAAATGGGTGACACTATATAATGAAGCAAGGGCAAGAAGAAAAATCGAAAGACAAGAATTTCGCACTAGATATGGATGTAATGTCTCATTTTCAGATCATCTAAATGCACTCCCACGTCATATTGATATAGATTGGTTACATGAGGAAATGGAGAGAATGGAAAAAGAGGAGGAAATTAATATATCTCAAGAAGAGTGGGAATACGCATGAGGTTGCTTATCAAAGGTGAGACATACTATCAATTAATTTATTTCTATAAGTTTTATTTTATATAAATAATTGACATGTTTGATCTTTTATCTTTTACTACTAGTGCACATTATTCAATGCACTTTGGTGTGAGGGTAAACATCTTCGAACTCAACGTATAGATGAAAAGAGAAATACCCAAGATTGTGGTGTCCTTGCTCACTTCGAGGATGCCAATGGTACCATGGAAGGTTATTGTGGCTTGATCCAAGATATTCTGAAGCTTGACTTCAGACGATTCTTTATATATGTACTGGATGTGAAATGGTTTAAAAAAGTGGTAACAAATGGTGAGCATTGCACAATCAGACATCATCCAAGTCGTTTTGTAATCATTGACTCTACAAAATTTCACCAAAACAAGAATGACATATTAGTACTACCTCAACAATGCGAGCAGTATATATGCAAAGGCTAATTTTTTAATATGTATACATATGATACATATACACAATATAATAAGTACTTAAGTTTTTTGCTTTTGTTTTTCAAATACAGGTTGTGTATCATCCAATGGTAAACAATAACGGATGGTGGTATGTCATCCCTATATCTAATCGTTTAAAACCAATATATGGTAATATTACCGACATGGAGATAGCAGATGACAATCCAACAATTAATGATGATGTACATGATGACACCATAATGGATGATATGTGTGATATAGTACAAGATGAACCTCGCGAGGATGTTCAAGGCAACGCAGAAGAAGACAATAATGTGATTGTCGATGATATTGATGAAGTTATTGAGCAATATAGCAACACATCTAATAGTGGGATAGACTTATTTGTTTCATTACCTCTTGCTAACATAGACCTAGAAGTAGATAGTTTAGCAAGGGCTGATCTCATTGAAGATGAGATGGATCATTCACTGTAACATACTTAATTTGCTTATTGATTCAATGTGTATTCCTAATTCTATGGTTTTTATCATGTGCACACGTGCATACTCAAGAATCAATAGTCAATTTTAAAGCTAAATTGAATTTTCCATAATAAAAAGGAAGTATCTTTTATCATCTTCAAGTACGTAGAGAAATTACGAGACACATATTGCAATGCTTGCTACTAATTTTAAGGTTTCTGTCGCTTGCTGCTAATTACTTATATCAGGCTTGTCAACTGGAGGAACTGCCATTCATTAGAGAGCAATGAAAAAGTAATTATTAACTCTATTTTTTTTAATTCAATGATTCAATGTGTATTCTTAATTCTATGGTTTTTATCATGCGCACATGTGCATGCTCAAGAATCAATTTCAGGTGGTTAAATAATTATTAACTTTGGTTTTTTAATTATGTGAATTGCTAATTTTAGGTGGTTAAATAATTGTGCGACTGCTGGCGCGTCTATATTAGCGTCTATTTGCGCGGATATATAGACGCAAAATTCGCGTCTATTTACACACACGTTTACACGCACTTATAGACGTTGTGATAGACGTGCCCGACTTTGCGCGTCTAACATGCGCGTCTATGCCTCGTTTCTGTTGTAGTGACAAACAGTATTGATGTCGATAAGCTTGGTTATGTGGGAACCATAATCGATATTCAAGAACTATACTATCATGCTTGCAAGCGTGTTATATGAACTTTTGGATGTACAAAAATGTTTGACACTTATGGCTTAAACATTTCTTCAAAGATATTATGAATCTTTTATTTAACTAGTTATATTAAAGGTTGATTGGTTTTGTACTAAATACAAAAGGGCTAGAGCCACAATGAGATGAGAGCCATTTGGTTTTTACTTACTTGGTTCTTCAAAGCTGTTATGAAAAACATGAAAATAATATATTCTATGAGCATAATACGAGCATGATTTCTTCTATAATCCGTTAGATTCTTTCGATCCATGGAGGAAAGTTGTGCATATCAATCCTCCTCGAGGAAAATAGATGTAGGACACCACCAACCAAACTCAAATCTCAAAAGACTTAATCTAAGACAATCACCTTGAGGACAACCCAACTTCTACACAATCTCATCCCCTCATATCATTAGCATATGATGACTACTCTTACCGAAAGAGAGCAACAATGATGCAATGGATGATGAGATTAAGAATCCTACATTAGAGTTGGACATCCTTTAGTAGAGCCTCAATCACATTGATTTCTTTACCATCCACTCTCAATCTTGATATAAAGTTGACATTTGAGGAGTTTCATCATTAGGAGAGCCTCAATCACATTGATTTCTTTACCATCCACTCTCAATCTTGATATAAAGTTGACATTTGAGGAGTTTCATCATTAGGAGAGCCTCAATCACATTGATTTCTTTACCATCCACTCTCAATCTTGATATAAAGTTGACATTTGAGGAGTTTCATCATTAGGAGAGTTTTGAGGTCTTGAAAATGACTTTTATGAGATAGAGAGTGTGTGCTCTAGACCAATGGGAGCAAAGTCTCCATAATGAAACTTTTATTTTTAAAAAGGAAAAAAAATCATTTTACAAAAATATATATACATAATAATATTACAAATTTGTATTATCAATATCTATTTTTAGCCTCTTATATTCGTGATTATGACATTCTTTGCATTAATGGCATATAGTCTTAACCACTTTTATTTAATGACATATCTAGATTAACGATAATAATTGGTTTAATAAAAATTCAAATTAGTAAAAGCTTGGCACTCTTTTTTTTTCCTCCTTTCTTTTATCCCTCTCATGTTTTTCCTCCTTTATAGTAGCCTAGTCCTCTCTCTCTCTCTCTCTCTCTCTCTCTCTCTCTCTCTCTCTCTCTCTCTCTCTCTCTCTCTCTGCCATGGATACAGAAATTCAACCTTCACAACAAGGCATCCAAGCTCCCAAACCACATCCATATCAGTGTTTAGCTCATTCCAAATAGATGAAATATGGATTCCTACTATCATTAGCAAAGGCAGATGAATCACCATGTACCATGCAAAACCTGGGAAGAGATGAAGATATGAGAGCTTATTCATCTCTGCTTGGAAGGATAGAATTCAAGATTTCAAGCTTGGAGTAAATACGAATAGCATAAAAGATGTACTAGTGTAACATGTGTTTATGCACACAGCTATATTTGGAACCTGGAACTTCAACCAAATTGTAAGAATTTGATTATTAAAGTCTTTTTTTTATTAAACTTGGTTTAAGGTTTTCTATTATAACAATTGTTTGTCTTGAATATGCATATCCCTCTAATCTTGAGGAATGGCAACCGGTCAAGTCTATTGTTGATGTTATTGATGTTATGAATGGTCTGATTGGAGAAGAAATGTACAAAGATAGAAATAAGACAGAGAGCTTGCATAAAATGGAATATTCTTTTATGACCATTCTTATATTGTCCCCATGCAAAATGCAGCCAATGGAAATCAAAATCTCCCCTTCCTTGCCAAAATTTTCAAGATTTTGAGTGGTCTTTGCCAAGTCTAGCTAGTAGTAAGGGCTATAGATATAAAATATTTTCTGAGATACAGGGAGCATTAAAACCTAATATCTCGAGTAAGCTAAGCAAAGTTACTTTGTTTATGTCTATTAATACATTTATTGATTTCTTTTCTAATGCTGAGATAAGAATATCAAAGGCCATGCTTTCAATGAAGAGACTACCATATGATCATGTTATACAATTTGTTGATGAAGGATGGGACACTAGGAGAGAATGAAAAATTATATGTAAAATAAATCAAGACTCTATAGCTTGTAAATATATGGTTGCTACTCAAAATTCATCCTTAGCTTTTAGTATAGTAGATGGCATTAAGTTTGTGGTAGTCTAGTTGCTTTACACCAAAATCTTAATACTTTAAACAAAGATCCTATAATGGATCTTGATGTTTGTTTCAATGAGGACATTATTGTAATCCTAAAGGTTAGATCATCATGTATGCTACATAAAGTGAGGATGGATTTTTAAAATGAAGATACTGAACTACCATGCTCATTTGTGTTTCAGTTTAATAACAAACAAGTAAGTTTTTATATCATATTATATTCACTTAGATATATATCTATTTCAAATTTTTTATTAACAAATATTTGTAACATATTTTTTACAGATATCGAGGAGAGAAAAAAATATCAATGTAAAGATATTGAAGAAAATATATCTTTACTATCAATATTAAATATATGTATAAATTTTGTGATAAATTTATGTTAGCTATCTCCATGACTTATATACATAAGGGCTTACAAGCAATGAGGCAAAGCTACTTTTTTTTTCAAGGAATTTTCTTAGAAGAAGGAACATTCTTTCTAAGAGTCCTTTTGCCTTTCTTTGATGCTTTGGTTGCCTTAGGTGTTGAAGACATAACTTTACATATTGTAGTTACATGCACCTTCTCACCTTCATTATCCAAGCCTCCACTATTGTCAATTCTTGGTTTCATACAATCGACCATATTTATGTACTTCATGACCTTTGCTCTTATATACCAAACATGCTCACTTATATAGTAACCCTTTAAAAATTGACATACATTTGTAAGAAAATATTTCTAGTTCATTGTTATTTTTTACAATAGACTATATTATTATCATCGATGAACTATTTTCTTGGGTAAGTTACTCATGAATATATGTGTGCATCACGTGGGTTAAAAATAAGGTATTTTTAAACTATAATTTTTATATATTTTTAACATATAAAAAGATATAATATAAAGGGATTATTTACAGGTTGAATAGAAAAGGGAAGAAAAATTCACAGATAATGATATTTATAAATAGGCCTTGAACGCACGTGGTATAGAGGATATACATATAGTAACTTTCCTAAGACTATATTTGCAATGAACCTCTATCTTAAAGTTTAGTATCTTTTACATTATCTTTACAAGTTATCATCATTGAGATAAATAAACTTAACCAATCTTATCGCATTTATAATTACTCTCTAGCTAAGAATGACTATTATTATGAGGAGGACACTGCAATCAACAATATAAAGTAAAACTATGAAACTTATTTACGATAGTTTATAGAATAAATTTTCTTATTATGTTCCAACCATATTAATCAAGATCTTACTATAACTTGTCTATATTGCATTGTTGCAAGTAAATTAAAAGGCATGGAAGACTTTTTCTTTAGGACTTCAATCAATCTTTTTATAGCTTTGTACCAAAAAGACAATAACTTGTTTTAAAAGAGGTAAAAATATTTAGAGTATTCACACAAAAAAGATCAAAATATCAAGAAGACCCTAGATTATATAACTTATAACTTAGTATTTTCATGGCTTTCTTTTTACCTCCGAAAACATCTCCAATGATCAGAGAGACTTGGGGTCACAGTAGAGCCATGAGAGAGTAAAGAAATGGAAAAAATTAGCTCAAAGAGTAGGGGTATCCAAGAGTTCTTATATTTTAGAAAACTCAAATTTATCTCCAAAAACGTCTTCAAAAAATGATTAAATTAACCAGTAGGTTTTTTTAAAACCCAAAGCTAGAATATAAAAAATCTCTAAAATATCTTAAAATAAACATTTGTTTTTTTAAAAAAAATTGACTAAAATATAAATTACTTCATATCTACTAATCATTTTGCATTGAAAACCAAGTATCACACTCCCATAACTAATCCCTTTTTTAATACAAAGTTTTATTGAAAAAGGGTTCTTGAATGAGGAGAGAGAAGAAATTTGAGAAAATCCTTTGTGGATAATATAAAGAAGGCAAAAAAATATTGCAAAAGTGAAGAGAGAAGAGGATTACTTTACTATTCTTCTATCCTCTTCCTTGTTTTAAGGAGAAGAGAGGGAGGCTAAAAGGCCCATTTCTGAGTTCATTTTTTTCCTAATAGACAGGTTGCCTTTTAGGCTCTTAGGTTTATTACATGAGGACCTCCCTCGGGTTACTCATGAATATATGTGTGCATCACGTGGGTTCAAAATAAGGTATTTTTAAAATACTATCTTTATACTTTTTTTACACACATAAGGATGTAATATAAAGGGGTTATTTACAAATTGAATAAAAATTTGTTATTTTTTATTTAGAAAATATTCACAGATAAGGTTATTTATAAATAGGACTTGAACACGTGATGTATAGGATATATATATATATATATATATATATATATATATATATATATAGCAACTTCCCCAAGGGAACTCCACACGGCCTTTAGCTACCTCCTTATAGCTCCATGATCTTATGCTCTTGCCATCATGTATAAAGGGGGATGCTAGGAGTGGGGAGGGATAGTCGTTACCTTACCAAATTGCAGTCACCATATCCATCAAGGCCATAGGACCCCACCATTGTTACCAAACTAGCATGCATGCATGACCAACTTGCTAATTTGCTACTATCTTCATCATGAAGAGAGGGGACTCTATTCTTGAACCTCCATAGCCAACAATTCAAATACTAGTACTCAACAACAGATTGCCAAGTTGACATATCTCTATCACGTACCGCCACATAATCCCTCCCATCTTCATGAGAAGATGTAGCCTATTCATGCCTTTACCTACTATATCCTTTATTGGAAGAAGGCACATCTTGTTTAGACCTCTACCTTCTCCACTATCAAATGGTGATTATTTTTGTTAACGTAATTAACATAAAAGAAAAAGAATATAGTTAGTATAACATATTCTATTTAAAATTAGAAATAAAGGTTTTTTGACATATGTATGCATAGATATAAGACTTGTCAAAACTTTACTTTTTAAGTCTCCCTAATAAAGTAATTATGGTTTAATAAATTACTTAAATTATTTAAAGTTGAATTTACCTTTAAAGACTACAAAAGCAAAGGACTTATGTTGTTTTTATGGGATGTCTTAAACCTTATTGGTGAAGACTAATAAGACTTAAACACAAAACAAGCCTGTAACTAGTTGTTTTAATTAGGAGAGTGTTTCAATTAAGGGTACATTATCATTAGACGTATATTGTATCATTATATTTAAAACTTATAGTTATTACTATTATTATATGCTAAGGATTATTACTTATGAAAAGCTCCAATTCTCCACTAAACTCTACCTTCTAAGAAATTGGTTCTATACAAACACATTTGAAGAACACATGACAAGCCATATTCCATACAACAAGGAGCCTTAGAATCAAGGCGAGGTTGCAAATCTTTCCAAGAATCTTGACAAAAACAAAGGATATGATGCCCAATCCATCTACTTCTAGCAACATCTAGGTTTGATTTGAGCTTTGAAGTATCCATAAAAGGGTCAATCTTAATAAACAAAATCCAACGTTTAGCCTGCTTGAACGGAAATACCACAATGACTAGCTTATTTATCAACTAATTTCAAAAATGAGTGTAGAAAACTTTGTGGAGCATTTTGAATAAGTTCAAATGGTAGTTTTATTCTCAATCCTATAATGCTTATTCTACTTTCTATTGTGTTTGATGATGTGTGAAAATTGTAGTGTATAGTTTGCTATCACAATAAATGTCCTTCTATATATTTGTGATGTTGTGAAAAGATGATTGTTTGTTCATTGTGTTGTGATTTTTTTGAAACTAATTATGGGGACTAGATTGAAACTAGAGTGAGCTAGGATTCGTACATGTCCTCTTGCATAGACTTGCCAATCTTCTTCACTGCAAGCATAGTTAACAACATGGCTAAAACTCCCACTCACTATCTCTAATGCAGTAGAAGATAGAGTCATAAAAGAAAAATAACCACACACAATTAGCATGAAGGTAGATCAACCTAAGATCCTACACAAGTACAACAGAAGGTCAATTGAGAAGTTTAGAGCATCAAGATAAAGATAGAGAGTAGAAGACTAGAATTACCTTAATAGATAGTAGGGGAAGAAACAATGGTAGAAACTACATGAATATGTGAAGTCAATTATTTGTAAATTTGGAATCTCTAAGATAGGAAAATAGACCAGGTGATTCTTGCTTTCCATCTCTGACTTCTACTTGTGTATAAATGAATTTCCCATGACATCTTTGGTGGAGATATGAACTTGATCATTGCAAATACGAGCAGATCTACTTCTTCATGTCACACTCCATCTTCACCAACATAAGTAGATGCACCAATGTATCTATAATAAAAGAAACAATACCCTATAGATATAGTCCTCCAAGAAATATATAATTTGATGTTGCAAGTCAATCACATCAATCAATTACTCATAAATTTTATGAATAGTCCATCTCAAACAAATAACATGATAGATAATAGAGCTAGACCAAAACATTCTCCACCTTATCAATAGGATACATTCTCGTTTGGATTGATCATATTGTGAATATAGCAAGTTACCACCAATGGTCATAAAAAAGACAAGCTTTGGAAGTAAGGATGCTACTTAATTGGATTGCCACAACATGGTTCCTACAACAAGATGTACATAGAAAGTCAACTTGGCAAGGCAATGTATATTTCTCAATCAGAAAAAAAAGACTCATAGAATCATTGATCCATAGATGGCTGGGACCATATATAGATCTCCAAAAGATATCAAGAAATACATACAAACTTAGAAGAAATGCAATATACACAATCACAATAGCACATTCAAGTCACATAAACGATACTTCAAGGCCGAAACAACAAACATACAAGAAGAGCCACATTTCCATGATGAAGAACACCATAATGATGAAGAGGAATCCCCTCACAGTACTATCCAACAATAGAGACAACTTGTAGAAGGTGCAAATATAAGGCATGAAAATTAATGATATGAGAATAGTAGAAGATTGGAATAAAGGGATGGAGAATAGAGTAGGTGGTGGGAGAAAAGAGAGGATGAACGACTTGTGGACTTGATTGAAACCAGAGTGAGCCAAGATTAGCGTGGATCCTCTTGCATAGATGCATCAACCTTCCTCACATCAAGCACAACAAGTAGCACAACTCAAAGCCCCATTCACTATCTCTGATATAGCATAAGCTAGGGTCACAAAAGAAAGATATCTACACACGATAAGCATGAATATAGATCATGTTGAGATCTTGCACAATTACAATAGAAGGTAAATTGAGAAGTTTAGAGCATCAAGAAAAAGGTAGAGAGTATCCAAATAAAATATTGGAATTACCTTGGTAGATAATAGAGAATGAAGGAGTAAAAAATGCATGAATGTGTCAAGTTAATCCTTTGTAAACTTGGAATCTCTAAGATAAGAAAGTAGTCCACATGCTTCTTGCCTTCTATCTCTTTCTTCTACTTGTATATACATGAATTGCCCATGACAATATTATGGATCTTTTAAAATTGTTCACAAGATTAATGATAATGCTAAATTTCGTTTCGGAATCCCATCTCATTAGCATAAATCTTTTCATATTAATTGACTAAAACCCTTTAAAGGTAATCTACTTATTACTCCAATTGTTGATGATCCACACTTGCTTGAATAGGATATTAAGGTTTTAAGCCTTGAGCTATTCTTGACCATGATAAAACCACTCATGTTGGTAAAATGAATACAATCATTGTTTAGTCAAATAAAAGAACCATTTAGTTAAGGAATCCTAATGGATTTAGAAAATATCTCTTTCTCTAACTTATGCTCAAAATTATGATGATCTAATCTCTATCTACCACTCACAAGAACATTAAAATTTTTAGTCAAACAACAATTTGCTACACGAGGCAATGTTTGTAATCCATGGTCACTTACTATTATGTCGATCCACTGTATGGGATAGTATACTTACTCATTTTCCACACACACACACACACACACACACACACACACACACACACACACACACACACACACACACACACACACACACACACACACACACAAACACACACACACACACACACACACACACACACACACATCCATTTTTGTAACTCATAAGATGAAATGAAATCCTTTTGAAAATGTGCTTCAAATACTTTTTTGTTTGCAAAACCATATTGAAAAGTATAGAAATTTCTAGCTAAATGTTTCTCCACAACAATGCCAATGAGCAAGAATAAAATTTCAATTTTTTTTAATTCTTGGTTTAGAAATTATAGAGCAATGAGTTGTATACAAATTCTACAACATAGAGTGCATTTTGCTCTTTTTTTAATGGTCTACATAATTAAATTTGAACTTAGATCTAGAACTTGTATTGCCTTTTTAAAAATTTAGAGTGTCTCTAACATCTAACATTGTGGAAATCACCACTCTAGCTCTCCAAAGCTGGCTTCCACTCAAATTTGTTCATGGAGATATATCTAGAGACAATAATCAATTCTTTATTACTTATATTATGTTTCTTACTGGCATAAAAGCTTATAGTATATTTATAGATAAACACATCTAGTTGGAGATAAGTATATATTCCTAGCCATACAAACATGGTGAAGCTAAGCAAACCATTATTTAGATGTAGCTTTGAAAGTAGCAATACATCCCTTCAAATGATGTTTTACATCTTGTTTTGCCTTTTTCGCCTTATGGGAGCTATTCCATGATGGCATCACAATTATCTAATCATTTAAAATACAAGTTTTGGACTCCTAAGTTTCATTTGTACTTTTATCATAGATGATGCAAGAGTTCAAATAAAATGAGAAGGATGCCTTTTGGATGGAATGGAAAAAAAATAAAAGCAAAAAGTAAGAAACTCAAAGAGAAGGTAAAGAAGACAATTGAGAGGGTTTAGATGAGTAGGCACCAAAAATAAGTCATGTAGTAAGACCTCTCGATTTTCAAAATATCTAGTATTAACTTTGGGTTTTGTCTTTGTTGTATCGTTTGACAACTTTTGTTAGTGAATAGGACTATTAGGTCCACTAAAACATGTCAAACTTTGGAGGTTTTGATTAGAAAAGATAAAATAATCACAAAATAGACTCTATAATCTCCAAAGCAAAGGAGAAAAGAATAGTATATTCTTGTACATGTGGCAAACTGTAAGGATCCTTTCTTAATCCAAGGACTAATAAAACTATATTTCAAAAATATTTTTAGATCCTAATATCATTTGGAGATGAATAAGATGAAAGACAAGCTATGTGAGAGAGGGATTGATAAATGAGGCACAATATGAGACTCAAGAGCTCCAATGTGAGAGATGTCATGGTGGTTAAAAGATATTATGGAAGAAGTATATTTATTCTAGAAGTAATTAATCCTTTTTTCTTCTTTTACTCTTGAGAGATATCATGGAGGGTGAGAGCGGAGTTTTGATGCCGAGAATGCTTAAAAATAGTCAAAAATTACGAATATCAAGGGAAAAATATTCCATGTCGAAGGCGGCGGCTCCAGCTGGAACGATTTTAAGCGTCAAGTGCTTTAAAGGCGCCCGAGCGACACTTGTTGATTTTTGATAATTTTTTATACCGGCATGCAGGTTGTCAGGAGTTGCCGGCCAATGCGGGATATCAAGCTGGACGCGCAAAAATTTACAGCACTCGATTTGGACACCGGACGGGGAAATGGCCAAGGAAATGGGCAAGCTGCGAAGGGGTGGATAAAACTTGGGCCAAGGGTCAAGTGACCTTTGGGAGCCCCAATTTTTTGATATAACATGAAATTTTGGACAAAAAACGTGGGATGAAGGGGAGAGATGGCGTGAAAAACAGGGGTAGCATCATGGCACATTTTTCGCCCCATCTTGTTGATGATGCATCCTCCTACCTGCAAACAACCCCCCTGATGGACATTGGGGCTTGATTCCCTCCTGTATGCTGAGTATATCGCCGCCCTTCGCCCGAGCAATGGTGGCCTGGATGAAGATCTCTGATTTTAGTCTTTCTCTCTCCTCCCTCTCTCTCCCTTAAGAGGTTGTTCTTGTGTGGAAGAAGACAATGAAGAATGGTGGAGGAAAGTTTGTCCGGATGAGATCGGATTGCTTCCGGGTGGATGAAGACATGAAGAGTGCTGTTCTTGAAGATGTTGAGCATTAAATGCATGCTGGAAATCAGTCCCGTAACCAAGACCAAGAAACCGAGACTTGAAAATAAGCGGTGATGCTATTTTTACAAAGAAAAATAATCTTTTTATGCTATTTGCTTTATGAAACCTTGTTCATATGGGATGAAAGTTCATTATAATATTGTTTTCCATGAGTTTCAACTATTTGCAACTTGAAAATCAGAAAATATAAGGCTACATGGCTAGAATTAATGTCAAAATACATGAAAATACGCGGTTTTAAGGGTAAAATTGGGGTTTTTGCTATATAAATGAGAAATATGATATGTCACACCAACTAAATCTGAGTTTTTACTATCAATAAGCCTAAGGGCCAAAGCCCACAATCAAGTTTCATTTTCAGTCATTTTTTATTAAAGAAAAATAGAGAAAAACGCCTAAAAATGGAAAAAATGGGTTTAAAATTAGGAAAAAATGAAAAATGGGTTGAGGAAAATTAGGAAAAATTATATCTATGTTTGTGCAATGTATAACGATGGCAAAGCATGAGATTGGCCTCGGTTTGTCCCCGTTTCTATGTTTTGTGTGTATTTATCATTCTTTTAAAAGGGAAAAATGCATAGAAACCCTATCTAACCGGTCAAGGATACAAAATGCTAAGAGTTAGATGAAGAGGGGCTGAAATATTGAAAGATAAAGAAAATATTTGATTTATGCATTGCACTTGGCATATAGGAAACAGTTTAAATAAAGAGGATGGTAGCATGAGTATATGGCTCGGTGCCTCCTTTCGACGCAACACGTGTTAGTAAAATTCCTGGAAAGAATGTTTTATTTACTATGCACGATGCTGATCTTTCTTTTGTCTGAGCACATAGCCATACACGATTTGCATTAAGCATAGTAATTAAAAGGTATAAGAAAAACCTCCTGGATGCATGGTACCTGTCTTCCTTAAGTTGTGACCAACGATGAGCGTGAGAGGATGTCCTAAGCTGTAGGTTAGTCATTGGGTCCTAAGGGGAAAGTGTAGTGAGGAATGGTACATCTTGGAACGTAAAATATTGGTACCTTGAGAGGAATCTATGCTCGTATGTGTTATATGTCTTGCAGTGCATCAAAGGGCCAATCCCTACGATGTAGGAGAGCTGCAGTGGGTCGGTGGAGTGCCTCCTATATGTGTGTGACGAGGCATTATGCCTATGTACTTTGGGTTCTCCCTTTGAGGAGTTTTAGGGAAACGTTGGACTATAAACTATAAACACATGAATTAAGCTTTAGGGCAGTTTGTCCTTCAGCATTAGATTGACGCTCCTGGTTCGCGAGGCCGTGAGGCTGTTTGTGTGTCATGAGCATGAGGTCCGACTAGTGCTATAGGCAGTGCCAGCCCATTTCAAGTCCCATCAGTGGTGCATCTGCCAGGAGCCACTTATAAGTGGTGGTTTTCGGATCCAGGGTTTCTAGGGACCAAAAGGAAGTTGGTTTATGTCCTTTGAAGACCGTCAAGCCAAAATCCAAAAAGCAAAATGTACTGAGAGGGCTAGACGGCAGTTAGAGATCGTAAGTCATTATTCTCCTCAAAGGAGTAGCCCAGTATGTATACGAAGTAGTGGTCTTAGTAACCGAACTGCTCTACATAGTCTGTTAGGTGTAGGAGGAAGCGTAAGTTCTTCCTCTCTTCCACCAAGTCTACCCACTTTAAGTGGGGGTGTGAATCCATCAGTTCAAGCTCCTACTGCTAATCCAATTGTCACCATGGCACAACCTATTGCAATTCCTGCAGGGACGCCGGATTTACCAGCCTTAGGAGTTCCCTTGCCCATTTTTAATGGGTTAGCGGAAGAGGATGTAGAATTTCACATTTGTGAATTTCAAAGATTGATGTTCAATTATCGCATCCAAGACGAGGGACATCTCATGATGTTCTTCAATATGACGTTAAAAGGAAGGGCTGCAGTATGGTATCATAGCATGGAGTCTGGAACCATAACCACCATTGATCAATTCTATGCAGCTTTCCGAGCAGAATATGCCCCTGAAAGAGGTGGCCAATATTGGTTGCAGGTCTTGAATGTAACACGCTAAGATCCTCACGAGAATGTGAAAGCATATGCCAAGAAGTTGAAGGAAGTATTCCGTAAGTTACAAACTTACATTCCCATTCTGCCAGCTGCCCAATTGCAATATTTTTTGGATGGGTTGGACTTTAATATCCAAGTACAATTGAGCAGTGTGGCCTTGGCAGATATATACACCGCTATTACGTGGGCAGAGGGAGTAGAAGCACGATTACAAACGGCCTACTCCTCCCGAATGAATGTTAATGGGGGTTTAGTACCTGGCAGCAGTCCATCATTGACGAATGGAAGTCAAGGGATGCCTATGACTAACCCTAATGGGAGAGGGAGTGTGGTTCAGAATGTACCTTTGCTGCCAGCTCCTCCCAGTGTGACTATGCCTATGGCAAGTCAGTTGGCTCCACCAAATGTTGGAGGCCAAGTTTCCAATTCTAATGTTGTTTCTGTGGGTCAACAGCCAATGCCAAATCAGATTGTTAGGCCAATGGAATGACGGGTCGACGATCGAGGCTACGAGGCTAACCCTAATGGGAGAGGGAGTGTGGTTCAGAATGTACCTTTGCTGCCAGCTCCTCCCAGTGTGACTATGCCTATGGCAAGTTAGTTGGCTCCACCAAATGTTGGAGGCCAAGTTTCCAATTCTAATGTTGTTTCTGTGGGTCAACAGCCAATGTCAAATCAGATTGTTAGGCCAATGGAATGACGGGTCGACAATCGAGGCTACGAGTCAAGTGTATCTAATGTCCTTGGCAAAGTTAAGGACATGATGAAGCATTATACCGATATGATTTCCAAACAATATCGACAAATAGTTGTCGACGTTAATTTCTTGAAGAAGCAACAAAATCTGATAGGGAGTCGACGCCTTGAAGAGGGTGGATCCTCTAGATTTAGTTGCAAGTGGTGTGGTGGACAACACTTCCCCAGAAACTGTCCAAATGTGAAATGTGACATTTGTGGGAAGTCAGGCCACTTAGCTGCTACCTGTTGGAGCCCTCCAACAAGGGAGTAAATAGTCGGACCCAGTGAATCATAGAGCGCAAGGAAATAACTTGCAGCAGAATGATGCACCAAGACAAATATTGCAGAGGGGAAAAACAACTATAGAAGAGTTGCCACAAGGCAATGGAGTCAACCTTATTGAGGCTGTATGAGTCAATGATGCTGAAACCTCTAACTTAAGAGCCGAGACAAGAGGCCAAAAGGCTAAAGAGGTTGATAAAGATCATGCAAAACTGGTTGAGGCAAACCCTAAGCAAGGGGATAAGGGGACGCAAGTCTAGAGTCCTAGCATGGAAGGGGGACCGTTAAGGCCAGTTGACAAGAAAGTTGACCCTAAGAAGGATGAGGAAGTGCTAAGAAAGAAGGCAAGAGCCAAGAAAGAAGCACCAAAACCGGTCCAAAGACCAAAAGAGAGGATGGTTTGGGGAGAAAAGAGAGCTTTGGCTACTTATCATGACTTTGATTTAGCGAGTTCTCTTTGTGAAGTTAAACCAAATGTAAACCTTCTACAGTTGATTAAATTATATCCAGGAGTACGCAAGGAATTTAAGAAGATTCTACGTATTGGGTATATCGTAGAACCTTTGGGCATAGCACGAGTAGGGGAAGATTGGTTTGATCATGCTGAAAAGAACTGTCCTAGGGTTCCAGCTTATGTGGATGGAATATTAGTGGAATATGCCATTGTAGACACTGGATCCTCCGTCAATATCATGAATTCAGAGTTGATGGAGAGGTTGGGTCTAGGCATCCAGAAAGACAGCTCCACCCTTCTGAGAATGGCTGATGATAGTCTAAGACAACTAGAAGGTTGCGTTACTAAGGTCCATGTTACAGTGGCAAGTGTAGAATGCTTCTTGGACTTTAGGGTGATAAGATTTGCAGGACGTCCTAGCTATCGAGTTTTTTTAGGTAGGCCTTGGATCTTACGAACAAATTGTCAAGTTGATATACCCGCCGGTCGTGTGGTGCTAGATAGAGGTGCTAATCGAGTAATAGTCTATGCTTACCCTGAGTCTCCTCAAAGTGAGAGAGCTCCTTTATCTTCTACTGAATTAGAGACAGCAGACGATCCATCTGGTAGTGAGACGTCATCCAGTGATGAATCTAAAGAGGGGTACACTATAGAGGATATCTATCAGATAACTCTAAATGAGCCGATAGAGCCGCAAGATAGGATAAGAGATGCGGATGTGATTGAGTTAGACCTTGGTACGTCGAATGATTCGCGGCCAATTAAATTAGGTTCCATGCTTAGTTCAGCAGAAAGGGAGGACTATGTGTCCTTGATTCAAGAATTCCGCGACATCTTTGCTTGGAGCTATGATGAGCTGAGAGGTATTCCTCCCAGTTTGGCTATTCATACTATTCCTGTAAAAGAAGGCAGTCGTCCTGTGCGTCAGAAGGTAAGGCGTATGCCTTTTGAATTGAGGGACGGGCTATTTGAGGAGTTACAGAAGTTAAGAAAAGCTGGTTTAATCTTCCTTGTACAACACACAGAATGATGTTCACCAGTTGTTATCAGGAAGAAGAAAAACAACCAGATCCGATTATGTGTAGATTTTAGAGAGTTGAATAAACAGACGGTTAAAGATTACTACCCGTTGCCATTTATTGACCAAATCTTGGATCAATTAGCGGATAGGGAAATATATTCATTCATGGATTGCTTTGCAGGATACAACCAGATTACAATTGCAGAAGATGATAAGTTGAAAACAACTTTTATTACTATCTTTGGTACTTTTGTGTACCATGTGATGGCCTTTGATTTATGCAATGCACCTGGATCATGGCAATGAACAATAGACAAGATCTTTGGTGACATGTCCCTAGATGAGTTGAAAGTGTTAATCAATGACCTGGGAGCAGCCACCGTAAGGGAAAGGATGTTGGCTATTTTAAGGAAGTGCTTTGAGCGTTGTAGACAATTTTGTATCTCTCTTAACCCACGGAAGTGTGTCTTTGGAGTACCTTATGGGCTATTGCTAGGCCATGTGGTCAATTCAGTAGGGATAGCAACTAACCCTGAAAAGATCAAGGTCATAGTTGCTATGAGTCCACCACGCACTCCGAAAGAGGTTCACAGATTTTTGTCATCGATAGGATACTATCGGAGATTTATAAATGCCTTGGCAGAAAGAATGTTGCCATTAACGAACTTATTGTCCTTTAGCTGTTCATTTGAATGGAGCGACCCTTGTAAGGTAGCTTTCGAGGATGTGAAACAGGAGCTAGTAAAAGCACCCGTTTTAAAAGCACCTAAAAGAGGTGAGGTGTTCTATATATTTTTAGCAGAGCCACCATGCATAGTATTAGCTGCTGTTTAGCCCAAATATGGGAGGAAAAGTGATATCATCCGATAGCTTTTGCTAGTCGAAAATTGGGCATTTTAGAAATTAATTACACCTACATGGAGAAGTTGTGTCTTGCGATGGTCTTTGGGACTAAGAAATTCAGGCACTACATCCTCTATGAGAAGGTAGTGTTCTATACGAGGGCGGAAGGGCTTAGATTGCTTATGAACAAGCTACAGCCGCGTGATCGTTTGGCAAAGTGGTTAATCACTTTGCAGGAGTTCGATTATGAGATTAAGAGTAAGCCACTGAGGTTACAGGGTATTGTGGAATGCCTTGTGGATTTCGGGGAGCCCAAAGAGATCTTAGCTGAAGAAAGTGATATTGAGGAAATGTTTAAAATAGATACAGCTTCTATCCCATCTTGGTATGCTGCTATTACGCATTATCTATCAATAGGAGAGACGGGAGCTGGTTTATCAAAGTCTGAAAAGAGGAAAATCAAACAACATGCTTTTAAGTTTTCTTTGATCGCAGGGATGCTATATCGGCAGGGTGTTGATGATATCTATCACCGATGTGTGATGCCTGATGAGGTTTCTTTTATCTTAGAAGAGTGCCATGACTCTGCATGTGGAGGGAACTTTGCGGGATGGTTGACAGCGCAGAAAGCTTTAAGAGCTGGGTATTGGTGGCCGTCCATCTTTCAAGATTCCTTTGAGTATGTAAAGAGATGTGATACTTGTCAAAGACATGACAATAGAGAGAATAGGAAACGCCCATTTACGCCTATCATGGCTATCCTTCCATTTGAGAAGTAGGCCATTGATTTTGTGGGTCCTATTACCCCGTTGTCTACTACTAAGAAGAGGTACATTATAGTAGACTGATTATTTCACAAAATGGTCAGAAGCGTGGGCGACGAGGCAGGACAATGCAAAAGAGACTGTCAGTTTCCTTTTAGAGCAGATTATCTGCCGTTTTGGTCCACCGAAGGAACTAGTGTCGGACCGTAGAACCCATTTTTTGAACAAAGTGATCAAAAGCTTAATTGAAGCTTGGCAAATCAAGCACAATAAAACGACCCCTTATAATCCGCAAGCAAACGGGCAAGCCGAAAGTACTAATAAGCAGCTTGTGGGTATTTTGTCTAAAATAGTCTCTGAGAAGAAACGAGGCTGGGACAGGAAGTTGTATGTGGCAGTATGGGCATATAATACCACGTTTAAGCGAGCTACCGGCCATACTCCATTCAAATTGGTTTATGGAGAAGAGTGTGTGTTACCCCTTGAAATTGAGTTGCCAACCATACGTTTTGCAATTAACCATTTTTTGGGAGATAAGGATTCCCTTTTTGAATATTTTACAACCATAGCCCACCTGGATGAGCTGAAATTGCAGAGCTTATTACACCAGGAGATAGCTAAGCGTCAGATGAAGCAGTTGCATGACCTCAGAGCGAAGAAATATACCTTTAAAAAAGGGCAATTAGTCCTCTATTACGATGCACGTAGGGAGCTGTTTCCAGGGAATCTGGAACCTAAATGGGATGGCCCCTACAAGATTGTCAAGTTAGGGAAAATTAGCTGATCTACAGGGAGTAGAGTTTAAAAATAAGGTTAATCTTAATAAGATTAAACCTTATTATTTTTGAGTATGCTAATACAGAGAAATGCATTGCAGGTCCACGCTGGGGATGATTTGAGACCTGCAAAAGAGCTTTAAAGCCGGTTGATGGGTCGCTTAATTCCTTATTTGGAGCACCCATATCTGGAGCAGAGATACCATCAGGGAAAACTCATCTGGTGGAGCAAAGGATATAAAGTGATTGAGCAAGAAGACGGAACCTTTGTGTGGGAGATCAAAGTGTTCTGCCATCACTGCTTACGACTGTTGACGAGTATCCCTATTGAGTTCAATGAAGAAGGTGGGATGGAGACGTCAGTTCACCCTCTAAACATGTTGAATTTTGACTACCATAATTATGAACCGAGGAGTTCGTAATGGCAGGCTGTGTAAACCCATTGTGGACGTATACATTATATTTTGACGGAGCGTCCAGGGGCCCTAATAAAAAAGGAAGTGTTGGAATAGTAATCCGAGATCCCCAACATAGAGTTACGATGAAGTTAGCTGCTTATCTCGGGGTAGGATTCACTAACAATATGGCGGAGTATAAAGCCTTGATTATGGGACTGCATATTGCCAAACAAGGTGGTATTCGTCGGTTGTTAGTAAAAGGGGATTCCTAGTTGATCCTGAATCAGCTAGATGGGACATACACAGTGCAGAATCCCATTCTCTGTATGTATCATCGAGCTGCGATGACCCTACTTGAGGAGTTTGAGAGAGTGCCTTTTCAACTGATTCCACATTATTGGAATCAATTTGTGGATTCACTGGCAAATCTTTCTTATGAGGAAGACCTCTTCTTCAATTGTGGTCCTAGTTTGGATATTGTTATCAATGATGAAACAGGACCCGGTCACTTGTGGGGTATGTTATCAGAGCATGCAATACATGGCAGACGATGGTTGATATGGGTGATGCAAAGAGTAGCCGAGACCAATCTACCGTTATTATCTTGGACCCATAGGCTGATTAGACAACATGTTATGCGTACGCCTCTTGCTGTATATGCAGGAGGGATGGGTCATAACCTTATGCATTTAGTTTAGGGCTGCGAGCCTGTTTTTTCCTCCTTGGGAAGGAGCCTATTATTGTATATCTCGATTCTAGGGAAGGATGTGCAGGTGCTATTCTGTTTGATCTCGTTAGGCTAAGAGGGCCCGTTTTGCGAGGTTTTGAATGTTTTATTTCATTAGGCCAAGAGGGCCAGTCGTCTGTTTAGTGCAGGTACAATTAATGGTTTCTTGTTTTAGTTTTGTGCTAGACAGGTTCGGAAGAAGAGCTTGGAAGGAGCCTTTTGTTGCGCGGGAGCTTCTCGTGGCCCTATCCAGGTGATATCTCTCCTTTATGAATACTGTGGGTTTTGTGCTATATATGTCTGTGTGCTTGTAAGGGGTTTTTCTTTTCTTATTGGGGACCGGCGTCCAAGGCATGAAGTCCCAGGTTTAGGTTCAGTATGTTTGAGGGAGGTCTGAGTAGTCGTTGCCTCCTGTAAAGACATTGCCAGACATTGAAAGACCTGTTTTAGAAGGCAATCCTAGTGACCCTGTTCTGCTAGCCTGCTAGGCAGCCGTTCTAGGAGTTCTTGCTCAGTTGTGAGGCAGTTAGAGGAGCCTGCCAAAGAAGATTCCAATGGCTTCTTACTCTCTTGAACATGTCTAGAAAATGGTTTCCTTGCCTGTTTTCCAAACTGACAGGCTTTACATACCTTATGCATTTCTGCAACCTTGAATTTAGGCAATCCTGCAACAATATTTTGGGCCTGCATTGATTTAAGTCGCTGTACATTAACATGACCAATGCGTTTATGCCAGATATCAATATCTGCAACTACACCGGTCCCATGTGCAAACATTGCTGCACTCAATTCAGGCATGTCTGCATCCAATGTAAACATTCTGCCCTTCTTCTTTCCTTTTACTATCAAGCGACCTTTATTTTTCATATCCTCAACAAAGCATCCATGAGGATTAAATCTGACCTACAAGCCCTGCTCAACCATTTGACCAACAGAAACCAGATTCTTGGTGATATTCAGGACATGAAATACATCTGACAGGTATTTCTTTTTCCCATTCTGCATAGACAAAGGAATTTTTCCAATCTGCACAATAGGATGTGTAGTATCATCACCAGTCTCCACAAATCCTGGTTTTTCCATTTTCCTTGCATCCTCCATCCATTCTGCATGACCTGTCATGTGGTTTGATGCACCTGAGTCAACATACCACACATCGTTGCTTTCTTCTGCACTTGTCACAGAATTGTTCATGTGCTGCACCATAAACAAATGCTCATTTCTGTCATCACCCTGTCTACTAGAAGATGCATAATTTCCTTGTTGCAATTTCCCATTCATGATGTCATTCTGCTTTTTATAGCAGTCTTTAGCCATATGACCCATTTTACCACAGTAGTAGCATTCAACATTGCTGTTTGCATTTTGGCCTCTTTGCCATCCACCACGACCTCTTTGGCTCCCCCTGCCTCTAGAGTTACCACGTCCTCCTCCATAGGACTGGTTTTCTTGAGTTTGCTGCATATTCTGATTTCTACCACGGCCTCCAGATCGGCCTCCTCTACCTCTGCCTCTACCTCTTCCAGCATTTGAGTAGAAGACAGCTTCTTTTGAAGTTCCTCCTGAAGAAGATGCACCCTCATTTCTCTGCTCCTCAGAAATTAGAAGAGCAATCAACTCCTCAAAATCAGGAAATCTTTCACGGACGGAAATGGATGTTCGAAACTGTGCATAATCCTTTCCTAGACCATTCAAGGTCACAGAAACTAAATCATCATCTTCCACTGGCGACCCAATGGAAGCAAGTGCATATGCAATCTTCTTCACCTTCATGTGGTAGTCATTGATGCTCATACTTTCTCTTTGCACATTATGCAACTCTTGCTTGAGCTGCATTTTTCTGGCTTGCGTATTTGTGCTATACATTTTTGACAAAGTATCCCATGCCTCCTTTGGCGTACTTGCATCCTAAATATGCACAATCATAGAGTCTGAAATACTGATAGACAGTCAGTACATAACTTTCCTGGCTCTCTCATGCCATGCTTTGAATGCCTACATTTGCTGTTGATTGGGAACATCAGGAAGAACTGGTTCTTCTTCATTTCCTGCAACAAATTCCCAATATCCTTTTCCCATAAGGAAATTCGTCATTCTAAACTTCCATGCTTGGAAGTTGTTCTTGTCAAGCTTTTCAGTTACAATCTGTGAAAGAGAATCAGATGCCATTACAGAATACTGCAAAAAATTCTGTCACTGCAGAGAACACAGCTTCAGTCTCACAAGGGCAAATCTGCAAAACTGACGAAAGTGGTATTTAACCACACAGTCACTTCCTAGTGACGATTTTGTATCAACAGGCAACAAGGATGATTTTGTAACTCCCAATATCTCTGCGCACAGGCATACGATGCAATTTCTACAGTACCTTTTCACCGACCTGTAGAACAGTGCACAGCATAAAACTGGGCCTTTTCCTGATTGTGTGCAGAAAACTTCCGCCTCCAAAACAGGCCTCGAAATGGCCTCAAATCAAAAAAACAGGGTCGCCAAGGGCTAAAGCCCTTGCCCATAGCATATACTGCCCTCTTGCTTCACCGCGAAGGGCGTCTCAACCTAAGACAATGCACTCTTGCAATTTTCGGCTGTGCTACCTGCAGAGATCTGCTCCCAAAACAGAAAATGAAAGCAACACTGCTCCTCTTACCAGAACGCCACGAGCTTGGCTTGCTTTCTTGAGCTCCTTACCACGAACAAGGCTCTGATACCATGTCAAGATTATGGAAGAGAAGGAAGGAGCCTCACTTGTAGCTTTCTTGCTTGCACAATGGGGAAATACACACAAGGGTAGAGGCTGAAAACAGTTTTCCTCTTCTTAGTTGTGTAAGCCAAAAAGAACTCTCATACAAAGAAATAGAAGAACCCTATATATGGGTCTCAAACCAAACTCAAATAACTAAGGTGGCATACTAACTGAGCCACGAACTAGAGTAGATAAGGATAGCTGTCATCTA
Source organism: Lygodium microphyllum (assembly GCF_053477565.2). Taxonomy (NCBI): domain Eukaryota; kingdom Viridiplantae; phylum Streptophyta; class Polypodiopsida; order Schizaeales; family Lygodiaceae; genus Lygodium; species Lygodium microphyllum. The sequence goes on from NC_141147.1 coordinate 61,990,552, forward strand.
GCTATTATTCATGGGCGGTGTACCAACTGCATCTGCAAAACTGACAAGTCGGTGACATAAATGCACAACGGTCACCCTGGCATATCAGGAGTGGAGCTCGATATCTCAAGAACAAGTCTAACCATAGCGAGGCAAGCTCCCTAGGTATGTCCTGCCCTTAATGTGCCCTGAAAAATTGTGGGGGATGTCAAAGGGCTAGGGGATTAGGGACGGAGCCAGCCGACCAAGGTCACTGGACGTACCCAATTTGAGGACCCCTAGGTGTGGTGCTGTGATCGTATGTGCTTTTTTTTTTCTTGATGCTAGAGGAACTGTCGTTGAGATGAAGAGATACACTTGAGATATTGCAAACCTCCTTGCCACACATGCGATGTTGGTACAATTGAGGTAACAATTGCCGTGAGCCAACTATAGAGCTTGACCAAGAAGGAGAGCGTAGCCCATGAATATGCTTTGGGCTATGCGATGTGGGCGGTCGGCAAGGGTGATTTTTGCTTTCGGCAGCGTGGCTTTGTCGCGGTTCTTTGTGGGGTCGATGGTCTTGTGGTGATCGGGCATTGAACACTTTCGCACAAAGACCTGTGTCATTCTGTATCCACTTGTCACTTTATGAGAGTACATGCATGGTACATGCCACAACTATAATAAACCAGTGCAATGCAAGGAGACATCACTTATGTGAATTCCATGGTGTTGACTTAGATACTCAGCACTTGCGCTTGATTAGCTTTTTCTTTTGCTAAAGACGTGAAATATATTAAACGCAGATATGAAAAGTTTGTACAATTGGGAAACATGTCAACATTTAACCATTTAAAGACAAAAAGTCATGGCCAAGTAGCATTTGATAAGCCTTTTATACAACATGGGGCTACTCTATTTGTACGAGGCGGGGTGAGTCCGGTTGGCTAGGCGACCGGGGCAGTACTAGTGCGGGGCTCCCTGAGGCTGGGCAGGGAACATGTCGGCTGGGACATGAATGGTGTAGTCCCGGGCCGCTACCGTTTCCAGAATGTCTTTAAACAATTCATTAAATTCTACCCTATCCCGAGCTGCCCTTTCTGCCCTTGAGCATCTGGTGCCCGAGCGTACGTTGGGGGTTTGTGCCATTGGTGTTGCCACATTGTGTGTGCCTCCTCGAGCGTCCGCTCCCCTGGCCCATGGATTCTTCGGCCTTCGTCTGGGGCAATGTTGCTTGGGGTCGAGTTTCTTGGCATACCTTTTAAGAGTGGGCACGTAGCGCACCAACGGAGGGGCGTGTGCTGCATATTCCCATCGGCTGCAAAGAGCGTCCTTGCAAGCTAGCTGCCCTTGGTTCTCCATGCTTTCCTCGCAGGGGGACCTGTAAGATGCAAATCAAGGGTTAGAATTTGTTACATGATAAGACCATTAATATGTAAGAGATTATAGTGCAGGTTATCAAGCGCATAGGACGAGAAGGGGAGGGGTGGGGCATGCAGTGCTTGTTGTAGAGGGATGGCCCCCGTGATGTATATTTAGCCTCCTGCCATTAGAAGATCTTGGTTCACGCCGAGTTACATTAGCTGGCAGTCATGGATTTAGGCAGGGCTCCTCCTCGGAAGGATAGACCAGAAAGGGGGAAAGGTGTATAGAAAGGGACGGCACCCCATCTACACCATCAGAGTCGTTGGTCAAGGCTTCCTATGGCAGTAATGTGGGTTGCATGCCCTTCACTTGGAGGTGGGAATGGTCACACGACTTTTAAAAGTGTGATGAGAGGAGGATCTGAGGAGCTTAGCCTGTCAAACCCAACTCTTCACCCTGCGCTTGACTATCATTGTTTGTGTGTGTTGATAGTATCTATACAGGGTGTCACATCACGCATTTTCTCTCCAACCTACTCGGGGGAGGTGCGGAGGGGGCAGAGCCCCCTTTGCGGGGGTCCGGGGGGGCAGTCCCCCCTGGCCCGTAGGACCGTTACGGTAAAAGCCATGCACAATTTGGAGGACCGTTTATAGCCAAATTTGAACCAGTTACTCTACGTTTTAGCCTGGTAATGGATCCATGATATGGTTTCGGCTTTATATGGTTTCTCGGTTAATTTCACTGTCTTTAGGTTAAAATTTGAGAAAATCTAAACTCGGCCTAACAGGTCCGAATTGCAGGGTCCGAGTGGTCACTCGGACGGGCCGAGGCGCATGGGCCAAGGGCTAAGTTCGCACGATTCGGAAGAATTCGGATGACGTCGCTCGGACGGGCCGAGGCACTTAGGCCGAGGGCCGAATGTGGGACGTGGCCGAGGGCCGAATTTGAGTCTCGGACAAGTTTTTCCTCGGACAGTCCGAGGTTTGGCCGAGTGGACCGGGTAGTCCGAGGGCCGAGTGGACCGGGTAGTCCGAGGGCCGAGTCTGGGCCTCAGACCAGAGTCGACGTGACTCGGACGCGCCGAACGCCGCACGTGTTTTTTCGCCGAAGCTCGCAAAATTCATCATGCAAGGCGCTGGGGGTCTTCCCCCTTGTCGAGCAACTCCAGATTGGTCCTACTACTATAGGGAGAGGTGTAGAATTACCTGGGCTAGCCAAAGATCTCCCTGATGCCAAGATTGAAGTGGATTTCCTCGCCAAGCTTTCCTCTTCTCTCCTGCTCTCCTGAAACCCTACAATGCACACTGTGGCCTTTCTTGCCACTTCTGGCCCTTATACCCTCTTTTGGGTATGGTATTGGCACCCCCAATAACTCACTTACCGACCTTAGGCATCACAAGTAAGTTTTGTACCACTTTTGCACGCTTCTTGCCCTGTTTCTGCCCTGTTTTGCAACAGTAACCCTAATGCTTATTTTCTTTGTTTTTCTTTGTTTTCTCCTACTCTAATGCATCCAAATCACAAAGTAAATACCTACACTACTCCATCTCACAACATAAATCTCAAGAAAAACAACAAACCTACTTGCCAAGGAGATCGAATACCATCTTCAACCCCCTCGCTTCCTACCTATCTCAACCATCGGTTCGGGGGAAACCCTACTCCAATGCTCGATTTGAAGCGCGCAAACGCTCAAGGCTTGAATCCATTGGTCCCGGCAATAGAACCAAAATGTGGAGCTTTTCCTCAACCGCCAAGACCCACGGACCGCTTATTGTTTCAAGTGTTCCAAGCCGAGCACTAATGGCTACCTCTCACATAACCGACGCGCCATCCATATCTACGGGTGTAGTGAGCTTACCTCCGAGCCATTCGAGTTACCTCCTCTCCCGCGCACTCTGGTAGCTCCACGATCCAAGTGCAAGCTTCAAGCAAGCTCGATCCTCCCGCTCCAAGCTCCAAGCTCCATTACCGCGAGCAAGACAAGAGAAGAGAATAGAAGAGAAGAAGAGAGGAGAAGATGGAGAGCTTCTCCACCCCACGGTCCCTCACCCTCACACACTCACTCCCTCACACTCTCACACTCCCTCTCTCAAGCACAAGCTCAAGCAAGCAAGAAGAAGAAGAAGAAGAAGAAGAGGAGAGCTACTTTTGGCCACACACAAGAATGAGCTTCTCATTCACTTTTCAACTTTATATACAAAACCCTAAATCCCTTTTGGGCGGTCATCCCCTTTTTCCCTTTTTACATGGCCGGCCGTAGCCTAGGCCATTTTTCCCATTGTCCTTCTATCTTTCTAGCTTCCTTTCCACCGCCCATCTACATTTACAAATTGCACGGGTGAGAGCCCGGCGCTCTTTTACAAGATTTCAGGGTGCGCCTTTTTATTTAAAAATGCGTATTTTCCCTTTTGTATTTGCCTTGGCCTTTTAAGGTTGCCCTTGCGCTTTTAGCCTTTTCTCCTATTCTTTCTTCAGTCGGGCTACCTTTTTCCGCCTTTGCCTTGCGTCTCTTTTATTTCCTTTTGCTTTCTTCGTGTTGGGGTTAACACCTATTCTCCTTGGGTCACTACGCTCAGCTCCCTCCTTTTTACATGCCCGAGTATGAAAAATAAGAAACCCTAAAAGAAGAAATGTGCTAAAAGAAAATACTTCTTGATCAGGCTATAGGAGTCCTCGCCTAGTAGGAGTTCATGTTTGTGTTGTCCTTAGTTAGGTAGGTAGTTCAGACTACAACTTAGGGCAACCTCTTTGATAGTTCTTTTTTGTTTGGCCGTGTTAGAACAGTTGGTTAGTGACTAGCTTCGGACCTTTTATCAGATTCTGCTAGGCCTACTCCTTGTGGATGTCATGCCTTGGTTTTGTCAGGGGGTAGGGTGAGCATTGTGCTGTATTTAGTATCTATTTTGTATCAGCTTGATAGGGCAAGCTGCGAAGGGGTGGACAAAACTTGGGCCAAGGGGCAAGTGACCTTTGGGAGCCCCAATTTTTTGATGTAACATGAAATTTTGGACAAAAAATGTGGAATGAAGGGGAGAGATGGCGTGAAAAATGGCGGCAGCATCCTGGCGCATTTTTCACCCCATCTTGTTGATGATGCATCCTCCTACCTGCAAACAACCCCCCTGATGGACATTGGGGCTTGATTCCCTCCTGTATGCTGAGTATATCGCCGCCCTTCGCTCGAGCAATGGTGGCCTGGATGAAGATCTCTGATTTTAGTCTTTCTCTCTCCTCCCTCTCTCTCCCTTAAGGGGTTGTTCTTTTGTGGAAGAAGACAATGAAGAATGGTGGAGGAAAGCTTGTCCGGATGAGACCGGCTTGCTTTCGGGTGGATGAAGACATGAAGAGTGCTGTTCTTGAAGATGCTGAGCATTAAATGCATGCTAGAAATCAGTCCCGTAACCAAGACCAAGAAACCGAGACCTGAAAATAAGCGGTAATGTTATTTTTACAAAGAAAAATGATCTTTTTATGCTATTTGCTTTATGAAACCTTGTTCATATGGGATGAAAGTTCATTATAATTTTTTTTTCCATGAGTTTCAACTGTTTGCAACCTGAAAATCAGAAAATATAAGGCTACATGGCCGGAATTAATGTCAAAATACATGAAAATACACGATTTTAAGGGTAAAATTGGGATTTTTGCTATATAAATGAGAAATATGATATGTCACACCAACTAAATCTGAGTTTTTGCTATCAATGAACCTAAGGGCCACAACCCACAATCAAATTACATTTTCAGTTATTTTTTATTAAAGAAAAATGCTTAAAAATGGGAAAAATGAGTTTAAAATTAGGGAAAAATAGAAAATGGACTGAGGAAAATTAGGAAAAATTATATCCATGTTTGTGCAATGTATAATGATGGAAAAGCATGAGGTTGGCCTCGATTTGTCCCCGTTTCTATGTTTTGTGCGTATTTATCGTTCTTTTAAAAGGGAAGAATGCATAAAAATCCTATTTACCCGGTCAAGGATACAAAATGCTAAGAGTTAGATGAAGAGGGGCTGAAATATTGAAAGAGAAAGAAAATATTTGATTTATGCATTGCACTTGGCATATAGGAAATGGTTTAAATAAAGAAGATGGTAGCATGAGTATATGGCTCGGTGCCTCTTATGCACTATGCACGATGCTGATCTTTCTTTTGTCTGAGCACATAGCCATACACGATTTGCATTAAGCATAGTAATTAAAAGGTATCAGAGAAACCTCTTGGATGCATGGCACCTGTCTTTCTTAGGTTGTGACCAACGATGAGTGTGAGACGATGTCCTAAGCTGTAGGTTAGTCATTGGGTCCTAAGGGGAAAGTGTAGTGAGAAATGGTACATCCTTGAATGTAAAATATTGGTACCTTGAGAGGAGTTTGTGCTCGTATGTGTTATATGTCTAGCAGCGCATCAAAGGGCCAATCCCTGCGATGTAGGAGAGCTGCAGTGGGGCTCCGACTATTAGTCAGTGGAGTGTCTCCTATGTGTGTGTGACGAGGTGTTATGCCTATGTACTTTGGGTTCTCCCTTTGAGGAGTTGTAGGGAAACATTGGACTATAAACTATAAACGCAAGAATTAATCTTTAGGGCAGTTTGTCCTTCAGCATTAGATTGACACTCCTAGTCCGCGAGGCCGTGAGGGTGTTTGTGTGTCATGAGCATGAGGTCCGGCTAGTGCTATAGCCAGTGCCGACCCATTTCAAGTCCCATCAGAGGGATTATATGTTAGATATACAAATTTTCCACCCTCGTAAGGTGCCATTAATGATCCATGGTGCTCTAAGTTGTAAGGCCACCATAATGAGGAGAAGCTATGTGTGATCTCAGTTGGGTCTTGACTTGTATGTCAGATGAGGTCTATATGACTAGATGGAAAAAATGTAACTTTCGACGATGTAGCCATGGATTAGATAGATTAGTTATGTTGGTATCAACTTGAGGCACAATGCATTGAGTTGCAGGTGTCTTTGAAGTTATCATAGACTCCTATTTTGAAATCCAAGGGTTGTGGAAGCAGCCCCTAGTTGGGGGTTCTTAGGGGAGCCAACAGCCCCTTTCACAAGGGTCTAGGGATAGTATCCTTGACCTAATTGTAAAGGAAATTTTCCTTGGCTAACTAGAGAAGGTCTATAATATAGTCAAACAAGCTAACCAAACTAACTTCTTGGGCTATGTTAACTATTAGACGAACAAGGTGGAAAATTGAGAAAATCTAAAGCAGAAGATAAGGCCAAGGCAAAAGTGAAATGGGAAACAAAGGCACGCTAGGAGAAATATGAAAACACAAGAAGTGCTGAAAAGTCCTGAATTAAGGAGAAATGCACACAAGAAAAATTGCAAGTCAATGCTTTTGTAAAAGAACGCAAGGTGCACTATGATTTATTTTAAGAGTGCTAGGCTCTCACCCATGCAAATTGTAAAGATAGATGGATGGTAGGAAGGAAGCTAGAAAGATAGGAGGACAATGGAAAAAATGGCCTAGGCTATGGCCGGCCATGTAAAAAGGGGATGACCACCCAAATGGTATTTAGGGCTTTGTATATAAAGTTCAAAAGATGAATGAGAGCTCATTCTTTGATGTGTGGCAAAGTGGACTCTTCTTCTTCTCTCCTTCTCTTCTCTTACTTGCTTGTGAGTGCTTGAGGGAGGGAGTGAGTGTGTGAGAATGAGGGATCTTGGAGGTGAAGTTCTCCAGCATCTCCTCTGTTCTTCTTCTCTTCTTCTTCTTCTCTTCTTCTTCTCTTCTCTTATCTCCCACCTAGCTATGAAGGATGGAGCTTGGAGGAAGAGGCTTGAGGATGCTTGAGCTTGCATCACAAATCTAGAGCTATTGGAATGCCCGAGAGAGGAGGCAACTCAATCAGGCATCAAGGTAAGCTCACTACACTCGTAGAGAGGGATAGTGTGTTAGCTATGTGAGAGGTTGTCATTAGTGCTCGCTTGAAATGCTTAAACAATAAGAAGTCCGTAGGTCTTGGCGGTTGAGCTTGTGCTCGCCTCTACATTTTGCTTTCATTGCTCGGACAACAGATTCAAGCCTTGAGCACTTGCGTGCTTCGAATCGAGCATTGAAGTAGGGTTTTCTCCGAATCGGTACTTGAGGTAGATAGGTAGGAAGTGAGGAAGTTTGAAGAGGTATTCGACCTCCTTAGAAAGTAGGTTTTTGGTTTTTCAGATTTGGAAAAGCAGGTTGGAGTAGTGCAGGTGTTTTATTTATGATTTTTGTTTACATTTAGGCAGGATAGAAGAAAAATAGTGTGAGCACACAATAGGGTTTCTGTTGTTGTATAACAGGCTGAAACAAGAAAAAGAAGGGCAAAAAATGGAATCGTGGGTTAAATACTGGTAAGAGGAGCAAGATTAAGGTGAATGCAGACCTGGGCGCAAGGCAATAAGAGGCCAAGAGTGGCAAGGAAGACCTCATTTCACATTAGAGAGAGAGAGACCTGCTAATCACAGAGGAGATCACATGCTTGATTCTAGCGTCTTCGACCAATCCAGGTATGTAAGGATCTTCTTTATAAGCTATTGATGTGATCTGGAAGGTATGATACGGACTATGACAAGCGCTAAGAGAAATCAGTCAAAAATAATTGTGTTGCGCCGTCGAGTTCACCATCGGGTTCACAATCGGACCATCATGTCTTGGTCCGACTCCCAAAGTCAAACAGTCAAAGCACCAAACTGGGACCATTGGACCATCTGACTCCACAAGTTGGACTACTACCTTGGGTCTGATTGGATCGCCCGTCCAGTCGGACACTGTTTGACAATCAGCCCAACTCAGAGTCGAGGACCACTCAAACCCGTCCGATCGCAATGATCAGACCACAGAATTAGACCAACCCATCTTTCTCGATTGGATAAACCCTATTTGATTTTGAAAATCAAACATTCCATAATTGGACCATCCAGAATCATGTTAGAAGTCAAGCTCACTTCAGTTCGTCTTTATGAGTGACCGACATCTGTGACAGCTAGTGTGTGTGTGTACAGCTATCTCCATGTGATTACATTGAATAAGTCGGGTATGTGTTAGTCAGTGACCTAACTAGAGTTAGTCAGCTAGGTCTACACCTAGTCTAGTTTACTTTTACACTGTATTGTGGACTTCTCAGTTAGTTCTTGAATAATGAAGAAAACACAATGAGAGCCTGAAGGCTCATGGATATGGAGTATTCCCTGTCTCTCTCTCCCATCTTTGAACATGGTATCAGAGCAGGACTTGGCGGACTCCTTGGAGCAGGAGGGAGTCAAGAAGACTTGAAGAAGCTGAAGAACAAGGTTTTTTGAAAACAAAACAGGCTGCCATTACTCTATCAAGGTATGCATTTGCTCATTTGGGCTCTATGCTTTATCACAGTGGTTGAGGCCTTTCTAGGAGCCTTGGTGGGCATCTTTGAGCATAAGTGCTCATTGAGCCTCATGATGAGGAGGACCAGCTGTCAAACCAGATCTAGAAATCAGCATGACTGCGCCTGCTGGACTATTGATCACATATCTCTGCCAACTATCAACTACATCATTTACTAAGTGATATGGAGCTTGTCTACACCTTTTGAAGGTACTTGAAGACTACAGGAAGCCATTGCTTGTGCTGGAGCTCTGTTATGAGCTGGGAACAGAGTACACAGATCTGTGAAACAGTCTTGAACTATTGGGAAAGTGAAAGGACAGCTTGCATTTGATTATCATTGAGCTACAGAAGCTCTTGGTTATGCCCAAAAGCATCAATAAGGCATCTTGGAGGCCGTATGTATATGTTCTCATGTGTTGGAGCTGGTTTTTTATGACTAAAATATTCAGATCTGGAAATATTTTAATGGCTTGAAACTATCATACACAGTGAATAGCAAACATTGTATCTTGCTGAAGCAATACATGTCACTTTGGAGCTTCTATCACCTATATGAACTGACATATGCATGCTGAATGTATGGAGGATTGTGGAAAGCATTGGATGATACTGAATACTCAAATCTGGACCTGAAATAATTGCCTTGATAGTGCTTGGGCTGGTTATGAACAGTCATGATTATGAACAGTCATGTATTCCTTGACAGTGATTAATGAAGACAGGTTGTCTATGCCTACCCAGATGCTCATGTATTGAACCTATCACTTCAAAGTGAATGTATGACATGTCTTGAAGATTTTTGGAGTTGAAATACATCTTGGTTACCAGAGTATTGGTTGTTTGTAATCTGTGAGTAGATTTATGTCACTTGTACTTGTTGGATATGCAGTACTTTGTGCTCGAATGGTTATGTTTGGACTGCCACATGTACTAGCAGATACTCTAGAGTTTTTGGGACATGTATGACATGTATACACATTGATTTTGGCCTTGAAATTGCTGTTGGTTACTCACAGTCTATAGTTTTTAGACTGTATCTTTGGTCCCTGGCAGTGAGGTTGCAGGAGTTTAAACTGAAGCAAATACATAGCATATGTATTGAATGTTTTACCTATGGGTTAGACCATTTGTTTTGGGACTATTTTGGCTTATCAGTGGGCTGAAATACCCTGGTTTTTTACTACAATTAGTTGCAGAAAACTGCCATAAATTGTTGTGGACTGAACTTGGTCAGTCATACTTATTGGTTTGCAGGTAGTTAAACATCTGACAGATAGTCTATTGCATCATGGCTAATGCACATGGGACTGATAATATCACTCAAATAGTTGGAGAGAAGTTAGACAATAAGAACTTTGCATTATGGAAATTAAAAATGAAGAACTTTCTAGTTGGCAGGGGTTATTGGGATCTATGTACAGGAGATGAGGCTGCTCCTGAGTTGCCTACAACGAATCCAACTAATGAACAGAAAAGAGCTCATAGGCTATGGAATGAGAGAGCATGCAAGGTGCTGCATTGGTTTTCTCTATGTATATCTGATGCTATGGTAATTCAAATCACTGGATGTGAGACTTCAAAGGATGCTTGGGACATACTGATGAAAATTTATGGAACCATGACACATGCACGAAAGATCCAGTTGTAACAGCAGTTCAACAACATGTCTAGGAATGGCAGGAGCATCCAAGTGTATACCACGGAGATTAAGACCATAGCTGATCAACTTGCTACCATTGGCTCAAGTGTATCAAAAGATGATATGATTGCTGTTGCCTTGAATGGATTAGGGAAAGAATACAAAGCTTTTGACACATCTATTTCTATTAGAGAAGAGCCTTCTACCTAGGAAGAGCTAGTTACTTTGATGCTGCATGAGGAGCTCAAACTTGGTTTGAATACAGGTTACAGTGCATCTCAGAGTAGAGACATTGTGTTATACTCTAGCTAGCGTGGGTAGAGGTCGTGGTTCATTTCAAGGTCGTGGTGACACTCGTAATGCTTATGGACAGCAGCAGCAGCAGCAGGGTAATTGGCATGGTGCAAATACATAAGGCCAGCCTGGTAGGTTTAGAGACAGGGGGAGATCACCTCGTGGTAGAGGTGGTGGATCTGGTTCATGGCAGTCATCTGATCAGTCCAACAGGGACAAGGATTGCCATTATTGCGGCAGGTATGGGCACATTGCAAAAGATTGTTACACAAAGCAGGGAGATATGAAGGCAAAGGGCAGACAGCATGGGCACTATGCATCTTCCAGTGATGCTCATGATGAGCAAGTTGATAGACTCTTTGCCATGCAGAATGTATCCAAAAATGCATCGAGACATAATAGAGATGATAGATGGTACATTGACTCTGGAGCGTCAAACCACATGACACTGCATGGAGAGTGGTTTGATGAGATGGTTGCAGGTACACATGGTCATGTATGTACTGGGGGATGACACCCAACATGACATAAAGCATAAAGGGATTGTTCCTCTCATGATGCCTGATGGCAAGAAGAAAGGCCTGCATGATGTATTACATGTACCGACCATAACAAAGAATCTTTTGTCTGTGGGTCAAATGGCAGAACAGAATCTGCAAGTGAGATTTAACAAAGATGGATGTTTCATTGAGGAGTATGGAAATGGCTGCAAGTTAATTGCCAAGGGCAGAAGGGATGGCAGGATGTTTACATTGGATGCGACCATTCCGGGACTTAAGGTAGCCATGTTTGCTCATGATGAGAGTGCCATTTGGGATGTAGAGCTTTGGCACAAGCGGATTGGACATGTCAATGTACAAAAGTTGAAATCTATGCAGCAGAAGGAATTAGTACTTGGATTACCCAAATTCAAGTATAATGACTTTGGTCATGTATGCCTTGCATGTCAGTTTGGGAAGCAGGCACGGTTTTCTTTCATGAGACATGTAAAAAACAGCACTAGGCCTTTACAATTGGTGTCTCTGATGTTTGGGCTCCTTCACATAATGCTTCTTTTGGAGGTGCATGCTATTATGTATCATTTATTGATGATTTCAACAAGTACACTTGGCTTTATATTTTAAAGCATAAAGATGATGTGTTTGATGCATTCAAAGACTTCAAGAAGCATGCAGAAAATGAGGTGGGCTGCTACATATCCTGTTTGAGATCTGATGGAGGAGGTGAATATGTCTCTAATTACTTTGACAAGTATCTTGCTAAATATGGGATCAGAAGATAGCTCACATGTAGCTATACACCGTAGCAAAACGGTGTTACAGAGAGGAAAAACAGGGTCCTGATGGAATCAGCTAGAGCTATGTTGAATGAGAAATGTCTGCCAAATGGTTATTGGGCTGAAGCAGTGATGACTGCTGTCTATGTGCTGAATCGAACCCCTACAGCAGGGATTCATGATGTCACTCCATATGAGAGGCTGTATAGTCATAAACCTGATATTTTGCACTTGAAGATATTTGGCAGAATTGCATATGTTCATATACCGGATGAGAAGAGGAAGAAACTGGACACCAAGGCAGTGAAGATTGTGTTTGTGGGATATGCACAGGAACGGAAAGCTTATAAGTGTTATGTAACTTCTACGCATGATGCACTCATAAGCAGATATGTGGTATTTGATGAGTTAGCATCCTGATATGGGAATCCTGTTGCAGTGCCTACTGATGTCTCTCCCAATATGAGTCGTGCTGAAAATACTCCTACAGAGAGTACTTCCATGAGTGGTCAAATAGGTGATGTATCATCTACAGTGAGACCTTGGACAGGACGATTGTGCAGTCACACTACTGCATCCACTGACACGGATATGTCTGTGAGGGGGAGAATAGATAAGGGAAAAGAAAAGGTTTTTGAAGATGTAACAGGTCCACTCACTACAGGTTATGACTCATCTAGTAGTGATAGCTTAGACAGTGAATTGGGGATTCCGTCTATTATGACGCCAGGTGCTAGGCAGAGTCATTATGTGCCGCCTCATGAGAGGCAAGCTCACAGTGAGCCACATCTCAGGAGATCAGAGAAGGTCAGACGACCTGTTGATAGGTACACTTACACTGGATATTCAGCCCGTCATTATGTTTATATGATGAAAGTAACAAGTTTTAGAGAACCAAGTAAGTTTGATGAGGCAGTTGCAGATGAGGATTGGCGCGCTGCTATCGATGAGGAAAATTTTAGCTTTGGCTAAAAATGGCATATGGGATTTGGTATAGTTGCCTGAGGGCAAAACACCTATTGGCTACAAGTGGGTGTATAAGGTAAAATGTAAATCAGATGGATCGTTGGAAAGATACAAGGCGAGGCTGGTTGCAAAAGGGTATGCACAACAATATGGTCTTGATTATGAGGAGACTTTCAGCCGTGTAGCAAAGATGGCTATAGTTAGAACTATGATTGCTTTGGCAGTAGCTAGAGGCTGGAAACTATGGTAGATGGATGTAAAGAATGCCTTTCTGAATGGAGAGTTATAGGAAGAAGTTTACATGGAACAACCTGAAGGCTATGTGCATCCAGAATTTCCAGCACATGTATGCCGGCTGAAAAAGGCATTATATGGGCTGAAACAGGAACCCAGAGCATGGAATGCTCGCATTAGCAGTTATTTGTAGCAACATGGTTTCTGATTGGGTGATGCTGATCATAGTTTGTTTGTGAAGAAGACAGATCGTGGCTATGTATTTCTAGTTGTCTATGTTGATGACTTGATCATTACAGGAGATGATGAAAGCGGGATTGTTGAAGTAAAGACATGTTTACAAGCTGATTTTAAGGTCAAGGACCTAGGAGAGCTAAAATATTTTTTGGGGATTGAGGTTGTCTCTACACCTCAAGGCATATGGCTGCTACAGAAGCAGTATACTCAGGACATGTTACAGAAATATGGTATGGCTGATTGCAAGCCTATGGATACACCTTTAGAGCAGAATGTCAAGCTGTAGATTGATGTTGGGACAGAGATTGAGAATGTTACCATGTACAGACAGATGGTAGGCAGCTTGATCTATCTCATGATCACTAGACCTGACTTGAGTTATGCTGTGGGGCTGATCAGTCAGTTCATGCAGAAGCCTCACGAACCACACTTGGATGCAGTCAAGAGAATTCTGAGATATGTAAAGAGTACCACAGATCATGGGTTGTTTTATGCATATGGGAAACCCCTTGACTTGATGGGGTATACTGATGCTGACTGGGCTGGTTGCACTTATGACAGGAGGTCAACCAGTGGCTATGCATTTGGATTAGGTAGTAGCACGATGAGTTGGCAGAGTAAGAAACAGCCTACAGTTGCACTGTCCAGTATGGAAGCAGAGTATTGTGGTGCAGCCTTAGCGGCCTGTGAAGCTATGTGGTTATTACAGAAGTTGCTGAATGACTTGGGAGTACACTTGGACAGCAAAGTAAGGCCCGTCTGATTCTGGGAATCATACCAGTTGATCAGAAGATAGAAGAACTAGGAGTAGGATGATGGACCTAAAAACGGGCCGGCACTGGCTCATGCACTAGCCGGACCTCGTCACTACGCACAAGACAACCCCTCGGCCTCGCGGCCAGGAGCGTTTATCAAAATCTCTGCCTTCCTAAACATTGCATTTGTAATACGTTGTAGTCCAACTGATCCTAACCCAATATTACTCCTCAGAGGGAGTCCCTTTCACATAGTCAAAAGGCTCGAATCACATACACATGGGGTTCCTCCTACGGCTAAATGCCGTCAACCCTCTGCGACTCTCCTACACCTTGGGGATTGGCCCCTCGATGCGTCGCTCAACATATAGACATTTCGCACAAACGTCACTCAAGGTACCCAATAAGCGTGTCCAGGAATGTACCATTGTCCTTACTTGATTTCCCCTTTAGGATCCCACGACTAGCCTACAGCATGGGTATCTCACTGCCTCTCAACGTAGGTCATGTCCTCATAAACCAATTGCAATGCATGTCCAGGAGCTGATCACTGATACTTTTTAAATTCTTTTCATGCTCTATGCATTTGGTGGATGCCTAGTGCTCAAACATTTAACAAACAGTATTGTGCACAAGTGCAAAAACATTCTTTTAATGGTTTCGTTGCATGGGCCTAGCACCGAGGTGATCCTCGTGCTACTAAGCTCTTGATTTTAATTATCATCCGTCCTAAATGCTATGCATAGAAATCAGCAACTTTCCCATCATTTCACACGGCATTTAGACATATTTCAACTCCTCTACCCTTCCCCGTTTAAATATTGCATCGTTGCATAGGTTTATAGGGTATTTTGACATCATTTTTTCTGTAGAAAACGGAAAAAGACACACTAGAACAAGAAAGTGGGGTTGAACTGAGGCAAATCCTCATGCTTCACTCCCCACAAACATTCACAAACATTGCTCTTATTTATCCTTATTTTTCGGAACCCAAAATATATTTTTCCCCTATTTTTTAGGGTTTTTCCACCATTTTCTTGTATTTTCCCTTATTTTTCTGCATTATTTAATTACTGAAAATTCGAAACAGGTTATGGGCTATGGCCCTTAGTTCCTTCTTGCAGAAAAATGAAAGTTTAGTTGATGTTCCTATTTACTTCCCCTTTTTATGCAAAAAACCATCATTTTCCCTTGTTTTTTCATGTTTTACGTGTTTTAGCATACTATTTTGAACCATAAAATGCATATTTTTCTGATTTTTTGATTATGACCAGCAAGAACTCATAGAAAACAGTAACATGAACCATTTTTATCCCACATGAACAGCATTTCATCAATCAAAAGCCATAAAAGCTCAAATTTCCTTTGAAAATTTTAAATTACCGCTTATTTGCGTGTTTCGGGTTTCATGTCCATGGCTGCAAATTTGGAAATCAGCAGCACTTCATGTCCAGCACAATCACCAATCATCATTTCCAGCCCGTGGAGCAATCCGATCCATGCCGGACAAGCCTCCATCATTCTTTCTTCTTCCTCCTTCTTCCCACATGAATTCCCTCTTAGAAGAGAGAGAGGGAGGAGAGAGAAAGACTAGATTTCTATCTCAGCATTCAGGCCATCAATTGACGGGCGAAGGGCGGCGATAGAGTCAGCATTCAGGAGGGAATGAAGCCCCATAATCCATTGGGGGGGTTGTTTGCAGCAGGCAAGTTGCCTCTCCATCCTCCATGGCGCATTTTTCGGGCGCCATCTTCCTCCACGTTTTTTCATGCCTCTTCATTCTCTCTCCACGTTTTTTGCTTCATAAGGTGCATAAAATTTTTGGGGAGGGTCCAAACTCAAAAGGCATGCTCAAATTTGGCCTCCCAAGTGTCCACCTTTTCATATCTTGACCGTTTCCTTGGCCATTTCCCCGTCCGGACTCCGAATTGAGCTCTGAAAAATCCTGGGCGTCCGGCTTGGCATCCCGCATTGGCCATTAACTCTTGCCAACCCGCACGACTGTTTGAAAATTTATGAAAAATCAACAAGTGTCGCTCGGGCACCTTTAAAGCACTTTGGCGCTTAAAATCGTCCTAGATCGAGTCGCCGCCTTTGACAGTGAATATTTTTCCCTTGATATTCATAATTTTTTGCTATTTTTAAGCACTTTCCGGCACCAAAATTCCGCTCTCATTGGCGACCACGGGATAGGGCGACTCAGCCCGTCGAATCCACGAACATATCTGCACATAAACAACCAAAGAAGCATCAAGCTGATACAAAACAAATATATAATAAACTCAGCACAATGCTCCCCCTACCCCTGGACAGAACCAAGGCATGACATCCACAAGGAATAGGCCTAGCATCATCTAATAGAAGATCCGAAGTGAGTCACTAACCAGCTGCTCCAACACAGCCAAACTAAAAAAAACCTATCAAAGAGGTTGCCCTAAGTGGTAGTCTGCACTACTTACCAACTAAAGACAACACAACTAGGAGCTCCTACAAGGCGAGGACTCCTATAGCCTGATCAAAGAGTATTTTCTTTCAATACATGTCTTCTTTTAGGGTTGTTATTGGATGAACATACTTGGGCATGTAAAAAGGAGGGAGCTGAGCGTAGTGACCCAAGGAGAACAGGGCATCGGTTTCAGGACCTGTCTCGGCACCCAAGAACCTACCAAGCCCTCGCAAGGCGATACGTAATCCTTTTCTAACGCTCACTTTTATTTTCGCTCCAACCTTCCTTGTTTTGGTATTATTTTTCCAGCAAGAAGCCACCCCTAGGAAGACAAGGTATCGGCCCTGGGTCTGACTCGTCCCCAGGAACCTACCAGGCCTTCGCAAGGCAATGAGCAACTGCCTATTCATTTCCATTTCTTCTCTTTTCTTTGATAGGGGTTAGAACCCCTTTTTACACACCTTCGTATTTATATTCATCTTTTGGGATGTTCATGGTTTCTTGGTATCATCATTATTAGCTTCTGGCAGGCTTCTCTAACTGCCTCACTACTAATAAGAACTCCTAGAACGGCTGCCTAGCAAGCTAGCAGAACAGGGCCACTAGGACTTCCTTCTAAAACGGGTCTTTCGATGCCTGACAATGTCTTTACAGGAGGCAGTGACTACTCCGACCTCCCTCAAACATACTTAGCCTAACCCTGGGACTTCATGCCTTAGTTGCCGGTCCCCAACAAAAATGTATCCCCTTGACAAGTACAAATACACATATAACAGGAAAGAAAGGTACTCGTAAAGGAGAGGTATCACCTAGATTGGCCACAAGAAGCTTCCATCACAGCAAAGGCTCCTCCAGGCTCCACCAAATTCCATGAATCACAAAACTGTCCAGCACAACACTTAAAACAAAAACCCAATGAAACGCATCCGCACTAGACAGGGAAATGGCCCTCTTGGCCTAATGAAATAAAATACTTCACTCTAAAACTAAATCGGCCCTCTTGGCCTAACGAAATCTGGAGGTAATATCCAAAGCAGCTAGCCTTCCTAGCTTAAAACTAGATAGGTCATTTTAGTCCACGTAATACTGATGTCCTTGGCATATACATCACACCCTCTCAGACTACCCAAGGTGCCAAAGATAGCATATCATAGGTCCACTAGCCCCATGCTACTCATGCAGGTTAGCTAAAAGCTTGATCTTGTATTTTTTTTTCTTTTTTTCTTTTTAATCTTATGGTTGTCTTCTTGTAGAGCTACAAGTCCAAGCCTTTCCACAAATAACTCATCAATAAGACCGATCCCTTCTTGGGCACTATGAGCTTAATGAACAACCTTAGTGAGCTCGCATGTTCCACATTTATTGTAATCCGAATAACCTGGTCGTTCAAGCGACTGAATGGCTCCTTTGGAAGAAAGAATCATAGCTTTGTACTCATTCAAACCTCCCCCTATTTGGGTTTTCACGTAGATCAGTGCTGCGACCCAAACTAGGTAGAACTTCAACCCTAAGCATATCACATGGGTGTGTCCCAAGGCAGTGTATATGGTCAGATGTATATCCAATCTTACCCTCTTGGGGGTTCAACAGAATATATCCAGATGGGCACCTTGGCCTTGCATCTGACACTCCTGCCATACTTTTGGAGATTTTGGGTCTCCAAACCCAGTCGTGCCTTATTCTATCTTGAGCTTCTAATGGCTCATTCAGCGTTACTTGATAGATGTCTTTTGTGGTCAATCCCTTCATTAGGAAAAAAATGAACTCACAAATGGATCCTTAAAAATAATATAGTTTAAGATGTGGGCCTTTTGGATTGTCCAATAGGAAGGCTAGATGTTGACATCCATGGAGGGTGAATCTTCTCTCTCCAAATCTTGTGTTTTCTATTAAAAAAAGGGGTAGTGGGGGATTTAAAAAAGGGAGAATGAATAGTACACAAAATTTGAGTTTCTCTCACCTCGTATTTCCTCCCTTTTTTTGGAGAATTCAATTTCGGTTTTTTCCCTCTCAGGAAATCAGTTTGACCCAAAAGTTGAGCAACAAACCACTTTCTCTCTCTTCTCTATACTCGTGAATTTTTGTCTCCATTGAAGCTCCCTGCTGAGAGTAATTAGGGTTTTGAGCGTTCTTCTTACCTCTGCATTTTCTTCTCCATGCAGCTCCAGATTTTGGGCAAAACACAAGTACCCATCTCTCTTTGCATTTTCTCTTATTTACTATTTTTTCAATAGGGTTTGATTTTTTTTCTTACTGTTATTGTTGTTTTATTGCAGAGGTTGTTTGGGCCAGGAGATAGAGGTGCTCATCTCTCTCTCTCTCTCTCTCTCTCTCTCCTTTCTTTCCCCTCTCTCTCTCTTTGTGTTGTTTCTCTTTTATGTTGTGTTTTCAATAGAATTTGATGTTGGTTCTAATTGTTGTTTTCTTGTAGAGTTTATTTGGAGCAAGAGGCAAAGGTGTTAATCTCTCTCTCTGTTTGGTTTTCTTTTTGCTGATATCTTTTCAATACAACATAATGTTAGTTCTAACCCTTGTCGTTGTTTTATTGCAAATATCATTTTGGGTGACATTGCATAAGTGCTCATCTCTCTCTCCCTCTCTCTTTCTCTCTCTGTGTTTCCTCTTTTCTACTATTTTTTCAGTATACCTTCATGTAAATACTAACTCTTCCTATTGTCTTTTGCAGAGATCAATTTGGGCAAGATTGGATAGGTTCTCATTTCTTTCTCTCCCACGTACTCACACACTCTCTCTTTCTTCCTCTCTACATTATCTCTTTTCTACTATCTTTACAATAGGGTTTGATGCTAGTTCTAACTTAAAGATCAATTGTTGTTGCAGCACTTAACACAAGGTAGAATAGAGATTCTGTAGCTCAATTTACAAGCAAATCTGCCATATTTTGTGGTACCAAAATTTATTCATTTAATTAGTGACTTTTATGTTTGATAGGATTGATGTTTTCTTATTGCCATCATTTGCAATGGGTTTTGATTAGCAATGATTCAATCTTATCTTCAGTAGATCAGCTTATATGTAAATTGGCACTGTTTTGTATTGCTTCTATTCATGCAGTTATCTAGATATTTTTTGCTAAAAGGGATTCATGCAAGTATTTGTGTTAAAAGGGATTCATGCATGTTTTTTTTTGTACATGCAGGTATTGTACAAGGTTTAGGTGAAGCATATAATTCTCGATCAACTATTTTAATGTGGTGAGTGATTCCTTTGTGATGGATGATATGGATCTACTGGAAGTCAATGGTTCAAAAATCCTATGCTTTATTGGTCTTATGTGTCCATTTGAATCTCCATGCCAATTGGTAATGATCCATGAAACTCTTGTATCATATCATCCATATAACACACAATGTGTTGAGTCTTAGAATATCTCTGGTGTCAATCCAATGTGCCTATTAAGATTTACATGCCATGTGGCTACTATCCTTGTAACAACTACTCTATAATACCCACATTTCATACAATGTATTGTGTCAAATCAGACTCCTCTTCATTATAATAAAATTTATTTTGGTAAAATTCTCTGAGTATTCTTGTGCTATTCTTTTCATTATATTTCATGTAAATGGTATGATTAAAGTGATGCCTTGAAATTGAATCTATACTTTGTGTTGATGTATATATCCACATGTGTTTCAATATCGATGTTTATGTCTGTTTACAGAAGTGTAAACATCTCTTAATGCCATGTTGATTTGTATGGCATATTAGTGATTACTGGATAGACTTAAAATGCTTATTATTTAGGGGTTAATACATACTTCTTTACATCTAATGCATAGGTTATAAATCCTGAGAGAAGAACAAGCATTCTCTTGATAGAAGTACATAACAGAAAAGATGAAGAAGGGAATTGTATCACTGATACATATCATAGCTCATCTTGGGTACATATGTGTCCAAGTATGAAGGGAGCTTTCAGGGTGAAAGCATCTGCAATTGCAGATGTATCAAATCACTGGAAGAGTAAAATTTTAGCTCTCAGACAAAGGAATGTTGATTCTCACCTTGTAAACAGAGGCGTTTGTACAACATGTATTCATGCAAAAGCAAATACATATTGCGTCCACTGTGCCCTTTCAACAAAACATTGCAAACAGTAAGTATTTGCAACTCATTGAGAATGAGAAATTTCATGATACCTATGTAACAACTTGTCTCGTATTTACAAAAGTATACCCTTCGGATTGTTGTGAGTGGCAAAATGTTGAGAGTTTCACTGGTTGTTTTAAGTGTTACCACCTCGAAATTGGTAGATTGCTCTTTGAGGGGCATAGAGCTAAGCAGCTCGCAGAGGACCTTGTTTTTTCCTATGACTCATATGCACATAACAAATCTCAATAGCATAGAATGGCCATTGTGTACTAGCGACATTTTGCACATGTGTAGCACAAAAATTTCAGCAGACATTAAATTCTATGAATCCAAGCACCAGCTCAAAGAATGTACATCTAAGCTGGTTCATACGGATTGCAATTTTTGCACACATGTTCAAGGAATGTAAGTGTTTGAGACATACCAAAAGCATGTCCTCATAAAAAATGCATCAGAGAATTATCTAACAAGGATTCTAGGCAAAACTTGGACATAAAAAATAGCTCACCGTCCTGACACAGTGGAGTGTCGAGTCACAATAAGGGACATGACTTTCAGGTAAAAAATTTCTCTCTTAGTTTACTATTATCTTACTTTGGGATGAATCGGGTAACTTTCCTTTCCAATTATAGGTACTTTGTCACATGAAAGATGTAATAGCCCCCCCTCCCCAGTGCTCTCCCCCCCCCCATAATCCACCTCCTCCCCCCCTCTACAAAAGGCAGCCCCCCCTCCCTCGCCACCTGACGCATCACGCCCCCCCCCCCTCATGGGCTGAAACGAAACCCCTCCCCCCCCCCCCCCCCCCCCGTGATCATCGCACAAAGAGAGAGAGAGAGAGAGAGAGAGAGGGAGAGAGAGGGAGAGAGAAGAGAGAGAAGAGAGAGAAGAGAGGGAGAGAGAGAGAGAGAGAGGAGAGGGAAGCTTCTTCTTCCCCCTCCTTAAAGAGAGGTCACATACCCCTCTATATTGCCGAAAATACACCCCTCCCCTTCGTTATCTCTTCCTCCACTCAAGGAAAGGCGGCGAGAATTTTGCATAGGAGAGTGCGAGAACTCTATCACTCGTACACGCGTCTTAGAATATGGCCCCAAAGCGTAGTTCCACAAAGATGGTTGGAAACCTTGCAAGTGTGGATGGAGGTTCAAAATAAGGTGGCACCGCAACCGCGAACGGTTCATCAGGCATGATACTGTTGGAATCAAGGCATCACTCTAAACCCAGGTTGCTCTATTATTAAATCATAGGTTATAAATATCACGGTGAAAAATCATATTCACATGCATCGCATTAATTGTGTGTTCGATAATTTCCTAGGTATGAACTTAGTTGTGATGTATGTAATAAGCAATATAATTCCCATTGTAAGATGACATTATAATAGGTGAAATTGATTAGATAATTGCATCACAAATTACCAAAAACATCTTGCAAGAATTATTGCATAAAGTGCATTGCTCCTTGCACAAATTCTTGCCTAAAATGCATTTCAAAGGACATTGAAAGAAACAAAAGTGCATCTCCGTATCGCAAGAAGGATTCTAAGGTACAAGTAATAATCTACAGAAAGGATTAAAGTGCAACTAGACTCATACAATGATCACATAAAGCTAGATCATTCAAGAAGGTTATATATCGTGTAAATAATTACATAGAGGATAATGTTAAGATTGCATGCATAGAAAGTATCTTCACATGCGTGGCATAAAATAACATATGGATTATATCAAAATTGTAAGCATTGAAATGAAGGCATGGCATTATGTTGCGTGCATTAAAGTTGGGAAAATTCAACATTGTTTGTAATCTACCAAATGGGACTGAGATCCATGAGTCCCATGTCAAAGTCCTTGGTGACTTCAAGAGGGATAGGTAAAAGCTTAAGCACGTGTGAGGATTATTAAGAGAGCTTAAGAAGATTATACTTAAGATGGAGTAGGACTGTTCTAAACAAAATCATCTTGACCAACCATGGTCAAGGGGATAGACAAACTTGATCAATTAAGATCAAAGATAAAGGTACATAGGTACTACAAGGGATCTAGGAGATAACTAGCAAGTTGACCAACCGAGGACAACGGGATTGTCCATTATCTATTTTACAAGGAGACCTAAGGTAAGGATAATTAGGGTTGGTAGGGTACAAACCCTAACCCAAAGAAAAAGAGGAAACAAGCAACCTAGCTTGCCAAGCCCCTGGGATCTTGCCAAGTCGTGATTGAACGATCCAAGATCGAATGCTGGAAGCATTCGAGAAGAAGGAATCACACCTTAGCAGTTGGTCATATGAATGACCACCGTAATGATCGTGATTGTACCGAGACTATGATAAATAAAGATCAGATATTTGAAAAAGGAACTTGCTTGACATTGTTTTTGTGTTAGTGCCTAAGTTACGTGAGGAAATGTGTTTTTAAATTGATTAATTAAGGAAGCTGCTTTTGCATGTCAAACATAATGTGGTAGGTAATTAGATAACTAAGCAACCTGAGGAAACTGCGGTGGACGAGACTTGGGTCCGTCCTATGGAAGGGTGGTCCGAGTTAGCTGAGAACTTTTCTCAAAAGGTCTGATAACGAGACTACGAAGACCTAGCGTCAGTAGAGTTAGAATCCCGATTTATGTTGTTTTAGGGGAACGGAATGGGACTATGCCTTATGGGAAGAGAGGTCGAACTTCGCATCCCTCTCGTTTCTCATTCTCCATGAACCAAGTGCAGCATAAATCTGCTTCGACTCTGTTGTTCCTACGACGCTAGCTACTTCCTAGAGAGTTTGCTGATAGGAAAGGAACCCTGACTTCAGATCGATCCTAAGTGGGAATAGTCGGATACTTCTACTCGGGGCAGACTCGGGAAGACCTAGATCACAAACCCTGTGACATTCTTTGCGAGTTCCAGGTGGCGCTTTCTAGACTCTCTTCCCGATGGGCTACTAAGACGTGTTCCATAGGTGGATGAGCGGACACGTTACAGTTGGTATCAGAGCGAACCAACGAGATCTAAAGATTACAAGGGAACTTAATGGAGGAAAATAAAGGGAATAAGGGGATAAATAGGGGAAGTTGAGTAGAATAGAGCAGTGTTTTCTATTGAAAACATTTCTTTACTCACTTATGGATGTTGGGTTGCAGAGTCACGAAGCATGGAGCAAGTTCTTGGTGTTCCAGGTCATGTTCATGACTGCAATGCATGCTTCAAATTATCGTCAGAGGCTTGACATGATGGATATTCTAGACGGCATCTATAATCCTTCGCCCCTGTATGTGAAGCGGAGATGGACGGGAGATTCAGGAATGTACTACATAACAGCCCACCGACTCGTGTACCTTCAGAACAACTTGAAGAGAATCAAGTGGATGGAGGATTTAAAGATCGTGAAGCTGTTCATCGTTTCCGAAGCTCGCGTAACTGCAAATTTGCACGTTAGCAGATGGCAAATCAAGCAGAACAAGTATGTCTATGAAGAAGTGCTGACCCCACTCCATATTATTATTCTGTCCCTGTAGCCGATTGTAATACAATCCTATTTTTCCCAAACTGATGTATCAATCAGCTTGTCCTACTTATCCAAAATAAATATACTCAAGGGGTTATGCCTTCATTAATAAATAAGACTTTTTACAATTATCTATCTTGATCATAAGTGTTAACTGAGGTGTTAAGTGATTAAATCACTTGGCTAAAAAGCTGTGCTAGTCATATTAACGTAATATGGAAATGTATGATAAGATGTTAACATAAAGAATCTTATTATTCAGACGCAACCCCAAGTGCAGGTTCCAAATCCGACTCTTGCACTAAGTCCAACTATGGTTCAAGAGAAGAAGTTCCTTCTCAAACAAATTAATCCACCCGAGTTTGATGGCAAGGGAAGGACTGTTTAAGCCAACGCCGAGATCTGGATTGACTCCATGGAGGACTATTTTGAGGCAACAGGAAATGCACCTACTAATCAAGCCATGCTCGCCAAACTTAAGCTTACAGGCAATGTGAGACTTTGGTGGAAACAGTGGTGCAGAGATCAAGCAATCTCGGAGGGGATAGTCACTTGGGATAAGCTTAAGGAAGCTGTGCGAGGGAGGTATTTGCCACCTGCCTACCGCACACAAAAGATGAATGTATTCTATGACTTGAAGCATCTAGGATTATCCCTTGAAGCATATTATTCGAAGTTCGTTTCACTTCTAAAGGATGCACCCCCAATGGATATGACACAACAGGTGTCAAAATTCTATGTTGGGTTGAATCCACTCATAAACACTCGATTGGAATCAATGCGCCCAACGGACCTACAAGACGCACTCATTCGATCTGCTCCAATAATACAGGAGGTGCAAACCAAACCAAGGAACAACAGGATTTGGCCTTACAAAGATCAGAATAAGGCATATCTAAGGCTCAGACTAAGAGAGCATAGGGTCAAAACTAGGGCCAAAGAAAGAAAGCTAGGGCCAATGCTGTCAACAACTTTGTTTCAACACAAAGCAATGATCGCAACCCACGTTGCTTCCATTACAACGAGCCCAGACACTTCAAGAGGGAGTGTCCCAAGCTTGGCAAAGGACATCGCCAGGGGCAATTCCAAGGTCAAAATAGAGCCACTCATGGCCAAGGAACCACCCTTATGGCCAGAGGGAGGACCTCCCATGTTTCCAACAAGGAGCTAGACAATGAAGAAGATCCATCCATGGATGCTGACATTGAGAGGGCGATGGTTCACGCTACTCTTCACAAGAAGGGTCCAAATCACCAATTCTCGATGATCCAAACTCCATCAGAATATCAAGGTAAAAGCTTCAAATCCCTAATGGACTGTGGCAGTACACATTCCTTCATTTCACCAATCTATGAAAAAGGATTAGGGATAATCACAATAGATGCACCTACTTTACTTGTGGAATTAGCAAATGGTCGTGAAGTCACTTGTACTAGGCGAACTGCTAAGGTGAAATTCTTACTGGGTGGAAAGCCAACTTCTATGAGATTCAAGGTAATGAACCTAGGTGTCCACGAATGTTTACTCAAAATGAATTGGCTAATACCCAATGATGCCCACATCCACTATGGGAAGGGTCAAGTCTCCTTCCAAAATTCTGAAGGGGAACTAATCACGACTCAAGGTGAGGCTGGTAAGCCAAAAATACAGTTGGCAAAAGAAACACGAATAATAAAAGGTGTTCAAAAAGGCCTACCTGTCTATTTGATTAAACTAAATAAACTAGAACAGAATCAGGAATCTAGAGAATAACCTTCATGGTGAAAGGAACATACAAACGTATTCCCTGAAGATCTGACGGAACTTCCTCCCCAAAGGAAAGTCGACCACGAAATCAAACTTGTGCCAGGAGCTGCACCGGTCGAGCAAAGAGGCCGTACAAGATGTCCATTCCAGAAGCTATCAAACTGAAAGAGCAACTCAAGCAATTGTTAGATCAAGGCTACATCCGTCCTAGCAGTTCACCATGGGGAGCTCCAATGCTGTTCCAAAAGAAGAAAGATGGAATGCTTCGCCTATTCATTGACTACAGACGGTTGAATCAAGCAACCATAAAAAATAAATACCCCATTCCAAGAATAGATGAATTACTTGATCGTCTTCAAGGAGGGAAGATCTTCTCAAAGATAGATCTCAGATCTGGATATTATCAGATAAGGATCAAAGAAGAAGACATCCCGAAGACTGCATTCATTACAAGGTATGGACACTTTGAATTCCTAGTGATGTCATTCGGGCTAACGAATGCTCCTGCTACCTTCAACAGGTTAATGCGGGATATCTTTAGGCCCTATCTTGATGACTTCATACATGTCTTCTTTGATGATATCCTAGTCTACTCAAAACAGGGAAAGGATCATGAATCCTAGCTTCACATTGTTCTGGAAACAATGAGAGCACACAAGCTTTATGCCAAGAAGAAGAAGTGCACATTTTTCAAGTGACAGATTGAATATCTAGGATTCATTGTATCAGCAGAAGGAATTTCAAATAGTCCAGCTAAGGTTAGAGACATCCTGGAATGGCCAACACCAACTTCTGTCAAAGAAATACGTAGTTTTCTTGGGTTGACGGGATGGTACAGAATTTTCATCAAAGATTATGCTTTGATTGCAGCACCTCTGACTGATCTACTAAAGAAGCAAGTAGCAATTGTATGGTCACCTGCTGAACAGACCAGCTTTGACAAACTAAAGCAAAGCTTAGTATCAATACCCATTCTAAAACTTACTGATCTTAGTAAGGAGTTTAAAGTGGTAACTGATGCTAGTGCACTTGCTTTAGGATGTGTACTTATGCAAGAAGGTCACCCCGTAGCATATTCTTCAAGAAAATTGAAGAGCCATGAAAGGAATTATGCTACCCATGACTTGGAGCTGTTGGTTGTCATCGATGCTCTCAAACTTTGGAGACATTACTTGCTAGGTAACAAATTTTCCTTAGTAACGGACCACAAGAGTCTTAAATGGATCTTCACCCAGAATGAGCTTAATATGAGGCAATGTCAATGGATCGAAGTGCTGGAAGAATACGATTTTGAAATCAAATATAGGCCTGAAAAAGAGAATATAGTTGCCGATGCACTCAGTCCGCAAGGCATTTCTAAATTCTCTTATTTTGCAAGTTCCATCAATAGCAATGTCTCTAGCCACAAAGGTATCAATGCCAAACAACCCGATTCTTAAGCTAGCAAAGGAAGAGACATATCATGACCCAGTCTATTAGAAAATGCTAAGGGAGATCTCCATCAAGGATCAAGACCCGAAGCTAAAGACAAAGTATCAAGAATTCTCCATCAGTAGTGGGCTTGTCTACTTTAGGACAAGATTATGTATCCCTGCAAACCAAACTCTCAAGCAGAAGATACTATGGGAAGCCCATGACTCCCCTTTCTCAGGACATCCTGGTTATGCCAAGACCCTTAATGCAGTCAGAAAGAGCTATTATTGGGAAAGGCTCAAGGGAGACATACTCAAATATGTCACAGAATGTTTGTCTTGTCAAGGCATTAAGGCAGAACATGTTAAAATGCCTGGGAAATTGCAACCACTTGACATTCCCCAAATGAAATGGGAGTTCATTAGTATGGACTTCATTGTTGGCTTACCCCAAGTTCAGGGAGGATATAACTCTATTATGGTTGTAGTAGTGAGAGCGGAGTTTTGAGCCCGGGATGTGCCTAAAATTTATCAAAAAATCCAGAATGTAGGGGAAAAATATTTAACATCAAAGGCGACGGTGGCAGCTAGGACGATTTTAACCATCAAGTGAAAGACGACTCTTAAAAGGCGCCCGAGTGACACTTGTGAATTTTTGATAATTTTTCAGACGGCCCAGCGAGATGCCAGGAGTTTCCAGTCAATGTAGGATGTCAAGCCGGACGCCCAAGATTTTTTAGAGCTCAAATTTGTCACAACTCTATAGAAACAGAATTTGTATCCTTTTTCATTAATTTGTCTATATAATGATTTATTAAATTTATTTCCTTTGCACTAATTAGATATAAAGAAAAGTGCATTGGAACTGGCCACTGATGAGTGGTCACAGGTTATGGTGAACCCACGCGGTGGGTTAGAGAAAAGATAGTTCACACTTCCACCTATATGACCCGATTGGGCGCCTGTGACTAGAACTCACGCATATCAGGGTTAGACTCGCACACAGAAAGGATTGATGCCTTGAAGTGTGGGCTAGATCCACCAGAACAAACAGCTACAATCAACAAGATGGCATGATCATGAAATGCTTGTATAATGTGCATGTGTGGGCTGAAAGCTTGAAATGCACATTTCTTTGCATAGGAAAGTCACATGAAGATTCGGATACCATTTTTGCGATGTACACGGAAAAAGCTTTCATATGACACCCATATTGGGGGGGTCCCTAAATTTTAGAAGATCCCTAAATTTTAGGAGGTCCCTAAAATTTAGGAGCCTCGAATTAGCCTAAAAATGCTAGTCCTAAAAAATAGGGATGTCATTCTAAAAATAGTAAGTTCTGTACTCAGACTGTGCTTACTAAATTTGGTTGTTTCTATTCTTGACAGTATTCAACCCAAAAAGGAAGGCCATAGAGAAGAGACAAGTGTCTAGACACTTGTCACACAAGTTTCCAAGTGTCCCACCACTTGTCACATCTCATGACATGTGGCTGGACACTTGTCTTGTGCTACTCCACTTTCCCCTTTTGTACTAGCTCTCCCCTCTCCTATAAATAAGAGCTCGTTTTTCTTCATTCAAGATCATTTTTCTTTGCTGTAAACTCATGAACAGCACCCACAGATAGCCAGAAACTGGCCCCATCCATCCCCATCATCATCCCCCACTTCTCCATTATCAAATTCCTCCATATTCCCTCTTCTATCACTGTTTTTTTTACAAGACACCAAGCCTGTAAATTCATTACAGCACCTCCTTCTCGAGCTCTTTCTTCCATTTTAGCTACAAGAAGTAAGCCCTATCCATGTACTGCTGATCAACGATGGAGAAAGGCTGAATTTCCCTTTTTCTTCTCTCATACTGTAAAGAAATCAGTTCTTATCATTGCATAATAGATAATGCATGTGTGTTTGTACATCTTTGCATGATCTTGTGAGAGTGAGAATTACTTCTTCTCACTCTCAGGTTGATTGTAACTGAGCTCTTCCCTAAGGGACTTGGGTTGAGCAGAAATACATTCCTTCGGGGGGGGGGGGGGGGGGGGGGGTTGCCCATCTTCAACCCTCAATTTTGTCTCCATTACTTTTACATTTTCATGGCTGTAATTTTGTGAGCAATTTTCATTTTCAACTTTAAGTGTTCATTCTCTTTTATATTAAATCTCGAAAACAAGCGAATATCATAATTGTTAAGCATACTATGTTGTTCGGGGCATTTACAGTGGTATCAGAGCTTTGGCTCGGTCCTCACCCCCAACACTGGTAGTGCTTACAACTATAAGTTTGTTTGTTTTCAGCCCTTGCATTGAGTGCTTGAGCATATATTTTTTTTCTTTAGTCTCAATGGATCAATCGAGTGCTATCCTTCAAGCCATTCAAAGTCTTAGAGAGGAGAATCAGCAAATTCGTGAGTAACTTCTCAAACTAGAAAAAGTTGAGAATCCCAAAGAATTCAAGGAAAGAAGCCCCTCTACTTCAAGGAGACAAAGCCATACCAATGAAAGGAGCCGATCAAGAAGTCCAACTACTTCTAAGAGGCAGTCCCGTTCTACTTCAAGACAAAGAAAGAGATCGCGTCGAAGCTCATCCTCTTCTTCAAAGTCATCTAGCGCCTATTCTGATGGATCCTCTTCTAGTAATGAAGAGTCTCACCCTTCTCGTGGAAGACCTCATCATCGTCAAAGGCGTCGACATTCTTCACCCTCGTCTCCATCTTTATCCCCATCAAGCATTTCATCATCTTCAACCTCAAGATCCGAGCATGGACGAAGGCATAAGAAGAAGAAGAAGACTAAGTCACTATCTCAACTTGAAAAGAAGATCAAGTTCAGTATGTATGATGGTTCCCGAAATCCTGATCTTCTTCTGAAAGTTTATTCGTCAATTTCAAATTTTGTATGGTCGTGACAAGTATAAAGAAAAAGAAAAGATTAAGTTTGCAGCTTTACATTTAACCGACTTAGCCCATACTTGGTGGACGGGGTTGGAATATGATCATGCTGCCCCAAAATCATGGCGGTCCTTTGTTCGCCTAATACAAAGCCAATTTCTTCCTGTTCATTTCAAAAGAGATGTAAAAATGGAATGGGATCGGCTTTGGCAAAAGAAAAATGAGTCACTTGGTGACTATACCAAGAGATTTTGGGAGCTACTTTTGAAGGTCCAACATTTCAAGAAGATTAGCAGTTCGGAAAAGCTTAGGAAGTTTCAAGGAGGTTTGCATTTTAAACTTCGTACTGCTCTTAATCATTATCATTGTTCTAGTCTCAGGGAACTCATTGACCATGCTGAGACATGGGAAATGGAGCACAATGGCAATAAATCATTCCAAAAGAATGATAAGAAGAGAGTAGCTGATGATGAGGAGTATTCAGCCCCAAATGAAGGACAAAAACAGTGGCAAAAGCAGCCATCAAATCAAAAGAAGATGAAGCCCTATGCACCTCCTAATGCTCCTCAATTTCGCTCCAATCTATACCCACAAGCAAAGCAACTTTCCGAAGAAGAAAAGCAACGCTTCATGAAAGAAGGAAAGTGCTTTAAATGTGGACAAACAGGCCACATAGCGAAGCAATGTCCAAACAAGGGACAAAGCAAGGTTTCTGACAACAAGCCTAAGTCGCCAGTGAAAATCAATGCTATCAGTGATGTAGTTGCAAACACAACTCACACTCCAGAGACGCGCAAATTATTAAAAGCTTGGGGACAGTTACAAGGTAAGAAAGCACTATTCTTGATAGATCTTGGGGCGAATGAAAATATCATTTCCTTGCAATTAGCTAAAGAGCTTGGATTAAAGAATGAAGAGATGGACACTCCGGCAGAAGTTCGCCAAGCTTTAAATGCTGATGAAGGTGACACAATGAAGACTGTGATACCCTACATTGGCAAGCTCAAGTTTCAAATTCAAGGCTACAGTGACGAAGATATCTTCTATATCGGAGACCTTGATGGTTGCGATGTGATTCTTGGCATGCCCTGGAATCATAGAGTAGATTCAACCATCTTCTCTCAGAAAAAGAAGGTAGAACTCACCAACAAAGGCAAGAAGTACGAGATCCAAGCTGGAGTTTCTGGAGACACCATACCTATGGTAAGCCATATGCAAGTCTCTAGAGCAATTAAGGATTGTGTTCAATGTTGTCTGCTTTATGTCACTGATGTAAAAGATAATATGAATGCTGAAAACCAAGAGCAACTTCAGCTCTTGTAAAAGTATAAAGATTGTTTTTCGGAAGATCTTCCTTATCAGCTTCCCCCAGAAAGGCCAGAAGACCATCATATTGATATTATCCCGGGCAGTTCTCCTCCTAATATAGCACCATACCGTGTGAGCGGTCCTCAACAAGAAGAAATCAGAAAGCAAGTCGAAGACCTACTCAACTGTGGGCTAATTAGGCCAAGTAGCTCACCATTTTGTTCACCAGTTCTTCTTGTTCAAAAGAAAGATGGCACATTCAGGATGTGCATTGATTATCGAGCCCTCAACAAAATCACTGTGAAGAATCGGTTTCCTATTCCTAGAATTGACGACATTTTGGATCGTCTAGGAGGCTCAAAGGTTTTCAGCCGCATTGATCTAAAGAGTGGTTATCATCAAATTAGGGTAATATCACAAGATGTACACAAAACTGCTTTCCGCACTTCATACGGTCTTTATGAATTCTTGGTGGTTCCTTTCGGATTAACCAATGCACCAGCCACCTTTAATCGAATGATGGAGCGCATCTTTAGAGAGCATCGACAATATGTCGGTACTTTCTTTGATGATATTCTTGTCTTTAGCAAGAATGAAGAGGAGCATCATCAACACTTGGAAATTGTTCTACAATTACTACAACAAAATCAACTCTTGGTAAATGGTAAAAAGAGTGAATTTTTCATGCATAAAATAAATTACCTTGGGCATGTCATCTCTTCTGAAGGGATTTAGATGGATCCTGAAAAGATCAGGATAATCTAAGAATGGCCTCATCTTCGTGATGTACATGAGGTGCGATCGTTTCTTGGCTTATGTTCTTATTACCGCCGCTTCATCAAGCATTTTGCACATATGGCTTCTCCACTTCATGACCTTACAAAGAAGAAGATCTCTTTCCAATGGAAGGAAAAAGAGAAGGCAGCCTTCACAAGGCTGAAAGCAGCTCTTACTTCTGGACCTGTTCTTATCATTCCAGATCTGGTAAAACCATTTGTGGTGGAAGCAGATGCTTGCAGTGATTGTATTGGTGCAGTGCTAAATCAAGAAGGCCATGCCGTAGCCTTTGAAAGCCGCCGTCTAAATGATGTGGAGAAAAGGTATGACATTTATGAAAAGGAGCTCTTAGCAGTGGTTCATGTTTTAAAGATATGGAAACATTATCTTTTAGGCAATGAATTCCTTATTAAAACCGATCATCAAAGCTTGAAGTATTTCAAGACTCAAAAGCATTTGCAGGAGAAACATGCAAGATGGGAAAATTTCTTGTCTATGTTTCATTTTCAAATTATGTACACTCCAGGGAAACAAAATGTAGTTGCTGATGCACTTTCTAGAGTGCCTCGCATTGCAACTATTACAGTGGCTCATCATGAAGATTTTCAAACGATGAAGAATACTTATGATGATACTGATTTTGCAGCAATTTGGTCAAATTTACAGCAAGGAGATTCTCATCCAGATTATTCCATCAAAGACGGTTACCTTCTCATGAACAATCGCCTTTGTGTCACTCTTCCTGTTCGACAAAAGGTGCTTAAAGAAAGTCATGAACCCCCTTATGCAGGGCATAGAGGGAGGGCAGCCACTCTAAGTGCAATTGAGCGCTACTTTTATTGGCCAACATTACGAAAAGATACACATAACTTCATTGAGGCTTGTCTGGTATGCCAAAAATCCAAATATGATAGGCAGAAGATTCCAGGATTGTTACAACCTCTTCCAGTGCCCAAAGATCCATGGGAATCTATCACAATGGATTTCATCTCAGGTATTCCAAGAACACCTCAAGGTCATGATATGATTTGGGTCATAATTGATAGATTCAGCAAACAATCACATTTTATTCCATGTCATAAAACATTGAAATCCGCACAAGCTGCAAGACTTTTCATTCAACATATCTTCAGATTACATGGTATGCCTTCTGAGATCATTTCAGATAGAGACTCCAAATTCACAAGTAACTTTTGGCGTGCTTTATTTGAGAATTTGGGAACCACTTTAAAGTTCTCCTCAGCTTTTCATCCTCAAACTGACGGCCAAACAGAGGTGATGAATCTCACTCTTTTGGATATGTTGAAAGCTTATGTTAGTGAACATAAGTCACAATGGGAGAAATATCTTCCATTATTGGAGTTTGCTTACAACAATACAGTGCACTCATCCACAGGGAAAGCTCCAAATGAAATAGTACAGGGTAAAGTGATTCCTCCTCCAATTATTCGCACTAAAGATAAGATTTTTGCTGCTGATGAGTTTGCTTCAGATTTAAAAACCGCAATGGATCAAGTTCAAGCCACTATCAAAGTTGCCCAAGAGCGACAAAAGAAGCAAGCAGATAAACGAAGAAGACATTTGGCTTTTGAAAAAGGTCAATATGTCTTGCTAAAGTTTGATAAAAGCAGGCTCAAACAAGGTTCTGGTCAAAATTCATCTTTTCCAAAGCTCTCCAGTAGATACTTTGGACCCTTCAAAGTGATTGAGAAAATAAATGAAGCTTCTTATCGACTTGAGCTTCCTACTCATTGGAAAATACACAATGCTTTTCATGTAAGTTTGCTAAAACCTTACATAGGACCAGAACCAAAGGAACCCATTACTGAAGATCCCCCAGAAGTTGAAGAAACAGAGCAACTCTTGGAACCTGAAAAGATTTTGTTTCTCAAGGATCGAACCACGAGAAGTGGCCTTGTGACACGAAAATTCTTACTAAAATTCAAGAATCTACCCACAACAGATGCACAGTGGGTAGATGAAAAATTCATGAAGGATTACCCAAATATTCTACAGCAATATCAAGAAGCTTTTCAGCTGAGGACAGCTGAATAAAAGCCAGAGGGCTGTCACAACTCTATAGAAACAGAATTTGTATCCTTTTTCATTAATTTGTCTATATAATGATTTATTAAATTTATTTCCTTTGCACTAATTAGATATAAAGAAAAGTGCATTGGAACTGGCCACTGATGAGTGGTCACAGGTTATGGTGAACCCACGCGGTGGGTTAGACAAAGATAGTTCACACTTCCACCTATATGACCCGATTGGGCGCCTGTGACTAGAACTCACGCATATCAGGGTTAGACTCGCACACAGAAAGGATTGATGCCTTGAAGTGTGGGCTAGATCCACTAGAACAAACAGTTACAATCAACAAGATGGCATGATCATGAAATGCTTGTATAATGTGCATGTGTGGGCTGAAAGCTTGAAATGCACATTTCTTTGCATAGGAAAGTCACATGAAGATTCGGATACCATTTTTGCGATGTACACGGAAAAAGCTTTCATATGACACCCATATTGGGGGGGTCCCTAAATTTTAGGAGATCCCTAAATTTTAGGAGGTCCCTAAAATTTAGGAGCCTCGAATTAGCCTAAAAATGCTAGTCCTAAAAAATAGGGATGTCATTCTAAAAATAGTAAGTTCTGTACTCAGACTGTGCTTACTAAATTTGGTTGTTTCTATTCTTGACAGTATTCAACCCAAAAAGGAAGGCCATAGAGAAGAGACAAGTGTCAAGACACTTGTCACACAAGTTTCCAAGTGTCCCACCACTTGTCACATCTCATGACATGTGGCTGGACACTTGTCTTGTGCTACTCCACTTTCCCCTTTTGTACTAGCTCTCCCCTCTCCTATAAATAAGAGCTCGTTTTTCTTCATTCAAGATCATTTTTCTTTGCTGTAAACTCATGAACAGCACCCACAGATAGCCAGAAACTGGCCCCATCCATCCCCATCATCATCCCCCACTTCTCCATTATCAAATTCCTCCATATTCCCTCTTCTATCACTGTTTTTTTTACAAGACACCAAGCCTGTAAATTCATTACAGCACCTCCTTCTCGAGCTCTTTCTTCCATTTTAGCTACAAGAAGTAAGCCCTATCCATGTACTGCTGATCAACGATGGAGAAAGGCTGAATTTCCCTTTTTCTTCTCTCATACTGTAAAGAAATCAGTTCTTATCATTGCATAATAGATAATGCATGTGTGTTTGTACATCTTTGCATGATCTTGTGAGAGTGAGAATTACTTCTTCTCACTCTCAGGTTGATTGTAACTGAGCTCTTCCCTAAGGGACTTGGGTTGAGCAGAAATACATTCCTTCGGGAGGGGGTTGCCCATCTTCAACCCTCAATTTTGTCTCCATTACTTTTACATTTTCATGGCTGTAATTTTGTGAGCAATTTTCATTTTCAACTTTAAGTGTTCATTCTCTTTTATATTAAATCTCGAAAACAAGCGAATATCATAATTGTTAAGCATACTATGTTGTTCGGGGCATTTACAAAATTGGATGCCGGACGAAGAAGGAGCCAACAAATGGTCAAGATTCGAAGAGGTGGACATTTGAGAGGCCAAAAGGGGTGCCCTTTGGAGTCTTTGACCCTCCCCCCCCTTTTAATTTTTTGATGAAAGGAGAAGAAAATGTGAATGAAGGACGTGAATATGGCGCCATCTGCACGCAGTGAAACATACACCCTTCTTCATGATCATCAATCTCCAGGTTGAATACATCCCATGGATCAGACATTGGCCCCTAATTTCTCTCTATGGGCTGAGCATATCGCCGCCCTTCGCACGAGCAATGGCTGTGGGAATGAAGAGAACCAGATCTAGTCTTTCTCTCTCCTTCCTCTCTCTCTTCCCTATGGGTTGTTCATGTGTGCCATCTTGAAGAAGGAATCCGGGTGGAAGAATGAAGAAAGTGATGATGAAGATTGATAAAGATGCTGAAGAACAAAGAGCAACATTGGATTGAGAGCTATGGAGGCTCCGTCTGCTGGTTATGCATGCATTCAAGGCATCTGGGTTACGAAAAAACACGGTATGAGCATTTTTATGAAGGAAAATGAAGGATATTTTATAGTTTATGATGATAATTATGTTTTTATTGGTTGAAAATTTATGTGAGTGCTATTTGAATTATGAATAATTGTTGTGTATCAAAAAATCTTGGTTTTGCAATGATTTATATGCTTTATTTAATTCCCATAAACCCGAAATGCGGTTTTTTAAGTGGTAAAATGGTGTGTTTTCTATTTTGGGTGGGGAAAAAGTATTCCCATGGGGGGAATATGGAAGATAAATTGAATGTTAGTATGCTGAAGTGATTGGAATAAGAAAAACCAGAAAATAGTATATTTTATTACCAAATAAAACAAGAAAATGGGAAAAATAAGGGGAAAATAAAAATACGGCTTGAAAAAATAAGGAAAAATATGAGAATTGTCTGTGGATGTATATTAGAGGTAAAGCATGGGGTTTAGCCTCAGTTTTCCCTATCTCTTTGTTAAAGTTGGTGATTTATCGCTTTCTATACATAAAAAAATCACAAAATGAACCTCTACACCTATGCAACGGAAGCAATACCTAAACGTAGGGGGTTGGGAGGTTTGAATGGTGTGATTTGCATGTTGATTGTTCTTGATTTTCTGATGCACATCATGACATAGAGTTTCGTGGTATGTTATTTAAGAGGATAGTAGCACGAGTTATCTCGGTGCTATCCTTGCATCGCTGCAATGGGTTAGTGAATAATGCATGATAAAGCCTATTTGTACACTAAGCACGTTGCTGATTTGAAAATGATGTTTGAGCACTTTAGGATCATTCACCTTTGCATGTGCATGATGATCATGATATCAGATTGAAAAAACTTGGATGCATAGCACTTGTTTTCAATGACAATGACCCACATTGAGTGTGGTAAGGCATCCTAGGCTGTAGGATAGATGTTGGTTCTTGTGGGATTATTGGGTGAGAAAACATGGTATATCTCCTGGATTCGAAATGAAAGAGTGGAGTTTGTTCGTTTGTTTTATATGTTCAGCAACGCATCAAGGAGCCAATCTGTGCGATATAGGAGAGCTGCAGTGGGGCCGCGGTGTTTCTACCGAGAGGTTGCCTCCCATGTATGTGATTATCGTGGCATTGCCAATGTGTATGGGTTCTCCCTCTGTCGAGTTTATAGAAAGGGAAACGTTGGACTACAAAACTATGAAACTATAAATGCATAGATTAGGCTTTAGGTTAGATTATCCTTTAGTAGTAGATAGATGCTCCTGGTCTGTGAGGCCGTGAGGGTGTGTTTGTCTGTTATGAGTATGAGGTCTGGCTAGTGCCATAGCCAATGCCGGCCCATTTGAGGTCCCATCAGTGGTGCGTCTGCTGCCCAGGAGCTGCCTATAAGTGGCGGTTTTCGAATCTAGGGTTTAAAGGGACCCTAAATTATCCATAAAATGGGGTTTGTTCAAGGATGGAAAAACTTGGCTTTTCCCATACAAAACTTACTAATGGACTTAGTTAGTTATGTAGAGCATGAGTCCTCTGCAGAAGATAATCTACGTGATGAAAAGAGTAGCCAATTAGTGGTTACCCCATCCTCTAATACGATGGCATGGGCCGAGGTTCGCCTTGGTGTGGTCTCTACCCAAGAGAAATCATGTTTAACCATCCATCAACTTAGAGGGCATGAAACAAGCAGGTTGGAAACTATGGTAGTCATGGCATCAACAGGTCATCATGCTAAAGCCATAATGCCATGGGAAAGTGCTGATATACAATGGAATATGCTTGTGGTTGAAACATCCCGTGTAATGGGCCACCATGACGACATAGTAGGCATCACAAGGATGTTAGAAGCCCTAGTTGTCAAGGCAAAACCATTGCTTAAAAGGCATGGTTCCCAAGTTTAAAGAAGTGGTAATGATAAATCTGCTTTGGATAAGGACCAAAAGCTCTCATATAAACCCGTTATGGACTTTCCTTTTAAAGGGAAAGGTATGAAAGATCCTCTAAGAGGGAATCAAAATGACATGTTGAAACTTATAGGACTCCCTAGACCACTTAGTGAGTTAGCAGAAAGGGATGTCAATGGGGGTATTAACCTCCCTACACCGAAAAAGGGGGGGGATGGAAGAGGTTAAAGATCCTAAGAGGCTAGACCCAGATCATGATGAATATGAAGATTTTAATGACCCGGTGTTGATCCCAAAGGAGAGGACTAAATGTCCTCCTCTTTATAGGGATCTCCCAGTGTTTTATGGGTTGCCAGATGAGGATCCGATGATTCATTTAAGAGAATATGGCCTAACTTGCATTGCAAGTGGGTTCGACGATATACATCAGATGCTCGTATTCCCAAGTACCCTAAAGGGAGAGGCAAGGAAATGGTACTGTAGCCTCCCAAGAGGGTCGATCAAATCGTTTGAGGAGTCTTGTGATAGATTTCTAGATGATTATGAAAAGAAGCTCCCTATGATTCAGGTCTTAGGGCAGCTTATGCAGTTTAGATAGGAGTCTTATTCTTCTATTAAAGAGTATGCTAGAGACTTTGATAGTACTCTTAGGCTTTGGCCAAGAAGAGCCAGTGTACTACCAGATGAGGTGCTATGTGAGCTCTTTTTGAATGGCTTAGAGATTAATACGCAAATCCAAGTGGGACTGCAGAATCCTAAGTCGTTAAGGGAAGAAAAAATACATGCCATTGATTATGAGGGTCATATTCAGAGATGTTGGGAAAACTTTTGGAGTTTTTCCCACTCAATACAAGTGCATCCTAGCTTCCAACCATTTCTGCAAGAAGACAGCTCACTAGTTGTTACCAAGGAAGCCTATGAGGGGAACCTTGGTGGCCAAAATCTCAAAGTAGAAAAGGGCCATCCTATGAGTAGTAATGACATGCCTCTCAGTGAAAAGGTTCCAAGCCATGTAAGTCCCATTAGGGCTTGCAACACTTCCACGAGAGGTAGTTGTGATGGCAACATGGATAGAACCAATGGGCCTATGAGTGCTAATAAGCATTCTGTGTGTGGTTCTAATTTTGTTGCTAGTAAGGCTCTTGAGAGACCTTTGGTGTCAGAATCATGCTTCCAGGTGGATGTTGTTCCCTTCAGTGAAAGCATGGTTCTTATGGAAAAAAATTTGCAGTATGGACGTAAACAAGTAAAGGCATCTTTTGTAAAGAGGATGCAAAATGCTAAAAGTCCACCTGTGCTTCACAAAGGTCATAAGGATGTGAGGCCATTTGGCCATAGGGATAAGTGTGCATTGAGTTTGTTAGACCAGTGTAGCAAATTGAGGGAATGCAAGAATATTAAGGAAAATGTGAGATGGGTTTGGAGACCCAAAATCTCCAAAAGTATGGCAGGAGTGTCGGATGCAAGGCCAAGGATCCCATCTGGATATATTTTGTTGAACCCCCACGAGGATAAGACTGGATATACATATGACAATATACATTGCCTTGGGATACACCCATGTGATGTGCCTAGGCTTGAAGCTCTACCTAGTTTGGGTCGCAGCACTGATTTATGTGAAAACCCAAATAGGGGAGGTTCGAATGAGTACAAAGCTATGATTATTCCTACCAAAGGAGCCACTCAGCCGCTTGAACGACCAGTTTATTTGGATGACAATAAATGTGGGACATGCAAGCCCACTGAGGCCGTTCATTTAGCTCATAGTGCCCAAGAAGGGATCGGCCTTATTTATGAGTTATTTGTGGAAAGGCTTGGACTTGT
The DNA here is from genome assembly GCF_053477565.2 of Lygodium microphyllum. NCBI lineage: Eukaryota > Viridiplantae > Streptophyta > Polypodiopsida > Schizaeales > Lygodiaceae > Lygodium > Lygodium microphyllum. The sequence goes on from NC_141147.1 coordinate 62,030,585, forward strand.
AGCTCTACAAAAAAAAAAACCTAAGATCAAAAAATATAAGATCAAGCTTTTAACTAACTTGCATGAGTAGCATGGGGCTAGTCGACCTATGATATGCTATCGTTGGCACCCTGGTAGTCTAATAGGGTGTGATGTATATGCCAAGGACATTAGTATTACGTGGACTACAATGACCTATCTAGTTTTAAGCTAGGAAGGCTAGCTGCTTTGGATATTACGTCCAGATTTTGTTAGGCCAAGAGGGCCAGTTGTCTGTTTAGTACAGGTGTAGTTAATGGTTTCTTGTTTTAGTCTTGTGCTAGACAGGTTCGAAGAAGAGCTTGGAAGGAGCCTTTGTCGCGCAGAAGCTTCTCGTGGCCCTATCCAGGTGATATTTCTCCTTTACGAGTACCGTGTTTTTATGCTATATGTGTATGTGTGCTTGTAAGGGATTTTCTTTTCTTGTTGGGGACCGGCGTCCAAGGCATGAATTCCTAGGTTTAGGTTAGGTATGTCTGAGGGAGGTCGGAGTAGTTGTTGCCTCCTGTCAAGACATTGCCAGGCATCGAAAGACCTGTTTTTGAAGGTAGTCCTAGTGACCCTGTTCTGCTAGCCTGCTAGGCAGCCGTTCTAGGAGTTCTTGTCAGTTGTGAGGCAGTTAGAGAAGCCTGGAAAAATGATGCTGATGATAGAGAGAAACAAAACCCTGAATATCTTAAAGACAATAAATATATACAAAGGTGTGTAAAAAGGGGTTCTAACCCCTATAAAAATAGAAAAGAAAAGAAAGGAAATTTTATAAGCAGTTGATCATCGCCTTGTGAAGGCCTGGTATCACTTTCTTCATTCTTCCACCCGAATTCCTTCTTCAAGATTGCACACATGAACAACCCATAGGGAAGAGAGAGAGGGAGGAGAGAGAAAGAATAGATCTGGTTCTCTTCATTCCCACAGCCATTGCTCGTGCGAAGGGTGGCGATATGCTCACCCCATAGAGAGAAATTAGGGGCCAATGTTTGATCCATGGGGTGTATTCAACCTGGAGATTGATGATCATGAAGGAGGGCGCATTTTTCACTGCGTGCAGATGGCGCCATATTCACGTCCTTCATCCACGTTTTCTTCTCCTTTCATCAAAAAATTAAAAGGGGGGGATCAAAGACTCCAAAGGGCACCCCTTTTGGCCTCTCAAATGTCCACCTCTTCGAATCTTGACCATTTGTTGGCTCCTTCTTCGTCTGGCATCCAATTTAAGCTCTAAAAAATCTTGGGCATCCGGATTGACATCCCACATTGACTGGAAACTCTTGGCATCCCGCACGACCATCTGAAAATTTATCAAAAATATGCAAGTGTCACTCGGGCGCCTTTTAAGAGTCGTCTTTCACTTGATGCTTAAAATTGTCCTAGCTGCCACCGCCGCCTTTGATGTTAAATATTTTTTCCCTAAATTCTAGATTTTTTGGCAAATTTTAGGCACATCCCCGGCTCAAAAATCTACTCTCATTGGTGACCACGGGATAGGGCGACTCAGCCCGTCGAATCCCACAATAGATGATGAAGATTGATGAAGATGCTGAAGAATGAAGAGCAGCGTTGGATTGAGAGCTATGGAGGCTCCGTCTGCTGGTTATGCATGCATTCAAGGCATCTCGGGTTACGAAAAAACACGATATGAGCATTTTTATGAAGGAAAATGAAGGATTTTTGATAGTTTATGATGATAATTATGTTCTTATTGGATAAAAATTTGTGTGAGTGCTATTTGCATTATGAATAATTGCTGTGTATCAGAAAATCTTGGTTTTGCAATGATTTACATGCTTTATTTAATTCTCGTAAACCCGAAATGCGGTTTTTTAAGTGGTAAAATGGTGTTTTTCCGTTTTGGGTGGGGGAAAAGTGTTCCCATGGGGGGAATATGGAAGATAAATTGAATGTTAGTATGCTGAAGTGATTGGAATAAGAAAAACCAAAAAATAGTATATTTTATTGCCAAATAAATCAAGAAAATGGGAAAAATAAGGGAAAAAATAGAAATACGGCTTGGAAAAATAAGAAAAAATATGAGAATTGTTTGTGGATGTATGTTAGAGGTAAAGCATGAGGTTTAGCCTTTTTTTTCCCTATCTCTTTGTTAAAGTTGGTGATTTGTCACTTTCTATACATCAAAAAAGCACAAAATGAACCTCTACACCTATACAACGGAAGCAATACCTAAACGTAGGGGGTTGGGAGGTTTGAATGGTGTGATTTGTGTGCCGATTGTTGCTGATTTTCTGATGCACATCATGACATAGAGTTTCGTGGTATGTTAATTAAGAGGATAGTAGCACGAGTTATCTCGGTGCTATCCTTACATCGCTGCAACGGGTTAGTGAATAATGCATGATAAAGCCTGTTTGTGTACTAAGCACGTTGCTGATTTGAAAATGATGTTTGAGCACTTTAGGATCATTCACCTTTGCATGTGCATGATGATCATGGTATCATAATGGAAAAACCTGGATGCATAGCACTTGTTTTCAATGACAATGACCCACGTTGAGTGTGGTAAGGCATCCAAGGCTGTAGGATAGGCGTTGGTTCTTGTGGGATTATTGGGTGAGGAAACATGGTATATCTCCTGGATTCGAAATGAAAGAGTGGATTTTGTTCGTTTGTTTTCTATGTTGAGCAGCACCCAAGGGGCCAATCCCTGCGATGTAGGAGAGCTGCAGTGGGGCCGTGGTGTTTCTACCGAGAGGTTGCCTCCCATGTATGTGATTATCATAGCATTGCCAATGTATATGGGTTCTCCCTCTGTGGAGTTTATAGAAAGGGAAACGTTGGACTACAAAACTATGAAACTATAAACACATAGATTAGGCTTTAGGGCAGTTTTTCCTTTAGCAATAGATAGACGCTCCTGGTCCGCGAGGCCGTAAGGGTGTGTTTGTCTGTTATGAGTATGAGGTCCGGCTAGTGCCATAGCCAGTGTCGGCCCATTTGAGGTCCCATCAAGTAGATAGGCTCATCAAGGTTGCACATCTCATCCCTGTCAAGACAAACTATAAAGCTTCAGACATCGCAAGATTATTCATCAAGGAAATATTCAAACTTTATGGGTTACCCAAAAGAATCATTAGTGATTGTGACCCTCTTTTCACATCACACTTCTAGAGGACTATCTTTGAGGCTATTGGAACTCAACTCTATTTCAGTACAGCATACCATCCCCAAAATGATGGTCAAACAAATGGAATCAATCAAGTCATTGAAGATATGCTTAGGGCATACTGCTATCGTGAACCCAAAAAGTGGATTCAATACTTACCCCTGGTTGAGTTTGCCTACAATGCTTCTTACCAATAGAGTATTTAGATGACCCCTTTCCAAGCATTGTATGGGCATGATTGTCGTACCCCTTTGAACTTCTCAGATCCAACTTTGAGGGTAGAAGCTTCAAGGCAGATGCTGAAAGACATGGATGATCAAATCAAATCAATAAGACAAGACATTCAAGCTGCCAAGGATAGACAGAAGGCTTACACTGACTTGAAACGGCAAGACAAATCCTTCGTCGAAGGTGATATGGTCTTCATCCGTGTACGCCCTAAAAAGAGTTCACTGTCCTTGGGAGAGTACAAGAAGCCAAGTCCGAGGTATTGTGGACCTTATAAGATCACCAAGTGCCTAGGGCCTAATGCTTACAAACTATAGTTGTCCACTACTCTAAAGATTCATAATGCATTCCACGTTAGTCTATTGAAAAAGTATCTACCTAATCCGAATCATGTACTTGATGATCAACAAAATGTAATGCCTAGCCAAGGAGTCCTTGAGCTATAGCTTGATAGAATCCTAGATGTTAGGGAGAGGCATTTGAGATCAAGGACCTTGAGAGAATACCTCATCCAATGGAAAGATTATCCAGAAGAGGATGTCACCTGGATGGACGAGAATACTCTCAACCAACAACCCAGGTCTTCTCGAGATGAGGACATCTCGATTCCTCTAAGGGGGAGAGGATGTAATAGCCCCCCCCATAAGCCGCCTCCTCCCCCCCTCTACAAAAGGTAGCCCCCCTCCCTTGTGGCCCTAGACAGCGCCCCCCCTCCCTTGTCGCTGGAGAAGCAGCCCCCCTCCCTCGCTGCCTGACACATCACACCCCCCCTCATGGGCTGAAACGAAACCCCCCCTCCCCCGGTGGTCATCGCAGAGAGAGAGAGAGAGAGAGAGAGAGAGAGAGAGAGAGAGAGAGAGAGAGGGAAGCTTCTTCTTCCCGCTCCTTAAAGAGAGGTCACACACCCCTCTACATTGTCAAAAATACACCCCTTCCCTTTCGTTATCTCTTCCTCCACTCAAGGAAAGGTGGTGAGAATTTTGCATAGGAGAGTGCGAGAACTCTATCACTCGTACAGGCATCTTCGAGTATGGCCTCGAAGCATAGTTCCACAAAGATGGCCGGAAACCCTGCAAGTGTGGATGGAGGTTCAAAACAAGGTGGCACCGCAACCACAAACGGTTCATCAGGCATGAATACCATTGGAATCAAGGCATCACTCCAAACCCAGGTTTCTTTATTATTAAATCATAGGTTATAAATATCACGATGAAAAATCATATTCACATGCATCACATTAATTGTGTGTTTGATAATTTCCTAGGTATGAACTTAGTTGTGATGTATGTAACGAGCAAGATAATTCCCGTTGTAAGATGACATCATAATAGGTGAAATTGATTAGATAATTGCATCACAAATTACCAAAAACGTCTTGCAAGAATTCCTGCATTAAGTGCATTGCTCCTTGCACAAATTCTTGCCTAAAATGCATTTGAGAGGACATTGAAAGAAAAAAAAGTGCATCTCCGTATGGCAAGAAGGATTCTAAGGTACATGTAATAATCTGCAGAAAGGATTAAAGTGCAGCTAGACTCATACAATGATCACATAAAGCTAGATCATTCAAGAAGGTTATAGATCGTGTAAATAATTACATAGAGGATAATGTTAAGATTGCATGCATAGAAAGTACCTTCACATGCGTGGCATAAAATAACATATGGATTATATCAAAATTGTAAGCATTGAAATGAAGGCATGGCATTATGTTACGTGCATTAAAGTTGTTAGGAAAATTCAACGTTGTTTTTAATTTACCAAATGGGACTGAGATCCATGAGTCCCATGTCAAAGTCCTTGGTGACTTCAAGAGGGATAGGTAAAAGCTTAGGCGCCTATGAGGATTATTAAGAGGGCTTAAGAAGATTATACTTAAGACGGAGTCGAACTGTTCTAAACAGAATCATCTTGACCGACCATGGTCAAGGGGATAGACAATCTTGATCAATTAAGGTCAAAGATAAAGGTACATAGGTACTACAAGGGATCTAGGAGAAAACCAGCAAGTTGACCAACCGAGGACAACGGGGTTGTCCAAAATCTATTTTACAAGGAGACCTAAGGTAAGGATAATTAGGGTCGATAGGCTACAAACCCTAACCCAAAGAAAAAGTAAAAACAAGAAACCTAGCTTGGCAAGCCCCTGGGATCTCGCCAAGTCGTGAACGATCCAGGATCGAATGCTGGGAGCATTCGGGAAGAAGGAATCACACCTTAGCAGTTGGTCGTACGAACGACCACCGTAATGATCATGATTGTACACTTAGGTACATTGTTTGAACTTCTTTGCTCAAGGAACTAATTCAAGGAAAAACACTTAATGCTTTAGGTTAAAAGCCTATAGGGAGAGGCAGGTTCCATTACCTCCGACTGTCTTCCTGGCCCTATCCAAGGGGGTTGTTAGCCGCACTGGGTATATGGACCGAACCCGCCGCGAGAGGTCTCTCCGTGGGTGCTGCTTGGAGTGGGAGGATGCTTGGGTGCCAAGGGAGGCTTTGGCTGTAAATTCCTTGCCTCCAGATCCCGCACAAGAGGCTGACGTGACTCGAGATGGGATCTCGAGGCCCGTGTACTAGTCTATGGGAGGAAACTTGGAGCAGCAATCCTATTGATTTCTCGAATAGCCTTCGGGCATGATACTTGATGTATTTCGGGACTATGATAAATAAAGATCGAATATTTGAAAAAGGAACTTGCTTGACATTGTTTTTGTGTTAGTGCCTAAGTTATGTGAAGGAACCTGTGTTTAAATTGATTAATTAAGGAAGCTGCTTTTGCATGTCAAACATAATGTGGTAGGTAATTAGATAACTAAGCAACCCGAGGAAAGTGTGGTGGACGAGACTTGGGTCCGTCCTACGGAAGGGTGGTCCCGATTAGTTGGGAACTTTTCTCAAAAGGCATGATAACGAGACTATGAAGACCTAGCGTCAGTAGAGTTAGAATCCCGATTTATGCTGTTTTAGGGGAACGGAATGGGACTATGCCTTATGGGTAGAGAGGTTGAGCTTTGCATCCCTCTTGTTTCCCATTCTCCATGAACCAAGTGCAACATAAATCCGCTTCGACTCTGTTGTTCCTACACAAAGTGGTTCATCTGGAGCTCGACGCTAACTACTTCCTAGAGACTTTGTTGATAGGAAAGGAACCCTGACTTCAGGTCGATCCTAAGTGGGAACGGTCGGATACTTCCGCTCGGGGCAGACTCGGGAAGACCTAGATTGAAAACCCTATGACATTCCTTGCGAGTGCCAGGTGGCACTTTCTAGACTCTCTTCTTGATAGGCTGCTAAGACATGTCCCACAGGTGGACGAGCGGACATGTTATAACAAACTTTATGCCTAGTGTTCAAGTATTGTAGATGGAGGATGCTCAAGGGTAAATGGTTGTGCCTTGATCAAGACATGCATGAAAGTGCATATATGGATGTTACTGTCATTTGTGAGGACCACGAGCCCCAAGTGTTGCAAATGGAGGATGATTGGCCCTTGAGTATAATGCGCCAGGAAATTACAATGTTTGTAATGAAGCATTCAACTAAGAAAAGAAATCTAAATAAAAACTGGAATAGACATGAAATAACAAGAGAACTATTGCACCAAGACATCTTGCCATGTATTAATGATGAGAGTTCCCAAAAATACATGATAGCCATGGCTAATGCTTCATCTAGCAAGAAGGAAGCTAACAACAAGAAAGTGAACCACAAAACTTAGTGAATGAGCCAAAAGATCTATTCTCCTAGCCTCTTGCCTTCTTTATACTAACCCCTCATTTCCAAAGTTAAGGGCACATTTACATAGGAAAGGGCTGAATTTACAAGGGCTGGAAATTACCAAGTATGGAATTAACATGATTCCAAAGTACAAAAATATCAAAGTGTTTTTCCTTCATGATAAACCATCCCGTCCCAAGATGGTTTTGTCCTCAAAACCAAGGATAAATGGACCAAATCCATGCCAAGGATGATAGTAATCATGCCCATGTAGCTCTGATATGATAGGAAAGCACTTTGCATGTAAGAGAGACCTTTAGGTATACCAAACTGTGGGTAAACTGGCTGATGTCCAAACAGGGCTGATTTACAAAACACTATCATAACTTTTGATAGAGTGGTCCAAATGACACATATGAGGTATATAAATGAAGCATGTAATCCCTAGTATCACCTCATAACATCAAAATAAATTTTTGATAAAGTCAGGATAGTTTTATTGCCGACAGTAATATCTCATAGCAAGTTGTCTCTGCAGAGTCCATGCATAGTCTGTAATGTATCATCGTGTAATAACCCAGGAAAGTCATTCACATAAGTGGATGGTTGCAAAGAAGATTCTTATATAGGTAGACTCTTCGACTTAATGAAGTACTTAGTAAGAGTACGATTTCTCAGTATTTTTTCTCTCTTTCGAATAATGCTTTCAGGTTCATATATGACAAGTCCTGCTTCATCCATTGGTGACAACTCTTCCAATACCTGCACATCAGGTCCAACATACTTCTTAAGCTGTGAAACATGAAATACATCATGTATTCTAGTGGAAAAAGGTAGTTGGAGCTTATAAGCAAGCTCTCCAACTTTTTCCACTATCAAATATGGTCCATAAAATCTGTGAGCAAGCTTAGTGTTCCCGCCCTTTAATGAAGCATACTATATCTTGGGTACTTTAAGAAACACCCAATCTCCAACTTTGAAATCCAAATGTCTTCTCTTCTCATTGGCATAGGCTTTCATTACTTCTTGTACTTTCCTTATGTTTTCCTTGCATTGTCTCATGAGCATCTCCATCCTTTCCAACTCTTCCTTTGTTTGGGAGTTAATATCTTCATGAAACAAAACTGATGGAATTTGGACTTTGTACCCATAAAGTGCTTCAAATGGGGACATACCTATGCTCATGTGATGCATGTTGTCATAGCAAAATTCAACAAGGTGGATCCAACGATCCCATAAAGCTTGTGTGTCATGACAATAACGCCTAAGGTACACTTCCACGAAGTGATTGACTCTCTCCGTTTGCCCCTCAGTGTGGGGGTGATAGGCTATACTAGGAGTGAGAGAAGTACCCATAGAAGATAATAGAATTTTCCAAAAATTGATCATGTATTTTGTATCTCTATCCGATACTATTCTCATTGGCATACCATGTAGCTTGAACACACCTTCCATAAATTGCTCAGCCACTTGCCTTGCTAAATATTGTATTTTGTTTGGAATAAAGTGGGCTCATTTAGTCAATCTATCAACAACCACATGGATACTATTCCATCCATGACTAATAGTAGGTAATCCCATTATAAAGTCCATGGAAATGATGAGAGTTCCCAAAAATACATGACAGCCATGGCTAATGCTTCATCTAGCAAGAAGGAAGCTAACAACAAGAAAGTGAACCACAAAACTTAGTGAATGAGCCAAAAGATCTATTCTCCTAGCCTCTTGCCTTCTTTATACTAACCCCTCATTTCCAAAGTTAAGGGCACATTTACATAGGAAAGGGCTGAATTTACAAGGGCTGGAAATTACCAGGTATAGAATTAACATGATTCCAAAGTACAAAAATATCAAAGTATTTTTCCTTCATGATAAACCATCCCGTCCTAAGATGGTTTTGTCCTCAAAACCAAGGATAAATGGACCAAATCCATGCCAAGGATGATAGTAATCATGCCCATGTAGCTCTGATATGATAGGAAAGCACTTTCCATGTAAGAGAGACCTTTAAGTATACCAAACTGTGGGTAAACTAGCTGTTGTCCAAACAGGGCTGATTTACAAAACACTATCATAACTTTTGATAGAGTGGTCCAAATGACACATATGAGGTATATAACTGAAGTATACAATCCCTAGTATCACCTCATAACATCAAAATCAATTTTTGATAAAGTCAGGACAGTTTTATTGCCGACAGTAATATCTCATAGCAAGCTGTCTCTGCATAGTCCATGCATAATCTGTAATGTATCATCGTGTAGTAACCCAGGAAAGTCATTCACATAAGTGGATGGTTGCAAAGAAGATTCTTATATAGGTAGAATCTTTGACTTAATGAAGTACTTAGTAAGAGTACGATTTCTCAGTATTTTTTCTCTCTTTCGAATAATGCTTTCAGGTTCATATATGACAAGTCCTGCTTCATCCATTGGTGACAACTCTTCCAATACCTGCACATCAGGTCCAACATACTTCTTAAGCTGTGAAACATGAAATACATCATGTATTCTAGTGGAAAAAGGTAGTTGGAGCTTATAAGCAAGCTCTCCAACTTTTTCCACTATCAAATATGGTCCATAAAATCTGTGAGCAAGCTTAGTGTTCCCGCCCTTCAATGAAGCATACTGTGTCTTGGGTACTTTAAGAAACACCCAATCTCCAACTTTGAAATCCAAATGTCTTCTCTTCTCATTGGCATAGGCTTTCATTACTTCTTGTACTTTCCTTATGTTTTCCTTGCATTGTCTCATGAGCATCTCCATCCTTTCCAACTCTTCCTTTGTTTGGGAGTTAATATCTTCATGAAACAAAACTGATGGAATTTGGACTTTGTACCCATAAAGTGCTTCAAATGGGGACATACCTATGCTCATGTGATGCATATTGTCATAGCAAAATTCAACAAGGTGGATCCAACGATCCCATAAAGCTTGTGTGTCATGACAATAATGCCTAAGGTACACTTCCACGAAGTGATTGACTCTCTTCGTTTGCCCCTCAGTTTGGGGGTGATAGGCTATACTAGGAGTGAGAGAAGTACCCATAGAAGATAATAGAATTTTCCAAAATTTGCTCATGTATTTTGTATCTCTATTCGATACTATTCTCATTGGCATACCATGCAGCTTGAACACACCTTCCATAAATTGCTCAGCCACTTGCCTTGCTAAATATTGTATTTTGTTTGGAATAAAGTGGTTTGATTTAGTCAATCTATCAACAACCACATAGATACTATTCCATCCATGACTAGTAGTAGGTAATCCCATTATAAAGTCCATGGAAATGTTGGTCCATTTGCCCATAGGAATAGGTAAAGGCTAAAGGAGTCCGGCTGGTAATAAGGTGGAATCCTTATTTTGTTGGCACTCTAAGCACTTAGATACATGCTCCTTGACGTCCTCCCATAAACCCTTCCAATAAAAACTTTTATGGACCTTGTCAAAGGTCTTAAAAAGACCCAAATGACCAGCAATTGGTGATGAGTGCATATCATGGAGCAATTTTAGCTTGAATTTACTATTAGAAACAAGTACACTTTATCCTTAAACCATAAGAGTCCATTATGCACTTTGAAATTTGGAAATGATTCATCATGTCCTTGTTGTAATTTTTGTAAAATCTGGAAAGCATGCTCATCCAACACATATTCTTCTTGGATGTCATTTATCCAATTCTTATAAATTGTAGACACTATAGATAAACGGCATGCCCAGATTCTAAATAACGCATCAGCCACAATGTTATCCATTCCAGCCATGTATGCTATTTCAAAATCATATGACTGCAAAGTAGCCAGCCATCTCTTTTGCTTGGGAGAAAGGTTGGGTTGTGAGAGAAAATACCTCAACAGCCTATGATCACTTTTGAATTTAAAATGTGTTCCATAGAGATAATGATGCCATTTCTTGATCGCATGTAGAGTAGCAAGCATCTCTTGCTCGTACAACACATGCATCTCCCTCTCTTTATCATCAAATTTTCTGCTCTCAATTTCAATGAGACCATGCTCCTGAACCAAAACAGCCCCTAAACCTCTACAACTAGCATCGGTGTAGATGGTAAAAGTCTTGGAAAAATCAGGACAAACTAGTATTGGTGCTGAAACAAGCAATTGCTTCAGCTCATTAAAGATCTTGTCGGTGATTTCTTCCCAAAAGAAGGCCTCTTTTTTCAGCTGATCAGTAAGAGGAGCTGCAACATGAGCATAATTCTTCATAAACCTACGATAAAAAGATGATAATCTAAGAAAGCCTATTAAAGAAGTGGCATTAGTTGGAGTAGTAGGCCATTCTTTGACGCATTGCACCTTCTTAGGATCCACTTTGATTCCATCTTCTCCCAGTATATGACCCAACTATTCAACTTTCTTTGTCATGAATTAATACTTAGTTGCCTTGGCAAATAGTTTGTGCTTCCTCAATATATCAAAGACCTCTTTTACATGCTATAAATGGTCCTCTTTGTTCTTGATATAGATTAAAATGTCATCAAAGAACACCAAAAATGTCCGAAATAGCAAAGGCTGAAGTATCTTATTCATAAGAGATTGAAATGTGGTTGGAGCATTGGATAAACCAAAAGACATAACCATGAATTGATAAAGGTCTCTTTCCATCCTAAAGGCTATTTTAAACTCATCCCCTTCCTTCATGCATATTTGATGATACCTCGATCTCAAGTCAATCTTGGAGAAAACCTTAGCATCCTTCAATTCATCCAGGAGGTCATCTATTCTAGGTATTGGATACCTATTCTTGATAGTGACCTTGTTAAGATCGCGGTAGTCAATACACATGTAAAAAGAGCCATCTTTCTTCTTTACAAGAAGGACCGGAGAGGCAAAAGACAATTGGCTTGCCTTGATGAGACCCATTTCTAATAGCTCTTTCACTTGGCGCTCTACCTCTTCCCTTTCCACTTTGGAGAGGCGATATGGTGGTTTGTTAATAGGCTTGGTGTTGGGCAGCAAGTCTATAGGATGATCCACTTCTCTTTTGGGAGGAAGGGAAGTAGGTGGCTGAAAAATATCATCATAATCCTCCAGCAACTTACAAAGACATGGATCTATGTCATTGGTAGGAGGAGAGGGCTAATCCTCATCAATCTTCAAAAGAAGAATAGTGAACATGCATGCCTTTGTATTTATCTCTTTTTTTATCTTCTCGGGGCTGATCACCTCCATTTTCTTCTTCTCAACACCATGTAGAGTTACTTGCTTTCCACACCATTGAAATTCCATTTCCAACTTGTTAAGATCCATAGTAAATCTGCCCAAATATTTCAGCCAATTGTAGCCAAGAATAATGTCAATGGCACCCATTTCTAATGCGATCAAACTCACTGATGTAGTGCACAATGGAGATAGAGTAATAGGAACATTTGGGCAGCATTGAGATTGCTATTTTCAAAATCTCCATTTGCCACTTGGAAAGAAGGCATATCACGTGTACTCAATTTCAGCCCATTGAGTGATTTGGAATTAATGAAGCTATGTGTGCTACCCATATCAATGAGTATGTGAGTGGTCCTTCCCTTGATTTGGCCTTTGAGGCATAGGATATTGTCCCCTCTTGAACCACTCCACGCATAATTTGATATGGAACATAGCGAAGGATGTAAATCAGTCCAAGAATCATCCATGTAATGACCGTTCGGATCAAAAGGAAAGCCATCCATTGGGTCATAAAACTCATCATGGATACTCTCTTCATTTTCATGCATCTCTTCTTGAGTAGTAGAGCCTTCAAGCTATGTAAGACTCCCCTCAATAGGTTCAACATCAGAATCATCTTCATAAATCATGCTAACCTTCAAATTCTAAGCCTTGCACTTGGACTTATGGTCGGGTGACCATTTCTTCCGCACTTGAAGCATAGTCCTTTGGCATACATTTCTTTGAGCTTGTCATTAAACACATGCTTGCCTTGGATAAGGGCTAAAATTTTGGCACTAATATCAATCCTTTTTCCATCAAACTTATTATTAGCATTAGATCTGAAATTGTTGCCTTGCTTTGGTCCATAAACACTGGGGAAAGTTGGTATCTTGCTATAGGTATTGCTGTGAACATTTATTGGCTTCCCACAATGTCTTTGGGGACTGTGTAGGCTAAAATAAATGCCCTGTTATTAGCTGGAAACTCTTGTATGTCTGTCCGTAACGCTCAGCCAATTGAATGGCAGCTTGCAAAGATGTAGGCTTTATGGATCCAACTTCGGATAATAAGGTAAACTCCAAACCAAATATATACTTGTTCAAGTTGGCACTATCGGAGACTCCATAAACATACATTGAGAGGTTTTAAAAATGATTTGAATACTCTCTAACTGAGAGACCACGTTGCTCAAGGGCATACCATTTCTTTTCCAAGCGCTCTTTTCAATGGAAGAGACGAAGGCTTCAATTATAGCATTCTTTAGTGCTTCCCAAGATAAGAAGTCATGCCCAATTCTTGTCATATATCTCCACCAAGTATGTGCTTAGCCTTCTAAATGAAGGGCTGCAAACTTCACTTTGGCATTTTCGGGCCTTGGACAAAGGGAAAAGTACATCTCCAATTTGTCAAACCACTCCTCCAACTCCTTGGGTGAAGGATTCTCTCCTTTGAAATTTGAGATGACAATTTTCTCGTTATACTCTCTCTCATATTGAGGTGGCTACCCATTGTGGTGTTGTTGTCCAAAAGAGTTACCAAATGAGCCTTGCCTAGGGAATTTATTATTCCAAGTTCCTTGTGCATATGGGGTTTGTTGTCCATATTGCATACCATAACCTTGTGGCTGGAAATAATGTCCTCCTTGAGGCTGAAAATGAGTACTGCCCATATTGGAAGGTTGTCCATGGTACCCTTGATGTTTTCCATGCATAGGAGTATTAAATGGTGGTTTATGCCCACTATTTTGTTGAGGCCAACCATGATTGGATAAGGGCTTGGTCTATTAGGCTGAAGTTGAGTAGGAGAATTGTGTTGTTACTGTCCATAAGAGTTTGGGGCTGAATTCACATGCCCTTGTTCATGCCCACCAATATTTGATTGAGGATAGAATTTTTTATAAAATGGATTGCAACCGTGGATGTCCTCTTCATGCCTAGAGCTTGCTTGAATCCTATCATGTGGATCTTGCCCATGTGACTGAGAATATTCCTTTGATTGATGGGGCTGAGGCTAAAATGAAGTGGGAGGCTGAAATGAAGTGGCCTGAATAAAATCTTTAGCCTTTGATGATTCTCGAATCTCAAATTGTCCTACCACCTTTGGAGTAGAGGGTTTGGGTCACTCTTCAGTCAAAGGAGGGTTTGGAATATTAGGACTAGCTGTAGGCAATATCTTTACACTAAAGATAGCCACTAACTTGTCAATACCCATCCTCATACCATCAAGGCCTAATTTCATATCTTTAATATCATTTGAGAGTTATTGTGGACTATTAGTATTCATGTGTGGGAGCTTTCGCTCAACCGCCAAGACCCATGGACCGCTTATTGTTTCAAGCATTCCAAGCCGAGAACTAATGGCTACCTCTCACATAGCCGACACACCATCTATATCTACGGGTGTAGTGAACTTACCTCCATGCCAATCGAGTTACCTCCTCTCCCGCACACTCCGGTAGCTCCACAATCCAAGTGCAAGCTTCAAGCAAGCTCCATCCTCAAGCTCCACACTCCAAGCTCCATAGCCGTGAGCAAGATAAGAGAAGAGAAGAGAAGAGAAGAGAAAAGAAGAAGAGAGGAGAAGATGGAGAACTTCTCCTCCTCAGTCCCTCACCCTCACACACTCACTCCCTCATACTCTCACACTCCCTCTCTCAAGCACAAGCTCAAGTAAGCAAGAAGAAGAAGAAGAAGAAGAAGAAGAGGAGGAGGAGACCCAATTTTGGCTACACACAAGAATGAGCTTCTCATTCACTTTTCAAATTTAAATACAAAACCCTAAATCCCTTTTGGGCGGTCATCCCCTTATCCCCTTTTTTATATGGCCGGCTGTGGCCTAGGCCATTTTTCCCATTGTCCTTCTATCTTCCTATCTTCCTTTCCACCGCCCATCTATATTTACAAATTGCACAGGTGAGAGCCCGACGCTCCTTAAATTAAATCACGATGCGCTTGCACTCTTTTACAAAAGTATTGACTTGTGCTTTTTCTTATGTGCCTTTTCCCTTATTTAGGACTTTTCTACGCTTCTTGTGTTTCTAAATTTTTCTTGGCATGCCTTCATCTTCCGTTTCACTTTGCCTTGGCCTTTGTCTTCTGCTTTAGCTTTTCCATATTTTTCACCTTATTTGTCTGATAGTTAACATTACCCCCTCCTAGACGAGTGCCAGTCCCATGGCACTCACCGTCATAGGTAGCAGGCTTTAGCATGCATCGAAGATGTGAGTGGCAAGGAAGCTTGTGGTTACCGTGGAGAGTGTTGGTGGTGGTGTGGAGAAAGGTCCTTGGGGGCACGTTGGTAGCCTAGATGGTTGGTGGAAGGGTTGTTGGAGTTGGTGGTAGGGCTATTCTTTGTTGGGGATTCTACACATGATGATTCTTTGCGGGCTTGCAGGATAATAAAGGATAAGAATTCAGAGTTGGGTGTCGATAAAGAGCGAATGACACTTTTGTTGGAGTCTTCAATACCTGCAATTTGAAAACCTCTCATAAGTGGTCTCTCCCTAGGGGTAGTGCTAGTCTTCTCTATCATACACAAGACATAGTGCAATTAGTTTGGGAGATAGGTCAAACTCTAAGCAATCTGAGAGTATTGTCATGCACTTGAGAACCCAAACTATGTATATATTTCGGTGCAGATATTACGTGAGTGCTCGTGCATACTTAGATATTACGTAGTTAGAAGACTACGGGTTGGTTTCTCATAACAATGTGTGGATGAAGCAAAGTTGTTCGTGTTGAGAAGTACACGTGAAGGTGTATGAGACATCCTTTGCGTTGTGATTGCACAACGTAGCATAATTGAACACAAGGACACTGCACTTTCAGTAGTAGCTGGGAGCTATTGGACTTGCTTGATGAGGACGGTATACTTTTCATGGCCATTCGTGCAGTGCTTATCATAGTTGATTGCAATGGTATTAAGGCAGAATGCAAGAGAGAATCGTGCAAATGGATCAAGGTGACAGGTCTAACCCTAGGTGAGACAAGCTCCCTAGGTATGTCCTGCCCTTGATGTGCCCTGAACAATTGTGGGTGATGCTAAAGGGCTAGGTGACTAGGGACGGAGCCAGCCGACCAAGGCCACTGGACGTACCTAATTTGAGGACCCCTAGGTGATGTGCTGTGATCGTGGGTGCTTCGTATCTTTTCGTTCTTTTCCTTTATTTTTTCCTTTTGCTTTTTCTTTTTCGTTTCCTTTTCTTGTACTTTTTTCTTTCTTTCTTTCTTTCTTCTTCTTCTCTTTTTTCTTTTTTTTTTGGACTTGCCTGAGTACAACCATTGCAATATGTTGAGGCTATCAGCCTTTCCATGGGTTGGAAAATGTCGAGCTTCGAAGGCTCAGGAAATGGATATTATAGGCGGTACAATTGGGGTAACAACTGCCGTGAGCCAAATGCAGAGCTTGACCCAGAAAGAGAGCATAGCCCATGACTATGCTTTGGGCCATGCAATGTGGGTGGTCAGCAAGGGTGATTTTTGCGTCCAACAGTGTGGTTTTGTCGCGGCTCTTTGTAGGATCGGTGATCTTGCGGTGACTTGGGCATTGAACACTTTCGCACAAAGACCTACGTCATCCTGCATTTACTTGTCACTTCATGAGAGTACATGCACGGCATATGCCGCAACTATAATAAACCAGTGCAATGCAAGGAGACATCGCTTATCTGAATTCCATGGTGTTAACTTAGATACTTATCACTTGCGCTTGATTAGCTTTTTCTTTTACTAAAGGCGTGAAATATATTAAATGCAAACATGAAAAGTTTGTACAATTGGGAAATATGTCAGCACTTAACCATTTAAAGACAAAAAGTCATGGCTAGGTAGCATTTGATAAGCCTTTTATACAACATGGGGCTACTCTATTTATACGAGGCGGGGCAAGTCCGGGTGGTCGGGTGACTGAGGTTCTGCTAGTGTGGGGCTCCTGTGAGGTTGAGCAGGGAAGATGTCGGTTGGGACCTGGATGGTGTAGTCCCTGGCCGCAACAGTTTCTAGAATGCTTTTAAACAATGCGTCAAATTCTTGCTTGTCTCGAGCTTCCCTCTCCTCTTTCGAGCATCTGGTGCCCGAGTGTCTGTTGGGGGCCCGCATGACCAGTGTTGCCTGCCCTGTGTGCTCCCTTGAGCTCTCGTCCTCTTGGCTTGGGGGTTTTTGGCTTGCATCCTGGGTGGTGTCATTTAGGGCCTCATTTCTTTGCATACCTTTTAAGGGTAGGTACGTGGCGTCCTGGTGGAGGAGCTTGTGCTGCATGCTCCCTTCGACGGCGGATAGCATCCTTGCAATCCAGTTGCACTGGATGCTCCATGTCGGCTACCATAGGGGGACCTACAAAATACGAACCAAGGATTAGACCTTGAGGCAGGATAAAACTATTCGTATGGAAGGGATTATACAGTGGGTTATCAAGCGCGTATGATGAGGAGGGGAGAGGTTAGGCATGCAGTGTTTGTTGTAGAGGGATGGCCCCCATGATGATGTTCATTTTGCCTCCAGCCATTAGCAAATCTTGGCTTATGCTAAGTTGCGTGGACTAGTTGTCAGGGCTCATTCCTAGAAGGATAGACCGAAAAAGGAGAAAGGTGTATAGAAAGGGACAGTGCCCCATCTACATCATCAGAGATGTTGGTTAGAGATTTGTATGGCAATAATGAGGGTTGCATGCCCTCCTCCTGGAGGCGGGAATGGTCACACGACTTATCAATGTGTGGTGAGAGGAGGACCTAAGGAGCTCATCCAGTCAAACCCAACTCTTCTCCCTGCGCTTGACTATCATTGCTTGTGTGTGTTGATCTTATCTATATAGGGTCACAAAAGTCATTGTTTATTTATGTACAAATCCATGTCACTTCATGAGGATAAAAACCAATTGTAGAACTTAGGATTGTACTGGAGTGTGGCATATGCATCCAGTACTCATGGTAGCCTTCTTAATAACATCAGGTATTTTGCAATGGCAAGTATCATGGTACCTTGTCTGAGTCTACTTGCAACATGTAGCTCCTCCTTAGTGAACTTTATTAGCCAGAGAGTTCTCTTGGCTAGTTCTAGCTAAGTCCGTACCCCGAATGGCAGTTAGCACTCGAAAGGAAGTTGGCGCCACATAGGTTGGGTCTCTTTGAGACTGCCATTTGGCCAATCGCTCTTCTGAGACTGTCATGATTTGGGCTCCTAGTTCGACCATTGCAACACGGTTTTCAAACCAATGTTTCTCAAATTGACTTTGACCCTTCGATTGTCGCTTTAGTAGCTCTATCTCTAAGAGATTTGGTTGATAGAGCACATCATTGAATGTTACAATTAAGCGTAGTTTGTCGGCTTCCTCGTCAGAGATGAGTCACATGCGTTCATGTAGGAGCCCATCATAGTGCTCGTTAAGATGTTCTTGCTCTTCCCAGGATAGGAAAAATGGCAAGTATTCTCCAAGCTCCTCCTTAGGGAATGCGCCCATGTTCGCAAGGACGTAGACACGTGCGAACACCTTGAGGTTAGCATCCAACTCAGTTAAGAATTCTGTGACACTTCTATATTGCTTGGTTGCTATCTCATGCAAGGTTCTAGGAGTTTGCCTAGGCTTTAGCATAGCTGGGGGCTCAGGCCTAAATGAGCAAGATTGGTCAATGCTAGGATTGCTTATGCTCTCAGGGTTTCCATGTTTCTCCTGAGGCTTTGTTATTGCGCCATGGTTCTCCTTGGATGTGACTGGTATAAATTTGTCACCCTGTTGTGACACATGTGTATCCACTCTTGATTGGTCAATGCAAGTTCTATTGTCCATGGATTGAGTGTTGAAAGCAACCATTGATGGTAACGACTGCTTTGATTTTTCAGAGCACACGGATGTGTCTGAGGTTTCACCGCTATTAGGAGAGACATCAATGGGTTCATTGGTGGATGGACTCGATGCTTTATTCCTCAGCTCTTCGGCACTCTTGGTTTCAATCTTCTTGGGGTCTACAGCCACTTGCAACTGCCATTGTTGTCCTCTTTCTTTTCTCTTCTTTTTCTTAGGAAAACGAGGTGTATCCCTTGAAGACTCGAGACCTTGTACTAGGTCAGTTGTTGATGTGCTTGGCTAGGCCTCAACATTCTCTTTCTCTAGTGTGTGCTCATGGGGCATAGCCGTGGCCTACTGAATAGCCTCGCTAGGTTGTGCAGATACAACTACCTCTCTTTTTGGAGAGTCTAGCTCTTCAGCCAATTCCCTTCTATTTAACTCCTCCAGCCTAGGCTTTAAGCATGTTGGGAGTGCTAGAGTTGTCAAGGATGTTAGTTGCGGCACCTCCTCCGCAGGTGACTTGCTAAGGACACGTTCCGCAAGGGGCATTGCCATGGCTAGGGGTTGTGACTGCTGTGATCCCTGATTGAAAGTAGTAGCAACTATTTCAGTGGACTCGCTATACTGTTAATAGATTGTAGTGTCAAGTCCCTAGGGAAACCAGAAGTGGTCGTGTCTTTTGTTGCCCTTTGAGCATTAACTTGTGTAGATCGAGCATGAGTTGATCTAGTCACATTAGGTTGCATAGGCATATCCTTGGGCTGAGAGCTTCAGATGGTGTCATGTCCCACCTCTTGGACATTTGGAAGCTTAGATGGAGATAGAGATTGGGATTGACCAACTGCACTTGATGACTATTGTTGTGCTTCCTGTGTCCATTTAGGGAAAGAGGGTGTAGGAGACTTGGGACTCTTAAGTGGCTCCGACACTGGCTCAAAGATTTACTCATGGCTGTTAGATGATTTTACCATTTACTTTATTGAGCATTTAAGCTTGCCATGAGCAATGTTGTGCCTATGATGCTTGCTATCCTCTTGGGGAATCAAAGGCTTCTTGGGCACTAGTGGCTTTTGTGTATCTTCAACGATTACATCTAATATCTGCTTGTCAAGCATGCTAGGCTGAGGATCTACCCTTTGATTGGTCCCGTTTGGTTTCTTGATTTCAACCGTGAGGGGCTCGGTCACTCCAATATTTTTGACTCAAGACTTTAGATCTCCTCCTATGCTTCTTTGCTATTGATACGATCTGGCATTCAATCGACAAAGGAGGTTTAGCAGGGGATTTTGGCACCCAAATCCATCGGTTACCTGCATAATACCCTTGAGCACATAGCAACACTTTGGATATCCATCACGATGTTGTGTTGACCCTCCATCGATGCCTTCATCTATAAGGCTTGGGCTTCTTCTGGGGTCTTCTATGATATTTGTAAGTCTAAAGGCCGTCTTTGGCATTGTCTTGACCTTCTTGTTTTAGACATGGCCTCACTCACTGGTTCTTGTTGTTCGACTTGCGCTTATATCAACTCTTCCAACAAGTCCTTGCTCTCGTTAGCCGGCTTGACTGTTATGTCAGCTTCCTTGCCTTTCCCTCAAGGTTTGATGAGGTCACCCTTGCTAAAGGTTGTGACTATCCTCACACCCGATAGTGTTAGGTGTATCCTCTGTGCTACATAGTCGGCCTCACATTTGGTTGCCCTTTTGAAGGGTCTTCCTAGGAGGGTTTCCTTACCATAATTAGCACTATTTGGAGGAACATGAAATAGGATAGGCAAGCTTTCAGTTTCAATTGTCACAAGGATTTTGCACTTCCCTATGAGTGCTTGTGGGCGCCCCCCGTAAGGGCTAAGAGTTGCATTAGTCGGTGTGAGCTCTGGTTGGCCTAGTAGGGTCCATGATTCATAGGTCAAGATATTAAAATCTACTCCTTCATCAATCAGAGCATCGATAGTATGCTCTCTTTTCGTGGTGAGTTTGACCCTAAGATAAGCAGGTGGTACTATGCCTTCATCTTCCGGGTCTTGGCTTGTAAATTTAAGCCTTCTGACAAATGCCCTTGAGTCCCCAACTGCACGACCAGATGTGGAATGTCCACCGATGCCTTGGATTGCCTGTGCAATGCTATTCAAGGTGCATCTATCATTAGGACTGTCATATCTAGTCATCCTAGCAGTTGTAGCTTGATGTTGTTGATTTTCACTTTGACTAGATGCAGTCCGAACGCAACACGTACGTGTTTTTACAGTGTGGCCTTTTTGCCCTTGTTGGCTAAATCGGCCCATTGAGGTTCTAGGGTCTCTGTTTGTCTCTGTTTGGGTATGGGCTTTTGGTTGCTCTTTTGCAAGTGAGAATCGATGCTTGTGTAGAGCCATTACTACACTAGGGTCTAATTTGGAGGACCTGTCATGGCGTGCATTTTCTCTCCAACCTACTTGGGGGAGGTGCAGAGGGGGGCAGAGCCCCCTCTGCGGGTGTCCGGGGGGACAATCCCCCCAGCCCGCAGGGCTGTTACGGTAAATGCCATATGTGATTTGAAAGACCATTTATAGCCAAATTGTGAACTACTTACTCTAAGTTTCATCCCAGTGATCCATTTATGATATGGTTTCGGCTCTATATGGTCTCTCGGTCAGTTTCACTGTCTTCAGGTTAAAATTTGAAAAAATCTAAATTCGGCCCAACAAGTCCGAATTGCAGGGGCCGAATGCCTAATTCGGCCCGTCCGAGGGCTAAGTAGAAAGGGTGAAAGGGTCTGAATGTCAAATTCGGCCAGTCCGAGTCTGGTTGTATGAGGGCCGAGTGGCCGAGTGGGCCGAGGGCTGATTGGTGAATTTGGCTAGACCGAATGTCAACTTGTACAAGTGGGGTTGGGCCGAGTCGGGAGGGTCGAGGGCCAAATTTCAACACGTCCGAGTTAGGTGGTCTGAGCAGTAGTGGGCCAAAGGCCGATTCTGGGACTTGGCCCACAATCGCCGTCACTCAGACACGCCGAGCGCGGCGCATTTTTTCACCAGACTTCACAAAACTCGCCGTGCTGAGCATTGGAGGCCTTCCCCCTGGTCCAGCACCTCCAGATCCAACCTACTCATGTAGGGGAAGGTGTAGAATTACCTGGGCTAGGCAAATAACTTCCGGATGGCCTAATCAAAGTGAATCTACATGATGAAGCTTTCTCCCTCTCTCTTGATCTCCTGAAACACTACAATGCATAATGTGGCCTTTCTTGCCACTCCTAGCCCCTTATCACCCTGCCCAAGCATGTACTCACCTTAGTCTTGCCTCCCTTACTAACATTTAACCCAAAATTTCATTTTTAGCCCTTTTTTTCCGTGTTTTAGCCTATTATACAGCAACATAAAACCCTACTGTTTGCTCCAATGTTTTGCTCCTATCCTTTCTAAATGCAAGAAAAAATCATAAGGAAAATACCTACACTACTCCATCATACTTTCCCAAGTCCAAAACAACAAAAACCTACTTGGTAAGGAGATCGAATACCTCTTCAAACTCCCTCGCTTCCTATCTATCTACCTCAAGAACCGATTTAGGGAAAACCCTACTTCAATGCTCGATTTGAAGCGCGCAAGTGCTCAAGGCTTGAATCCATTAGTCCCAGCAAATGGCTACCTCTCACATAGCCGACGTGCCATCTATATCTACGGGTGTAGTGAGCTTACCTCTATGCCGATCGAGTTACCTCCTCTCCCACGCACTTCGATAGCTCCACGATCCAAGTGTAAGCTTCAAGCAAGCTCCATTATCAAGCTCCACGCTCCAAGCTCCATAGCTACGATCAAGACAAGAGAAGAGAAGAGAAGAGAAGAAGAGAGGAGAAGATGGAGAGCTTCTCCTCCTCGGTCCCTCACCCTCACACACTCACTCCCTCACACTCTCACACTCCCTCTCTCAAGCACAAGCTCAAGCAAGCAAGAAGAAGAAGAAGAAGAGGAGGAGGAAACCTACTTTTGGCCACACACAAGAATGAGCTTCTCATTCACTTTTCAACTTTATATACAAAACCTTAAATCCCTTTTGGGCGGTCATCCCCTTATTCCCTTTTTTACATGGTCGGCAGGCCCTTTTTCCCATTGTCCTTCTATCTTCCTAGCTTCCTTTCCACCGCCCATATATATTTACAAATTGCATGGGTGAGAGCCCGACACTTCTTAAATTAAATCACAATGCGCTTGCGCTCTTTTACAAAAGTATTGACTTGTGCTTTTCCTTGTGCGCCTTTTTCTTTATTTAGGACTTTTTTGCGCTTCTTGTGTTTCTAGATTTTTCTTGGCACCCCTTCATCTTTCGTTTCACTTTGCCTTGGCTTTGTCTTCTGCTTTAGCTTTTCCAGATTTTCCACCTTATTCGTCTGACGGTTAACATTATGGAAGCATGGGACATCTCAACCCCATTCGTTGGTTGATTGATAGGAGAATGAGTGGAGCTTATATCAACCTCTTCATTCTCATAATGCATGCGGTATATAGCTTCTTGAGGGGTTTCATGTTCATGTTCATGTTGGTATTCTCTCAGCTCTTCATTGATGGTCTCCAAAATAGGATCCCTTTTCTTATTTCTTGCCATGAGTAACTTCCTATCCTATATATACAGCAGAAGAAAAACTCAAATATCTTGAGTTCTAGTACTCCAAATAACGAACTCTTTGGCTTTACTTGAAGCTTGAGAAGTTCCCCTTCTAACGAGCTATCAAGTGTTGAAATTAGTTGAATACAAAAAAAATTGTAAATAGTTTATTGTAGCTGTCTCAAAATTCCTGCAACATCTGTCAATACTGAAAATAACCCCCAATCAACAAATGCGAACAATAGCATTCATAATGCTCAGCATAACTCTATCCACATTTTCCACTTGCATTGCATTATGTTGCCATACATTTTCTTTTACATCATGTAATCCCATGCCAAATATACCATGCTGAAGGCTGAATGCTTGTTCCCTTGAGTGGTACCTGCACCTGAACTTAAATACGTGGGATTCAAGACTTAAGGGATATGAAAATTTCCCTCTCAAGCTGGTTTGTGCTCCCCTTCAAAGTCCTTCTTAGTAGGGGAGGGTCACCTCTCTTTTGTCCTACCAGCTCGCCCGGCATCCACTTTTCCTCGTGGGTATGTACATGGCAGTTCAATGCTAGGCTCTAAAAATCAGCATGAAATGAAAATAATTTGATTGCCCTTTTATAATATGCAAGAACTCGAATGAAATAGGCTAAAATTTAAATGGGGATAGGTAAGGGATAACCTCAACAGTGACTCATAGCTTAATAATTCTTATTCCATTTACCATTGGGTAAAATTTCACTCATGACAATGAAACAAAAAGATAAACAATTCAATATCAGGGCTAGATAAATGAAATGAGAATTTGAGGCACTTGGAAGTGATTATTTCAGTGAATGAGAGTGATTATGCAATGATCAATCATCAGTAAGATGGCTATATGGATTTCCCTTGAAACGCATTTGATAGAATGGATGAGATTCTTTATCATTTTAATCCCTCTTTCATCAATTGGACTTAGCTTAGCAAGAGGATTTAAAGAGAGATTAAAAGATGATTAGAGTACCTCTTAAGCTTGTAGGAGAAGAGTGTTGTTGTTGATGAAGGAATCTCCCACAAATAGAACATGACTTCAGTAGTTAGAGCTTGACTTCAGCTTCTATTAATCCAAGAAATCCCCATTTTAGCTTTCCAATGCTAATATCCAGCTTCTTGATCAAATTTCTTCATGAAGAGTGCTCCCATGAATCATTGGACCCAAAATTTGATGAAGAAGGCTTCAATAGAGATGCCACTTGAGTTTAGGATGCTGATTACTCTTCATTGTATGAAGTAGGCTTCAAAGAGAATTCAAAATTTTGAAAAAGAATCCAATAATTCCCTTCCTTAAAATGAAATTGGCTGCCCCTTCCATGAATCCTTCAAGAATCCACTCCATTCTTCCACAATGATGGGAAATCCATGCAATGTTGGTACTATCCTTTGTGTAGAGGCTTTAGGAAGTGAAATTGACCAAAAGCCCCATGATCTTGATAAGAAATTTGTGAAAATAAACTTGTTGTCCAAAACTATCATACCTAGGGTTTCATGAGAGAGGTAGAAGCTCAAAATGGAGGAGATCTTGAAGAAGCTTGAAAGAGACCACATTTATTTGCCTGCTTCTTGCATGCAACTATAGTAACTTGGTTCTGCAAGACCAGGGTTATTTGGAGGTGATTGAACATAAACTTGAGCTTAGTATTGAGCACAGTAGCTACGTAGTTAATCTTCTTGCATGTTCAGGACATTTGCATGAGGCAGAGAGATTTGCTGATGCAACAGAGTGTTTTGTGTCCAATGAGGTTTCAAAGACACTGCTTATTGCTTGCAAAGTCTATGGTGAAGTGGATTTGGCACACATATATTTTAAGCGGCTTATCGAGGCAAACGAGGAGGATTCTCTTGCATACCTAATAATGCTAGACATTTACACATGGATTGACAGTTCACCTAATACAATTGAGATGACAAAGCTAATAGGAGCAAAAAAGAGACGTGCATATGCATCGATACTAGTGACCATTGCCATGCTTCAAAGGGCATCATACTTCAGATTTTTCACCGTGATGGGGGAGTGTGTCAACATGTGCAAAACACATAGAGACATACTCGTATACAATAGGCCAAAAACTAGAAGGTAGTCATAAGACTACTCTATAAGAAGCTTATGAAGTCAAGAAGTAAGCTATGGTGTCCATTTGCATGATAGGAGTCAGGGAGAGAAGATCAAATCAGTCTTTGGCCATGAATTCATGAGGACGGCTTGAAAGGAAAGAGAGAAAACCCTTGTTTCTTGAAACTCCAACTTAACTTTCAGTAAGTCCTGTAACCCTCAGTTTGTCCCACTTACTCCAGTTTTTGGTCCAAAACTTGGTCACGAGATGCCAAATTGGTTGGAGCCTGCCATTTTCCATAGGGTATTTCCAAGAACCTCCCTGTTTGAGCTCTGTTCATAGCAGATCTTCAAATGTAACCCCAATTATGAAGAAATTAAGTCTTTCCACTCAAATATAACTATGGTTTCCACTCCCTAGTGTATGTAACTAGATTAAGTGTACAAGAAAATGACTGCTGACAAAAGGATCTAACTAGTGCTCTGATACCAATGTAATGAAGCATTCAAACAAGAAAATAAATTTAACTAAAAATTGGAATAGACATGAAATAACAAGAGAATTATTGCACCAAGACATCTTGCCATGTATTAATGATGAGAGTTCCCAAAAATACATGACAGCCATGGCTGATGCTTCATCTAGCAAGAAGGAAGCTAACAATAAGAAAGTGAACCACAAAACTTAGTGAATGAGCCAAAAGATCTCTTCTCCTAGCCTCTTGCCTTCTTTATACTAACCCCTCATTTCCAAAGTTAAGGGCACATTTACATAGGCAAGGGCTGAATTTACTAGGGCTGGAAATTACTAGGTATGGAATTAGCATGATTCCAAAGTACAAAAATATCAAAGTATTTTTCCTTCATGACAATGTTAATGCAGAATCTACCTGTTAGCTTCTATTTTAAACTAGATGGTAGGAAAATTCAAAGCCGAGTGGAAAGTGTGTGGCTCCACATATTTTAGAAATTGTAGAGTCTCCCTAAAAATCCCAACACCACAAGTTGTAATATCCAACACCTATAATTTTTTGGATTTTTTTTGCCAATAGAATATTGTCTCTTACAAACTTGCAATATTTAAAAATTATGGTATTTATGAAAAATTATACACTTGTTATACACTTTTCACATCAACACATTTACATATGCATATAAACTTTACAAAGACGTAAGTAAAGCCATAACTAAATATCGTATGCAAACAACCCTTAATGGTTTAAAACTTAAGATTTTTAAGGTAGATCTAGTTTAGTTCTTGTTTCATTGTTTCATCTCACACTTTCTCTCTTCATCTCTTTATATCCACCACATCCCTCCTAACTGCTACAATGGATGCTTGCACACACTTTGATGAGTAGATCCACGAGACTATCTTTGCCAACATGGGTAACGAGATATTCCAGGTTTCTCTAAGAACTTCAACCTTGAAAGTGTACTCTCATCGCTGGATCCTCCCCTTCAGGTTTTGGAAGACTTTGTGAGTACCATTGCTACATGCACATACTCCACCAAGGGATCCGACATGACTTGGGTGCCTCTGGAACAACTTATGGTATTTAGGGTAGGGAAGAATCACCAAAAACTGGAGAATAGGTGTCTGGCCCATGTGGATCCTTCGCATAGAGTATGCATTGTTCCCATGGGAAGTGCACCAGGTACATCACCTTTGGATCTCATGGAGTGTGATTGTGCATTGGCAATTTGCCTCCTTGCATTGGATACACCCCTAGAGAAGGAGAGCGATGAAGATACAACTCCACAGGTTGTTTCTATCACATATACAGTGGGAGAAGAACCGATTGAAGAGCTCATCAATATTGAAGAGAAACATCGGGTGGTGGCAGAGCAAGGGTTGGCTCTCATGGTGCCATCTTATTCAGAACAGCCACAAGTCGACAAACCTAACCTTGCCTCATTGACGCCCATTGAAATAGATGGTGTACAATACTTGCTTCTATCAGATATACTACAATACTTGGAAATGAAGGAAAAAGAGTTTTTTTCTATCATAGTCAGGGATTCAATGGAAGACTTGATCGATTATGATTACATGGATGTGCATCGGACGATGGCAAAGATTGGAAGATATGATGGCACAAGCTTAGATATTGTGAGTGCCATCATAGCAACACAGGAGCATATTACCTTGGTTAAAGAAGATCACCTTGTGCCGCATGCTGAATTTGAAGCACTACAGCATGATTTGTTCGGACCAAGACCCCAGCTTCCTACCAAGGAGTTTGTAGATCCCTCTGCCCAAAGAGGTGCCTCCCTGACACATGAGGAAATGAAGATACAAGATGATCTGGAGAAGGTGAGATTTCTAACTACCATATATTTTTATGCGATGAAACTTGACGGTAGGGTGCGTCGGGTCCTCGGAGTCCACCGGTGAAATCTTGGCAAAACATTATGCCTGCACAGCTGCCCTGCCCAAAGTCTGGCATCTAGGGCCACTTTCTAGCCCAAAAAGTGGCCCCAGACACTAGACTGGGCCAGAAAGTGGTCTGAGACGCCAAACTTTAGGCAGGGCAATTGCATGCATCATTTTTTGCCAAGATTTCACCGGTGGACTTTGGGGGACCCGACACACCCTACCGTCAAGTTTCATCGCTTTCTGATAACTCTAGGTTAGTCACTAAATATATTGTTTGATTTGACTTTGTCATTTAGGACATATTGTATGTAGATGAGTTTGCATCAAGGCAAGGAGGATCTCGACACATAGATCGACAGAAGGATTCAGCTCTAAAGGAGTATATTGGTAACCTTGTTGTAGATTTGGTGGTCTTCCATAAGAAGTGCTCACCAGAAGGGCAAGAAATAATCATGAAAACTCGAGCTTTGACCAAGTTTGTACCTTTTCGAGTGATACCTGTGGCATCTAGCTTGGAGAAGGTGGTGCTAATCAAGTGGTCAAATCTTCTTTACTTGTTTGACCAAACGTGTGGTGGAGCAATGTGTGTGCTTGCTACATTAGGTGACCTCACTAAAGTGTCAAATCTGCTTCTCCTGGAGAAAGAGCTGAAGGGGGAGCACATCATTTTTAAAGCAACGAAGGAACTTATATTCTCATCGGAAGCTGGCCCCTCCTCTCCACTGATGAAAAAGTCAAGGAACAACTAAGAGTTCTTGTTGACTATCGGCTTTTTGTATCTACCATCACTAACAGCCATCACATATATTTTTCTTAATGAATATAAGATACTTTACTTTGTCCCTACAAATAAATATTTATTAAATAAATATGTGGTTTGTATAAGTGTGAAAATAATGTGTGGCATGTGAATGACGCATTCGCATACGTTAACATAATTCAACATGTAGTACTGCACTTGCGATTGTGTAAGTGTGACGATAATGTGTGGTACATGAATGACACATCCGCATACATTAACATAATTCAAGGCATAGTACTGCACTTGCGATTATGCATAAGCAATAACGTAACTTGTATCCGTACGTATTACTACTTTCGATGCGTTTATATGTTAAACAAAAATGAAGACTCATGCAAGAAACAAAACAAAACATCTTTACTCAATTATTTGAATTCAGTACACATCGCATGAGATATTATGTATATATAAATAAATATTCCAATGTGGTAGAGTATACAAAATTTTTTTGTCTTTCAAGATGTTATGGTGCTATAACACTCACTACAAACCTCGCATCATTAATCTAGTAAACTATGGTGGAGTCCCCTTGCCGTGTCGAAGCCGAATGATAAAGTTCATGTCTTTATCTATGATTGTGACTCGCTTTACATGGATGACTGCAAGCTATGTATCATCAAACAAGTCGATGAGAAACCCCTTTGCAGTTGTTTGTAAGGCCTCCATAGCTACAGCAATCCACCTTCCTGCTGGTGGGCCATCCCGCACTCTTGCCCAAAATTTTCACATCCCTTTCAGCTCCAAGCATAACTTCTCAAACAACCTTATGAAAAGAACTTTTCGAGATGAGAAGCTCGTATCCACGTTGGATTCTCATTATCTCTCGAAGGGTGATAGT
Organism: Lygodium microphyllum; assembly: GCF_053477565.2. Lineage (NCBI taxonomy): Eukaryota > Viridiplantae > Streptophyta > Polypodiopsida > Schizaeales > Lygodiaceae > Lygodium > Lygodium microphyllum. The sequence goes on from NC_141147.1 coordinate 62,060,297, forward strand.
GCCCAGTTTCCATCTCCTTTTCTTTTGTGGTGGTCCTTGTGCTCTATGGGGAGCACCTATTGCTGCACTAGAGGAGGCTCCACCTTGTGCTCCAAGTGTCGGGCCTTGGTGTGATGTCTTCCCAGGGCCAAAACGACGACATGCTTACTTGATGCGTGCCATGCAAGCTTGAGGAGGGAAAGTTGGAGAAGAGACAAAGGTTGGGGATGTGAAAATAGAGGAAGCAAAGAAAGCAAGATGTGAAAATGAGAAGAAGAATGAACTTTTAACCCATTTAAATTCCAAAACCGGGTTAATACATCTTCATATGCACTGTCCATCGTGTCATCGAAAATCCATAACATTTTATTGGAATGCGATGAGACTTCACACGTGCACTCGTTAGGTGTTCAAGAGCCCTTTTTTTTTGAAAAAAAATGCATGCAAACCCTTAGTCGGAAGTCTGGCATCTAGAGCCACTTTCCTGCCTTGGCCACCTAACGAGTGTGCGCGTGAAGTTTGGTCACACTCCGATATAGTTTAGTAATTTAAAAATTATCCCACACCAAAATTATGGATGGATTGATAATTGAGAAATCAACATCGCAACTACTAGCCCTTAGAAACTTCGTACCACATAGACTATACAGAGGCATCATGAGTAAAGTCTGCAACAAGAAATGGCAAATTTTTGCATGTTATTCCTATTGAAATAGGCAGTGCTAACAAAAATTAAAATTAAGAATTCAAAATACAGTGAAGATGCACAGTCAAAGTTGAGAGCAAAGGACAAGTGTAAAATTTTAATTCATATTTTAAGGGTGCATACAATAGTTTTGCACTGGGACATAGTCATATGTCCAATGCACGAGGATAACACTATGCCAAAAAAGATAACATTACAAACTGTGTTCATTCCATTGAAACAAATGCATCCTTCACTGCTTGAAGATTTCTTACAAGTTGGAAGTCCTTGGGAGTTACAGTGATGCGCTTTGCATGTATTGCACAACGTTGAGCATCAGTCATCAAATCAACTAAAAAGGCCTCTATAGCACATTGTAGAGCATGAAGACATTCTTTTGTGAAGCGATCATGTCTATCCTTACCTTGTGCCAAAAACCACCTCCTGCTTTCTATGCAGTAGAGGTCTTGCACAATCTCGCAAACAAGTCTCGAGAAGCTCGCCTTCAGAATGATGAGATCAAAAGAGCGTTGATACCTCCTAATTTCTCTCAAGGCCACTGTACCTGGCTTCCACTTGCGTTTCTTGTGGGGATGCTGAGGAGGAGGGCGGCTTGAGGAAGGTGGATTAGGTTGAGAAGGGGGTGCATCTGAGCTAGTAGATGCTCCAAGGGGTTGAACATGCTATGTGGCTTTGAGCGGAAGCTTATTTGCAACTACCTTAGACCTAGCCATCTTTCCTATAAAAGAGATGTGAGAAATCAATGAACAAGATAGAAAGTGAAACCCTCTTTTATATAACCCTAAACTGTGAGACTCATTCACATAGATGCACACTCTCTCTTTCTCTCTTAAACTATGAATTGCATTCACACTGAACACATTGTTCATCTTACTATCTTAGCTCTCTTTGAACCCATTTGCTGCCTTGTCGAAGCCTTGTTTCTAGCCACTTGGCATGGTTTTCTTTGGCACTTGAGGCTTCATAATGCACTCTTTTAGTGACACGACGTGATTCCATCATGTCTGTAGTAGCCAATTCATCAGCACTTTTATTTGCTCTCTTTTGCGAGATTTTAGCTTCATCCGCTACTATAATCCTACACCACCAAAATAGCAATTGGATCATTGGATTGCTACCATTCACCCCTCCACCATGATCATTTTTTCTTTGGTATGCATCACATGCTATCCAATGTGAATTTCACATCCCTTGTGTGGACCAAATTCCGATGCTTCCCTTTTCTACAAAGTATGGCCAATGTGCCTCAAGGATATGCTACAAAGACACATATCACACATGAGTAAAACTATGCTCAATGGTTTATACAATTCTTATAATTTTAAAATATTAACTTAGTACACACCATGTAATGTGTGATAGAGATTTTGCCCCATGCTTCCACCATGTTTCCATAGAAGCTATCCACAACATTGATAAATTCTTGCTTATCTTCATTTTTAAACGCCATCTTGCGAAGTAAGGGAGCCAATTTGTTAAGACTTATCCAAACCTTAGGCCAATCTTATTTTTCATTCATTACTTTGATCAAGAACTGTGAAATGTAACTTTTTCCACCCACCATAGTCCTACGGCCTACGAATCATGACATTTCCTTCCTCATTGATGGGTGCTAAGAGAAAATTCATGGCCTTTGCTTCTGCAAAGCAAGGCTTTTTTGGCAAGTTACCTAATTTTCTTGATCTCTTCTCATCTTTTTCAATCGTCAATTGATGCTTGTGTAGCCCAATTTCTAATAATACTCACTCCACATTCCTGCACATTGCAATGGCTTCTTTTTCTGGTTGTATCCTGTAAGCAAAGAAAATGTATTCATATACAAGTTTCTCCATGATTCTGACAAAAGCATGCAATGAACAAATGTGAATACAATCCAATGGAATGTTGAAGATGGGCTTCCAAGTGGGATCTTCTCTATTGTTGTTAACCGTCAGACGAATAAGGTGGAAAATCTGGAAAAGCTAAAGCAGAAGACAAAGGCCAAGGAAAAGTGAAATGGAAGACGAAGGCGCGCCAAGAAAAATCTAGAAACATGAGAAGCACAAAAAAGTCCTAAATAAGGGAAAAAGCGCACAAGGAAAAGCGCAAGTCAATACTTTTGTAAAAGAGCGCAAGCGCATCGTGATTTAATTTAAGGAGTCCAGGCTCTCACCCCTGCAATTTGTAAATATAGACGGGCGGTGGAAAGGAAGCTAGAAAGATAGAAGGACAATGGGAAAAAGGGCCTAGGCCACGGTCAGCCATGTAAAAAAGGGGATAAGGGGATGACTGCCCAAAAGGGATTTAGGGTTTTGTATATAAATTTGAAAAGTGAATGAGAAACTCATTCTTGTGTGTAGCCAAAAGTGGGTCTCCTCTTCTTCTTCTTCTTCTTCTTCTTCTTGCTTGCTTGCTTGAGCTTGAGAGAGGGAGTGTGAGGGAGTGAGTGTGTGAGGGTGAGGGACTGAGAAGGAGAAGCTCTCCATCTTCTCATCTCTTCTTCTATTCTCTTCTCTTCTCTTGTCTTTCTCGCAGCGATGGAGCTTGGAGCGTGGAGCTTGAGGATGGAGCTTGCTTGAATCTTGCACTTGGATCGTAGAGCTACCGGAGTGCGCAGGAGAGGAGGTAACTCGATTGGCATGGAGGTAATCTCACTACACCCGTAGATATGGATGGCACGTCGGCTATGTGAGAGGTAGCCATTAGTGCTCGGCTTAGAACGCTTAAAACAATAAGCAGTCCGTGGGTCTTGGTGGTTGAGCAAAAGCTCCCACATTTTGGTCCCGTTGCCGGGACAAATGGATTCAATCCTTGAGCGCTTGCATGCTTCGAATCAAGCATTGAAGTAGGGTTTTCCCCGAACTAGTGCTTGAGGTAGATAGGTAGGAAGCGAGGGAGTTTGAAGAGGTATTCGATTTCCTTAGCAAGTAGGTTTTTGTTGTTTTGGAATTGGAAAAGCATGATCGAGCAGTGTAGATATTTTTCTTATAAAATTTTCTTGCATTTAGGAAGGATAGGAGCAAAACATTGGAGCAAACAGTAGGGTTTTCTGTTGTTGTATAACAGGCTGAAACAGGGAAAGAAGGGCAAGAAATGAAATTTTGGGTTAAATGTTAGTAAGGAAGCAAGAGTGAGGTGAGTGCAATCCTGGACAGGGTGATAAGGAGTCAAGAGTGGCAAGTGCTAATTGTGAGAAGGGAACCCTCCTTGGAAGACCCTTCAAAAGGGCGACCAAGTGTGAGGCCGACTATGTAGCACAGAGGATACACCTGACACTACTAGGTGTAAGGATAGTCACGACCTTTAGCAAGGGTGACCTCGTCAAAACCTCGAGGGAAAGGTAAGGAAGGTGCTGACATAACAGTCAAGCCTACTAATGAGAGCAAGGACTTGTTGGAAGAGTTGATACAAGCACAGGTTGAACAACGAGAATCAGTGAGTGAGGCCATGCTTGAAACAAGAAGGTCAAGAGACAATGCCAAGGACGGGCTTTGGACTTACAAATATCGTAGAAGACCCCAAAAGAAGCCCAAGCCTTATAGACGAAGGCATCGATGGAGAGCCAATACAATGCCAAGATGGATATCCAAAGCGTTGCTATGTGCTCAAGGGTATTATGTAGGTAACCGATGGATTTGGGTGCCAAAATCCCCTGCTAAACCTCCTCTGCCGATTGAAGGCCAGATCGTATAAAGAGCAAAGGAGCGTAGGAGGAGATCTAAACGAAAGACCAAGTCTCGAATCAAAAACATTGTAATGACCGAGCCCCTCACAATCAAAATCAAGAAACCAAACGGGACTAATCGGAGGGTAGATCCTCAGGCTAGAGTGCTTGACAAGCAGATATCAGATGTAATCTTGAGGATAATCAAAATCCACTAGTACCCAAGGAGCCTTTGATTCCTCAAGAGGATAACAAGCATCATAGGCACAACATTGCTCATGGCAAGGTTAAATGCTCAACAAAGCACATAGCAAAATCATCTAATAGCCACGAGCAAATCTCCCAACCAGGGTCAAAGCCACTTAGGAGTCCCAAGTCTCCTACATCCTCTTCCTCTAAACGAACACAGGAAGCACAACAGTCATCAAGTGTGGCTACTCAATCCCAATCTCTACCTACATCAGAGCTTCCAAATGTCCAAGAGGCAGGACACAACACCACCCTTAGCTCTCAACCTAAGGATATGCATGTGCAATCCACTGGGGCTTGCTCAATTGATGCTCGATCTACACAAGTGAATGCTATAAGGGCAACAAAATACACGACCACTTCCAATTGACCTAAGGACTTGACATTGCAATCCACCAATAGTAGCAAGTCCACTGAACTTGTTGCTACTACTTCCAATCAGGGATCACAGCAGTCACCGCCCTTGGCTGTGACAATGCCCCTTGCAGAATGTGTCCTTAGTAGTTTACCTGTGGAGGAGGTGTCGCAACCAACTTCCTTGACAACTCCAGCACTTCCAAAGCGCCCAAAGCCTAGGCTGGAGGAGTTAACAGAAGGGAATTGGCTGAAGAGCTAGACTCTCCAAAAAGAGAGGCAGTTGTACCCTCACAACCTAGCGAGGCTATTCAGCAGGCTGCGGCTATGTCTCATGAGGAGACATTGGAGAAAGAGAATGCGGAGGCCCATCCAAGCACATCGACGACCTAGTTTAAGGTCCCGAGTCTTCAAGGGATACACCTCGATTGCCTAAGAAAAAGAAGAGAAAAGGAAGAAAACAACAATGGCCATTGCAAGTGGCTGTAGACCCCAAGAAGATTGAAACCAAGAGTGCCGAAGAGCCGAGGAATAAAGCATCGAGACCATCCACCAATGAACCCATTGATGTCTCTCCTTATAGCGGTGAAACCTCAGACACATTCGTGTGTTTAAAAAAATGAAAGCGGCAGTTACCATCAACGGTTGCTTTCAACACTCAATCCACTGACAACAGAACTCGCATTGACCAATCAAGAGTGGATACAACACTATCACAACAGGGTGACAAATTTATACCAGTCACATCCAGGGAGAACCATGACGCAATAACAAAGCCTCAGGAGAAACATGGAAACCCCAAGAGCATAAGCAATCCTAGCATTGACCAATCTTGCTCATCTAGGCTTGATCCCCCAACTATGCTAAAGCCTAGGCAAACTCCTATAACCTTGCATGAGATAGCAACCGAGCAAGCCCTCGTTGAACATAGAAGTGTCATAGAATGCTTAACTGAGTTGAATGCTAAGCTCAAAGTGTTTTCACGAGTCTATGTCTCAGCAGACATGGGCGCATTCCCTAAGGAGTAGCTTGCAGAATACTTGCCATTTTCCCTATCCTAGGAAGAGCAAGAACATCTTGATGAGCACTATGACAAGCTCCTGCATGAACGCATGCGACTCACCTCTGACGAGAAAGCTGACGAACTACGCTTAACTATAACATTCAATGATGTGCTATACCAAACAAATCTTTTAGAGATAGAGCAACTAAAGTGATAGTTAGAGGGTCAAAGTCAATTTGAAAAACGTTGATTTGAAAGCCGCGTTGCAATGGCCGAGCTAGGAGCCCAGATTATGACAGTCTCAAAGGAGCGATTGGCCAAATGGCGGTCTCAAAGAGACCCAACCTATGTGGCACCAACTTCCTTTCGAGTGCTGACTGCCATTCGGGGTACGGAATTAGCTGGAACTAGCCAAGAGAACTCTCTAGCTGATAAGGTTCTCACTGAGGAGGAGCTACATGTTGTAAGTAGACTCGGACAAGGTACCATGATACTTGACATTGCAAAATACCTGATGTTATTAAGAAGGTTACCACGAGTACTGGATGCATGTGCCACACTCCAGTACAATCCCGAGTTCTAAAATTGGTTTTTATCCTTGTGAAGTGGCATGGATTCATAAATATGTATATAAATAAACAATGATTTTTGTGACCCTGTATAGACAATATCAACACACACAAGCAATGATAGTCAAGCACAAGGAGAAGAGTTGGGTTTGACAAGCTAAGATCCTCAGGTCCTTCTCTCATTACACATTTAGAAGTCGTGTGACCATTCACACCTCCAAGTGAAGGGCATGCAATCCTCATTACCGCCATAGGAAGCCTTGACCAACAACTCTGATGGTGTAGACGGGATACCGTCCCTTTCTATACACCTTTCTCCTTTTTTGGTCTATCTTTCCAGGGATGACCCTACTCCACTCCATGACAACTAGTCCACACAACTTAGCATAAGCCAAGACCTGCTAATGGCTGGAGGTGAAACGGACATCATCATGGGGGCCATCCCTCTACAACAAACACTGCATGCCTCACCTCTCCCCTCCTCATCATATACACTTGATAACCCACTGTATAATCCCTTCCATACGAATAGTTTTATCTTGCCTCAAGGGCTAATCCTTGGTTCGCATTTTGCAGGTCCCCCTATGGTAGCCGACATGGAGCACCCAGTGCAATTGGCTTGTAAGGACGCTATCTGCCGTCGAAGGGAGCATGTAGCAAAAGTTCCTCCGCTGGAACACTACGTACCTACCCTTAAAAGGTATGCAAAGAAATGAAGCCCCAAGTGACACCGGCCCGGATGTAGGCCAAATGATCCCCATGCCAGGGGAATAGAAGCTCAAGGGAGCACACGGGGCATGGCAACACTGGTTGTGCGGGCCCCCAATAGACACTCGGGCACCAGGTGCTCGAAAGAGGAGAGGGCAGCTCAGGACAAGCAGGAATTTGACGCATTGTTTAAAAGCATTCTGAAAACAGTTGTGGCCAGGGACTACACCATCCGGGTCCCAGCCGACATCTTTCCCAAACAGCCTCACAGGAGCCCCTCACCAGTAGAGCCTCAGTCGCCCGACCACCCGGACTCGCCCCACCTCGTACAAATAGAGTAGCCCCATGTTCTGTAAAAGGCTTATCAAATGCTACCTGGCCATGACTTTTTGTCTCTAAAGGGTTACGTGCTGACATGTTCCCCAATTGTATAAACTTTTCATATGTGCCTTTACTATGTTTCACGTCTTTAGCAAAAGAAAAAGATAATCAAGTGCATGTGATAAGTATCTAATGTTGAGATATCGAGCTCCACTCGTGATACGCCAGGGTGACCGTTGTGTATTTATGTCACCGACTTGTCAGTTGCAGACGCGGTTGGTACACCGCCCATGAATAATAGCTACATGATAGCTATCCTTATCTACTCTAGTTCGTGGCTCAGTTAGTATGCCACCTTAGTTAGTTGAGTTTGGTTTGAGACCCATATATAGGGTTCTTCTATTTCTTTGTAAGAGACTTCTTTTTTGGCTTACACAACTAAGAAGAGAAAAACTGTTTTCAGCCTCTACCCTTGTGTGTATTCCCCCATTGTGCAAGCAAGAAAGCTACAAGTGAGACTCCTTCCTTCTCTCCCACAATCTTGACATCTAAGTCAACACCATGGAATTCATAGAAGTGATGTCTCCTTATGTTGCACTGGTTTATTATAGTTGTGGCATGTTCCGTGCATGTGCTCTCATGAAGTGACAAGTGGATGCAGGATGATGTAGGTCTTTGTGCAAAAGTGTTCAATACCCAAGACACCACAAGACTGCCAACCCCACGAAGAGCCGCGACAAAACTACGCTGCCAAAAGTGAAAATCACCCTTATGAGTGCCCACGTCGCTGTCGAAGGGTTTACGAAAGCATAGTCGTGTCTTCAGAAGACCTTGATATATATCAAGATGGAAGATCAAGCAAATAAATAATCAAGACGAAAATTTTTGGTTCATATACAAGTATCAAGACGGATCAACCAAAAGAATCAATCCTCGCAAGAAACCACTTTATGTTATAAATCAGAATACAAGAGCTTCAGATATGTCATCCAGTCGTCAAGAGAATATCTTCAAAGTAAACTATTCTTCAACCGGAAATAGAAAGCATTGCTTGCTGCACAACCTACTTCTCACAGAACAGCACCTTCATAGAGCACAATTTCTTGTCATGGACCAGAGAAATTTTGCTATTATGACCACGCCAATTTGCATGGGTCAAAATCTGTTTTTCCAAAAACTAAAAGGTTACAAGAAAGGAGTTTGCACAAGCAGATGGCCAGGTCTTTGCCCACCCCTTGTTTAAGCTTTGTATGTTATATAAAAACAGTCTTTGCATATGATTGCAACCTGAACCACTTCTGTCATCAGTAATTTGCATGGTTTTAAAAAAAAACATGACTTTAGGGGTGTCACGGCTTGTACAGATGCTTCAGATATTGAAAAGAACCACTTCACAACTCCGGTCTGTTGTCCAAATCAACTCCTTTGATTATGACGTGTCCGTTAGCTCCACCACGAAACCAGTCCTAAACCATCCGCATTGATGACACCTGTTATTTCCATGGGTGCGAATGGCTTTGCATTGGGCTCTTGCTCAATTGGTAAAGGTTGATATTTCACTTGTTCAACTCTGAAACGGACCTCTTCCTCCAGATCCATAAACATGTCTGTCTCCTGATAATTCCATACCCACAGATTTTCCTCTTCATCAAATTTTGATGGCCGTTGGAGAAGATGCTAGCTTCATGTGTAGTAGCCATCTGATAGTTGACTACTGCTGAGTGTGTCGTCAAAGACCAATACGGTGAAGGATGCACAAAATGTTCACAGATGGGTGAGCTGCTCTGAACCACGCAGTCAGCCTAAGACACCAAGAGCGTTCATGGCAGAGCGTTTGCTCACGAGCATATCTCCTTTCTTCTGAAGCAGCAGAGCAGCAACGTCCTCCCTTCTTCCCTTCTAACGGCCTTTCAAAATCAAAGAAGGTTCAAACGATCTGGCTCCTTATAATACAGACTTGATCCTTGCACGAGGCTTCTCATGGCCATCTCTGGATCCTCTTCATCTCGTTCCACCCCCTTTGATCGCAAGTCGCCGTTGTCAGCTTCGTTCTGACTATTTTCTCCGAGCTCCGTAACATTCGATTAAAGAAGGTATCATCAAGGAGAGGATCACCACTCAGCTGTCGAAGGTGCAAGAAGCCTCACCAGTCGCAGAGGGTGACGTCAGGGGGGGGGAATCGACCTGTTACAGTTGCTCAAAGATGAAGAGGCATGAAGAAGACAACGCAATAACACCCGGTGGAATCAGACAGAAGATCAGAGCCCAGTTTTGCTTCTTCAAAGACAGTAACAATCGAAAAGTTTGAACTCCTGGTCATGGGTGGACACAGCGAGTCGTCACCTCCTGAGCCTTCCTTGACGTTTAAATTGCCACCCAGCGCTTCCTCAGAGCTACCAGTGACCACTGCAATGCTCCCACCATTCAAGGTTTACATCCCCAGAGATAGTTGCCCTGATCGCAACACAAATAATCTCTGAAATGAATCCGCCGAGAACTTCCTCCCTGATTAACGAGCACATTCCCCAATTCTTCTATCTTCCAAATTAGCATCCTCCTTTCCTCTCCTGTTCCGCATTAGCCATCGGACTCCTCTCCTCCTCTGAATTCTGCGCCCTCTTTACCAAGTGTTTCTGGTCCTCTTTCAGATTTCCCTCTCTCACCTCTGTCGCAGTAGTGTCCTCGTCCTCACTCCTCTGAACACTATTGCCAGGGATTTTCCCTCTGTCCTTCCTTGATGATTCGTTATCACCCTTGCCCTCCTCGTTACTCTCCCCTATTCCCAGATTGCAGAGCCCTTCCTATTTTCGCACTCTCCTCCTCCGTTTCTGCCTGGCCGTCCCGCCCAAAATGTCCCTTTTCAAAAATAGCTGAAAAGCTTTCTTTTTTTTTTTTTTCCAGCCTAATCCCCATCTTCTTTATCCCCTTATTCTAAAGACTCTATCCTTGGCAATTCTTTTGCAGTTCCGTTACAACTAGTAGAGACAGTGTTACCAAGTATATGTTTACCATCCTCTGCAACCTTTTAATTCTTTCCACACACATTCTTCTTTCCTTTCTTTTCAGCCAGACCATTACCTAAAGCAGGATAACTCGCACGTGCATCAGCTTGCTTGCCTTCTCCTCCGATGCGTGTGCAGTCACATATGCATGCACCTGTGTGTGCTCATGGCATGGCCGCCGTGCTCCCATGTAACATTAGAGCTTTGCAAAATAGTAGCTGCCCAAGTCCACTGTGATACAATGACACTCATAATCAAGCCTGTCTTGATGCTCCTACTAGTTATATTGCACCATTCTGAGGTGTGCTAAACATCAAGCAAGCTCTCACATTTGGCAAACATATCCACCAATGTACTTCGACTCGCATCTCTTGGAATTAGTTTAGTACTTCCTCACAAAGTCCATATTCGGCATATCTTGAAATAAGTGTAGCCCATGAGATTGCATCTCGAGTTTCCAATCTATCAAAAACCTTATTCTTCTCCATCTTCGGCATAGAATGAAAGAGCAAACATAACAACTAAGTATGTACAAAGTAACAAATCTCATGCACAACTTTTGGGTGGTTTCACACCTCGAATGCGCAGCAATACGACATCCACCCCTCTAATCCTGCGCATCCTCCGGATGGGCCAACTTACCCATGATCATTATCATCAAGATCCACAAACAAATCAATCTCTTCATTATGCATTTCCAGTAGATCAACAAGATTATCAGCCATATCATCTGTCTCTTCCATTGGAGTTTTTTGTCGTTGCTCTTCTCTTGAAAATTCTTCCAATGCATAATCCTCATCATTTCTTTTCTTGAAAATCTTGATTCTTTTTCCAGCAATTGGCACTCTAAGCACTGTCCCATCCAATTCTGTCAACTCATATGTTGCATTATCAAAGACATGTCTGACTATGTATGGCCCAAACCATCTTTTCACCATCTTCCGAAGTGCAGTATGCTGATTTTCAAGGCTGCTATCAAAGACCAATACCCAATCTCCCTCTTCTATTGCTCTAGGCCGCAAGCGATGCCTGCTATCAAACCTGTCCTTGTTCCTTAGTCTAGCAACTTTCAACCTGTCAATAGCTAGCTGAATATCCTCAGGTCTCCTCTCCAACTGTCGAATCCGAAGAGCTAAGAGCTCCTCTCTCGTCAAATCCTCCTGCCAAGGTAAAACTGACCAAGTCAAAGCACAAGTCTCAATCGGCATAACAGGTTTCTGACCATACATCAACTCTGCAGGCATATATCCTGTAGTAACACTATGAGTCGTACGATCAGCCCATAAAGCAAATGGTAGAAGTCTCGGCCATTCTCCAATTCGTCCTCTGCATGCTTTGGCTAATGCTTTCACTATTGGCGGATGCCCTCTTTCACTCTTCCCATTTCCCTCTGGATTGTATGCTGTGGTTAGAGCCAATTTGATTCCTAGCTGAGAGAAAAACTCCCTAGCTTCATCAGCATCCAATTCACCACGATCCGCAGTGATCTTACCCACACAACCATACCTGCAGAAAATTTCCTCCAATAAGAACTTACACACTGCACTAGTGGTCTTCGTTCTCAAAGATCTACCCTCAACATGATTGGTAAGATCCTCTCTAGCCAAAACAATGTACCTCATCTGCCATAGACCCATAGGCATGGTAACCAAATCAACTACCCACTTATAATGAATGCATAGTGGATAGGTCGGATGAAGCTCATCTCTATGGCGCACTGCTGAATACATCTGGCAGTCTCTGCAAGTCTCAACAAAGTGAGAAACATCTCTATACATGCCTTTCCACCAATATTTCTCCCTGATCTTCTCATAAGTAGCCCATACTCCTCTATGACCAGCCCAAGGACTCTCATGAAACTCCCTCATCACCTGTAACTGTGTCTCTCTATCGCAGACAACCCGCAAAGGTAATCCGCCTCTTTTCTTCGGATGCTTCCAAAGAAATCCGTCCTTGAGAAAATAACCATAGGCTTTCCTTCTGATCTTCTTGAACTCTTCATCTGTCCATTCATCTCTTTTGCTTAGTGTACTAAGGTACCTGCCAATCTGCAACCAATCTCCAACATAGAGCTCTTCTGTGAAAGCCACAATATCATAAACATGACAAACATGATCAACCATAGTGGCTGAAATTTCTGCATCATCCTCTTCTGCAAGTAGAGTCTCCTCATCATCATACCTGGCTCTAGACAACATATCTGCCACTGGATTATCCTTCCCTGCTATGTGTTTAAATTCCGGATTTAATGACTTGATGTATGCAATCCATCTCAACATAGCTATATCCGGAGTAGAGCAACTCGTGATCATACCAATCAATGGCAAGCAATCTGTCTCTACCACAACTGAAGCTCCAATAAAGTACTCCTTGTCACATTTGAGAGCCGTCACAATCCCCAATAACTCCCTTTTGATTTGCGGATATCTCCTCTGTCTCTCGTTTAGGACTTTCGCTCCAAACCGAATAGCATACCTATTTTCATCTGCATCATCTTGACCCACAGCCCAACCTATGCCAATTGGACTAGTGTCAACTGTCAATACAATAGGCCTATCACAATTATAATCCGCTTTCCTGAGAGTAGGAGCATTCTGCAATAACTTCTTCAATTTCCGCATGGCTTTAGTGTGACTCTCATCCCAATAAAATTTCTGCCCCTTTCGAAGCAGCTGATACAAACAATCTGCTATGTGTGCAAAATGAGGTATCCAAATCATATAAAACACACAAGCACCAATGAATCTTCGTACCTCAGAAGTGGTAGAACAATACTCTGCAATCTTGCCTATAGCATTCACCTTATCAGGTGAGGGTTTCCTGCCATAATATCCACACATATGCCCAACAATGACAACCTCATTCACTCCAAAAACAGATTTTTGCCCTGAAAGTGTCAAGTTCACTTCTTCTAACCTGGCCAAAATCTTCTCACATGCTGAAATATGATCAGCCACAAAGTACCTGCATCCCTGCTCATTTAGGCTCTCATTCTTCTCTTCTTCTGCACACCCCTTAATGGGCACATCATCCAAGAAAGGCATAGTAAGCTGAGGTATGTAATCACGAAGGACCTTATGCATTGCATTCATCATATGCGCAACAGAATTAGTGGCACCTTGAGGCAAGGTACACATCCTGACAAGCCCAATAGGAGTTCTCATGGTGGTTATGTCCCTGCTTTCCAAAGCCAGCTGAAACTGATCATAACCTGAATACAAATCACCCAAAGAATAGATGGCACGTCCAGCAAATGCCTCTGCAAACTCATCCACAACTGGACCAATACCAACATTCCGGATAGTAACTCTGTTCACTGGCTGCATGTCCTGAATAAATCGAAGAGTACCATTCTTCTTTGGAACTGTAAACCACCTGTTTGAGTATGGTGCAGATGAAGGCTCAAGGATTCCCATCCTGATTTTCTCATTCAACAAATCAATCAACTTTGGCAAGTGTGCTTTAGGCACTGGAATAGGTCGGAGATTCCATGGAATATGAGGAATAGTAAAGATGACCATAGGAGCAACAATATCAGGATTCACACATCCAATCTCATGTGGGACAAAAGCAAATCCCCTTCCATGACGGTCAATCATCTCCTGAAAGCATTGCTTCTCCATGGGTAACAAAAAATCATCATTTCCAATTTTCAATTCAGCAAGTGTCTCTGCTGAAAATTTATGACCAATATGCTCCGGATTCCTCAAAATTTGCTGTTTAGCAGCCCTTTCTATTTGCTGATCACTGTCAGGTGGAAGCGGTACAGCAACCGGCTTCACCTTCTTATCCACAGTTTTGTACTTCGTGTCAACCCTGGCTTCATTATGCTCTTCTGCATTACATAAACCTTGCTGTAAATCAGCAATTCTGCACTTCAATGGCTGAATATTCTCAGCCCTCTGCTCTATGGACTGCATAGAAACAGCCCCAAACTCTGAATGCTGAAATATTTCAGCAATAAACTCTGTTGGCTGAAAATTTTCAGCCCTCTGTCTCTCTGAAAGCTGATCATAACCAGCTGGAAACTCTGTTTGTTGAATTTCTTCAGCACTCAATACTCTTTGCTGAGTTACCTCAGCCTCTGACTCAATCTGTGACATAAAATCTGCAATTTCATGAAACATGTCCAGGGATTGCACTAATACATTACCATGACAATTCAGCATATCAGTTTTCAGGATATCTCCCATCTCTGTCATCGTATCTGCACAAATCACACTGTCATACATACCATCTATGTGCTCATCATCCTCCAAAATTCCTGCATTTTTCAAATTTTTCTCCTTCCTGCATATATACTGCCTGGCAGCTCTAGGCAACCTAGAAGTCTTCTGATAGCTCATTGAACTGTTTGCTGAAATCCCAACATAACCGGAGGAGAAAACACTGCTGCCAGGAGGCGAGAACTCCAATCTCCTCTCCTCTGTACCACCGTCGTCTCGCGAAACGGCGGTACTTAATGAAAACCCGAATCCCTCACAGTGGGTAAGGGTGCATCTCTGAGAGTATCCCTGTTTCTAACATGGTTCACACATACAGTCATAAACTGAACTGCTCTCATACCATCTTTACTGCGAATCCGTGCATAAGCAGATCCATCATCCATGACCTTTGTCTCCATGCGCATCTCTGTAATGAATGGCTGACCAAGAATTATGGGATACGAGCATGAATCCTGCACAAAGAAATGAAAATCCTCCTCTACATCACCAATAGAAACCCTGACACTAGGGCAAGCAGCATATAAATCACCTGCAGTGTTATTGGCGGCTCTCATACGCCACCCATGCTCTACATCCATAGGCCATCTGTTACTCTCATAAACTCCACGAACAATGAGATTAATCTCTGAACCATGATCAACCAATGCAACATAAGGCACCTGTTTCTCTCCAACCTTTACCATCGTCTCTGTAGTTGCCCTAGCCCAATGACTTCGCGAGAAGTGACTACGCGGCATCAAAACAGGCTCATCAATTTCAGCATAATGCGTAGGCTGAACCCTCTTCTCTACCTGCGGCAAAACAGAAGCATTATCAACCATAACCTCATCATCATCCTCATCCAACTCTCCAATCAAAACTCCCTGTGCATCAGTGGTAGACAATGCATGTCTTTTCCTCTTCAGGACCTCCTGAAACTGATCCTGAAACTCTCTTTTTGAGATGCCCAAAATCTCAGAAATAGTGAAAGTCACCTCACTGCCAAGTATCTTATCATTAAAGATTTTCTTCATGTCTGTAGATGTCTCAATATCGGACATCAATCTGAATCCTGGCTGTTTTCTCTCTCTAGGCTCTTGCCTCTTTTCTCTCTTTTGAGCATCCTCCATCTGTCGATCTGGCCCTGGTCTTGAAGATGGTCCTGCAATAGGTGGAGTAACAAACTCACCCCCTCTAGTCTTCTTAGCTGCACTTGGATTTTCTTCATCCCTCTTACGCTTCTCCTCAACAAATACATCTGCACCATGAGATTTAGCCAAATAAGCATAAATAGAATACCTGTCAACAGGCGAGTCCCATCCTGTCTCTGATCTGATGCTAGAGCCTGCGCTAGTCAAAACAGTTTGCTGAATTTTCCCCTTGTTTGCAGTCTCCATAGCATAAGTCCATAGTGCGGACTGAGTCTCCGATCCCTTCTCAATCTGTACTCCATATGCAGAAGCATCACCTCTAGCCGTCACATAAGAAGTACGGGCAGCCATGTCCTCCACTAACTTCTTCATTCCACCTTTACCAAAGTTGGTAGCAAGTGGAGCTCCTGTCTCAGTCAACCAAATCTTACCATCTTGCCCCCAATATACCAAATTCTGCCTCCTTGCATCCTGGAAAGAGTCACAATCCCTGCAATGCTGATGCTCCGTACTATCACACCAAATACATCTCCGATCTCTCCTAGGTGCACTAGGAGCACTCCTAGGTGCAATAGGAGCACTAGAAGAAGTAGCAGGCGCAGTTGAAGCAAACTGCTCCTTCAACTTACCCACCAACTCCGCTTTGACTGACTCAAGTGTCAAATCTGTGATTCCTTTGATTATGTCATCAAGAGAAGTAGGCACCGATGGAGCGGATGGTTTTGGAGCAGAAGGTGTAGGCATCGGTCGTGGAACAGGAGGAATAGGTGGAGTAGAAACAGTAGGCACTGGCATAGGCCAAGAAACTGGCTGAGGAGGAGAAGAAATAACAGGAATAGAAGTAGGCATAGGAACAGATGATGGTGTAGGTGTCATGGAACCATTCTGTAGGCGAGTCTTCCATATCCTCCTCTTGGTCAATGTCGAGACTGCATCCTGAGCATCCTGCCAATCAGTTTTAAGACCCATAGGCTTCGTGCGATCTTCAAGAAGCTCACCCAATTCTTCTTGAAGAGCAGGATCTGCAGCTTGCAAGAAAAGCTCAACTTTTTCAACATCTAATGCTCTTTGTTCAATGGCATCAAGCTGACTATACCTCTCTTCAAATTCTCGAATCAACTCTGAAGCAGCAAGACCTTTGTTTGGCATGTAGACCCACTCTCGGAATGACCGTCGAGTAGCCATACCAAAGTCCTCAAGGAAATATTCTTCTTTAAGAGCCTTCTTAAAATCTTGCCAATGTGTATTTTGAATAAATAAATCAGTCACCTTTGTCCTCAAAGCAGGTGTGACAAGACGAAGGAAGTACTTACTCATAAGTCCAGCAGGAACTCCAAAAAACCCCATCTTGATCTCATATGTCTTCAAATATGCTGAAACATTACGCCCATCAAATAGCTTCTTCTCACTCTCAACTGCTTCAATAGCCTTAGTCGCGCTGTTTGCATTCTCCTGCTCTGAATAGAGTTGCCTTTGCTGAGACAACTGCTGTTGATGCAATTGTTGTTGCTGCTGCATATACATTTCTGTTTGCTGATTTTGGAGCTGCATATACATGGACATATTCTGCAAAATCTGTTTTAGATCCTCCGTTGAAGTACTTGACGCAGCAGTCATGGATGGAGCTGAAGTAGACTCAGCTGGAGTTGAAGAAGAAGCTGAAAAAGAGGCTGAAGTGTCTCCCATCCTGAAATTTCTGCGACGCTTTCACGTCGGGTTCACCAAAGATGTCGAAGGGTTTACGAAAGCATAGTCGTGTCTTCAGAAGACCTTGATATATATCAAGATGGAAGATCAAGCAAATAAATAATCAAGACGAAAATTTTTGGTTCATATACAAGTATCAAGACGGATCAACCAAAAGAATCAATCCTCGCAAGAAACCACTTTATGTTATAAATCAGAATACAAGAGCTTCAGATATGTCATCCAGTCGTCAAGAGAATATCTTCAAAGTAAACTATTCTTCAACCGGAAATAGAAAGCATTGCTTGCTGCACAACCTACTTCTCACAGAACAGCACCTTCATAGAGCACAATTTCTTGTCATGGACCAGAGAAATTTTGCTATTATGACCACGCCAATTTGCATGGGTCAAAATCTGTTTTTCCAAAAACTAAAAGGTTACAAGAAAGGAGTTTGCACAAGCAGATGGCCAGGTCTTTGCCCACCCCTTGTTTAAGCTTTGTATGTTATATAAAAACAGTCTTTGCATATGATTGCAACCTGAACCACTTCTGTCATCAGTAATTTGCATGGTTTTAAAAAAAAACATGACTTTAGGGGTGTCACGGCTTGTACAGATGCTTCAGATATTGAAAAGAACCACTTCACAACTCCGGTCTGTTGTCCAAATCAACTCCTTTGATTATGACGTGTCCGTTAGCTCCACCACGAAACCAGTCCTAAACCATCCGCATTGATGACACCTGTTATTTCCATGGGTGCGAATGGCTTTGCATTGGGCTCTTGCTCAATTGGTAAAGGTTGATATTTCACTTGTTCAACTCTGAAACGGACCTCTTCCTCCAGATCCATAAACATGTCTGTCTCCTGATAATTCCATACCCACAGATTTTCCTCTTCATCAAATTTTGATGGCCGTTGGAGAAGATGCTAGCTTCATGTGTAGTAGCCATCTGATAGTTGACTACTGCTGAGTGTGTCGTCAAAGACCAATACGGTGAAGGATGCACAAAATGTTCACAGATGGGTGAGCTGCTCTGAACCACGCAGTCAGCCTAAGACACCAAGAGCGTTCATGGCAGAGCGTTTGCTCACGAGCATATCTCCTTTCTTCTGAAGCAGCAGAGCAGCAACGTCCTCCCTTCTTCCCTTCTAACGGCCTTTCAAAATCAAAGAAGGTTCAAACGATCTGGCTCCTTATAATACAGTCTTGATCCTTGCACGAGGCTTCTCATGGCCGTCTCTGGATCCTCTTCATCTCGTTCCACCCCCTTTGATCGCAAGTCGCCGTTGTCAGCTTCGTTCTGACTATTTTCTCCGAGCTCCGTAACATTCGATTAAAGAAGGTATCATCAAGGAGAGGATCACCACTCAGCTGTCGAAGGTGCAAGAAGCCTCACCAGTCGCAGAGGGTGACGTCAGGGGGGGGGAATCGACCTGTTACAGTTGCTCAAAGATGAAGAGGCATGAAGAAGACAACGCAATAACACCCGGTGGAATCAGACAGAAGATCAGAGCCCAGTTTTGCTTCTTCAAAGACAGTAACAATCGAAAAGTTTGAACTCCTGGTCATGGGCGGACACAGCGAGTCGTCACCTCCTGAGCCTTCCTTGACGTTTAAATTGCCACCCAGCGCTTCCTCAGAGCTACCAGTGACCACTGCAATGCTCCCACCATTCAAGGTTTACATCCCCAGAGATAGTTGCCCTGATCGCAACACAAATAATCTCTGAAATGAATCCGCCGAGAACTTCCTCCCTGATTAACGAGCACATTCCCCAATTCTTCTATCTTCCAAATTAGCATCCTCCTTTCCTCTCCTGTTCCGCATTAGCCATCGGACTCCTCTCCTCCTCTGAATTCTGCGCCCTCTTTACCAAGTGTTTCTGGTCCTCTTTCAGATTTCCCTCTCTCACCTCTGTCGCAGTAGTGTCCTCGTCCTCACTCCTCTGAACACTATTGCCAGGGATTTTCCCTCTGTCCTTCCTTGATGATTCGTTATCACCCTTGCCCTCCTCGTTACTCTCCCCTATTCCCAGATTGCAGAGCCCTTCCTATTTTCGCACTCTCCTCCTCCGTTTCTGCCTGGCCGTCCCGCCCAAAATGTCCATTTTCAAAAATAGCTGAAAAGCTTTCTTTTTCTTTTTTTTCCAGCCTAATCCCCATCTTCTTTATCCCCTTATTCTAA
This sequence comes from Lygodium microphyllum, assembly GCF_053477565.2. Classification (NCBI taxonomy): domain Eukaryota; kingdom Viridiplantae; phylum Streptophyta; class Polypodiopsida; order Schizaeales; family Lygodiaceae; genus Lygodium; species Lygodium microphyllum. The sequence goes on from NC_141147.1 coordinate 62,080,062, forward strand.
AGACTCTATCCTTGGCAATTCTTTTGCAGTTTCGTTACAACTAGTAGAGACAGTGTTACCAAGTATATGTTTACCATCCTCTGCAACCTTTTAATTCTTTCCACACACATTCTTCTTTCCTTTCTTTTCAGCCAGACCATTACCTAAAGCAGGATAACTCGCACGTGCATCAGCTTGCTTGCCTTCTCCTCCGATGCGTGTGCAGTCACATATGCATGCACCTGTGTGTGCTCATGGCATGGCCGTCGTGCTCCCATGTAACATTAGAGCTTTGCAAAATAGTAGCTGCCCAAGTCCACTGTGATACAATGACACTCATAATCAAGCCTGTCTTGATGCTCCTACTAGTTATATTGCACCATTCTGAGGTGTGCTAAACATCAAGCAAGCTCTCACATTTGGCAAACATATCCACCAATGTACTTCGACTCGCATCTCTTGGAATTAGTTTAGTACTTCCTCACAAAGTCCATATTCGGCATATCTTGAAATAAGTGTAGCCCATGAGATTGCATCTCGAGTTTCCAATCTATCAAAAACCTTATTCTTCTCCATCTTCGGCATAGAATGAAAGAGCAAACATAACAACTAAGTATGTACAAAGTAACAAATCTCATGCACAACTTTTGGGTGGTTTCACACCTCGAATGCGCAGCAATACGACATCGCATGGCCCAAAGCATGAGCTTAACCACTTCCTCTTTTTGGATTACACTCTACATCGGGCACTCACGGTAGTTGTTATCCTAGCTGTACCAATATCACACGTTCCAAAGAGGGTTACAATATCTCAAGTGTATCTCTCCATCTCAACAACTGATTCTCTAACAACGAGGCTAGGACACACTCATCACTATAATATCCATTTTCTGAGCTTTCGAAGCTTGACATTTCCCAACCCATTGAAAGGCTAATAGCCTCAACATATTGAATGGTTGTACTCATGCAAGTTCCAAAAAAAAAATGATAGAAAGAAAGAAAGAAAGAAAAAAGAACAAGAAAAAGAAAAGAAAAAGAAAAAAGAAAAAAAAAAGAAAAAGGAAAAAGAAAAAGAAAAAAGAAAAAGGAAAAAGAAAAGAAAATAACAAAAAAAAGAAGCACCCACGATCACAGCACAGCACCTAGGGGTCCTCAAATTAGGTATGTCCAGTGACCTTGGTCAGTTGGATCCCCCCTAGTCCCCTAGCCCTTTAGCATCACCCACAATTGTTTAAGGCACATCAAGAGTAGGACATACCTAGGGAGCTTGTCTTGCCTATGGTTAGACGTGTCACATGGACGACTTCTTCTCAACATGGACAACTTTGCTTCATCCACACATTGTTACGAGAAACCAGTCCATGGTCTTCTAACTATGTAATATCTAAGTATGCATGAGCACTCACATACTATCTGCACCAAAATATATACACAGTTTGGGTCCTCAAGTGCAGGACAATACTCTCAGCTTTCTTAGAGTTTGACCTGTCTCCCAAACTAATTGAACTATGTCTTGTGCACGATAGAAAAGACTAGCACTACCCCTAGGGAGAGACCACCTACGAAAGGTTTTCAATTGTAGGTATTGATGAATCCAACGAAAGTGTCATTCGCTCTTCATCGAAACCCAACTCTAAATTCTTATCCTTTATCATCCTGCAAGCCTCCCAAGAATCATCATGTGTAGAATCCCCAACAAACCAACACTTGCATTGGCCATCAGTGCAATCCCCAACAAAGAACAGCCCTACCACCAACTCCAACAACCCTACCACCAGCCACCTAGGCCATCAACGTGCCCCTAATGACCTTCCTTCACATCACCACCAACACTCCTCCACGGCAACCACCGATGTCCATTCCACCCACGTCTTTAGTGCACGCCAAAGCCTGCTACCTACAACGGTGAGTGCCATGGGACTGGCACTCGTCTAGGAGGGGGTAATGTTAATCGTCAGAAAAATAAGGTTGAAAATCTAGAAAAGCTAAAGCCGAAGACAAAGTCCAAGGCAAAGTGAAATGGAAGACGAAGGCGTGACAAGAAAAATCAAGAAACACGAGAAGCATAGAAAAGTCCTAAATAAGAGAAAAGGTGCACAAGGAAAAGTGCAAGTCAATACTTTTGTAAAAGAGGTAGATGTGTTGTGTGCCTTAGTTACAAGCTATTTTGACAGTATTTTGACCTTCATTCAATATACAACCAAGGTATCAAAGGCTAGGAACATGCTGAGGAGTCAATATGAGAGGTGCAATTAAACATGGATTCAGAACGTGGAGAATCAACTAGCGATAGAGAAGTTTTATCAAGGAGAGATACTTGAAGCATTCATCACTTGGATCAAGAATCTATACGAACAAATGGTTGGCATTGGGATATAGAAGACTAACGAGTAGATAGCTTGGAGGTGTCTTGGGATTTATCTACCAAAGTTTGATGGATTGGTAACTACCCTAAATACTCAAGTGAGACCCCAAGCTTTGGGATTTAAGAAATTTTGTACACTACTAATATTGAGAAGGACTTATAGCTTAAAGCCCAAGAAGGTACCAACAATGAAGATACTACATTATCCACCAATGCGAAAGGCAAACGTGGTTCTTCTATCGATGGTGATAGAAGAAAGAAGGATGCTAAGAAAAGTTTCAAGAAGAGTGTTTCTACTACAAGAAGAAAGGACATGCAATTGCAAATTGTTATGTCATGAAATTAGATGAGAAGAATAACACCTTGAAGACTAAACAAAAGGAGACAACTAATATAGCCAAAGAAGAGTTGGAGTTATTCATGGGAACCATTGAGGAAGTGTATTCCCTAGAGTAAGAAGTATCTACCACTGACTCATGGATATTGGATAGTGATTCCTCCCACTAACAAGAAAGGTTTATATAGTTCTATGAGATCTTTATAGGAGAAATCTATGATCAATTGCTTCTAATTGATCTCACTATGATACAAGTTTCACTAGACAAGTCTAGAAATTATCAACAATGCTAGTAAATTGTCGGTAAAGGAGAAAGAAGCAACAACATGTATGAGCTAAGTGCTCTTACAAGCACCATTGGTGTGGGTACAAGGAAACTTTGTTGTGAAATATTTAGTCACATTGGTTTTGTAGTATTCAATGAGATCCACAAGCAAGGTGTTGGTGCATGCTGATTTGTGGATATTGGATAGTGGCACCTCCCATTACATGACCAACAAGAAAGTTTGATATAGCTCCATGCAGTCTCTATAGGAGAAATCTTTTATCACTTGCTTTTAATTGACCATGAGACTATTTTCATTAGACAGGTGTAGAAATTATCGACAATGCTAGTAAAGTTTTCGTCAAAGGAAAAAGAAGGAACAGCCTATATGAGCTAACTGCTCTTACAAGCACCATTGGTGTGGGTACAAGGAAACTTTGGTGTGAAAGATTTAGTCACATTGATTTTGTAGTATTCAATGAGATGCATAAGCAAGGTATGGTCACTCACCTACTTGCAATATTTGAAATGAAGGAACCATGTGAAGCTTGTATGATGGGAAAGCAACAAAGAAGTTATTTCCACAAGAATGCAAGAGCAAAGCGAAGGCTCCTCTAGAGTTGGTGCATGGTGATTTGTGGATATTGGATAATGGTCCCTCCCATCACGTGACCAACAAGAAAGGTCTATATAGTTCTATGTAGTCTCTATGTGAGATTTGTTATTAGTTGCTTCTAATTGATATTGGCCATGAGGTGAGTTTCACAAGACAAGTGAAACATTTATTGATAATGCTAGTAAAGTTGTCAAAAAAGGAGAAAGAAGGAACAACTTGTATGAGCTAAGTGCTCTTATACAACCACCATTGGTGTGGGCACAAGGAAACTTTGGTGTGAAAGATTTAGTCACATTGATTTTGTAGTAAATGAGATGCGTGAGTAAGGTATGGTTGCTCACCTACTTGAAATAATTAAAATGAAGGAACCATGTTAACCTTGTATGATGGTAAAGTAACAAATAAGTTATTTCCACAAGAAAGAAAGAATAGAACAAAGGCTCCACTAGAGTTGGTGCATGCTGATTTGTGAGATAAAATGCTTACACAAGTCATGGAGAAATCTTCTTATTTCATGTTGACCATCGATGACTACAGTAGGAAGATGTGGGTATACTTCCTTTGTGATATGACTCAAGATTTTGGTAAGTTTATAGAATGGCTAAAACTTATTTAGAATGAAGTAGGACAAAGTGTAAAGAAGTTTAGAATAGATGGTGGTGGTGAGTCCAACTCAAAGGAGTTTGAAGATGTTTACAAGAGCAAAGGAATTAAGAAGCATCAAATTGATGATACCTCATACACCTTAGTAGAATGGTGTTGTTGGATGTTAAAATCACACCATTGTGGAAATGACAAGGTGTATGCTTTTAAGGAAAAATGATTGCTCGTAAGAAAACATATGTCCTATACTTTAAAACTTTTGGATATGAATATTATGCACATGTTTCAAAGCACAAGAGAAACACGTTAAAACCAAAAAGCACAAAATGTATCTTCTTGGGTTATAGTAATGAGAAAATGGCTTACAAATTGTATGAGCAAGAGGTAAAGAAGATCATAGTGATTTGCGATGTGGTGTTCATGGAGCAGCCATATAGTGGAGGAGGAGAATATAAGTTCTTCCACTTTATCATCCAGTGAAGAAGTAGTTCACTATGAACTTGTCCCAAGAGCTATTCCTATTGGAAGAGAGGGAGAGAGACAAAGTGGAGTGGATGATGAGACTCAGATCATCGTTGTTCTTCTTCCATTATTCTTCCAGCATACTAATTGAAAGAGACTTACACACATAGGTATGACTAACCAAGACTAACTGTGGTTAAGTCATTGACTACACCAACTTATTGAATGTCAGACACATGTACAGTTGTATCCAGCTAATGTCAGTCACACACATAAAGATAGACTGACTAAAGAGCAACGGGAGCTTGATATTCTCACACTCCCCCTCAAGCTCAAACCATCTGATAAACTCCAAGTAGCTATCTGAATTATATGAACATTTCTTTACCAAGAGACTTGGTAAATATGTTTGCTACTTGGTCTTCAGTCTTCACATGAATCAAGTCAATCTACCCTATAAGAATCATTTCTCTGATGAAATGGTAGTGAACCTCAATATTTTTGGACCTAGCATGGTAGACAGGATTGCTAGCCAACATAACACTGCTGAGGTTATCACAATGCAATCTCACTCTACTTTCCAACTGTATTCCCAAGCCTTTCAACAGTTTCATCAACCAAACTACTTTGCAAGTCACTAACTCAGCTCCTCTATACTCAACTTTTGTACTAGACAATGCAACAGTAGGCTGTTTCTTACTCTGCCAACTGATCATACTGTTGCCCAATCCAAATGCATAACCACTGGTTGACCTCTTGTCATAGGCACAACCAGCCCAATCAGCATTAGCAAACCCTGTCAAGTCAAGAGATTTTACATATGCATAAAATAGCCCATAGTCTGACCCTTTACATATCTCATGATCCTCTTGACTGCATCTAAATGTGGTTTGTGAGGCTTCTACATGAACTGACTAATCAGCCCCACTGCATAACATAAGTCAGGATAGGTAATAGTCAAGTATATCAAGCTGCCCACCATCTGTTGATACATAGTCACATTCTCTATGTCATTCCCAACATCAATCTGCAGCTTGACATTCTGATCAAGAGGTGTCTCCATAGGCTCGCATTCAGTCATACCATAGCAGCCTTTTACCTTGAGGCGTAGAGACTACCTCAATCCCAAGAAAATACTTCAACTCACCAAGGTTTTTGACTTTGAATTCAGCCTGTAAACATGATTTAATTTCAGCAATTCCCTCTTCATCATCTCCAATGATGATAAGTTCATCTACATAAACCACTAGAAACACATATCCATGATCTATCTTCTTCGTGAATAGACTGCGATTTGCATCACCCAATCTAAATCCATGTTGCTGTAAATAACTAGTGATTTGAGCATTCCATACTATAGGTGCCTATTTCATTCCATATAAAGCCTTTTTCAGCTTACATACATTTGTAGGAAAGTCCGGGTGAACATAGCCTTTAGGTTGCTCCATATATACTTCCTCAACCAAATCACCATTCAAGAAAGCATTCTTGACGTCCATTTGCCATAATTTTCAGCCTTTGCATGCTGCCAAAGCAATGGCATTTCTAAGTGTTTCCATTTTAGCCATCTGACTCAAAGTCTCCTCATAGTCAAGGCCATACTACTGCGCATACCCTTTTGCAACTAGCCTGGCCTTATAGCGTTCTAACGAACCATTTGACTTGCATTTAACCTTGTACACCCATTTGTAGCCAATGGGGACTTTGCCTTTAGGCAACTCAACCAATTTCCATTTCTCATTTTCAGCTAGGGTTGCATACTCCTCATCCATGGTAGCACACCAGTTATCATCTGTAACTGCATCATCAAACTTTGTAGGTTCTTTGTAACCTATCACACTAGCCATATATGCATAATGACAGGCTGAATAAGCAGTGTATGTAAACCTGTCAACTAGTTTTCTGACTCTCTCAGATCTCCGTAACTGTGGCTCGCTCTGAGCTTGCCTCTCATGAGGCGGTACATAATGACTCTGCCTTGCTCCAGGCATCATAATAGACCGAAAGCCCAGCTCACTATCTAAACTGTCACTGTTAGATGACTCATAACCTGCAAGTGGACCCGTCACGTCCTTAAGCATCTTTTCTTTTCCCTTATCTAATCTCCCCCTCACTGACATATCTGTGTCAGTGGACATAGGAGTACAACTCTGCAAGCGTCCTGACCAAGGACTTACTGTAGGTGACCCATCACTTGTTGAGATGACAACCTCAACACATGCGGACATTGATGTTGGACCGCCTGGTTAGATGGGTCCACACGTCTACACTTAGCACGTCGGTGGTCATTATGACTCTCACATGGCCACTGACTCATTACTTATTATATTCAGGTTGTTACACCTATTTACAACTGGCATAGTTATAGCACCAGTCGACTAGTGTAGTTGGTTATGCATTGTTTGACTTAGTAGGCCACTTTCCTTTATGTTGTATCTTATCTATACTTTGTGTATGATGGGACCTAAAATGGGCCGGCACTGGCTATAGCACTAGCTGGACCTCATGCTCATGACACACAAACACCCTTGGCCTCGCGAACCAGGAGCGTCAATCTAATGCTGAAGGACAAACTGCCCTAAAGCTTAATTCCTGTGTTTATAGTTCATAGTCCAACGTTTCCCTAAAACTCCTCAGAGGGAGATCCCAAAGTACTTAGGCATAATGCCTCATCACACACATATAGGAGGCACTCCACCGACTAATAGTCGGAGCCCCACTGTAGCTCTCGTACATCACAGGGGTTGGCCCTTTGATGCGCTGCTAAACATATAACACATACGAGCACAAACTCCTCTCTTTTATATTTCTCGTATTTCTAGGAGATATACCATGCTTCCTCACTTCACAGTCCCTTAGGAAACCGACCCTCTACCCTACGGCAAGGGATAACCTCACACTCTCAATCGTGGGTCAAAGTCCTAAGAAAACAATTGCTATGCAATCCAGGAGATTTTCCTTCGATACCATGAACCATGCATAGTGCATAATGTGAATGGTTTAGTGCACAAACAATAGAAAATCAGCATTGTGCATCGTGCGAAACCAATCTTTTCATGATTTCCATGCTAACGATTATGTATTGAAACGAGGAGAGACACCGAACCTTACGCTCATGCTGCCTTTTCCTTTATTTTAAAACAACATCCTATAGCCATGATGCAACACATAAATCAGATTTAAGATTGTACTTTAATGCTCAAACTCCCCTCTTACCCTACCGTTTAATGTTTTGCAATCGTTGATAGGTGTAAGAGTCGTTTTATGTGTATTTCTTTGTAGAGAAAGCAATAAATACGGACAAAAACATAGAAATGAGGGTAAACCGAGGTTAGCCTCGTGCTCTACCTTCATTATACATTGCGCAAACACTTATGTGATTTTCTTGAATTTTTCTTTTATCATTTCCTAATTTTTCCCCATTTAAAACCAATTTTCCACCATTTTTGGTATTTTTTCTCTATTTTCTTCAATTAAAAATGACTAGAAATTGAAATTGATTGTGGGTTGTGGCCCTTAGGTTTCTTGACAGCAAAATTTCCGGTTTTATTGATGTTATATCTCATGTTTCCCCTTTATTTTGCAAAAAAAACCCCATTTTGCCTCTTAAATGCGTATTTTACGGGTTTTATACCATTAATTTCAATCATAACACTTATGATTTTCTGATTTTCTGAGCATAAACTGATCAAACTCATAGAAAACAACATCATAATGCATAATCAGCCATGGGAACAATATTGCATCAACCAAATAGCATAAAAACTCATTTTTTCTTCATAAAAATTGAATTACCGCTTAGGCTTTGTGTCTCGGGATCTCGGTTTGGCTATGGGACTGCGTGTCAGCCCTCATTCAATGTCCAACATCTTCAAGAATAGCACTCTTCATGTCTTCATCCACCCGAGAGCAATCCGGTCTCATCCGAACAAGCTTTCCTCCATCATTCTTCATTGTCTTCATCCACACAAGAACAGCCCCTTAAGGGAGAGAGAGGGAGGAGAGAGAAAGACTAAAATCAGAGATTTCCATTGAGGCTACCATTTGAGGAGCGAAGATAGGCGATAGAGTCAGCAGAGGGAAGGAGTAGTTCGGGGGTAATGTCGGTTGGGTTCAAAAATCAACAAGTGTCGCTCGGGCACCTTTAAAGCACTTTGATGCTTAAAATTGTCCTAGGTCGAGCCGCCGCCTTCGACATTGAATATTTTTCCCTTGATATTCGTAATTTTTAGCTATTTTTAAGTACTTCTTGGCATCAAAATTCCGCTCTCATTGGCGACCATGGGATAGGGCGACTCAGCGCGTCGAATCCCACAACAGATCTGCACAAAACACCAAAGGAAGCATCAAGCTGATACAAAATAGATACATACTAAACACAGCACTACGCGTACCCTACCCCCTAACAAAACCAAGGCATGACATCCACAAGGAGTAGGCCTAGCATAATATGATAAAAGGTCCGAAGCTAGTCACTAACCAACTGCTCCAACACGGCCAAACTAAAAAGAACTATCAAAGAGGTTGCTCGAAGTGGTGGTCTGAACTACCTACCGAACTAAGGACAACACAACTAGGAGCTCCTACTAGGCGAGGACTCCTTTAGCCTGATCAAGAAGTATTTTCTTTTACCACATTTTTTCTTTTTAGGATTTTATGTTTCATACTCGGGCATGTAAAAAGGAGGGAGCTGAGCGTAGTGACCCAGGGAGAACAGGGCATCGGCCTCAGGTCATGTCTCGGTACCCAAGAACCTACCAAGCCCTCACAAGGCGACACTTAATCCTTTTCTGACACTCACTTTTATTTTCGCTCCAACCTTCCTTAATTTCTTCTTTTCCAGCAAGATGCCACCCCTAGGAAGACAAGGCATCGGCCCCGGGTCTGACTCGTCCCCAGGAACCTACCAGGCCTTCGCAAGGCAATGATCAACCGCGTATAAATTTTCCTTTCTTTTCTTTTCTATTTTTATAGGGGGTTAGAACCCTTTTTACACACCTTTGTATATATTGATTTTCTGTTAAAATATTCAGGGTTTTATTTACATCATCATTATTTTCTTCTTCGGCAGGCTGCTCTAACTGCCTCACAACTAACAAGAACTCCAAGAACGGCTGCCTAGCAGGCTAGCAGAATAGGGTCACTAGAACTGCCTTCTAAAACAGGTCTTTCAATGCCTAACAATGTCTTTACAAGAGGCAACAACTACTCAAACCTCCCTCAGACATACTTAACCTAAACCTGGGACTTAATGCCTTGGTCGCCGGTCCCCAACAAGGAACGAAAAATCCCTTACAAGCACACAAACACATATAGCACAACAACCACAGTACTCATAAATGAAAGATATCACCTGGATAGGGCCACGAGAAGCTTCTACGCAACAAAAGGCTCCTTCCAAGCTCTTCTTCGAACCTGTTTAGCACAAAACTAGAACAAGAAACCATTAACTGCACCTGCACTAAACAGACAACTGGCCCTCTTGGACTAATGAAATAAAGCATTTCACCACAAAACTTAATCGGCCCTCTTCGCCTAATGAAATAAAGCATTCAAAACCTCGCAAAATTGGCCCTCCTAGCCTAACGAGATCAAACAGAATAGCACCTACACATCCTTCCTTGGAATAATCCAGATATACAATAATAGGCTCCTTTCCAAGGAGGAAAAACAGGCTCGTAGCCCTAAACTAAATGCATAAGGTTATGACCCATCCCTCCTGCATAGATAGCAAGAGGCGTATGCATGATATATTGTCGAATCAACTTGTGGGTCTAGGATAATAACGGTAGATTGGTCTCGGCTACTCTTTGCATCACCCATATCAACCATCGTCTGCCATATATCGCATGCTCTGATAACATTCCCCACAAGCGACCGGGTCATGTTTCATCATTGATCACAATATCCAAACTAGGACCACAATTAAAGAAGAGGTCTTCCTCATAAGCAAGATCTGCCAAAGAATCCGCAAATTGATTCTAGTAACGTGGAATCAGCTGAAAAGACTCTCTCAAACTCCTCAAGTAGGGTCATAGAAGTTCGATGATACATATAAAGAATGGGATTCCGCACTGTGTATGTCCCATCTAGCTGATTCAGGATCAACTGGGAATCCCCTTTTACTAACAACCGACGAATACCACCTTGTTTGGCAATATGCAATCCCATAATCAAGGCTTTATACTCCGCCATATTGTTAGTGAATCCTACCCCGAGATAAGTAGCTAACTTCATCGTAACTCTTCGTCGGGGATCTTGGATTACTACTCCAACACTCCCTTTTTTATTAGGGCTCCTGGACGCTCCGTCAAAATATAATGTATACGTCCACAATGGGTTTACACAGCTGGCCATCACGAACTCCTCTACTCGTAATTATGGTAATCAAAGTTTAGCATGTTGAGAGGATGAACTGACGACTCTATCCCACCTTCTTCATTGAACTCAATAGGGATATTCGTCAACAGTCGTAAGCAGTGATGGCAGAAGACTTTAATCTCCCACACAAAGGTTCCGTCTTCTTGCTCAATCACTTTGTATCCTTTTTATTTCTTTGTGCTTCCTTTGTTCTTCCACTTTACTCCAAAGTAGGGTTAACACCATGGATATATATTTGAGTTTTCTAGGATATGTATAGGAAATGATGGCATTTGGACTATCTCATGCATTTTTGATAAGCAGGTCAAATTCATTCTGGTCAGGATGAAGATAAAAGTGGTTCATATGGCAAGTTAGTTTATGCATGCAATACATCTTTAAGTAGTATGCCTCAATTTGTTATCAATGACAAAGATTTACTAATGAATGATACCCTGATGGTATCTCTGCTCTAGATATGGGTGCTCCAAATAAGGGATTAACCGCCCCATCAACCGACTTTAAGCTCTTTTGCAGGTCTCAAATTATCCCCAGCATGGACCTGCAATGCATTTCTCTATATTAGCATACTTAGAAATAATAAGATTTAATCTTATTAAGATTAACCTTGTTTTTAAACTCTACTCCCTGTAGATCAGCTAATAGGGCCGTAGACCTATTTTTCCCTAACCTAACAATCTTGTAGGGGCCATCCCATTTAGGTTCCAGCTTTCCTGGAAACAGCTCCCTATGCGCATCGTAATACAGAACTAATTGCCCTTTTTTAAAGGTATATTTCTTCGCTCTAAGGTCATGCAACTGTTGAGATATCGAGCTCTATTCGTGATATGCCAGGGTGACCGTTGTGCATTTATGTCACCGACTTGTCAGTTGCAGATGCGGTTAGTACACCGCCCATGAATAATAGCTAGGTGACAGCTATCCTTATCTACTCTAGTTCATGGCTCAGTTAGTATTCCACCTTAGTTAGTTGAGTTTGGTTTGAGACCCATATATAGGGTTCATCTATTTCTATGTACTTGAGTTCTTTTTGGCTTACACAACTAAGAAGAGAAAAACTGTTTTCAGCCTCCACCCTTGTGTGTATTCCTCCATTGTGCAAGCAAAAAAGCTACAAGTGAGACTCCTTCCTTCTCTCCCAAAATCTTGACATGGTATCAGAGCCTTGTTCGTGGTAAGGAGCTCAAGAAAGCAAGCCAAGCTCGCGGTGTTCTGGTAAGAAGACCAGTGTTGCTTTCATTTTTCTGTTTTGGGAGCAAGTCCCTGCAGGTAGCACAGCCGGGAAGTGCAAGAGTGCATTGTCTCAGGTTGAGACACCCTTCCGGTGAAGCAAGAGGGCAGTATATGCTGCGGGAAAGGGCTTTAGCCCTTGGAGACCCTGTTTTTTTTATTTGAGGCCATTTCGGGCCCTGTTTTGGAGGCGCAAGTTTTCTGCACGCACTCAGGAAAAGGCCCAGTTTTATGCTGTGCGACAACTGTTCTACAGGTCGATGAAAAGTTACTGTAGAGATTGCATCGTATGCCTGTGCGCAGAGATATTGGGAGTTACAGAATCATCCTTGTTGCCTCTTGATGCAAAATCGTCACTAGGAAGTGACTGTGTGGTCAAATACCACTTTCATCAGTTTTGTAGATTAGCCCTTGTGAGGCTGAAGCTGTGTTCTTTGCAGTGACAGAATTTTTTGCAGTGTTCTGTAATGGCGTCTGATTCTCTCTCACAGATTGTCACTGAAAAGCTTGACAAGAACAACTTCCAAGCATGGAAGTTTAGAATGACGAATTTCCTTATGGGAAAAGGATATTGGGAATTTGTTGCAGGAAATGAAGAAGAACCAGTTCTTCCTGATGTTCCCAATCAACAACAAATGCAGGCATTTAAAGCATGGCATGAGAGAGCCACGAAAGTTATGTACTGGCTGTCTATCAGCATTTCAGACTCTATGATTGTGCATATTTAATATGCAAGTACGCCAAAGGAGGCATGGGATACTTTGTCAAAAATGTATAGCACAAATACGCGAGCCAGGAAAATGCAGCTCAAGCAAGAGTTGCATAATGTGCAAAGAGAAAATATGAGCATCAATGACTACCACATGAAGGTGAAGAAGATTGCAGATGCACTTGCTTCCATTGGGTTGCCAGTGGAAGATGATGATTTAGTTTCTGTGACCTTGAATGGTCTAGGAAAGGATTATGCACAGTTCCAAACATCCATTTCCGTCCGTGAAAGATTTCCTAATTTTGAGGAGTTGATTGTTCTTCTAATTTCTGAGGAACAGAGAAATGGTGGTGCATCTTCTTCAGGAGGAACTTCAAAAGAAGCTGTCTTTTACTCAAATGCTGCAAGAGGTAGAGGCAGAGGTAGAGGAGGCCGATCTGGAGGCCATGGTAGAAATCAGAATATGCAGCAAACTCAAGAAAACCAGTCCTATGGAGGAGGGCGTGGTAACTCTAGAGGCAAGGGGAGCCAAAGAGGTCGTGGTGGATGGCAAAGAGGCCAAAATGCAAACAACAATGTTGAATGCTACTACTGTGGTAAAATGGGTCATATGGCTAAGGACTGCTATAAAAAGCAGAATGACATCATGAATGGAAAATTGCAACAAGAGGGAATTATGCATCTTCTAGTAGACAGGGTGATGACAGAAATGAGCATTTGTTTATGGTGCAGCACATGAACAATTCTGTGACAAGTGTAGAAGAAAGCAACGATATATGGTATGTTGACTCAGGTGCATCAAACCACATGACAGGTCATGCAGAATGGATGGAGGATGCAAGAAAAATGGAAAAACTAGGATTTGTGGAGACTGGTGATGATACTGCACATCCTATTGTGCAAATTGGAAAAATTCATTTGTCTATGTAGGATGGGAAAAAGAAATACCTGTCGGATGTATTTCATGTCCCGAATATCACCAAGAATCTGGTTTTTGTTGGTAAAATGGTTGAGCAGGGCTTGCAGGTTAGATTTAATCCTCATGGATGCTTTGTTGAGGATATGAAAAATAAAGGTTGCTTGATAGCAAAAGGAAAGAAGAAGGGCAAAATGTTTACGTTGGATGCAGACATGTCTGAATTGAGTGCAGGCCCAAAATATTGTTGCAGGATTGCCTAAATTCAAGGTTGCAGAAATGCATAAGGTATGTGAAGCCTGCCAATTTGGAAAACAAGCAAGGAAACCATTTCCTAGACATGTTCAAGAGAGTAAGAAGCCATTGGAATTAATCCACTCTGATGTGTGGACTACTAAAGCTGCATCTCTTGGAGGTTGTCATTATTTTGTCACTTTTATTGATGACTATAGCAGAAAAGTTTGGGTGTATTTTATGAAAAAGAAAAGTGAAGTTTTTGGGCATTTCAAAACTCTTAAAGCTATGGTTGAAAAAGAAACAGGTCTGCAAATAAAATGCCTAAGGTCAGATGGAGGGGGAGAGTACCTCTCAAATGAGTTTGCAAGGTTAATGCAGGAGCATGGCATAAAGCAGTAATATTCATGCAGTCATACCCCACAACAAAATGGAATTGCAGAAAGGAAAAATAGGCATATTGGAGAGGTATCTCGTGCCATGCTCAATGAAAAAGACTTGCCAGATTTTTACTAGGCTGAAGCAATTGCTACAGCAGTCTACATAATGAACAGGACTCCCAGTGCAGCAATACATGGGATGACTCCAGAGGAGAGGTATACTGGTAGGAAACCGGATATTTCTTATTTGAAAATTTTTGGTTGCATTTCCTATGTTCATATGCCAGATGAGTTGAGATCCAAGTTGGATCCAAAAACTGAGAAGTGCATCTTTATTGGTTACTCTCTGCAGTAAAAAGGGTATAGATGCTATAACCCTTCTACTCGTAAGTTTACCAGTAAATGTGATTGATAATGTAGATGCACAAAATGGTAATGCTGCACAGAATTCACAGCAGCAATCACAAGATATTAGTGGACCTGGAGCATCCTCTAGCAGTGGTTCACATTCTTTGCCATGGACAGGCAGATTGAGATCAGGAGAATCTTCTCAAAGAAATGCAGATAGTGGTATGTAGGTATCACGAAAAGGAAAAGAGAAGGTAGATCAGCCCATGTTTGATGTGAATGTAGGCCACTCTTATGTGGATGGTGAATCTAGTGGCTCAGAACAGAGCATTGATGATGAGTTGGGTATCCCTTCTATTGTTACACCTGGAGTAAGGAAGACCAGGGATGTTTTGAGATCGCCTGGGAGTGAACCTACTTTGCGCAGGTCTACCAGAGTTAGGTATTCTGTGGATAGACTGAAATATGATGGATTTACAGCCATTCACTATGCATATATGGTCAAAGTGATATAGGAACCAGAACCCACTTCTTTTGAGCAAGCCATGGGAAAAGAAAAATGGGAGAAAGCCATGGATGAAGAAATGGATGCCTTGGAAGCAAATGCTACATGGGAATTGGTACCTTTGCCTAAAGATAAGAATGCAATTGGTTGTAAGTGGGTTTATAAAAGGTGAAACACAATGTAGATGGTTCTGTGAATAGATACAAGGCAAGATTAGTAGTCAAGGGGTATGCACAAACATATGGCATTGATTATGAAGAAACATTCAGTCCGGTTACAAGGATGGCAACCGTAAGAGCAGTCATTGCTATGGCTGCATCAAAGGGATGGTATTTACATCAGATGGATGTAAAGAATGCCTTCTTGCATGGTGATTCGCAAGAAGAGGTCTATATGGAGCAGCTACCAGGTTATGTGCATGCTGTTCATCCTGAGTTTGTTTGCAGGTTGAAGAAAGCCTTGTATGGCTTGAAGCAAGCACCTAGAGCATGGTCTGACAAGATAGGACGGTATCTTGTCACTATTGGCTTTCAGATTTCCAAGGCAAATTTCTCACTTTATGTGAGAAAAACAGAGAAAGGTATTATGCTGCTTGTCATTTATGTTGATGATTTGATTATCACAGGTGACAGTGATGAAGATATCCTTCATGTGAAAATGCTATTGAAGCAGAAGTTTGAGATGAAGGATTTGGGAGAGCTGCGTTATTTCTTGGGCATTGAGGTGATTAGATCACCAAGTGGGATATGGCTCTTACAGAGGCAGTATGGATTGGACATGCTGTCCAAATATGGGATGACAGGCTGTAAGCCTATTTCAGTTCCTTTGGAGCAGAATGTGAAGCTGAGCGTAGATGCAGGTGAGCTTCTGGAAGACCCTACTATGTACAGACGTATAGTAGGAACCTTGATTTATATGACTATTACCAGGCCATATTTGAGCTATGCTGTTGGATTGGTAAGTCAGTTTATGCAGGCTCCAAGGAAACCGCATTTGGATGCGGCTAGACGCATACTCAGGTATGTGAAGTCCACATTGCAGTATGGACTACTTTATGAGACTGGGGTTCAGATACAATTGTATGGATACACTGATGTTGATTGGGCTGGTAGTATTTCTGATAGACAATCTACCAGTGGATATGTGTTCTCTTTTGGGAGTGCTGCAGTCACTTGGAGCAGCAAGAAACAACCTACAGTTGCCTTGTCGAGCACAGAGGCTGAGTACAGGGGTGCAGCAATGGCTGCATGTGAGGTAGCTTGGTTGCATAAGCTACTTTATGATATGCATCAGCCTACAGATGGGCCAATTGTCATTTATTGTGACAACATGAGCAGTATACACTTGGCAAATAACCCAGTCTATCATGCTAGAACAAAGCACATTGAGGTGCATTATCACTATGTGTAGGAGAGGGTTTTACTAGGTCTTATTGATCTAGTTTATGTCAGCACAGAGGATCAGGTAGCTGACATATTTACGAAGGCATTGGGCGCACAGAAGCTGCGCAAGTTCAGAGACCTGCTTGGTGTGCAGGAATTGGGGTTGAGCTCGAGGGGGAGTGTTGAGATATCGAGCTCCATTCGTGATATGCCAGGGTGACCGTTGTACATCTATGTCATCGACTTGTCAGTTGCAGATGTGGTTGGTACACCACCCATGAATAATAGCTAGGTGACAGCTATCCTTATCTACTCTAGTTCGTGGCTCAATTAGTATGCCACCTTAGTTAGTTGAGTTTGGTTTGAGACCCATATATAGGGTTCATCTATTTCTATGTACTTGAGTTCTTTTTGGCTTACACAACTAAGAAGAGAAAAATTGTTTTCAGCCTCCACCCTTGTGTGTATTCCTTCATTGTACAAGCAAGAAAGCTACAAGTGAGACTCCTTCCTTCTCTCCCACAATCTTGACATTTGGACAATTCCTAGGGAAATGTTGGCCCACCACACCACTTACAGCTGAATCTTGAGGGGCCACCCTCTTCAAGGCGTCAGCTTCCTATCAGATTCTGCTGTTTCTTAAGAAAATTGACATCCACAGCTATTTGTCTATATTGTTCAGAAATCATATCGGTGTAGTGCTTCATCATGTCCTTACCTTCGCCAAGGACAGTAGAGGCACTCAACTCATAGCCATGATCATCTATCTATCGTCCCATTGGCCTAACCACTTGATTGGAAATTGGTTGTGGACCTACTGGGACAACATTAGGATTCGTTATTTGGTCTCCACCATGTAGTGGGCCCATCTGACTAGCTATAGGCATAGTCATGCTATTGGGAGGAGCTGGTAACTTAGGCAGATTCAACATGATACTCCCCCTACCATTTACATTTGACATGGGGTCCCCTTGACTCCCATTGGTTAGTGCCAAATTATTACCATTCCAATTTATCATTGCTGCATAAGCCGCTTGCAAGCACGACTCTACTCCTTCTGCTTGGGTAATAATAGTGTTAATGTCGATCGAAGTGACACTACTAAGTTGCACCTGGATATTGAAATCTAATCCATGTAGAACTGCTTCATTCGACGTTTAGCTACCTCCTAATGTGATAAGCTCTGCAACTTTAGCTCATCCAGGTGGGCTATAGTCGTGAAACGTTCAAAAAGGGAATCCTTATCTCCCAAGGAATGGTTAATTGCAAACCGTATGGTTGGCAACTCAATCTTGAGGGGTAACACACACTCTTCCCCATAAACCAATTTAAATGGAGTATGGCCGATAGCTCGCTTAAATGTTGTATTGTATGCCCATACTGCCACATACAACTTCCTGTCCCAGTCTCGTTTCTTCTCAGAGACTATCTTAGACAAGATCCCCACAAGCTATTTATTAGTACTTTCCACCTGCCCATTTGCTTGCGGATTATAAGGAGTCGTTTTATTATGCTTGATTTGCCAAGCTTTAGTCAAGCTTTTGATCACCTTATTCAAAAAATGGGTTCCACGGTCCGACACTAATTCTTTCGGTGGACCAAAGCGGCAGATAATCTGCTCTAAAAGGAAACTTGCAGTCTCTTTTGCATTGTCTTGCCTCATCGCCCGCGCTTCTGACCATTTTGTAAAATAATCAGTGGTGGCTACTATAATATACCTCTTCTGGGTAGTGGACGACGGGGTGATAGGACCCACAAAATCAATGCTCCACTTCTCAAATGGAAGGATAGCCATGATAGGCATAAGTGGGCGTTTCCTATTCTCTCTACTGTCATATCTTTGACAGGTATCACACCTCTTAACATACTCAAAAGAATCTTGGAAGATGGATGGCCACCAATATCTAGCTCGTAAAGCTTTCTGCGCTGTCAATTGTCCCGCAAAGTGCCCTCCACATGCAGAGACATGGCACTCTTCCAAGATGAAAGGAACCTCGTCAGGCATCACACATCGGCGATAGATATCATCAACACCTTGCCGATATAGCGTCCCTGCGATCAAGGAAAACTTCAATGCATGTTGTTTTATTTTCCTCTTTTCAAACTTTGACAAACCAGCTCTCGTCTCTCCTATTGATAGATATGCGTAATAGCAGCATACCAAGATGGGATAGAAGCTGTATCAATTTTAAACATTTCCTCAATGTCGCTTCCTTCAGCCAAAGTCTCTTTCGGCTCCTCGAAATTCACAAGGCATTCCACAATACCCTGCAACCTCGGTGGCTTACTCTTAATCTCATAATCGAACTCCTGCAAAGTGATTAACCACTTTGCCAAACGATCAGGCGGCTGTAGCTTGTTCTTAAGCAATCTAAGCCCTTCCGCCTTCGTATAGAACACTACCTTTTCATAGACGATGTAGTGCCTGAATTTCTTAGTCCCAAAGACCATCGCAAGACACAACTTCTCCATGTAGGTATAATTAATCTCTGCAATGCCCAATTTTCGACTAGCAAAAGCTATCGGATGATACCACTTTTCCTCCCAGATTTGGGCTAAACAGCAGCTTATACTATGCATGGTGGCTGCTGAAAATATGTAGAACACCTCACCCCTTTTAGGTGCTTTTAAAACGATTTCTTTTACTAGCTCCTGTTTCACATCCTCAAAAGCTACCTTACAAGGGTCGCTCCACTCAAATAAACAGCTAAAGGATAATAAATTCGTTAATGGCAATGTTCTTTCTGCCAAGGCATTTATAAACCTCCGATAGTACCCTAT
Organism: Lygodium microphyllum; assembly: GCF_053477565.2. Classification (NCBI taxonomy): domain Eukaryota; kingdom Viridiplantae; phylum Streptophyta; class Polypodiopsida; order Schizaeales; family Lygodiaceae; genus Lygodium; species Lygodium microphyllum. The sequence goes on from NC_141147.1 coordinate 62,099,555, forward strand.
CGACGACAGAAAGCTATGAACCTCTTTCGGAGTGCGCAGTGGACTCATAGCGACTATAACCTTTATCTTTTCAGGGTCAGTTGCTATTCCCACTGAACTGACCACATGGCCTAGCAATAGCCCATAAGGTACTCCAAAAACACACTTTCGTGGGTTAAGAGCGATGCAAAATTGTCTGCAGCGCTCAAAACACTTTCTCAAAATAATCAACATCCTTTCCCTTACAGTGCCTGCCCCCAGGTCATCAATAAATACTTTCAACTCATCTGGGGAGATGTCACCAAAGGTCTTGTCTACTGTTCGTTGCCATGATCTAGGTGCATTGCATAAACCAAAGGCCATCACATGGTACGCGAAAGTACCAAAGACAGTAATAAAAGTTGTTTTCAACTTGTCTTCTTCTGCAATTGCCATCTGGTTATATCCCGCAAAGCAATTCATGAATGAATATATTTCCCTACCCGCTAATTGATCCAAAATCTAGTCAATAAATGGCAACGGGTAGTAATCCTTAACTGTCTGCTTATTCAGCTCTCTAAAATCCACACATAAACGGATCTGGTTATTTTTCTTCTCCTGATAACAACTGGCGAGCAGATTAACCCAGCTTTCCTTAACTCCTGTAACTCTTCAAACAGACCGTCCCTCAATTCAAAAGGCATCCGCCTTACTTTCTGACGCACAGGACGACTGCCTTCTTTTACAGGAATAGTATAAACACCCAAGCTGGGAGGAATGCCTCTCAGCTCATCATAACTCCAAGCAAAGATATTGCAGAATTCTTGAATCAGGGACACATAGTCCTCCCTTTCTGCTGAACTGAGCATGGAACCTAATTTAATTGGCCGCGAATCATTCGGCGTGCCAAGGTCCAACTCAATTACATCCGCGTCTCTTATCCTATCTTGCGGCTCTATCGGCTCATTTAGAGTTATCTGATAGATATCCTCTATAGTGGACCCCTCTTTAGATTCATCACTGGATGATGTCTCACTACCAGATGGATCGTCTACTGTCTCTAATTCAGTAGAAGATAAAGAAGCTCTCTCACTTTGAGGAGACTCAGGATAAGCATCAACTATTACTCGATTAGCACCTCTACCTAGAACCACTCGATCGGCGGGTATGTCAACTTGATAGTCTGTTCGTAAGATCCAAGGCCTACCTAGCAAAACTCGATAGCTAGGACGTCCTGCAAATCTAATCACCCTAAAGTCCAAGAAACATTCTACACTCGCAACTGTAACATGGACCTTAGTAACGCAACCTTCTGGTTGTCTTAGACTATCATCGGCCATTCTCAGAAGGGTGGAGTTGTCTTTCTGGATGCCTAGACCCAACCTCTCCATCAACTCTGAACTCATGATATTGACAGAGGATCCAGTGTCTACAATGGCATGTTCCACTAATATTCCATCCACATAAGCTGGAACCCTAGGGCAGTTCTTTTCAGCATGGTCAAACCAATCTTCCCCTACTCGTGCTATGCTCAGAGGTTCCACAATATACCCAATACGCAGGATCTTCTTAAATTCCTTGCGTACTCCTGGAGATAATTTGATCAATTGCAAGAGATTCACATCTGGTTTAACTTCGCAAAGAGAACTTGCTAAATCAAAGTCATGATAAGTAGCCAAAGCTCTCTTTTCTCGCAAAACCATCCTCTCTTTTGGTCTTAGGACCGGTTTTAGTACTTGTTTCTTAGCTCTTGCCTTCTTTCTTGCCATTTCCTCATCCTTCTTAGGGTCACCTTTTCTGTCAACCGGCCTTAGCGGTCCCCCTTCTATACTAGGACTCTGGACTTGCGTCCCCTTATCCCCTTGTTTAGGGTTTGCCTCAACCGGTTTTGTATTATCTTTGTCAACCTCTTTAGCCTTTTAGCCTCTTGTCACGGCTCTTAAGTGTTAGAGGTTTCAGCATCATGGACTCGTACAGCCTCAATAAGGCTGACTCCGTTGCCTTGTGGCAACTCTTCTATATTTGTTTTTCCCCTCTGCAATATTTGCCTGGGTGCATCATTCTGCTGCAAGTTATTTCCTTGCACTTTATGATTCACTGGGCCCAGTTGTTTACTTCCTTGTTGGAGAGAACTAATCTTGCTCCAACAGGTAGCAGCTAGATGGCCGGACTTCCCACAAATGTCACATTTCTCATTTAGACAGTTTCTGGGGAAGTGTTGTCCACCACACCATTTACAACTAAATCTAGAGGGTCCACCCTCTTCAGGGCATCGACTCCCTATCAGATTTTGTTACTTCTTCAAGAAATTAACGTCGACAGCTATTAGTCGATATTGCTCGGAAATCATATCGGTATAATGCTTCATCATGTCCTTAACTTCGCCAAGGACATTAGATGCACTCGACTCGTAGCCTCGATCATCAACCCATCGTTCCATTGGCCTAACGATCTGATTTGGCATTGACTGTTGACCCACAGGAACAACATTAGAACTCGAAACTTGGCCTCCAACATTTGATGGAGCCAACTGACTTGCCATAGGCATAGTCACACTGGGAGGAGCCGGTAGTAAAGGTACATTTGAAACCATACTCCCTCTCCCAATAGGGTTAGTCATAGGCACCCCTTGACTTCCATTCGTCAATGATGGATTGCCGCTAGGTACTAAACCCCCATTAACATTCATTCGAGAGGAGTAGGCCATTTGTAATCGTGCTTCTACTCCCTCTGCCCATGTAATAGCGGTATCTATATCTGCCAAGGCCACACTGCTCAATTGTACTTGGATATTAAAATCCAACCCATGCAAAAAGTATTGCAATTAGGCAGCCGGCGGAATGGGAATGTAAGTTTGCAACTTACGGAATACTTCCTTCAACTTCTTGGCATATGCTTTCACGTTCTCGTGAGGATCTTGACGTGTTACATTCAAGACCCGCAACCAATATTGGCCACCTCTTTCAGGGGCATATTCCACTCAGAAAGCTGCATAGAATTGATCAATGGTGGTTATGGTTCCAAACTCTATGCTGTGATACCATACCGCAGCCCTTCCTTTTAACATCATATTGAAGAACATCATGAGATGTCCCTCGTCTTGGATGCAATAATTGAACATCAATCTCTGAAATTCACAAATGTGAAATTCTGCATCCTCTTCCGCTAACCCATTAAAAATGGGCAAGGAAACTCCTAAGGCTGGTAAATCCGGCGTCCCTACAGGAATCGCAATAGGCTGTGCCATGGTGACAATCGGATTAGCAATAGGAGCTTGAAGTGACGGATTCACAACCCCACTTGAAGTGGGTAGGCTTGGTGGAGGAGAATAAGATCTTACACTTCCTCCTGCACCTAATGGAATAGGTGGAGTAGTTAAATGACTAATATCACTGCTTCATATACGTACTGGGCTACTCCTTTGAGGAGAATAACGGCTTACAATCTCTGTTAACCCCAACACAAAGAAAGCAAAAGAAAGTGGAAAAGACATAGGGCAAAGGCAGAAAAAAGGTAGCCCGACTGAAGAAAGAAGAGGAAAAAAGACCAAAAGCGCAAGGGCAACCTTAAAAGTCCAAGGCAAATGCAAAAGGGGAAAGATGCATTTTAAAATAAAAAGACGCACCCTAAAATCTTGTAAAAGAGCGCCGGGATCTCACCTGTGCAATTTGTAAATGTAGACAGGCGGTGGAAAGGAAGCTAGGAAGATAGAAGGACAATGAGAAAAGGGGCCTAGGCTAATGGCTGGCCATGTAAAAAAGGGGGATGACCGCCCATGGAAATCAGGGCATGCGTATAAAGTTGAAAAGTGAATAAGAAGCTCATTCTTGTGTGTGGCAAAAGCTTCTTCTTCTTCTTCTCTTATTTCTTGCCTTCTTGCTTGTGCTTGAGAGAGGGATTGAGAGAGTGTGAGGGAGTGATTGTGTGAGAGTGAGGGATCTTGGAGAAGAAGCTCTCCATCTTCTCTCTTCATCTTCTCCTCCTCTCTTCTCTTCTCTTGTCTCGCATGTGGCTATGGAGGATGAAGCTCATGGGAGAGGGATTGAGGTTGCTTAGCTTGCCTCAAGGATCGTGGAGCTACTGGTGTGTAAGAAAGAGGAGGGTACTCCATCGAGCATCAAGGTAAGCTCACTACACCCGTAAGGTAGGCATTGTGCATCGGCTATGTGAGAGGTAGCCATGGCTGCTCGATTCGAAACACTTGAGCAATAAGTGGTCCATAGGTCTCGGGGTAGAGCTTGAAGCTCCCCTACATTTTGGTTCCATTGCCGAGACCGACGAAATCGAGCCTTGAGTGCCGCGTGCATCAGATCGAGCATGGAAGTAGGGTTTGCAGTCGGAACCAGTGCTCGAGATAACTAGGAGATTTATGAGGTTTTAATCCGTGGAACATGTAAGTATTTGGATTTGTTGGAAGCATCATTAGATTAGGACTATTGTTCTACATTTCTATTTTTCATATTGCTTGCACTAGATTAAGGTTAGATTAGGGTAAGAAAAGAGAAAACTAGGGTTCTGGTTTGCTGCTGGAAACAGGAAAACAGGGGCCCAGATTCAAGTTTTTGGGGTGAAACAGGGACAGGGAACTGGATGTAAGGTTCTGCAGTGCTGGAAAAGGACCTTAAGAGGCTTGGGAAGCCAGGATAGACCTCATTTCTTTAGTTAGCCTTGTGAGAGAGAGAGAGAGAGAGAGAGAGAGAGAGAGTTTTTGGTTCACAGGACGAGGAAACGCGACCCCGATTCTAGGCGCATTCGATTCGTGCTGCTTCAGGTGAGTCTAGTGTGTTCCATTGGCGCTCTAATCGGTTATGGGAAGTTTGTGGTGATTGAGTGCAGCAGGCATTAGGAAGGATTCAAACGCACCGGAATCGCGCCCGGACGCAGTGAGACCAACCCCAGTGGTCCGATCCCCAGAATCGGACCACCCGAGTTCTAGAGTCAGACCATCTGACTCCTAGGATCGGACCGTGTCCGACTGAGAGAGAGAGTCGGACTAGACTGGTCCGACTGCCAGAATCAGACCAACCCGATTGGACGTGCCACGTGGCACTCGGATTGCCCCTTAGAATCGGACCATCGTAGTCGAACCATTGGGGCTGGGCTCGGACCAGTCCATAGTCGGACCACTTCAAAAGTAGGACCACCCTCCTGGTCTGATTCCCAAAATCGGACCACCAGGGTCGGAAGATTCCCATAATCGGACCAACCTCGTCCGACTGTTAGAGTCGGACCAGACTGGTCCGATTGCCAGAATCGGACCGTCCGACTCCCAGAGTCGGACTAGCCATGTCCGATTCCCAGAATTGGACCATCTTGCCAGAACAAAAAGATAAGGATCTTTTGCTGACCTTGCCACAGACCTGATCCCAGGACGCAACCCTGAACACCCCCAAGACCCAGTTTGACCATTAGGACCACAAAGATTAATCGAACTTGGGGTGCGGAAAGACCATAGGATAGCCGGGAACCGAGTTGAAAACTCAAATTAGGCTAAGAACATGGGTAGAAACAAGGTGGAGTTTGTATTAAACGCTTTCTGCATCAGCATTTCACTTTTCTGCTCCACTAAACCTGCACAGCAAGAAAAGAGAAAAGCCTATTTTCGCACCAAGCACCACAAAAGCACTAAGCACAACGTGTGAGTAAGGATCGCCGCTGCTTTCAAATAACAAGGAACACATTTGGATACCTAATAACATTAAGGAACCCACTAGTAGGAAAAGACCCCAAGACTTAGACAGGTGCCTGAGCGCCCTACTAGTAGTACCTAGAGAAAACACAAAGGCACGGGAAGCAACAAGATAGAGGAGTGGAAGCTGCCAGAGCTGATTGGATTCATCGACAATCTCGTGGAGCTGGAAGCAGAAACAATGTTGGGATCAAGAGGCGACCAAGGGGAAGACCAATTAGACTTAGGAGAATTTCCAACTTCGGTCCAGGAACTGGTCCACGACTACAATCTACTCACCAGGACTAAGATCCAAGGTAGACCTGTAGAGGAAGTGGTGGCTAACCTAGAAGAAGAGAGAAGAGCTATCAAGAGAGCGCTGGAAGGCATAATTGCCTACAACCATGAGCAAAGGGCCAAGAGGCTGCAGCAAGACGTGGATATGTACGAAGCTAGACGAGTACTAGACCTAGTTGGGGCAGCCAAGTCCGGACCGAACGTAGAGAGGGAATGGGCAGCAGAGGCTGGCATGACGTTGAGTGAACTGGTGGCAAAGCGACTCATGGACAATACATCCATGGAACAAAGTGCTATTGCCCTAGCCACCACGCTACTGTCAAGATTGGGAGTCACGCAAGGGGCTAAAGGGCAGGCTAGAATCCCCATAGTAGCGAAACAACTAGCTCAATACGAACTTAGCAGTGGCCCGTATAGCTTCATGGAGCAGTTCGAGCAAGTATGTGAGGCGAACGGTCTTACTGACCCTGCACAGCGAGCTCAAGCCTTCGGCCTGTGCTTAGGCGACAAGGGAGGACCAGGTACTCAAGTCTGGATGACGCAAAACATACAAACTTTGCTCGCCTTAAGGGCCTCTTCATCAAGAGGTTTTCGGAGGTAGGGTATTCAGATAACCTCATTGTTAGGTTGATGAATATCAGTCAAAGGGAGAAGGAGGACGTTAGGGATTACGTCACTCAGGTGCGCAGTCTCTACAAGAGAATCCCTACCAATGAGCGACCTACCGAGAGGGCAGTGTCTACAGTGTTCATGAACGGGATTCGGAGTGAGGAGCTCTACAAGGCTTTGGCCAGTAACTCCACCTTACAACGAGACATGCTAGCTCGAGTCTTCGAGGAGGCAATACGCGTAGATGATCAACTTAGGGAACGTAGCATGAGGACTACCAACCGAGATAGTGCAAGCGAGAGGGACCCTGAGAGATCAACCACCTTAGGGGAAAAAGCAACTGCTAAGGCACAGGACAAGGGAAAGAGTGTAGACCATGACCAAGGGATGGCAGAGATGAGAATGGAGATTGCGCAGTTGCAAGAGCTCGTTAGAAAGCCTATGAGATCGCATGTACAATGTGTGTACTGCGGCGGCAATCACCTCCCAGTGGAGTGCCAAGATCCTAGATCTCGATCGTGCTCAAATTGTGGTAGATTTGGACATGATGCAGTGCATTGCAGAATGCCGAGGAGATTCCCATACACACAACAGTATAACCCTCCATACTTAGGAAATAGGCCACCTAATTTCTTTGGCAGGGGAACCCAGTTAGCTCTTCCAGCACCAACGGACTCAAGACCTGTCGTGCCTAGGCTGGAAATGAACCCAACTGGTATACCCAGGCCACCAGGGCCTTTTGTGACTCACCCACCTAGCGATGCTCCTGTTCACTTTGTGGAGGAGCCTAATGAGGAAGAGGCATATGTCAATCCTTATGTATCCTACGACAAGGAGGGCAACCCAGTCGTGATGGACTATCGGCGAGTGCCGGTGATGGCTTTAAGAAGAGGATGAGGCAGAGGCTTTGGAGGGCCTAGCCAGGATCTAGTCACATGCTGGACTTGTGGCCACCCAGGCCACATTTCATCATGCTTCCCAGAGCGAGAACAAGCTAACAAAGACAAAGTGGATCTCCGATGCACAGAGTGTGGAATCACACATCTGTTTCCTGACTGTCCTAGGCGGAAGCCATCAACGAGCGCTGCCAACATGCCATCAGTGCCTTTGGGGCTCTTTGGAGTTGAAACTTTCGGTAGTGAGGATACACCCATCCCACTACATGCTATGACGCGAGCTCAAACGAAACAAGCAGGCATCTCCTTGCTAGGGCCAAGTAACCTTGATGCAACCTCAATAGGGAAGAAAAGCCGGAGGAGATGGAAAAAGAGAACTGATGCAAAGATAACCCTTAAAACCGAGGAAACGACTACGCTGATAATGGGAAAGAAGGTCACAGACGCAGAGGCAGAGACCTCGGCTCCTAAGACAGCAGAGCTAGGGAGTGCCAAGGTAGGGGAATATCCCCATCCCAAATGGCAACTCGAAGCTATAGCCAAGGTCAAGGAGTGGGTCAAGGATGCCCAAAAGCACCTTGAGGATGCTGAACCCATATTGGAAGACCCTATGGATGACTTCTCCGGTATTAGCACACCAGTCTCACCCTCAAAACCACAGGCTGGGAACATACCTGTACAACTAGGAGCGACTCAGCAACAAGGCCGGGGGGAAGCTTACCAGGGCAGACAGAATGCATGGCCTAGAACTGCTAGCCTCGGAGGAAGACAAGGGTCCAATAGCCTCCTCACAACTTTGTTGTCCACCCCAGTAACTCTAAGCCTGGAGGATCTGCTTAGGCAAAATCACTCCTTGTGGCAGGAGTTAAAAGACTCGATCGAGGGACACGCAGAACTTGCGAGTATGGATCCGCACGATCATGATGCAGTTACACGGATCCCAAGCCTAACTCTACACTCAGATCCTAAGTCTTTGCACATCAATGCTTTTTGGGAAGGCACTGAAATGCACGCAGTTTTGCCCGTCCTAGCCTTAGGAGAGATGACTCGGAAGGGAATTGTAGACACAGGCGCCGGTGTTAGTGTGCTAAACCATGCAGTCCTAAAGGCATGGGGAAACCCTCCTGTAGAGACTGCTAGATTCAATGTCACATAGCAAATGAAATGAAGGTAAGACCATTTGGGGTCTTAAAGAATTGGCCGGTAAAGATTGCTGGAGTGCAATTCTCGGTAAACTTCATTGTCATGAAGGGAGTGGATTACGACATACTATTAGGCCGACCTTGGATGAGGAATGCACAAGTCATAGAGGATTGGGGCAATGGATTGATTTTCCTAGGGAACAGAACTAGTATAGTGAAGGTAGAGATGGACACTTGGACGACGACGCCTGTTGACCTAGCTACCATCTCAGCCATGCTAAAAGGCGATACTCAAACGACCAAGCCCTATGGATCGCTCGCTAGATATATTCCTTGCCCTGAGGATGAGAGGGATTGGATGCATGTGTTGGCAACCATTGACCTACCATTCTCGGATGAGGAAGGACCACATCAGCAGGCTGCTAAAACCGCTACCGTGCCAACTGAGGAGCCAGTTGTGCCGCTCTGCATGATGGCAGGAAGATCACTCAACCCAGGAAAACCGGCCTTGTCCCGCATCCCCAACAACAAATTAGAGCTTCAGGAAATCGTAGAGTATCTGACCGATAAATTGAACGGCAATTTGGCTGCTAACTTAAAACCTCTATGTGACCTTTTAGCTAAACCAGAATGGAAATGGACCAAGGTCCATGACCTGAACTTGTTATATAACTGGGCTTTAGTTACTAATGACAAGGAGATTGAAGAGGGAAGCTTAGGGGATGATGAGCAGTCAGAAGGACAGGACCCGGATGATGAGGAGTATGAGGACTGTCACTCTACAAGAGAAGAGAGTGAAGAAGAGGTAGACACGATAGAGTACGACACAGAGGGAAAAGCGATAGAGCAAATCAGGGCAGACTTAAGGCCTAGGAAAGAGGGGATCAGTCGAAACGAAAAATGAGTCTTGCTAATGGAGTGTGACAGATCCTGGCTAGACCGAATAGAAGCCGTAGATTACGAGCAAGCCGGACTAGCACAACAATGGGTAATCCCAGTGCTCAAGACAGATTCACCTACGGAACTACGACCCCCTAGGGAAACACCTTCCTCAAGTGAGGGATGCGAGTTCAACTCAGAGTCGGAAGTTAGCACTAAGAGTGATCCCAAGATACCGCAACCCTCTAAGGTCAAACGCACCAAGGGAGACTTGCCAATCCACGTGAGGCGCAGGAGGCTAAAAGAGGAGGCCAGGAAGCAAGCAAGGGACTCAGAAGCGGAAAGGCGGAGGAAACCACAGGATCTACCCAAACGGTTTACAAAATTTAAAAAGGGTGACAGAGTGGTGGTCCTGTTAGGTGCAAAAAGACAAGGTCAGACTAGTGAACCGATTGAGGGACCCGCCAAAGTCAAAGAGGTTAACTTGGCTGGGAAAGGCAAAAAACCAAGACCGGTGTTTGTTGCAGATGACTTGGGGGAGGAGGAAGAGACCAAACTCATTGCGCTCCTGCAAGAGTACGTTGACGTGTTTGCCTGGACATTGGACGACTTAAGGGAGTTGACCCTAGGGTTGTGACTCATAACATCCCAATGGTTCCAGATGCAGTGTCAACAAAAAAACGACCTTACCCCATGAATCCCAAACATGCCCATGCAGTGAAGGAGGAGATTGATAAACTCATGAGGGCAGGTTTCATATATGAGATCGAGCACACGGACTGGGTGTCACCTATCGTGATTGTCATGAAGAAAAATGGAAAAATCCGAGTGTGCGTAAACTACAAAAAGGTGAATGCCGCTACGAAAAGGGATAACTATCCTTTACCTTACACCGAGCACATGCTGGAGAGGGTAGCAGGGAAGGAAGCCTACAGTTTTCTGGATGGTTTCTCGGGTTACAATCAAGTGCAAGTGCACCCCGATGACAGGCACAAGACTGCCTTTGCCACAGAATGGGGCGTATTCACCTACATTGTCATGCCTTTTGGGCTAATGAACACACCTGCAACTTTCCAACGCCTAATGTGCACTATCTTTAAGGACATGCTTAGGCGCGAACTGGAAGTGTTCGTAGACGACCTATGTTTACACTCTAGTTGGGCCGAACACTTGGAGAAATTGAGAGCTGTCTTTGAAAGGTGTAGGTTGTACCACCTCTCGCTAAACCCCTTAAAGTGCTAGTTCTGGGTAAAACATGGATGCATCTTGGGGAACGTAGTGTCAAGGAACGGCATTGCTACTAACTTTTCCAAAGTCAGAGTCATTGTTGACCTACCGCCACCCGACAACTACAAGGGAGTTCAGTGCTTCTTGGGACACACTGGATATTATCGACGATTTGTGCTAAATTATGCATTAATATCTAGACCTTTGTACAAGCTATTGATAGTGTTTGAGTGGACAGAGGAATGCCAGCGCGCATACAAAGAATTGAAAAAGGCTCTTACGACTGCACCAATCTTGCCAGCCCCAGACTGGAACGTAACGTTCCATGTGCACATAGACGCCTCTAAGTTCGCTATTGGAGCCGTGCTATGCCAGCCTAGTGAGCATAACTTGGATTACCCTGTGAGTTTTGCCAGCAGGTAGCTCATAGAGACCGAGATGAACTACTCCACAACGGAAAGGGAGGAGTTGGCCATGGTATTTGCGGTAAAGAAATTTAGGCATTACCTGTTGGCCACTCCCTTTGTCTTCTTTGTTGAGCATCAAGCCTTGCTATATCTGGTGAACAAGCCTTGTGCTACGGGGCGCATAGCTAGATGGTTAATCCTTTTACTGGAGTTTGACTTCTCTATGGTTGTACGCAAAGGAAAGCAGCACTACATGGCAGACCACATGTCCCGCATACCCACAGGAGAAGCCGCTGGACAAGGCGTACCTGACGATTTGCTAGACGCCCATCTTTTTAACTTGTCTAGTGAACGAGAATAACTTAGAGCGGATCTGATGCCGTATTGGGCCAATGACATAGTGCAAGTGCTAGAAAATGGACTACCAGAGCGACCCATTGAGAAGGCTAGGCTGAGGAGACTTATCTTGAAAATTCAGCCATATCAACTGATAGCTGGCCAACTCTACAGGTTGGGACAAGACGGTTTATTGCGCAGATGCATGTGTGACCACGAGATGCACGATGCATTAAACGAAGCACATGGCGGAATCGCTGGAGGACACTTTAGTGGGGACACAACAGCCCGAAAGGTGCTACAATCCCAGCTATGGTGGCCCACCCTATTCCGCGATCCAGCTAAATTTGTAAAGCACTGCGATGAGTGCCAAAGAACCAAAGTGCCTATGCAAAAGGACAAGATGGAGTTGACCCATGTCATAGCCCGACAACCCTTTGAAAATGGGGCATCGATTTCATTAGACCTGTCAGTCCTGCAGCACAATGTTCCCAAGCTCGATACATCATAGTGGCGACCGACTATTTAACAAAATGGGCAGAGGCACGAGCCACGAGGAAGAACGATGCTAGGACCACCGCAAAGTTCTTGTGGGAGCAGGTCATTTCACGGTTTGGCTGTCCAATCGAGCTTGTAAGCGACCAAGGCACACACTTCATTAATGAAGTGATTGCCACTTGCTCTCTACATTCCTAATAATTCATCGGAAGTCCTCTCCCTATTACCCTCAGGCTAATGGCCAAGCCGAATCCACAAATAAAATCCTAGTCAATGTGCTTACAAAAGTCGTGTCTACTTCGAGAAGTGACTGGGACAACAAGCTAATGGCGGCCTTGTGGGCCTATCGCATAGCTTATAAAACGGCTGTAGGATAGACGCCCTTTAGGCTGACATAAGAAACTGAAGCCATTTTGCCCTTAGAATCTTCATCCCTAGTTTGAGGCTAGCAGTCCAGGAGCATTGGGAGGGAAGAGAGGCCTGGACCAACCGCTTAGTGGAACTCGAACGCTTAATGGAGACCCGACTCCTCGCCACTCACTCTCTGATTTGTGAAAAGGCTCGATGAAAGATGTGGTTTGGCAAGCATGTCAAGCAGCAAGACTTCGAACAAGGGGACCTTGTTCTGTTGTACTCGGTAAAAGGACATAAACAGAAGATGAAGTTTCGGGGGCTAGGGCCTTTCAGAGTACGCAGGATCTGTAGGACCAGGAATGTCAAGTTGGAGACACTTGACGGTGAAGGAATAGGCTTTTTTAACGGTAGCCGCATTAAGAAGTACTATCCTCCTTCACATCCATTACATGAGCCACCCATGCTACAACCCCCACTAAACGTCTGCATGGCTATTGTAACTGACCTTACAGATCAGGATGAAGAAGCAGTAGCACCAGCGTACCTGCGGATCACAGTCGTAGCACAAGCAGTGTATTCTTTTGAAGCTTTGATTGATGAAGGTGTCGACTACAACATCTTGATGCATGGCCATTGGACACATCTTGGTCAACTGCAACTACAGCCCACTAACGCTAAACTCACCCCGTTTGGGGGCACCGCTTACCCACTCCTAGGGAAGTGCAAGGTGGTCGTTTCCATCGAGTCTAAAAGTTTGCCGGCCTTCTTCCATGTATTACCTAACAATAAAGGAGCTGATAATGTGTCGCTATTGGGTCGCACTTTCAAGAAGCAAACCAACTGTAATGTGGATTACAACCTAAACCGCATACATCTTGCTATCGGCAATGTGCGCATAGTGACGACTTTCAGCAAGGGCTGTCTTAATTCCCCCACTTTTACGAAGCCACCAGTAGAAAACCCTACGACCACATTTCAGCCCGAGTCTGAACAGATGGAAACTACGGCCTCGTGTCAGGCTCTCAACCCCAGGCCCAAGCCCACCAAGAGCACTTACAAGGCCAAAGAGTCCAAGTTTCTATGGGTGCCGAAACAGCAAAAACCACATCCGGATAGACCACCCAAGTGTGATCCTAAACGTCAAAATTATCAACCGTCCCGACCCAAGAGGCAGCCTAGGCGCTATCGCCGTAGACACACAACCACACCGCGCTTGATTTCCAAAGATCTCTTGCGGGCACAAGGGTACTACGAGGGCAATGCCTGGATTTGGGTGCCTAAAAATGGCTAGCTAAGAAGCTCATCTACAAGCAGTCTCACCCTAATGAGAGAGGCTTGCACAAGTGGCACCCAGAACACAGTTAGTAGGCTAGGGCTAGCGGTGGCTAGCAAGCCTCAGCTCATCTATCGACCAAAGCAAATGCCACAGGCCTTAAACCTACCTAATCCTGAGAATTTACAAACCACTATGATTGCTCACTCAGAACCTAGTACAACCCCCATGCCTCTAGAGCTTCCTGCAGCATCTCAAGGTACTTCAGAATGCAAGGCCCAACCCGTGACACCGATGAGGAAGTCACAACTATCCAGTCCAGATGCACCACCCCCGCCAGCGGGTCTTAAACCTTCATACGCAATACGACATTTCCTCTCTTTGGCTAAGGACCTTGCCACAATTTCTGGGGATGACTTAATAACCTGCATTAAAATGTTAGACGAAACTTTCACTACATTTGCTAGGAGCTACAAGAGACTAGACCTAGGTCTTCTTGACGAAACGCTTGCTTCGGATGTTCGTGCATTACCATGCACTTGGGAGGAATACGAACTTATGACCACTAAAGTCCCCAAAATTGCTGCCGAACTGATAGGTTACGAACAGGAGTTACAAGAGCTTGCATAGATGGCAAGCTCACCTTCCACGTTCTTGCAGCAATGGTTTACGCTAAGGATCTAATAGGAGAAAAAAGGTTGTCGCATAATGACCAATGCTGAGCAACGCAGGGCAATTAAAACTATCAAATATGACCCCACTTATGTGGCACCTATCTCGTTTAGGGTCTTGGCCATCACCCGTAATCAGCATTTGGACGACCATGTGCTCGCCCACCCCTACATTGACCAATTCCTCCCCAAAGAGGAATTACATGTTGCGAGTCGCCTCAATACCGAAGATCTCTTCCACGACGTTTTGACCTACATTTCCCAAGTCTCCATCCAACCATCTACTCTGGATTGTCATGCCCAACTCGAATACAATCCAAGCTTCTATGATTGGCTATTGGCTAGGTAAGTCAACCCACGCGAAAATAGCGCTTACCTCATCCTTCCCGTGCTAATCCTAGGAAGGATTCTTTGAAAGATCCCCGACGGAGGGGGGAGCAATGTGAGCAAGAGCAGAGCAAAAATGAAAAGTTATGCTATCTAGCTAGCGGATTGTTATAATTAAGAAAGTTTCTATGGAAGAATACTGCAGAGTAAAACAATAGCAATGGTCAAGCCTCTAAGCAAGTGTACCCATTTTGGGCACATATATGTCTCTCAAACCGAGTTCTGATTTGAAATAAGCCGATTGTTAGGCATTAATGTTGGCATGGTGTCTTGACAGGACACCACCATGGCAGGACAGGACAAAGGAGGCAAACTCCCATTCTCTGAAGAGGAAATGACCAAATTTGGCATCAGCATCGAGACGCGCGGATTCAATCAGTTCACTTTCAAGCACACACTAAATCTGGACGAGACCATCCTGGAGGAACCCGCAATCAAAGACTTAGTGGACAGATGCCACCTCCACAAGTACATGGAGAAGGTGGGGCAAGCTGTGGATTACAGCATGTGCGCGGATTTCCTGAGGAACTTTGACAAAAGCAAGAACTGTGGCACCATTACAGTAAGGACAGGGGAGCAAGAAAGAAGAATCGAAGTACCCCTCAATGCAACAATCATAGAAAAGGCCCTGGGGCTTGTGCCGAAGAAAGAGAGAAGGCCGAGACGAGATGTTTACACCATGCTGGGGGTCAAGAAAGAAGCGGTGCATACTGTGGATGGAATCAGCTTGGCTGACATCCCGGACCCAGCGGTGAAATTACAGGCAAAGATGATCCATACCCTCTTCTCGGGCCAATGTTACAATGCGCTGATGAACAGGATCGGGGTCCCACTATTGGAAAGCATAGCAGCGGGAGTCCCTGAAGAAATAGACTGGAATGGATTCGTATAGAAGACCATTCAAAGTTCAGCTACCCTCCTCACTCCGGCGGAAGCATCAGCAGGAGGAGAATCCCCTACCTCAACCGCGCGCTCCGCAAGGAAGAAACCTGCATCAAAATCAGCTACAATCAAATACGGGGGCATCCTGACAACCATCATAGACGAAGCGATAAAGAATGAGGGCGTCATGGATAAGGAAGCTGCGCATCAAAGCCCGCCTCACCACAAAGGAGGGGAATCAAGCGAAAGAACAGTAAGCGACAAGGGAGAGCAAGAAGTGCCACCTCCACGAGCGAGCAAACCCGAAGAACAAAGCAAAAGTGATAGGAGACAGAAGGAGAAGAAAGAGAAATTAAGTAAGGAAGAACAGGCTGACATCAAAAAAGCTAAAAAAGAGTCTCGAAGGGCCGAAGAAGAAAGGAGGAGGAAAGAGGAGGAGGAGCTTGCCAGAATAGGAGAGGAGTCGAAGAAGGCAGAAGAGGACTGGAAAAGGAGGGCGGAGGAAGAAGCCGAGGAGCAGCGACTAAAGGAACTGGACGAACTGGCGGAAGCTACATGAAGGTCGGTGGAAGAGACCCATGGGGGCGGAGAACTCGAACCCGCAAGCCCTGGCCATAAAGCCGAAGCCAGCGCAAGTGTGGAAGTAGCACCAGTGGTCGTAGGCAAGGGCAAGTCCCTCATACATCCACTCCCTCCCTCCTTTGTGCCAACAACAGCTGAAACTACAACCGCAACTACTGCACAACCCACGCCTCCCCTCGACACGGCACAGCTCATGACCATGGTGCAGATGCTCGTGAGCAAGGTGGCCAAAATTGTCCCTGAAACTAGATTGAAAAGGCCCACCGTGCGCCGCAGGCAGAGTCACGGCAAGATCCCAAACAACAAAGGATGGAGGCATCGACCACCACGCCCAACTCACATACCTGCCGCAGACTATGATGCATATGTGGCCGAGTTACTGACACAATTGGACAAGGAAAAAGAAGAAAAGAAGGTGGCCCTGCTGGAACTAGAGAAAGAAAAGGAGACGTCAACGGCCCTCAGGCTAGAGGTCTCAAGGCAGGAAGCCGACAGACGGAGAGAGATAAAGGCCCTGCAGGACCAGCTAGCAGAAAAAACGAAGGAAGCCCAAAACAATGAAAGCCGCCTTAGGCAAAGGCTAGAGGATGAGGAGCAGAGCCTGGTGGCGGAACAAAGGAACCTAAAACTACTGATGCAGCGATACAGTGATCTCCAGCAAAGGGTGCCCCAAGTGTAAAAGCTCTACCGGGAGGTTCAGGAAGGTGAAGCCACTATTCCACAAGAACATGCCGCGGAGCCCCAGTCATGGCAGGAGCAAGAAGAACAGAATAGGTTAATAAGGGAAATCGAATTCCTGAAAAATGAAGGGGCGGGGGTCTCAGCAGAAGCAAAGCGACTACAGGATGAAGTGCAGAGATTGAAGATGCGCTGGAGACCTCCCAGGAAGACATGGAAGCCCTCATGGCCATGACCTTTAATCAAAAGAGGCTATTCCTCGCCGAAATCCAGAGCCAAGAACAGTTGGTACAAGAGAAATCAGAAATCATGGCCGAAGCGCACCACAGGCTCAGCATTGTTGATCAAGAAAGAGGGATCGTTGAAGAGCAGCTCGCTCAGAAACTAAGAGAAAGAAACCAGTTATGGTTTTTATCAAATGAGCAACAATAGGTAGCAACCACCCTGGGGGGCCAGCTAGAGGAACAAAGGCAAAGGATGGGGGAGAGAGCCAGGGAGTAGGAAAGAAAAAACTTTGACAGGATAAGGGACTTAACAGAACGCCTAGCGGTGGCAGAATGTGAAAGAATGCTGGCCGAAGCTAGGGTTGAGGCTACAGAGATAACCACTAAGACCCAGCGACAGGCCTTTCTCAACACGGTGCTCCACTTGATGCAAGCCGAGGGCGATGATACAGTGGAATAGGTAAAAAGAAAGTTGGAGCTAAGCACCCGGGTGCTAAGATACGGTCTTAAAGAGCGGGAGCTTCCAACAAGTACAGGAATAACTAAAGAGCAACAATTCTACTACCTATGTTGTACGGGCCTTTCCACTGTGGAGCTCAAGGAATTGGGCTTTCAGGAGCAGGATCAGCCACCGCCACCACCACCAGTCATTCCTCCTGTGGTAGAGCGAAATGTCAAAGAGGGCCCGGACTTCGAGCAAGATGATGACGAAGAGCCACAAAGGATGCCGAGTCCGCCTCAACCCGAGATCCCACAGGAGGAACCTACCGATGCCGAGCTACCTGAACACATAATTGCAGCAAGGAGAAGGAGGCAAGAGTTAGCAGAGGAGGCCCAACGCTGAGCGCGCATACTTCCACGACAACTCCCTGAGGAGCCCATACCACTGAGAAATGATACACATCCTGTAGATTGGCCCCAGGAGTTGGTCATCTGGCGCCAGAGAGAGCTACATAAGAGGCCATTCGAGCTTTCATTCGCTTTTCCACGCTCCCTGGACCGGGCCCTACCTTTAGGAGTCGTAGCCAAGATCAAAGATCTGGCTAACGAACTCGCAAACAGATGGATGGAAGAAAAAGCATGATAATGACTAGGTAGAGACAAGAGCCACGAGAATACTAGGAAGACAAGGTTAGTCTGTTTCCCAAATCTGTCCAAGGCTACGAGGCACAGCCGAAATGGCGGAGGAGGATTTGGGACACCAAGTTTGATGCCTGGACCGCATTTTGTAGCTCCCTCCCCAAAGAGCGTAACCATCCCATCTACATGCCCTACCCCCCTAGGCATGGAGTGGATTACGACAGAGATTTACATGGGGATTTTAACTTCCCAAAAATCTATAATGTAAATGCTAGAAGCCCGGAGGAGTGCTTAGTATTTAGGGTAGAAGATATACTTCCCTCCATAAATCGTTTTCTTGTAGATTTCTCTTCCTGCCGCGATCCAACATTCTTAACCACTTGTAATTACCTCCAACTTCTCAAATTCCTGCTACTCTAGAAACCTGCCAGCTGAGGAAGCCCATCTCCCTCCACTCTTTTTTTATCTTAACCTACGAATAGATAGTAGAGCCATGACGAGGTTGATGATACGCGCTACTCTCCTTCCTGCTGTGGGAGCTTTCACTCAACCGCCAAGACCCACGGACCGCTTATTGATTCAAGCGTTCCAAGCCGAGCACTAATGGCTACCTCTCACATATCCGATGCGCAATGCATACCTTACGGGTGTAGTGAGCTTACCTTGATGCCGTTCGAGTTACCTCCTCTCCCGCGCACTCCGGTAGCTCCACGATCCAAGTGCAAGCTTCAAGCAAGCTCCATCCTCAAGCTCCACACTCCAAGATCCATGTCCGCGAGCAAGACAAGAGAAGAGAAGAGAAGAGAAGAAGAGAGGAGAAGATGGAGAGCTTCTCCTCCTCGGTCCCTCACCCTCACACACTCACTCCCTCACACTCTCACACTCCCTCTCTCAAGCACAAGCTCAAGCAAGCAAGAACAAGAAGAAGAAGAAGAAGAGGAGAGCTACTTTTGGCCACACACGAGAATGAGCTTCTCATTCACTTTTCAACTTTATATACAAAACCCTAAATCCCTTTTGGGCGGTCATCCCCTTTTCCCCTTTTTATATGCCCGGCCATAGCCTAGGCCCTTTTTCCCATTGTCCTTCTATCTTCCTAGCTTCCTGTCCACCGCCCGTCTACATTTACAAATTGCACGGGTGAGAGCCCGGCGCTCTTTTACAAGTGCTAGGGGACTAGGGACGAAGCAGGTCGACCAAGGTCTCCAGATATACCTAATTTGAGGACCCCTAGGTGTTGTGCTGTGATCGTGGGTGCTTCTTATCTTTCCATTCATTTCTTTTTCTTTTCTTTTCTTTTCTTTTTTTTTAATTATAAATTTTCCTGAGTACAACCATTACAATATGTTGAGGCTATCAGCCTTTCAATGGGTTGGAAAATGTCAAGCTTCGAAGGCTCAGAAAATGGATAGTACAATGATGATTGCGCCCTAGCCTCGTTGTTAGAGAAGCAGTTGGCGAAAGGGGGAGACACACTTTAGATTTTGCAACCCTCCTTGCGGTACATGAGATGTGGGTACAATTGAGGTAATGACTGCCGTGAGCCAACTATAGAGCTTGACCCAGAAAGGGGGTGTGGCCCAGGAATGTGTTTTGGGCCATGCAATGTGGGCGGTTGGCAAGGGTTCTTTCGGTAGCGTGGCTTTGCCACGGCTCGTTGTGGGGTTGTTGGTGTTGCGGTGATTGGGCATTGAACATTTTCGCACAAGGACCTGTATTATCCTACATCCACTTGTCGCTTCATGAGAGTACATGCATTGTGTATGCCGCAACTATAATAAACCAGTGCAATGCAAGGAGACATCACTTATCAGAATTCTATGGTGTTGACTTAGATATTTATCACCTGTGCTTGATTAGCTTTTTTTCTTTTGCTAAAGACGTGAAATATATTAAACGCAGATATGAAAAGTTCGTACAATTCGGGAACATGTCAACACTTGTTGAGTGTTGAAATGACTTGTTTTTTGGCTGATTTTTGTTGTTTTTGAGAGCTGAATGATTGATTTTATGGGATGATTGATTGATTTGGAAGAGGATTGAGAGTGTTTTGGATGATATTGATTGTGTTTTGGAAGTTCATGATCTTTGTTGATGGTTCTGTGATGTTATGATAGGTTCTGAATGGTTCTGTATACCTTCTGTTTTGCTCTGTTTTGGTCTGTTTTGTTCTGATTGTCTTCTATAAGGAGGGATGAAGTATTGATTGATGAAGAATGAGATATTGTGGAAGTTTATTGAATGGTTTGTGAGAGTTTGAAATGGGTTGAGAATGAGTTATGTGGTTTTGGTAACCTTCTGTAGGTCTTCTGTAGAGCTTCTGCTTCTGTTCTGTTTCTGTTCTGCTTCTGTACTGTAGCTGTTCTGTAGACTGTTCTGTATGCTTCTGTAAGTGTTCTGTGGAATGTATGTGTGACTTTGGGAAAGTTTTTTAGCCTTGGAAAGAGGTGAATACAAGTGCAAAAGAGCTGAAAGAAGTGGAAGAAGTAGCTGCTGAAGACTCAAGAGAAGACTAGAGTGAAGTGACAGTAGTGAGCTGTGAAGAGACACTGTAGTGGCTCTGGTGACCCTTCATATCAGACATACCTCTTGGGAGGGGTATCCACGACCTAAGAGTGATTATTGAGAGTGATTTTTGAGAGATTGTAGTGAGGATATGATGTATTATTGATGGAGTGTGTGAGAGAGAGTCAGAGATAGCCAATTCTACTCAAACAGAGTGATTGTATATGAGAGATTGAGAGAGAAGACTATGAAGATATTGAAGATGAATACTATGTGATGTATTTCCATTCAAAGATGGTGTACTTCTTTGCTTTCTTTGTTCTATTCATGGATTTTATGAAGATGTTGAAGAATATGGTTGATTCTATTAAAAACCGTGGGAGATTTACATGATGCTGCATGAAGATTTGTTGTGCTTGGTGTTCTTTTCTTCATTGTGATCATATGAAACATGATAAACAAGCTTGTTGATGTTACAAGATAGATTTTCTTGCAAGAGAATTCCCTTTTTCCTTGGTGTTCCTCTCGGGGCTCCAACACTTAACAAGTCGGGAACACTTAACCATTTAAAAACAAAAAGTTATGGTCAGTTATCATTTGATAAGCCCTTTTTCATGGGCTACTCGATTTGTACGAGGCGGGGCGAGTCTGGGTGGCCGGGTGATTGGGGCTCTGTTGGTGTGGGGCTCCCATGGGGGTGAGCAGGGAACATGTCGGCTGGGACATGAATGGTGTAATCCCGGCCCGCTACCGTCTCCAGAATGTCTTTAAATAATTCATTAAATTCTTCTCTTTCCCGAGCTGCCCTTTCTGCCTTTGAGCATCTGGGGCCCGAGCGGGAGCTGGGAGTTCGTACCACTAGTGCTGCCACCTGTTGCGCGTTTCGAGTCTCGACTTTCTTGACTCGAGGATTCTTCGGCCTTCGCCTTGGGCAGTGTCGCTTAGGGCCTTGCTTCTTGGCATACCTTTTGATGGTGGGCACATAGCGCTCCGGTGGAGGGGCGCGTGCCACATGCTCCCGCCTTGTGCGAAGAGCGTCTTTGCATGCTAGATCTCCATGATTCTCCATGCGTTCCGCCACAAAAGGAAACCTGCAAGACACAATCCAAGGGTTAGACCTTGATACAGGATACAACTGTTTGCATGGAAGGGATTTTAGTGTGGTTTATGAAGCGCATATGACAAGAAGGGGAGGGGTGAGGCATGCAGTGTTTCGTCATAAAGGGATGGCCCCCATGATGATGTTTGGTTTGCCTCCAGCCATTAGCCGATATTGGCTTATGCTAAGTTATGTGGACTGGTTATCATGGAGTGGGATAGGGCACATCCTCGGAAGGGTAGACCAAAACGGGAAGAAGGTGTATAGAAAGGGACTGCACCCTATCTACAACATCAGTGTTGTTGGTCAAGGCCTCCTATGGCGGTAATGTGGGTTGCATCCCCTTCACTTGGAGGTGGGAATGGTCACACAGCTTTTAAATGTGTGATAAGAAGAGGACTTGAGGAGCTTAGCCTGTCAGACCCAACTCTTCTGCCTGCGCTTGACTATCATTGCTTGTGTGTGTTAATATTGTTTATACAAGGTGACACAAGAATCAATGTTTATTTATATACATATTTATGAATCCACGTCACTTCATGAGGATAAGAACCAAGTGTAGAACTCGGGGTTGTACCGGAGCGTGGCACATGCATCTAGTATTCGTGGCAGCTGACTTAATACTGATAGATATTTTGCCACGTCGAGTAGCATGGAACCTTGACCGAGTCTACTGGCAATATATAACTCCTCCTCAGTGGGCCCTGTAGCCTAGTCCCAGCTAAGTCCGTACCCCGAATGTCAGTGAACACTCGAAGGGAAGTTGGTGCCACGTAGGTTGGGTCTCTTTGAGACCGCCATTTGGCCAATCGCTCTTCTGAGACCGTCATGATCTGAGCCCCTAGTTCGGCCATTACAACGCGGCTTTCGCACCAACGCTGCTCAAATTGACTCTGGCCTGCTGACAGTCGCTTTAGTAGCTCTATGTCTACGAGACTCGGTCGGCAGAGCACTTCATTGAACGTGACGGTTAAGCGCAGTTCATCAGCCTCCTCGTCAGGGATGAGTCGCATATGTTCATGCAGGAGCCTATCGTAGTGCCCGTTAAGATGTTCTTGTTCTTCCCATGTTAGAGGAAAGGTCAAGTAATCTCCGAGCTGCTCTTTGGGGTTGTTCCCATGTCCGCAAGGACGTAGACACGCGCGACCACTTTGAGCTTAGCCTCCAACTCAGTTAAGCATTCTGCGACACTTCTATGTTCAGCGAGGGCTTGCTCGGTTGCTATCTCATGCAAAGTTCTAAGAGTTTCCTTAGGCTTTAGCATGGCTGGGGGCTCAGGCCTAAATGAGCAAGATTGGTCAACGCTAGGATTTCTTATGCTCTTGGGGTTCTCATGTTTCTCCTGAGGTTTTGCTGCTATTTCGTCATGGTTCTTCTCGGATGTGACTGGTATAGATTTGTCACCCTGTTGTGACAGCGTTGTATCCACTCTTGATTGATCAATGTGAGTTCTATTGTCAGTGGATAGAGTGTTGCAAGCAACTGTTGATGGCAACTATTGCTTTGGTTTGTCAGAGCACACAGGTGTGTCTGAGGTTTCACCGCTATTAGGAGAGGCATCAGTGGGTTCATTGGTGGATGGACTCGATGCTTTATTCATCTGCTCTCTAGCGCCCTTCGTCTCAATGTTCTTGGGTCCACAACCACCTACATCTGTTGTTGTTTTCTCTGCTTTATCCTCTTTTTCTTGGTCAATGAAGGTGCCTCTCTTGACGACTCAGGACCTTGGGTTATATCGACCGTTGATGTGCTTGGTCAGGCCTCAGCATTTCCCTTCTCTAGTGTGTCCTTACGGGACATGGCCGTGGCCTGCTGAATAGCCTCGCTAGGTTGTGAGAACCCATTTACCTCCCGTTTCGGAGGGTCTAGCTCTTCTACCAGCTCCCTTGAGTTTAACTCATCCAGCCTAGGCTTTAGGTCCTTTGAGAGTACTAGAGTTTCCAAGGAAGTTGGTTGCGACACCTCTTCCATAGGTGAACTTCTAAGGACACGTTCCATATAGGGTATTGTCACGGCCAAGGGCTGTGACTGCTGTGATCCCTGATTGGAAGTAGTAGCAGCTAGTTTAGTGGGCTGGCTACCCTTGGTGGATTGCGGTATCAAGTCCCTAGGGCGATCAGAAGTGGTCGTGTCTTTTGTTGCCCTTTGAGCACTCATCTGTGTAGATCGAGCATGAGTTGATCTAGTCACATTAGGTTGCTCATGCATATCCTTGGGTCGAGAGCTACAGATGGCGTCATGTCCCACCTCTTGGATATTTGGAAGCTTAGATGGAGATAGAGATTGGAATTGAGCAGTTTTCCTTGACAACCGCTGCTGTGCTTCCTGTGTTCGTTTGGAAAAAGAGGATATAGGAGACCTAGGACTCATAGGTGGACTTGGCACTGGCTGAATGATTTGCTCGAGGCTATTAGGCGATTGTGCCATTTGCTTTGTTGAGCGATCAGCCTTGCCTTGAGCAATGTTGTGCCTATGATGCTTGTTCTCCCCTTGGGAAATCAAAGGCTCATTGGGCACTAATGATTTTTGTGCATGCTCAATGGCTGCATATGACATCTTTCTATTCAGCATGCTAGGCTGAGGTTCTTTTCTTCGAACAATCATGTCTGGTTTTTTGCCTTGAGACTTAGAGATTCTCTTAGATTTCCTCTTATGCCATGCTTTTGAGGCACTCTGGCCTTCAGCTGATAGAGGAGATTTAGCAGGGGTTTTTGGTACCCAAATCCATTGGTTGCCTGCATAATACCCTTGAGCACGAAGCAACGCTTTGGATATCCATCGCGACATTGTGCTAGCTCTCCATCGATGCCTCCGCCTATAAGGCTTGGGCTTCTTTCGTGGTCTTCTACAATATTTGTGAGTCCAAACCCTGTCCTTAGCCTTGTCTCTTGACCTTCTTGTTTCCGGCATGGCCTTACTCACTGGTTCTCGTTGTTCGACCTGTGCTTGTATTAACTCTTCCAACAAGTCCTTGCTCTCGTCAGTAGGCTTGGCTGTTATGTCAACATCTTCCTTGCCTTTCCCTCGAAGTTCGATGAGGTCACCTTTGCTAAAGGTTGTGACTATCCTCACACCCAGTAGTGTCAGGTGTATCCTGTGTGCTACATAGTCAGCCTCACATTTGGTCGCCCTTTTGAAGGGTCTTCCTAGGAGGGTTTCTTTCCTGCATCTAGCACTTTTTGGAGGAACATGAAATAGGATAGGCAAGCTTTCTGTTTCAATTGTTGCAAGGAATTTGCACTTCCCTATGAGTGCTTGTGGGTGTCCCCCATAAGGGCTAAGAGTTGCACTAGTCGGTGTGAGCTCTGGTTGGCCTAGTAGGGTCCATGATTCATAGGTCAAGATGTTAAAATCTGCTCCTTCATCAATCAGAGCATCGATAGTATGCTCTCTTTTCGCGGTGAGTTTGACCCTAAGATAACCAGGTGGTACTATGTCTTCATCTTCCGGATCTTGGCTTGTAAATTTAAGCCTTCTGACCAATGCCCTTGAGTTCTCAACTGCACGACCAGATGTGGATTCTCCACTGCTGTCTTGGATCGTCAGTGCAGTGCTATTCAAGGTACATCTCTCGTCAAGAGTGTCATGTCTAGTCATCTTCGCGTTTGTAGCTTGCTGAAGTTGCATTTTGCTCTGACTAGACACGGTTTGAACACAATGTCTTTGTGTTCTCGTGGTGTGGCCTTTTTGCCCTTGATGGCTAGATTGGCCCATTGACGTTCTAGGGTCTCTGTTTCTCTCTGTTCGGGTATGGGCTTTTGGTTGCTCTATTGCAAGTGAGACTCCATGCTGGTGTAGAGCCATTACTTCACTAGGGTCCAATTTGGAAGACCTGTCACTGTGCGCGTTTTCTCTCCAACCCACTCGGGGGAGGTGCGGAGGGGGCAGAGCCCCCTCTGCGGGGGTCCGGGGGGGGCAGTCCCCCCCGGCCCGCAGGGCCGTTACGGTAAAAGCCATGCACAATTTGGAGGACCGTTTATAGCCAAATTTTGAACTACTTGCTCTAAGTTTCAGCCTAGTGATGGATCTGTGATGTGCCTTTAGCTCTACGTGGTCTTGGGTCAACTTTGGGGTTTAGATGCGTCAAAATTCATGTTCAAGATACATGTCCGATTTTGAAAGTTTTTTGTCCGATTCTAAGATGTCCGATTTTCAGGAGTCCGATTATCAGAATCGGACGTCCGATTTTGGGTTGGTCCGATCGGCCTAGTGGTCCGATTTGTCAAGATTGTGGGAGAGAAGGAAGGAGTCTCACTTACAAAGAAATAGAAGAACCCTATATATGGGTCTCAAACCAAACTCAACTAACTAAGGTGGCATACTAACCACGCCACGAACTAGAGTAGATAAGGATAGCTATCATGTAGCTATTATTCATGGGCGGTGTACCAACCGCGTCTGCAACTGACAAGTCGGTGACATAAGTACTCAACGGTCACTCTGGCGTATCACGAGTGGAGCTCGATATCTCAACACTCCCCCTCGAGCTCAATCCCAATTCCTGCACACCAAGCAGGTCTCTGAACTTGCGCAGCTTCTCTGTGCCCAATGCCTTCGTGAATATGTCAGCTACCTGATCCTCTGTGCTGACATAAACTAGATCAATAAGACCTAGTAAAACCCTCTCCCGCACATAGTGATAATGCATCTCAATGTGCTTTGTTCTAGCATGATAGACTGGGTTATTTGCCAAATGTATACTGCTCATGTTGTCACAATAAATGACAACCGGCCCATCTGTAGGCTGATGCATATCATAAAGTAGCTTATGCAACCAAGCTACCTCACATGCAGCCATTGCTGCACCCCTGTACTCGGCCTCTGTGCTCGACAAGGCAACTGTAGGCTGCTTCACCCTCACAAGGGCAAATCTGCAAAACTGGCGAAAGTGGTATTTGACCACACAGTCACTTCCTAGTGACGATTTTGCATAAACAGGAACCAAGGGTGATTCTGTAACTCCCAATGTCTCTGCACATAAGCATACGATGCAATTTCTACAGTAACTTTTCACCGACCTGTAGAACAGTGGCTGCACAGCATAAAACTGGGCTTTTTTCTGAGTGCGTGCAGAAAACTTCCGCCTCCAAAACAGGCCCCGAAATGGCCTCAAATCAAAAAAATAAGGTCGCTAAGGGCTAAAGCCCTTTCCCACAGCATATACTGCCCTCTTGCTTGACCACGAAGGGCGTCTCAACCTGAGACAATGCACTCCTGCAATTTCCGGCTGTGCTACCTGCAGAGATCTGCTCCCAAAACAGAAAATGAAAGCAACACTGCTCCTCTTACCAGAACACCGCGAGCTTGGCTTGCTTTCTTGAGCTCCTTACCACGAACAAGGCTCTGATACCATGTCAAGATTGTGGGAGAGAAGGAAGGAGTCTCACTTACAAAGAAATAGAAGAACCCTATATATGGGTCTCAAACCAAACTCAACTAACTAAGGTGGCATACTAACCACGCCACGAACTAGAGTAGATAAGGATAGCTATCATGTAGCTATTATTCATGGGCGGTGTACCAACCGCGTCTGCAACTGACAAGTCGGTGACATAAGTACTCAACGGTCACCCTGGCGTATCACGAGTGGAGCTCGATATCTCAACACGATTTTGGTCAGTCCAATTCTGGGAGTCGGATAAAAAATTGGTCTAATTTTCAAAGTGGTCCGATTCTGGGAATCAGATCGGACAGGGTGGTCCGATTCTGGCAGGTCCGATTCTAAGACTCGGATGGCCTGGTCCGATTCTGAGTGGTCCGATTGTGGATTGGTCCGAGTGTCCGAGTGTCCGAGTCGGACAGGTTGGTCCGAGCGTCCGATTCTCAAAATCGGACGGGTTGGTCCGAGTGTCCGAGTCGGATGGGTTGGTCCGAATCTGAGTGGTCCGAGTGCCACGTGGCACGTCCGATCGGGCTAGTCCGATTCTGGGAATCGGACCAGACTGGTCCGACTCACTCTCAGTCGGGCGGTCCGATTCTGGGACTCGGACGGTCCGACTCCCGAACTCGGGTGGTCCGATTCTGGGAATCGGACCACAGCGAGTTGGTCCAAGTGCGTCGGCGGTGGGCGCGATTCTCACACGTTTGACCCCTCCTCACTGTTTGCTGCACGCAATCACCACAGACTTTCTAGATCTGATTAGAGTACTTGTTGGAAAACACCAGACTCACCTGGAGCAGCACGAATCGTCGGCGCCTAGAGATCGGGGTAGCGCTTCCTCGTCCTGTGAACCAGAAGTTCTTTCTCTCTCTCTTTCACAGGGCAAACCAAGGAACTGAGGTCTGTCCTGGCCTCCCATGCCTCTTAAGGTCCTTTCCCAGCACTGCAGAACCTCACAGCTAGTTCCCTGTCCCTGTCTCACCCAGAAACTTGAATCTAGTCCCCTATTTCCCTATTTTAGCCTGTTATACAACAACAGAAAACCCTACTGTTTGTTTCTTTTTCTTTGTTTTTTCCTATCCTAAATGCATCCAAAACACAAAGTAAATACCTACACTACTCCATCTCATAATATAAATCTCAAGAAAGCAAAACACCTACTTGCCAAGGAGATCGAATACCCTCTTCAACCCCCTCGCTTCCTACCTATCTACCTCAAGCACCGGTTCGGGGAAAACCCTACTCCAATGCTCGATTCGAAGCGCGCAAGCGCTCAAGGCTTGAATCTGTTGGTCCCGGCAATGGAACCAAAATGTGGGAGCTTTCACTCAACCGCCAAGACCCACGGACTGCTTATTGATTCAAGCGTTCCAAGCCGAGCACTAATGGCTACCTCTCACATAGCCGACGCGCAATGCATACCTTACGGGTGTAGTGAGCTTACCTTGATGCCGTTCGAGTTACCTCCTCTCCTGTGCACTCCGGTAGCTCCACGATCCAAGTGCAAGCTTCAAGCAAGCTCCATCCTCAAGCTCCACACTCCAAGCTCCATGTCCGCGAGCAAGACAAGAGAAGAGAAGAGAAGAGAAGAAGAGAGGAGAAGATGGAGAGCTTCTCCTCCTCGGTCCCTCACCCTCACACACTCACTCCCTCACACTCTCACACTCCCTCTCTCAAGCACAAGCTCAAGCAAGCAAGAAGAAGAAGAAGAAGAAGAAGAGGAGAGCTACTTTTGGCCACACTCGAGAATGAGCTTCTCATTCACTTTTCAACTTTATATACAAAACCCTAAATCCCTTTTGGGCGGTCATCCCCTTTTCCCCTTTTTACATGGCCGGCCATAGCCTAGGCTTTTTCCCATTGTCCTTCTATCTTCTTAGCTTCCTGTCCACCGCCCGTCTACATTTACAAATTGCATGGGTGAGAACCCGGCGCTCTTTTACAAGATTTCAGGGTGCGCCTTTTTATTTTAAAATGCGCCCTTCCCCTTTTGCCTTTGCCTTGGACTTTTAAGGTTGCTCGTGCACTTTTGGCCTTTTCTCCTTTTCTTTCTTCAGTCGGGCTACCTTTTTTCCGCCTTTACCCTGCGTCTTTTCCACTTCCTTTTGTTTTCTTCGTGTTGGGGTTAACACTTGCCTTCTGCTTAGAGCTATTAGAAAATATGAGTGACACCCATTTTGCAAGGTGTAATCACCCCTTTTTGTCCACCACTCCTCTAAGAGCTAGACCGGGTATTAAGGAATACCTACAAAGTCGCGCATTTTTATCACAATGCATGCGACCGCCCCGTGACTAAATAGGTGCCCCATACCTTGCCCAATGTACTCTCTCTCATTCAAAAAAAAAAAAAAAAAGAAAGAAAGAAAGTGCTTGCAGTCTTCCTTCACTATTATGGTGCACCATACTCACTGCATCTAGAGTCCTCTCTAGCCCCTCCCCCACTTCACACTTAGGGCACATCAAGGACAGGACTTTTAGACCTGTCATCCTGAGTTTTGCACCGCACCTCCAACGCCACACGAACTGGGTCCTCAAGTGTGGGACATTACCAAGGGCTTGCCCAAGGTTAGACCCATCTCCCAGTTCCACTGGCATGGGCACCATGCACTACACAGTGAGACAGACACATCCCCTAGGAAGTGCACCACTTTTCTTGCAGGTTATGTTCATGCTTCAAGAACGGGCTGCTTGGTTGAAGGAGATCATCTACTACATCCTCCAATGACAAGGAATTTTTCCAGGAGTCGGACATGACCCCATTACTGACACTTCAGGAGCTTCACTGCGAAGATTTCAATGCCCCAACAGATTTCATGTTCCCAATCATCTTCCTACTACTGATGGCTGCCATGACTGAACCAAATCAAGTAGAAGGAAAACCCTGTGATGGGCTGCCATTGGCATAGATCCTGGAACCTCACTGTTCGATGATCCATGCCCACCGCCTCAAGATCTACGGATCGCTTATTAACACCACAAGCCTGAAGACTTTCAACTCAAAACTAAAGATCCTCTACTCCCAAACAAGGGTTTTCAGCCCAAGCCACGGTTTTTCAAGGCAAACAACGTTCGGGGGGTTTCTCCATAATAAATCCCTCCAATACCATCCTCCTAAGGGATTGCTTATTGTTTCAAGTGTTTCAGCTACTCAAAAGACGACTGGCTCCATAGGGGCACCAGAACAGTGAGAAAGATGCCGAGAATCGTCAAGAAGCCTAAAGCATGCCGGAATCTCTCCTGGTCATCGTCATCAAACTCCATCACCTCTCATTCACAAGCCTCAGTGTTATCTACCCACCAGTTACACCTAGCAATAGCATCATCTATCCCACTACTTCCCACCAACTGCCTTGGGACTGGCACTCGTCTAGGAGGGGGGTAATGTTAACCCCAACACGAACAAAGCAAAAGAAAGTGGAAAAGACGCAAGGCAAAGGCAGAAAAAAGGTAGCCCGACTGAAGAAAGAAGAGGAAAAAAGACCAAAAGCGCAAGGGCAACCTTAAAAGTCCAAGGAAAATGCAAAAGGGAAAAGGCGCATTTTAAAATAAAAAGGCGCACCCTGAAATCTTGTAAAAGAGCGCCGAGATCTCACCCGTGCAATTTGTAAATGTAGACAGACGGTGGAAAGGAAGCTAGGAAGATAGAAGGACAATGAGAAAAGGGGCCTAGGCTAATGGTCGGCCATGTAAAAAAGGGGGATGACCGCCCATGGAAATTAGGTCATGTATATAAAGTTGAAAAGTGAATGAGAAGCTCATTCTTGTGTGTGGCAAAAGCTTCTTCTTCTTCTTCTCTTGTTTCTTGCCTTCGTGCTTGTGCTTGAGAGAGGGATTGAGAGAGTGTGAGGGAGTGAGGGAGTGATTGTGTGAGAGTGAGGGATCTTGGAGAAGAAGCTCTCCATCTTCTCTCTTCATCTTCTCCTCCTCTCTTCTCTTCTCTTGTCTCGCATGTGGCTATGGAGGATGAAGCTCATGGGAGAGGGATTGAGGTTGCTTGAGCTTGCCTCAAGGATCATGGAGCTACCGGTGTGCAAGAAAGAGGAGGGTACTCGATCGAGCATCAAGGTAAGCTCACTACACCCGTAAGGTAGGCATTGCGTGTCGGCTATGTGAGAGGTAGCCATGGCTGCTCGGTTCGAAACACTTGAGCAATAAGTGGTCCGTAGGTCTTGGGGTAGAGCTTGAAGCTCCCCTACAATCTCTAACTACCGTCTAGCCCTCTCAGCACGTTCTACTTTTTGGATTTCAGCTTGACGGTCCTTGTCAGAGGACATAAACCAACTTCCTATTGGTCCCTAGAAACCCTAGATCCGAAAACTACCACTTATAAGTGGCTCCCGGCAGATGCACCACTGATGGGACCTAAAATGGGCCGGCACTGGCTATAGCACTAGCCGGACCTCATGCTCATGACACACAAACACCCTCACGGCCTCTCGGACCAGGAGCGTCAATCGAATGCTGAAGGATAAACTGCCCTAAAGCTTAATTCCTGCTTTTATAGTTCATAGTCCAACATTTCCCTAAAACTCCTCAGAGGGAGATTCCAAAGTACTTAGGCATAACGCCTCGTCACACACATATAGGAGGCACTCCACCGACTAATAGTCGGAGCCCCACTGCAGGTCTCCTACATCGCAAGGGTTAGCCCTTTGATGCACTGCTAAACATATAACACATACGAGCACAAACTCCTCTCTTTTATATTTCTCGTATTTCCAGGAGATATACCATGCTTCCTCACTTCACAATCCCTTAGGAAACCGACCCTCTACCCTATGGCAAGGGATAACCTCACACTCTCAATCGTGGGTCAAAGTCCTAAGAAAACAATTGCTATGCAGTCCAGGAGATTTTCCTTCGATACCATGAACCATGCATAGTGCATAATGTGAATGGTTTAGTGCACAAACAATAGAAAATCAGCATTGTGCATCATGCGAAACCAATCTTTTCATGATTTCCATGCTAACGTTTATGTATTGAAACGAGGAGAGACACCGAGCCTTACGCTCATGCTGCCTTTTCCTTTACTTTAAAACAACGTCCTATAGCCATGATGCAACACATAAATCAGATTTAAGATTTTACTTTAACGCTCAAACTCCCATCTCACCCTACCGTTTAATGTTTTGCAATTGTTGATAGGTGTAAGAGTCGTTTTATGTGTATTTCTTTGTAGAGAAAGCAATAAATACGGACAAAAACATAGAAATGAGGGGTAAACCAAGGCTAACCTCGTGCTCTAACTTCATTATACATTGCACAAACACTTATGTGATTTTCTAGAATTTTCCTTTTATCGTTTCCTAATTTTTCCCCATTTAAAACTAATTTTTCACCATTTTTTGGTATTTTTCCTCTATTTTCTTCAATAAAAAATGACTAGAAATTGAAATTGATTGTGGGTTGTGGCCCTTAGGTTTCTTGACAGCAAAATTTCTGGTTTTATTGATGTTATATCTCATGTTTCCCCTTTATTTTGCAAAAAAAACCCCATTTTGCCTCTTAAACGCATGTTTTACGGGTTTTATATCATTAATTTCAATCATAACACTTGATTTTCTGATTTTCTGAGCATAAACTGATCAAAATCATAGCAAACAACATCATAATGCATAATCAGTCCATGGGAACAATATTGCATCAACCAAATAGCATAAAAACTCATTTTTCCTTCATAAAAATTGAATTACCGCTTAGGCTTTGTGTCTCGGGATCTCGGTTTGGCTATGGGACTACGTGTCAGCCCTCATTCAATGTCTAGCATCTTCAAGAATAGCACTCTTCATGTCTTCATCCACCCGGGAGCAGTCCGGTCTCATCCGGACAAGCTTTCCTCCATCATTCTTCATTGTCTTCATCCACACAAGAACAGCCCCTTAAGGGAGAGAGAGGGAGGAGAGAGAAAGACTGAAATCAAAGATTTCCATTGAGGCCACCATTTAAGGAGTGAATACAGGCGATAGAGTCAGCAGTAGGGAAGGAGTAGTTCGGGGGTAATGTCGGTTGGGTAGGTTGCTTGTAGGCTGCCATCTCCATCCCCAAGGATGGAGCGCAAAAATCGGCGTTGATCTGCCCACGCCTTCTTCTTCCTCATCACGTTTTTTTTCTATGCCTACATTTCATGTGACATAAAATTTTGGGCCCCAAGGGTCACTTACCCATTTTGGCCAAATTTTGTCCACCTTTTCGCATCTTGACCGTCTCCTTGGCCATTTCCCCGTCCGGACTCCGAATTGAGCTCTGAAAAATTTTGGGCGTCCGGCTTGACATCCTGCATTGGCCGGTAACTCTTGACAACCCGCAGGGCAATGTGAAAATTTATCAAAAATCAACAAGTGTCGTTTGGGTGCCTTTAAAGCACCTTGACGCTTAAAATCGTCCTAGGTCAAGCCGCCGCCTTCGACATTGAATATTTTTCCCTTGATATTCGTAATTTTTAGCTATTTTTAAGCACTTCTCGGCATCAAAATTCTGCTCTCAGTGTACATTGTAAAGTGTATGGAGGAAGAAGAAGAAACCAGCAAGAAAATATTTTGGCCTCCATCTCTCTTCTTGTCTCTTGAGTGAGCTTCTCCTTGTGCCTCAGAGCGCTATGTGTTTCAGGCCCCGTTTTAGAGCCACAAGGTTGCGGACAGCAGTTTCAAGGTACACTATGACTTCGACTGTATTGATCGAAAGTGTGTGCGCAGGTTATAGATTTCAGATCTGTAAGTTCAAAGGTGTTTACCAGCGAGTAAACACAAGGTTTATCTGCAAACTGGTTGCATATTGCATGTATTGTTGAGCAAATAGTGAAAAAGGCTGTGTGGTGTATTGTTGTGCACTA
This sequence comes from Lygodium microphyllum, assembly GCF_053477565.2. Lineage (NCBI taxonomy): Eukaryota > Viridiplantae > Streptophyta > Polypodiopsida > Schizaeales > Lygodiaceae > Lygodium > Lygodium microphyllum. Next base: position 62,133,419 of record NC_141147.1, read on the forward strand.
CAGGTCGAGGGTTACAGAAGATTTGCTTGCTGCTTGGTATTAATTTTGTGATAATGGCAGAGAACAGTGGAAGCCCCATCATTGAGAAGCTCAACAAGAACAACTACCCTTCATGGAAGTTCCGTGTCACGAACTTCCTTATTGGAAAAGGCCTCTACGAGTTTGTTTCAGGTGAAGAAAAGGAGCCGGAGGTGAGTGATCCTCCAACTGCACAAGAGACAAAGGCACGGAAGGAATGGAATGCAAAAGATAAAAATGTCATGTATTGGTTGTCTGCAATAATTGGCAATAATATGCTAGGACACATTAGAAATGCAGAGAATTCATATGTAGCTTGGACCATACTTGAAAGTATGTTTTCTGTAAATACAAAGGCACGAAAGATTCAACTCAAGCAAGAGTTGAATACATTGAAGAAAGGGAATATGTCTATCAATGAGTATGCACTGAAGGTAAGGAGCATTGCAGATGCCTTGGCAGTGATTGATGCAATGCCCGATGATGATGATTTGGTGTCGTCTACCTTGGGTGGACTTAACAATGAAAAGGCTTGGAAGTCTTTTGTAACTTCCGTATATGTTAGAAAGCCATTTCCAGATTTCGATGAGTTGGTCTCCCTTATGATCACTGAAGAGATCAACATGCAAAGTGAGACATCTGAAAGAAGTGGTGAACAGGTCCAAGCTTTCCACTCCAGTTCAGGAAGGGGATGTGGCAGGTTCTCTTCAAGAGGCAGTGGTACAGGACGTGGTAGTGACAACCAGCAAAACAGATTGAATCAGCAATTTGGCGATATGCAGGTTTCAGGAGGTTGTGGTAACTTTAGAGGCAGGGGGAGCTTTAGAGGAAGAGGTGGATGGCAGAACAGAGGTTCTAACAACTCTGGTATTGTGTGTCACTACTGTGTCAAAACAAGTCATATTGCAGCCCAATGTTATGCTAAGAAAGATGATATTCGCAATGGTAAGTTGCAGCAAGGAAACTGTGCATCATCTTCACAACAAAATGAAGACAAAAATGAACGTTTGTTTGTTATGCAGCATATGCTGAATGCTGTTACAGGAAAGGGAATACATGATGATGTTTGGTATGTTGATTCAAGTGCATCCAATCATATGACTAGCCATGCAGAATGGTTTGGAGAGATGCAGGATTTGCAAAATGCAGGTTATGTGCAGACGGGTGATGATTCATGCCACCCAATTTCACACATTGGAAAAGTTCCCTTGTCCTTGCATGATGGTAAGACAAAGAGTCTTTTAGATGTATTACATGTGCCATCTATTACAAAGAACTTGGTGTCATTCGGTCAAATGGTAGAGCAAGGGCTGCAAGTCAGATTTAATGCAAAGGGCTGCTTTGTAGAAGACTTCAATGATAAGTGCAGATTGGTAGCAAAGGGAAGTAGAGTTGGGCGTATGTTTACTCTAGATGCTGGAATTCCTACTATGAATGCTGCTATGTATGCTAAAGGAAAAGGTGTTGTAGCAGATATTGAAATTTGGCACAAACGCATTGGACATGCAAATGTACAAAGGCTAAAAATAATGCAGTCCAAAGGGTTGGTTACAGATTTGCCTACATTTAGGGTTGCAAAATTTCATAAGGTATGCGAAGCATGTTAGTTTGGTAAGCAGGCAAGACAACCCTTTTCACATGACAGAGATGTAAGCAGAAATATCCTTGTTGTTGTGCATACAAACATTTGGGGGCCTACACAAAATGTATCTCTTGGAGGCAGTTCATACTTTGTCACATTCATTGATGATTGTTCTAGAAAGCTGTGGGTATATTTTATAAAGGAAAAGAGTGAAGCGTTTGAGCACTTTAGAACTTTCAAGGCTGCAGTTGAAAGAGAAACAAGCTTGAAAGTAAAGTGCTTGAGGTCAGATGGAGGGGGAGAGTACCTCTCAAATGAGTTCAGTGATTTTCTGAGGTCTCATGGGATAAAGAGATAGTTCACATGCAGGTATATCCCACAGCAAAATGGAGTTGCAGAAAGGAAAAATAGGCATATTGCAGAAGTTGCACGCGCCTTGATGGCTGAAAAGAATATGCCTAAGCATTTTTTGTCTTAGGCTGTTCATACTATTGTTTATATTATGAACAGAACTCCCACAGCTGCAGTTCATGGTATGACCCCCGAAGAATGTTTTACAGGTAACAAGCCTAATGTCTCACACTTGAAAGTGTTTGGCTGCATTGTGTATGCTCATGTGCCAGATGAGTTGCGGAAGAAACTGGATCCAAAGGTTAAAAAGTGTGTCTTTATTGGATACTCTTTAGAGCAGAAAATGTATCACTATTATAACCCTGTCACATGTAAGTTTAGAGTGAGCAGGGATGTCATCTTTGATGAAATGAGCAGTTGGTATGCATCTAGTGCTGATGCATTGGATGATGATGATGATCATGACACTCATGTGCAGGCTGAAAAACAAGAATCCCGGACTCTTTGTGGACCAGAGACATCATCTGGTAGTCCTTGGTCTGGGAGACTAAGGAGTACCTCTACATCTTCAGGTGCATCTAGTAGCACTACAGGTAAAGACAAAGGAAAGAATAAAGTGTCATATGGCATTGATGCAGTTCTTGATGGAGACTCCAGTGGCTCAGAGAGCTTAGATGATGAGCTTGGTATTCCTTTTGTCAAGACACCAGGTGTACAGAGAGCTCATAATAATATAAAGTCTCCATTGAGTGATCCGGTGGTATGCAGATCTAGCAGGGTCGGATACCCTGTTAAAAGATTTGGTTTTTAAGGTTACGCAGCTCACCATTATGCTTATATGGTGAAACTAGTTGAGGATGTTGAGCCCATATGTTTTGAGGAGGCTGTTGGTCATGCTCATTGGGATGCAGCAATGGATGAGGAGATGGATGCATTAGAGGCCAATAAGACTTGGGATCTAGTATCATTGCCGAAGGGCAAGAAATCTATTGGATGTAAGTGGGTTTATAAGATTAAGAACAATGTAGATGGTTCTATTAGTAGGTACAAAGCTAGGTTGGTTGCAAAAGGCTATGCCCAGACATATGGCATAGATTATGATGAAACCTTCAGTCCAGTTGCTAGGATGGCAACTGTCAGATTTGGCAATCACACATCTGGCAGCAGTCAAAGGTTGGAGGTTGCAGCAAATGGATGTGAAGAATGCCTTCTTGAATGGTGATTTGCAGGAAGAAGTGTATATGGATCAACCAGCAGGTTATGAAGATTTAGAGCATCCCACGTATGTGTGCAGGTTGAAGAAGGTGCTCTATGGGCTCAAGCAAGCACCTAGAGCATGGTCTGACAAGATCAGAGAGTATCTTGTCAATATTGGCTTTTATGTTTCTGATGCTGATCACTCACTTTATGTGAGAAAGGGAGATGCAGGTTTGGTCATCATAGTCATCTATGTGGATGATTTGATTATTACAGGTGATAGTGATAGTGGGATTGCTAAAGTCAAGGGATTTTTGAAAAAGAAGTTTGAGATGAAGAATCTAGGTGAGCTAAAGTACTTCCTTGGCATTGAGGTGATCAGATGTGATGATGGTATATGGCTGTCCCAAAGACAGTATGGCTTGGATATGTTGTCCAAGTATGGTATGACTGCATGCAAACCACTTTCAATCCCATTGGAGCAGAATGTAAAGTTGAGTGATGATGTTGGGGATGAGATAGAAGACCCTACTATGTTCAGGAGGATAGTGGGGAGTTTGATCTACATGACCATTACAAGGCCAGACTTGAGCTACGTTGTTGGTCTTGTGAGTCAGTTTATGCAAGTACCTAGAAAGCCACATTTGGATGCAGTCAGACGCATATTGAGATATGTGAAGTCCACATTACATTATGGACTTTTCTATGAGGCAGGTACAGATGTACAGGTGTTTGGATACACAGATGCAAATTGGGCTGGTAGTATTTTGGATAGAAGATCTACTAGCGGATACATGTTCTCTCTTGGTAGTGCAGCAGTTGCTTGGAGCAGCAAAAAGCAATCTACAGTTGCTTTGTCGAGTACAGAGGTTGAGTATAGAGGTGCTGCTATTGCAGCATGTGAGATAGTATGGCTGCAAAAGTTATTGGTTGATTTAGATGTGCAAGTGGAAGGTCTAGTTGTCATTTATTGTGACAACATGAGCAGTATACAGTTGGCTAGGAACCCTATGTTCCATGCCAGGACAAAACATATTGAGGTACACTACTTTGTGAAAGAGAAGGTACTAGTAGGTGAGATTAACTTGGTATATGTCAGCACACAAGATCAGATAGCTGACATCTTCACGAAGGCATTGGGTACAGAGAAGCTTCAAAAGTTTCGAAGCTTACTTGGAGTTGCAGAGATGCAGTTGAGCTTGAGGGGGAGTGTTGAGATGACAAGCTCAACACATGCGGACATTGATGTTGGACCGCCTGGTTAGATGGGTCCACACGTCTACACTTAGCACGTCGGTGGTCATTATGACTCTCACATGGCCACTGACTCATTACTTATTATATTCAGGTTGTTACACCTATTTATAGCTGGCATAGTTATAGCGCCAGTCGAACAGTGTAGTTGGTTATGCATTGTTTGACTTAGTAGGTCACTTTCCTTTATATTGTATCTTATCTATACTTTGTGTACATTGTAAAGTGTGTGGAAGAAGAAGAAGAAACCAACAAGAAAACGTTTTGGCCTCCATCTCTCTTCTTGTCTCTTGAGTGAGCTTCTCCTTGTGCATTTTGTGTGTGTTCGGCGCATCATCTTGAGCAAGTCCCCCCACCACGCGATTCTTGGCATCACTTGTAGGACCACTCATAGATGTACTCACTGTAGGTGTATTTTCAGCATTACTAGTGTTGGCTGATCCATCAGTAGCCACTACAACAGGATTACCATACCACGATGCTAGCTCATAAAAAACAACATATCTGCTAATCAATGTCTCATGTGTAGACGATACATAGCACTTGTAAACTTTTTGGTGTTGTGCATAACCAAGGAGCACACTCTTGATAGCTGTAGGATCCAATTTTTTCCTCTTTTTGTCAGGAACATGCACATATGCAATGCTACCAAATACCTTCAAGTGTGAAATGTCAGGCTTATGACCATACAATCTCATATGGAGTTACATCATGAATCCCTACTATAGGGTTCTATTCAGCACATAGATAGCAGTCACTACTGCTTCAACTTGGCAAACTCTTCTCATTTAGCATAGCTCTTGCCGATTCCGTCAGTACCCTATATTTCATTTCTGCTACACCATTTTGCTGCGGTGTATATCTGTAAGTTAACTGTCTTCTAATCCCATGTTTAGCAAGGTACCTGTCAAAGTAATTAGAGACATATTCTCCACCTCCATCTAATATAAGACATGAAATTTTATAGCTCAACTCATTTTCACCATGCTTCTTGAAGCCCTTGAATGCATCAAACACATCATCCTTATGTTTCAGTATGTAAAGCCAAGTATACTTGCTGAAATCATCAATGAAGGATACATAGTAACAAGCACCACCAAAGGAAGCATTATGTGATGGACCCCATACATCTAAATGTACCAATTGCAAGGGTCGTGAGCTATTCCATACATGTCTCATAAATGGAAACCGTGCTTGCTTACCAAACTGATATGCATCACAAGCATGTCCAAAGTCATGATACTTGAACTTAGGTAGTTCAAGCACAATCTTCTTATGTTGCATAGATTTCAACTTTTGTACATTCACATGGCCAATCCGCTTATGCCATATCTCAACATCTCGTATAGTGCCATCATCATGTGCAAATGTGGCTGCTTTCAATTCTAGAATTGATGCATCAAGAGTAAACATTCTGTCATCTCTTCGGCCTCTAGCAATCAATTTGCAGCTATTACCATATTCTTCAACAAAGCATCCATCTCTATTAAATCTCACCTGCAGATTCTGTTTTTCCATCTGTCCAACTGACAAAAGATTCTTGGTTATTGTAGGTACATGTAGTACATCATACAGGCTCTTTTTCTTTCCATCAAGCATCAACAACAGAACAATTCATGTATATTGAATGTCATGTTGGGTGTCATCCCCAGTACACACATAACCATGTGAACTTGCAACCATCTCATCAAACCATTCTCCATGGGGTGTCATATGATTTGAAGCCCCTGAATCAATGTACCATCTCTCATCTTTTTTCTACCTAGATGCATTCTTAGACACATGCTGCATGGCAAACAATCTTTCAACCTGCTCATCATGAGCATTGCTAGAAATGCATAGTGCCCATGCTATTTTCCCTTTGCCTTCATATCTCCCTGCTTCTTGTAACAATCCTTTGCAATTTGTCCATATCTACCGCAGTAATGATAGACCTTATCTCTGTTTGATTGATCATTTGACTGCCATGAACCAGATCCACCACCTTTACCATGGGGTGATCTCCCCCCTGCCTCTGAAGCTGCCAGATCAACGCTAGCCCTGTGTATTTGTGCCATGCCAAGCATTATGTTGATGCTGTCCATAAGCATTTTGAGTGTCTCCTTGACCTTGAAAAGAGCCACGGCCTATGTCGTCTCTACCACGCTGGCTAGAGTAAAGAACAGTATCTCTGCTTTGAGATGTACTAGAACCTGTATTTAGCCCAAGCTTAACTTCCTCATGCAGCAGCAAAGCAATCAGCTCATCCCTCGGGTAAGTTACTCATGAATATATGTGTGCATCACATGAGTTCAAAATAAGGTATTTTTAAAATACCATTTTTATACATTTTTTATCTACAGAATGGTGTAATATAAATGGGTTATTTATAGATTGAATAGAAAAGGGTTATGTTTTATTCAGAAAAAACTTCACAGATAAGGATATTTATAAATAGACCTTGAACGCACGTGATGTAGAGGATATACATATAGTAACTTCCCCGAGGCTCATCCAATCAGGGGATTCAGCTCTCATAGAGATAGACGTATCAAATGCTTTATACTCTTTGCCAAGTCCCTTCAATGTCATTGCAATCATATCATCCTCAGACACTGAAGATCTAATGGTGGCAAGCTGATCTAGTATGTTCTTGATCTGTGTGGTGTAGGTCTAAATGCTTCTGCCATTCCTAGACATGTTATTGAACTATGCTTTAGCTTAATCTTTCTTACATATGTTACATTTCCATAATTCTTCATGAGTATGTCCCATCCATCATTTGGAGAACTACATCCAGTAATCTGTATAACCATAGCATCTTATATACATAAGAAAAACCAATGTAACACCTTGTATGCTCTCTCAATCCATAGCTTATGAGTCCTTTTTTGATCATTTGTCAGATTCCTTTCATGTTTTTCAGGTTCAGCCTCATCACCTGTACATAAGTCCTAATAACCTCTGCCAACCAAAAAATTATTCATACAGAACTTCCATAAAGCAAAATTTTTATTGTCACAATTTTTCTTTATATAGGACAATCAACTTGGTTTATGCTTAGTTGACTATATTCCAACAATGAAAAAACACAGTCAACTAAGCGTAAACCAAGCTCAAACCAGTTCAAAACATTCTATGGTAGTGGCAAAACATCCCAGCAACAAACTATGTCCATACAAGTATCAATGTTTGTACTATATGTAAGTAGTAGTACCAAATACAGCTAGTGCATTGCTATAACCAGCATTATTTTCTCTATTAAAACAAGAGTATTCAGACCTCAAAACAGTCCCAAAACATCCCATTTAGTTGCCACTCTATGCAGGAGTTGATACATGTCCAATCAGTCAAAATATATTGCATGTATGTCAAGTGAAGATGATAGGTATTCTTCCTGTTTGCAGACAATAACTAGTCAATACTCTGGTATAACCAGCAACAAATTAGTCCAAACTTTGGACTTTCAACACTCACAATATCCCAAAAAGAATCTACCACTCAAGTGGTATGATCCAAGCATGTGTCACTAGCAAATAAGCATCACAGATACTTCAACATTGTAGGTATATTGTTTCCAAATTCAGGACAACAACTATTTCAATGTTTCTAGCCTGCAAATAAGCTCCAAAACAGAGCATTTAACACTCCAATATCATGCTCAAATGCATGATAACAAGGGCATATACATTGTTAGGATAAAAGCCACCAGTGCCCTGGAATCATCTATTGTTTACTGCAGTAAATAGCCAGTCTCCACAGGTTTATGATGAATATCTCAAAATTTGTGAGAAATTTGAAAAAAAGTTCTTCTGCAAAGTTGTAGCCACATTGAAACGGTCTAGTGTATTGGGCCGTTTCTCCAAAAACCATTTCTATAGGAAGATATAGCTTTTGCAAACAAAGGGGATGCAGACACAGTCTCCTTTGATGACGTTTTCTTCAAATCTGATGTCTTGATGTCAAATGGCCATTGCCAAGCCTTCAAGCTTCAGGCATTCAAGCTCTAATACCATGTTGGAAGAGAGGGAGAGTGACAGAGTGGAGCGAAAGATGAGCCTCAACTCATTGTTGTTCTTCTTCCATTATTCTTCCATCATACTAACTAAAAGAGACTTACACACATAGGTATGACTAACCAAGACTAACTGTGGTTAAGTCACTGACTTTACCGACTTATTGAATGTCACACACATGTATACCTCTATCCAGCTAATGTTGGTCACACACATAAAGATAGATTGACTAAAGATTAACAAGAGTTTGATATTCTACCAATCCCTACCCTCAAGGAGGAGGAAGCATCATCTTTGGATGATGAGAAAAAAGTTCACCAACTTGTAATCACACCACTGGAAAAGCCATTGCCATGATGGGTGAAGAAGCTCTATGGCCATAGTAATCCTATGCTTACCAGTATTGAGGAAAAGATCAAGGAGGTCTGAGAGAATAGAGGAGCAAAGAAAGTCTTATACTCACATAGTCAATATGGACTTGATTGACTGAGATTATGAGAGAAGTAAAGGAGCCAACAGACTTGGAAGAAGAACTTGCCAATCTAGCATGGAGAATAGCTATGCAAGTTGAGTATACTAGCATAATGAAGAATGAAAACTAGTGGATTGCCCAAAAAAGAGGAAGATTACTGGCACCAAGTGGGTCTAGAGGGTAAAGTACAAGATTGATAAAAGCTTAGAAAAGTACAAAGCCAAATTAGTTGCACCGGAGATTAAAGGATTTGATTTTCAAAAATCATTCACTCCAATTGCTAGAATGACCACTATTCGCACAATACTTGCAATGGCCGCTCATAAGAAGTGGCCAATTTACCAAATGGATGCTAAATCAATGTTCTTAAATGGTGACCTCAAGGATGAGATATACATGGTTTAGCCATGAGGGTTTGAGGCTCCCATTTTGCGAACAAAGTCTATAAGATAAGAAAGGCATTATATGGACTGAAAAAAGACCATAGATCATGGCACTAGTGGATAGATAAATTCTTTTTAGGCTTAAATTTCAAAAGATATACCTCAGATGCTAACTTTCATGTTTACAGGGATAGTGAAAAGTTTGTAGTGATTGTCCTATATGTGGAGGACATTCTTATTAGAGGTGACTATGAAAATATGATCCATTAGACTTGAAAGACTTTGAGCTTCGAGTTTGAAATAATAGACTTGGGCTTGTTACATTATAGTTTGGGGATTGAAGTCTAGCGAGAGCCTACCAAAATCTTCATCTCTCAAAGGAAGTACGCATGGGAGACCTTGAAAGCATATGGCATGATCGAGTATAAGGAGATAGCTATATCAATGGAGGTCAATGTGAAGTTATCCATCGAGGATACATCAACACTAGTAGACATTGGGAGGTACATGAGGTTTGTTGGTAATCTCATCTATTTATGTAACACCAAGCAAGATATGAGCTTTTTTTGTGGTGTTTTGAGCAAGTTCTCAAATAAATCACGAGAAATTCATTGGAATGTTAGGATGCAGGTGCTCAAATACTTGAAGGAAACTCTTGACTATGGTATCACATATAGTTCTAGAACTACTCTTGTGGGGAATTGTAACTCATATTGGGTAGGTGAGTGATTCTAGGAAATTAGTTTTTAGATAGTATTTATCTTTCAATTTAGGAATCTTCTCTTGGATTAGTAAGAAGCAACCAACTATGGCACTAAAGCAGAGTGTAAGGCAGCTTGTTTTCCTACATGCAAAGTAATCTAGTTAAGAAGAATCCATGGTGCTCTAAGTTTTAAGGCCCCCATTATGAGGAGAAACCATATGTGAGCACCATGGATATTAAATGAGGTCTATGTGATCGAATGGCAAAAAGGTGATCTTTGTGGATCTAGCCTTTGGATTAGATAGAGTACTTATGATGGTAGCGACTTGAGGCATAATGCATCGAGTTTTGAGGTATTGAAGTTATCATGGATCCCTAATTTAGGGTTTGGGAACCATGAAAGTGGCCCCTAGTAGCTGGGGGGTTCTCATCAGAGTCAATAGCCCCTTAATGAGGGTTTGCGGCAGTCCCCTAGCCTAAAGAAAAGGGAATATTCCATGGATTATTCCTTGGTCGACTAGAAGAGGTTCACAACATAATTATACATACTATACCTATGGAGTTACTAAATCCTAGCCCATCTGCACACTTCACCACCTTTGGGCACCTCACTTTGTCTTCATCCATTAAGGTACCTCCATTTGACATTTGAAACCCTGAAATGTTAATTTCTCCATGTGCCCATCTACATTTTCTCAATTGCATCTTCAAATTGAAATTACGCAAATGCTTGAGGGCTCCTTGTAAAACTATCCCATGTTTTGGTATGAATAAAAATGTCATTGAGGTAGACTACAAAAAGACCTTCATAAATTGGGCATACAAAAATGAAATTTAATAGCCTTTGAAAAGCAGTAGCAATATCTGACAACCCAAAAGATATGATAATGAACTCAAATAATATCTAACAACCCAAAAGATATGATAATGAACTCAAATAGACCTCTTTCCATTCTAAAAGTTGTTTTAGGTCTATCGTTCTCCTCAAGAGGTATCTGCTAGTATCTTGAAGCTAAATGTAAAGAGAGAAAATACTAGGATCCCTTGAGTTGTTCCAAGCAGTCATCTAATCTTCAAATTGGATAAACATTATATGCAATGATCTTATTTAAATGCCAAAAATCTACATAAAAGTCATTGGAAAAACCTGACGTGGAAGGATATAACATGGATGTTGAAAAACTCCCCCTTTGACTCTTTGGATGTGTTATATACATGCTTATTGTCACAAAAAAGTATTGAAATTTGTTGAATATGTTGTCTATGAGCTTTGATTAAACTAGTTAAGTATGAGTTGATGGAGGAAAAAAACTACTAGAATACAACATACTTTGACATCTAGACCATTAATTTTGACATTAATTGTGCTTACAATTCTTTTCTAAGAGATAGACCTTGATGTTTGAAGATGTGAATGGCCCACCTCTTACATTCATTTGCCTAGTCATTTTTTGGTAATAGAAGCTCCTCTAGTTGATCATTTTGCACCTTCTTGATTATATTTATTTTCCTCAATAGCCTGATCAGAGCATTTTTGGATATGTGACCATACACATTACAACTGAAGCATTTAGGGTGTCCTTAAGCATCTTTATTAGGTAAAATTCTTTGAACATTCTAGATATCAACATCCATTGGGGTTACATCACTCTTTTTAGAATCTTTGTGAAATTGACAACTCTCTCTTTCATTGAAAAAGTTTCCTTCAATTATTTGGGCAATCCAAATGGCAAATGCACCAACTGCAGTGGTCTAGTGCTATTTTTGACATGTCTGACAAACTGAAGTCTTGCTTGCTTCCCAAACTCGCAAGCAAAGCATACATTTCCTAACTCCATATACTTCAATTTTGGAAAACCAAGTACAATCTCCTTCTATTACATGGTTTTCAATCATTATATATTTACATGTCCAATGCACTTATGGCAGATTTTCACATCTCTAACTGCTCTAGTGTCATGAGCAAACATGGCTACCTTTAACTCAAGAATAGTAGCATCCAAGGTAAACATCATGCCATCCCTTCTAACTTTAGCAATTATCTTGCAACCATTTCCATAATCGTCAATAAAATGGCCATCTCTATTAAATTTGACGCGCACATTTTTCTTTGCCACTTTTAGTGATAGACGGTACATGCAAATATATCATATAGATTCTTTTTATTTCCATCATGCATGACTAGCGATACAATACCTATATACTTGATATCATGCTGCATATTATCACTAGTATATACGTAGACATGAGAGCTTGCATTCAACTCATCAAACCATTCTCCATGTGGGTTCATATGATTTGAGAAACTACTTGAGTCAATGTACCGCTTTTCATCAACCTTGCCTTGCTCAAGTATACCCTTGGATACATGTGTTGTAGCAAATAGCCTATCTAACTGATCATTGTAGCATTGCTAGAGAATTCATAGTTACCATGTTGTCTACCTTTTGCTTTCATGTTAGCCTGCTTTTTTTGACAATGTTTTGCTATATGTCCATGCATGCCATAGTAATGATAGCCTTTGTCTCTATTCAACTATTCATAAGACTACTAAGAATCACCTTTGCCTCTAGGTGATCTCCACTTGCCTCAAAAGGATCCTGATCCTCTTTGACTATTGAGAGTGGAAAAAGACTAAATTTTTGATTGATTTTTGTTTTTTTAAGGTCTGAATGATTGATTTTGGATGGATTTAGAGTGCTGTATGGTTGTTAATGGAAGTATTTGAGAATGTTTTTGATGATATTGATTATTTTTTGGAAGTCCATGATGATTCTCAGTGGAGATATGAGGTTCTGTGATGTTCTGTTGAGGTTCTGATTGGTTCTGTATACCTTCTGTATAGCTTCTGTTTTGTTCTGATTGTCTTCTGTATGAAGTGTGGATTAATGATTGATGAAGATTGAGATCTTTTGAAAGCTTATTGAATAGTTTTTTATAGTTTGGAACGGTTTGAGTATGAGTCATGAGGTTCTGATGACCTTCTGTAACCTTCTGTAGACCCTCTGTAGACCCTCTGTCTCTGCTCTGTCTCTGTACTGTAACTGTACTGTAGCTGTTCTGGTACTGTACTATAACTGTTCTGCAGACCTTTTGTAAGTGTCTGTAGAATGTATGTGTGATTTTGAGAATTTTTTCTAACCTTTGGAAAGGATGAATCTAAGTTCAAAAGATCTAAAACAAGTGGAAGAAACAACTGCTGAAGACTGAAGAGAAGACTAAGTGACAGTGACAATAGTGAGCTGTGAAAAGACATTGTAGTGGCTCTGGTGACTCTTCATATCAGAAAAACCTCTTGGGAGATGCATCCACTACCTAAGAAGGATTATTGAGGGTTATTATGAGAGAATTGTAGTGAGGAGATGATGTACTATTGATAGAGAGAGAGAGAGAGAGAGCCAGAGATAGTCAATTCTATCAAAACAGTGTAACTGTATATGAGAGATAAAGAGAGAGAACTATGAAGACATTGAAGATGAATAATATGTGATTGATTTCCATTCAAATATGGTGTATTCTTTTGTGTTCTTTGTTCTATTGAAGGATTTTATGAAGATGTTGAAGATTATGGTTGATTCTATCAAATCCGTGGGAGAAATCTACTATGATGCTGCATGAAGAATTGTTGTTTTCTTTGTTTTGATGATCAAAAGAATGAAATAAAAGCTTGTTGATATTACAAGATAGATTTTCTTGCAAGATAATTCCCTTTTCCTTGGTGTTTATCTTGGGGCTCCATGTTTTTGGTGCGCAGCCGGGCAAACTTGCCATCAACAAGCACCAAGAGAGGCTGAAAATGAAGGAAATGGCATTGGCAAGAAGAGGAGAATTCAATGGATGTTTATAAAGTTATTTCTTCCACTGAAGAGTTGGAATTTCTCATTATCAAAGCCACTTCCACAAGAATTTCATCCCACAATGGCGAAAACATATCACCATCATGATGCATGCTCTACGTGGTGGACTGTTTCCTCTTCTTGTTGAAGCAGCAGAAACTTGCATCTTGGTGGCAAACTATTTGGGAACAAATTGAAGAGCAGAAAAAGAGAGAATGACCATCTATGAAAGATTTGGCATTCATTGAGAAGTTTTGATACTTTCATAACAGAATATCTCCCCCTCTGTAGTGGTTTGAAAGTTGAATTCAGAGATGTTGAAAAGAAGGAAGTAGAAGAGATGTTGGCCAGAGAATCCATCAGAATAAAGAGGCAAGCGTTAGGATGAGTCCAGAGGTATGTGAGAAGAGAGAAGGAAAAAATCAAAGCTGAGAACAAGCTCGCATCAGAAGCCTCCTTTGATGCCCTGAAAGCACTCTTTACAGAAGTCCCCATGTCTACTCAAGGTCCCATTCCTAGTCAGATCCGTCCTGGAAATATTGATGACAGGCCAGCAAATGTGGTCCCATTGCCAGTTTTTAAGGAAGAGTACAATGAAGACCCTGATATTCATGTAGCAGAGTTTATGGTAGCATGTGTGGCTAACAATGCCAGAACCCCTAAGCATTGGTTAGCGATATTCCCCACCACTTTCAAGGGCGTGGCATTTCAGTGGTATGAGAGACAAGCAGCAGGAACTTTTGGCACATGGGACGACATGAAGTTGGCCTTCCTCACTAAATTCAGGCGTGAAGGTTTTGAAGAGCAGATGCGAGAGGAGTTCATGAACCTAAGTCAGTCCTCTGGAGAAAGAGTAGAAGCTTATGTCTCGCGAATGGAATCCATCCTGAAGAGATGGACTAACCATCATTTGGATGAAGGAATCCAGAAAGGAGTGTTTCTCAGGGGCCTACAACCAAAAGTTCGCAAGTTCGTAGAATTGAGAAGACCAGTCAATCTACAAGCTGTGAGAAATGCGGGATCTAGAGCATGGCAAAACTGGAAGCTATGGAGGATGGAAAAAGAAGTGTAGACTCATGATGGAAAGGACACTGTTTGTTACACAAGTGAATTAGGTTCCAAGATTGAGACTTGGACTCATAAACACAATCTTGTGTATGTGGACAATGACATTGACACTTTACTGAAATGAAAAGAGTACTATCATTGCATTAAGAAAGGAAGCAAGTACAATGCTTTATAGGAAAGTAGGAAACTGCAGTAGGCACCATTGTGCATATGGGATAAGTTAGCCTGCATGTCCTTGACCCTGAGACTCCATACAAAGAGGCTGTTTGAGTGTGATTGCTGATTCTCAACACCCCTCCTCAAAGGCTGTAATGAGAACCACCTGCAAAGTGTGGGCATACCACAGACATGGCAAAACACCAAAGGCTGTCGCAGAAAAAGCTAAGTGTGGGTACCATAAACATGGTGGACATCCAGAGGCTGTAACAGGGGCCTCACAAAGTGTACAGGGACTGTAATGCCAAGTTACATAAGGAGTTTACAAAGCTTATGGCAGGAAGCATTAGGGCAAGGAAAATACAAGGCTTTTAAAACAGTCTATCAGAATTATGAGAGTACAAGGACTGATGAGTCTTGTCCTTCCGATCCTGGTGGTCTTCATCTTCATCTTCTTCTTCCTTTGCTCCATTTTCTTCTTCTTCTTTGACTATGACTAGATAGGCCTTTTGGGATCTCTTTCTTGCGTGGCAGAACTTCTCGGTGTGTCCGGTCCTTTTGCAGAAGTCACAAAAGAGCTGATCCTTCTTGCCTTTGTACCTGTTGCCAACATATAATGCATGCTCATCTCTAGAGGTACTTGGTTCTTCTTTAGTTTTTAGCTTCTTTTCTTCTTCTAACAGTGATGCCTGGATATCAATAAGTTCAGGATTTGGCATGTTGATTAAAGTTGTTGATACATTATTATATTCAGGAGGCAAGCTCTTAAGTAGAACACCGATGCAAACATCTTCATCCATTTTAATGTTGATTCCTGCAAGTTGGGTTAGGAGTCCTTCCATG
The DNA here is from genome assembly GCF_053477565.2 of Lygodium microphyllum. Classification (NCBI taxonomy): domain Eukaryota; kingdom Viridiplantae; phylum Streptophyta; class Polypodiopsida; order Schizaeales; family Lygodiaceae; genus Lygodium; species Lygodium microphyllum. The sequence goes on from NC_141147.1 coordinate 62,149,277, forward strand.
TAATTAAGATGTGTGGCAAGTGATGTGCTGGACTTCATTTCAAGCCTGAAGAACTCAATCAGGAGACCATACTTTGATGATTTAGATTGTGCACCGAACAGGGTGTCAAGTCTTTTCCATGTATCCTGTGAGGTCTCACAGTTATCCACATGGTGGATATAACTGTCGTCTAGCTCCAGTTTGATAATGGCCTGAGCTCTGTCATCATTCTTTTGCCAAGTAGTTGCAAGGTCCGCGTCCCGAGGTTTCTTCTCTTTGCCATTTGTGATGGCCCAGAGACCCTTCTTCATCAGGATGAGCTTGATGCGGGTTTGCCAAGTGTGGAACCCGACTCCTTTGAATCGAGCATTTGGAGAGTCTTTTCCCATGTTAGATTTACGGGAACAGTAGCAAATCAACTTCAGACTTAATTATATTTGAGCAACAGAAGAATTGGTTGAGAGACACAAGTGCTAAAAAACACTAACTGAGTGTCAATGAATACCAAATCTGCAAAAGTCTTTTACTCTTTTAAAATCCAAGTGATCTTCCCCTTCTTGATTTGATGCTGATGCCTTCAGATCTGAGTGACAGTACTTTAATGAACTTCAGAGAGTATTGCTCAGTGATTAAAATCACTGTTGATAACTTCAGTGAGAGAAACAGTGAAAAATATCAAGATTTTGAAGCTTTGGCTATGGTGGAATTAGGGTTTCTGAGACAGGGGCCTGGTTTTTTTGCTGATTGCAGGAGCTACAGTGGATCATTTTCAAAAGTTTTTATATGCCTAGGAAGCTGATTTCATGGGCTACAAAAGCCCTATTATAATCGTCAAAATCGTGGACAGTATGCAGCACGCAGGGGGCGCGAACAGAATCGGCGCAGTCTGGGGCAGCGACGTCGAATTTGTGCAATGTCAGAGCTGTAGCTTGCCAATGTGGTTGTTTGTTGTGCCAGGATGAAGCGCCTTGAGTAGAGGAACAACTCCCTAGAAGAAATCGTGGGCTGAAATGGCCTGGTTGAAGAGTTATGGAAGCTCCAAGTGAGGTAGGTCCTGTCTGGCTATGGCAGACACAGAGCAGAGATTGAGGATTTTCACAATGCTGAGCTCCAGATGGTCCAATGTCCTAGATTGATGTGATACAGGGAAGCTTTGTGAGTTGGGGAATACTTTTCCAGAAGGAAGCTCCAAGAGATTTGACCTGTGGAGTGAGATATAAGCAGCTCAATCTGACAGGGTGCTGCTGGCTATGGCTGCCATGGAAGCTTCAGTGAGAGTAGAGTTGGGAGATGAAGTCATGAGCTGACATTGAGCTAGACTGAGGTTGAAAGGAATCAAGAGAGGCTAGACAAGCAATGCCATGCCCAACTGTGCTCTGATACCATGTGAGAAATGCGGGATCTAGAGCATGGCAAAACCGGAAGCTATGGAGGATGGAAAAAGAAGTGTAGACTCATGATGGAAAGGACACTGTTTGTTACACAAGTGAATTAGGTTCCAAGATTGAGACTTGGACTCATAAACACAATCTTGTGTATGTGGACAATGACATTGACACTTTACTGAAATGAAAAGAGTACTATCATTGCATTAAGAAAGGAAGCAAGTACAATGCTTTATAGGAAAGTAGGAAACTGCAGTAGGCACCATTGTGCATATGGGATAAGTTAGCCTGCATGTCCTTGACCCTGAGACTCCATACAAAGAGGCTGTTTGAGTGTGATTGCTGATTCTCAACACAAGCTGCAGTGGAAGGTGCAAGATTGTATGACAAAGTTGAAGCAAGCAAGGTTGTCAATGACTCCAGGAAGAGGAGTCTTACCTCCTCCTATGCCTGGAATGGTATACCCACCAAATGAAGTCCCATTCTACCCCTATCCCCAGATGCAAATAGTGCCACAATATAATGCACCTAATCTAGTGTGGTTACCACAGACGACAATGCCTCAAATGATGGTTCAACCACAGCAACAGTGGCCTCAAACAGTTCCTCCAATGGTGACTCAACAACAGTGGAACCCTACCAACTGGAATCAACAACCCCAAGTCACAATAGGAGCTCTGAATCAGAGCTAGAATAGAGGACCTTTTGGATCGACCCAACCAGTTTATGCAGTAATTACAAAAGCTTTCCAAAACCCTACTACAAGCACTTCAGGAGGTGAAAATTTGAAGGACTACTTATCCAACTCAGTTGCAAGTATCAAGAAAGAGCTTTTGGATGTGATTACAGAGCAGCTACAGACGCTGAAGGTGAATACTGCCAATATATCCACTCCTGCAGGAGCTAGAAGAGATATGATGCGCTCTAATACATGGTGTGAAAAGTGTCATCAAGCGGGACATTTAGCCACTGAATGTACCCGAAAACCAACCATTCATGGAGCCTTCTGCTCCTACTGTTTGCAGAAGAACCATACAGAGGATATTTGCTCTCTGAAAGAGATGCATGAACGAAGACAAAAGGATGAAAATGCAAGATTCAACTTGCTGGAATCCAAAATGACAACACAGGATATTGGACCAAAGCCTAGGGAATTTGGTCCTAATTTTGGTCCAAGGAGGTTTCCCTCTCAAAGTTATAGAGGACGACAGTCTGGCGGTGGTCAGATCAGAGGTGGAATGTTATAGGTGTGGAGAAAAGGGACATATCTCCCCAAATTTTCCAAACCCTAGAATATCTGTGGATTACAAGCCCTTATGCAGCCGATGCAAAGGAGAAGGCCACATTGTAAAGGACTGTCCCAGTCCAGCCCCTGTAAAGGCCAATGCCACTAATAGCCAATAGAAGGTACAAGATCCTGCCTCCAATCTGGTAGAGTTGGAAGTTGCCACTGTTACGCGCACCAAGAAGAAGGAACCAGTAATTCAGAATGAAAATAATTCTCCTGCCAAGGCTGTGAAGTTCAACCTACCTTACAGAGGGACAGAGCAGTACAGAACAGAATAGTACAGTACAGAGCACTACAGTGCCACAGAAAGCTACAGAGACAGTCCCAGAGATAGGACCAGAGGCCCAGGATATAGAAGATACAGAAGCACCTCCAGAAACAGAAGAAGTGTCAATGTTGCAATTGTTAGCAGAAAGAGGAAATATGAAAATGGGTGTAGTCCCATTCCCCACAGCCGGTTGGAGAAGCCTGTGGATCCTATCAAAGATTATGACTTGGTAAAAGACCTAGACACTTTTAAACCAAACTTAACATTCCAACAGTTGTTGTTGATGCTGTCTCCCAGCTGCTGAAAGAGATTCAAAAGCATCTTGACAAGAAGGCATGGACTAAGGATCGCTCCTTCAACAGCGACCAAGACCAATAAGGACCCAGAGCCTATAAAGGAAGTCGACATGGCTAACGCCTTCCTAGATCCTGGAACCCCAGAGATTAGTATATGGATAGAATGATGCTTCATTTCAGATGCATTGATTGATGGAGGCTCATCAGTAAACATAATGACAGATATAACAATGAAGGACTTAGGGTTGCAAGGAATTCAACCTACACAGTGGCTTATTAGATTGGCAGACCAAAGCAGATTCAAACCGTTGGGCATCCTCCCATACGTAAAAAAAAAACCCTTGCAAGAAGAGATTATTGGCTAACATATTTGGTGGTCAAGCCAAATTCTTATGGGACCTCATACCCTCTACTATTGGGAAGACCTTGGTTTTTTGAAGTAAGAGCCAGGACGGACTGGTTCAAAGGAACCCTAACCCTAGGCAGAGGACCCAAGAAAACAGTGTTAAAGTTGTATGGATCACAAAAAGGCAATGGATCCACATCCATTGAAGTCATAACTGACTCCTCCAATGAGGTAATAGATTGAACATCAGGAGATGAAGAGGCTATTAAGAAAATCTTTCCTAAGAAAACAGAGGCACAGTCCCTAACAGTGGGCACTGTAAGCCAACTGTCAAGAGAAGCAAAATCCTTGTCCATGGGAGAATACCTCCTGCCTCAACTAGAATTAACTTCGGAAATCACCTCTGATAGTGAAATAGAAGCATGGATGTAATGTTCTCCCTATTACATGACAGTCGCAGAGACAGAGCAGAGTCAATACAGAGACAGTACAGTTACAGAGGAGAGACAGTACAGAGACAGAGCAGAGACAGAGTGGCTACAGAACAAAGACAGAGCGGATACAGAGACAGTTACAGAGACAATAACAGATATAGAGCCAGAGCTAGAGGCAGAAGCAGAGTCAGAAGCTGTGACAAAAGCAGAAGTAGATGCAGAGGCAGAAGATCTATTCTTCTCCTACAGAGCCTCTACAGAAGCAGAGAGAGAGCCTCCAGAGCAAGAGGATGAAAATGATGAGGAAGAAAACGAAGCAGGTTATGAAAGTGCAGATGAAGAATTCCCTTTGATAGAGTATGATCTGGTTGATGTCCCTACAGAGACCTCAGAGGCCGAAGATCTCCCAGTGCTGGAGGGAGTGACTATGGTTCCATTTGGGTTGACCAATGGACCACAAAGTATGCAAAATCTGTATAAGCAATGGATTAAAAGCATAAAAATTAATTTTACCAGTGGCTCCTATCGCCTTGACTGTTCAGTCCAAAGAAAAGATGATGATGATGCCCCCTGCCAACAGAAGCTAGAGCCATCAGAGCCACGGCCTCCAGAAGGTCCGTACTATGTGACATTCCTGGATGCATCCTCTGAAGATGAATCCTTGAGTCCTAAAGAAATCACCACTCACACAGAAGTAGACAAAGCTCTGATCCCCTTCCAGCAACCTCAATAGACAAAGGAGTCATCTATTCAGAAGGAGGACACTGGTTCTAGTGGGACATCAGACGAGGATACTACTCTCTTGAAAGAGTCAGCAGAAGCAATCCGTGGGACATTTATCCGCGAAGTGGAAGGTGAAAGACAAGTCACGTTCCTGGATGCTGAGGGTACTAAACGTCACCTCAAAGTGGACCTCAATATTCCATAAGAAGAACTAGTAGTCCTGCGAGACCTACTCAAAGAGAACTTAGACGTGTTTGCTTGGTCGTACAAAGACCTGAAGGATATTGATCCCACAGTATGCCAACATCACATTGACCTAGAGCTCGATGCCAAACCTGTAAGGCAAAGACAAAGGCGTATGAATCCTAATTACTCTACCCTGGTGAAGGCCAAATTATTGAAACTTCTTGAAGCAGAGTTCATCTATCCCATGGCTAATAGTGAATGGGTTTCGCCCATTGTGATAGTGCCCAAGAAGAACGGGAAACTTTGAATATGTGTCGACTTTCGGAAGCTCAATTCGAAGATGAAGAAGGATCATTTCCCTATCCCTTTTACAGACCAACTATTGGACACAGTGGCAGGCCATGAGTTGTATTCCCTCTTGGATGGGTTTAGTGGATATAACCAAGTCCAAATCGTAGAAGAGGACCAATCCAAAACAACCTTCACCACAGAATCGGGGGCCTATGCCTACTGAGTGATGCCATTTGGACTCTGTAATGCTCCTGCTACCTTTCAAAGAGTAACGATGGCTGCCTTCCAGAATCATTTGCATGATTTCATTGAGGTGTATCTTGATGACTTCTGTGTCTATAGTTTGATCCGTGAACACTGGGGACACCTAGAGCAATTTTTTGATAGATGCCGAGAGTATGGGATTTCTCTCAACCCCGACAAATGTGTCTTTGGCGTCTCCTCGGGAGTTCTGTTGGGCCATATTGTCTTTGCACAAGGGATTGCAACAGACCTGGCAAAGATTGAAAAGATTGTCGTCTTAACAGCACCAACAAACCTCAAGCAATTAAGAGGATTTCTTGGCCATGTGGGCTACTACAGGAGATTTATTACACATTTTGCAACTAAGGCAGCCCCTCTGCACAAGCTCCTAAGGAAAGAGGTGGATTTCCTTTGGATGGATGACTGTGAAGAAGCCTTTAATACCCTAAAACAGTGCCTTATCCAAGCACCTATTTTGCAACCTCCTGATTGGACGAAGGAGTTTCATGTGCACACCGATGCATCAGTTGAAGGGCTAGGTGCTGTCATATGTCAAAAGGGCCCCTCTAAATTAGATCAATCGATATATTATGCAAGCCGAAAGGTCACTGTCAAGGAGCGGAACTACACAATGATAGAGCTTGAGTGCTTGGCAATGGTGTTTGCATTGGAGAAGTTTCGACACTATCTACTGTCAACACATTTCAAGTTCTATGTGGATCATGAAGCCCTGTCCTTCCTAATGAACAAAGCAGATGTTAAAGGACGACTGATGAGATGGTTGCTCCTATTCCAGGAGTTTGACTTTGAAGTAGTCACTAAGCCTGGCCATTCCCATGTCTTAGCCGATCATCTATCACGTATCTCTCAAACAGAAGAAGAGAAACAGGATGATCTAGACCTTCCTGATGCTTCCTTGTTTCTAGTTGAAACAGTCACTCCCTGGTATGCAGACATAGCCAATCTCCTAGCAACTCGACTTATCCTCATGGCATCTCAAGCCATGAGAAGAAGAAGCTTCTGTTAGAATCAGGCCCCTACACTTTGTTAGGCGGTGCACTGTACGAGAAAGGCAAAGATGAAGTGCTGCGAAGATGTGTTGCAGGAGATGAAATCAGCATAGTATTGAAAGCATGCCATGACGAACCTTGTGGTGGACACTTCGCAGGAGAAGTGACGGCCAGGAAGGCTCTGTTAGCAAGATACTGGTGGCCAACCCTCCACAAGGATGCATATGACTACTGCAAGAGATGTGATGCTTGTCAACGACGAATGGGAAAACCCACCAAAACAAGTACCATACCACTTCAACCCATTCTCCCCCTAAAGCCATTCGAGAAGTGGGGGATTGATTTTGTGGGTCCCATTGATCCACCCACCAGACGGAAGCAGAACAGATATATCCTAGTATGTACGGATTATGTCACAAAGTGGTGTGAAGCTAAAGCCCTGAAGTGGGATGATGGTAACAATGTAGCCCTGTTCATGTATGAGAATATTATCACTCATTTTGGCAGTCCCCTCAAGCTGGTAAGTGACAGAGGTACTCATTTCCTTAACAAAATCATGGAGGAGTTGACAGAGCTGTATAAGATCCGCCATCGTAAGTCCACTCCCTATTACCCAAGAGCCAATGGCCAAGTTGAAGTCACCAATCACATCCTCTGCTCAATTCTAACAAGAACAATTGCCACACATCGTCGCGACTGGGACGATCAACTTACAGAGGCCCTCTGGGCGTACAGAACTTCTCCTAAGGTAGCAACAGGACAGACCCCTTTTCAGCTAGTGTATGGTACAGAAGATGCCTTCCCTGTTGAGATCAAATTGCCCTCTTTGCGAGTAGCAGTTAAAGAACGCTTGGGAGATAGTGAGTCACGGCAACCCCATCTCCTGCACTTGCAATGCTTGGACGAGATACGGCGGATGGCCCTACAGTGCATGGAAACCACTCAAGCGCAACATAAGGCCTATCATGATAGTTTCATCAACCACAAGGAGTTCAAAGAAGGTGATCTTGTCCTAGCCTATGATTCGAGATTTGGCAAGTTTCCTGGCAAGCTTCAACAATGGTGGATGGGCCCGTACAAGGTACTTGCTGTCAATCCTAACGGCTCTGTTCAGGTATAGACCGTTGATGCCTTTGATGATCCTTTCCTGATCAATGGCTATCGTCTGAAGAAGTACTTCCCTCCCTGGGGATCTTGACAATCACAGTCGACCTACCCCTTTCCTTTTGGGCGTCGCACTGTCCTTCTTGTCGTGCTTCTAATAGCCCTTATGATTCTCCTCATGAGGCAGTCTCGTTCTGCTACCCCCTCACAGAAACATCTCAACCCGACATTGTTCTCTTCTTGGCTAATCCAACAACGGTAGCGAGGTTGGTCCTGACATATGGTATTTCTACCATTCTCTTTCTTAATGAAAGAAAAAAGAAAAGAAAAGAAAAGAAGAAGAAAAACAACAAAAACAAACAAAACAAACAAAACTGTTATGGGAGACAAGGAAGAAATTCCCTGTCATAGCAGGCCTCAGTCCAAGAAAAGGTGGAAACACCCTTGGGCGAGAAGCTGACTGTGGAAAAGGTGGTAACACCGCGCAGTTCAGGATAGCTGACTCATCACCAGCAGAATCTTTCTAGCAAGTAATTTGAAGCCACCTCCCTTGGTGCGTTGTCTCTACAATATCAATCCATCTTCCCTTCTTAACAGACGACTCTTCTTACAAGTCATTGAAGTACGAGATTTGTAGACTGCCTCCCTGGGTACGCCTCATCTTCAAGATCCTGACGACACCAACAACCGACATGATCTTCATCACCAACCCCTTGAGTGATGTAAGCTTTCATCCTAACAGGATGGGGACGTGAGTATGGGCTGCCCTCTGTATCTATCAGAGAGTGAGACAGAGGGTGGGGTGAGTGACTAGTCTTTCCCTTCAAATCGAATGAGAGGTGAGATGTGTGAACAGAGTGTTGCACGCATGGGATGGGCCTCTCAATGCACAATGCATGATCTATTTCTGTGCACTGCACTATAAGGCTCCCTGGCCTTCCTTCTTGCACTGTATGCTGGCACAGGGCGGGATGCATAGTTGCACCATCAAATGCGCACAAGGCATACAACCTTTGCACAAGTGACGGTGAGAATTACATCAATGGGTTTCAGGAAAGGGCTGCCCTCTGTATCTATCAACAGAGCGTGAGACAGAGGGTGGGCTGAGTGTGACTAGAGTTTCTTCAATCAATTACCGAGAGGTGAGGATTGAGGGACGTTACGACCCTTGGAGTCAGGTACGTTCCCATTTCCCTATGCACCCACGGGCTGGGTTTCTGCCATCGGCACAGGACACATCACTCTGCTCTATACACTGCACTGTAAGGCTCCCTGGCCTTTCTCCTTGCACCTATGCCAGAGGGGTTGGATGCACTGATGCACCATCAATTGTGCACCCTGGTATACTCCCTCTTCACCATTCCTTTGTCGATTCCTAAATCGGGTGTGAGCTATGAGTTTCATCCTTATTTCCTCGAGTGATATTAGTCATGGGGCGAGTGCCTGCTCTTTCAATCCATTTAAGTGATCGTGAGTTGAGTGCAATATCCCTCGCTATCGACGAATTTCCTGTGATTCCTTCAACCAGCTACTACCTCTCTGGGTAGTGCCACTTGGTCCCTGCCACAAAGGACGAACAACGTGTGTTGTGAAGACACTTTGTTACCTCCTGCAGCCGACGATACCTCTAGACGCAACCTTGATAGTCGATATTCCTTCTCGGCAATATGGGCCAAGTTTTTCTAACCCTACACCTTCTCTTTCTCAGTCATGGTCATGTTTTAAGTGTGGGGACGTTTGTGGTTGGTCTAATGTGAGGTACCAAGTCTTTGAAGTTTGGTTTAACCTCCCTGTTAAGGTCTTAAGTGTGGGGACGCGTCCCTGTGCGTCTATGTTGCATACCCCCATGCATATACCCTATTCTAATCATGCATCTATGCCGTGACTTTATGTTACCCTCATGGGGTCCCTTCCCCACCCTTTTGTTCTATTTCACCATGTCCTCAGGGTTGTTTCTTGATCGTTTGCTCTTATTCTGGGTTTTGCGCTTCTTTCATATGAACGGACCTTAATTAACCTAAGTCAGGTTAGTCCCCTCTCCACTAACTAACCCTAGGTTAGTTAGTCTCACCTAGGTTAGTTTATACTAACCTAGACTAACTTAACTAACCTAGACTGACCTCAGATTACCCTACTTAACTTACCTAACCTAGACTAACCCAAACTAACCTAATCAACCCTGACTAACCTGACTCCACCATCCCTGACTTATTCAGACTAACATGACTTAGTTGACTTGATTTGACCGTACTTACCAAACTAACCTGATTTACATAATTTAATTGACTTAGTTAATTTAAAAATTCATTTTAACTCAGAAAAATTACAAAAAAAATTCTAAAAATTTTCCCATATTTCAGCAAATTTTTGGAAAATTTGTTAGGTGGAAATTTCAACCACCAAACTTCTAACAAACTCAAAATTTAAAAATTCATTCAAAATTACTTTAAAAATGTTTTAAAAAACATTTAAATTTAGTAAAAAATATAGAAAAAATTCAAAAAATTTCCACCCACCCCCCTCATCTTTTTCCATGAATTTCTCACTTCAAAATATTTTCATACAAGGCACCAATATTCTTTGAAAAAAACCAAAACAGAATAAACATAAAAATAACAAACTTATTTTCATAACATAAATTGTGGATATTTTCGAAATGGCTGAAATTTTATTTTTTTCCTTCATCACATATCCATGTGCTATATAACTTCATTTACTTATTATTCCTTTTGAAAAAAAAACCACAACCAAATTATTTAAAAAAACAAAAACAGAAAGAAAAACACATAAAACAAATAACCACACATAATAAAATAAATTAACCAAACCACATTATAAAACCCAAACAAACATACCTAAAATATAATCCCCACACAATCCAAACTTAAAAACCAAAATAATAAAAAATAAAAAATAAAAATAAAAAATCCATTCAACCCACTAAGGTGTTCTTTTTTTATTCAGTCACACAGTGGTCTTTGATTTTGTTTGATTGGATTCATTGCTTTTGGGGGACTCTTCCATGCGCCTTCAGGCCACTGTATACACACCCCTACTAGGTATTTATTTTGTGAGCTTTATTTATTTTCATTTCCCGTTAATCATAATTAATTGTTACAATGAACTATTTATTCACCCAAATTTTCCACGCGCATTCGCGCTAAACACATAATTTAACAATTTAAAAATCAACCAACCATTCACTTTGCACGTGCTATGTGCACTTACGAGGCACCTTAATTTGTAATAAAAATGAACCAGCCGTCACGAACAAGCACGCGCTGGCAAAAAAACGCTCCACATCACGATTAATTTTTAATTAAGGAATTTGCATTCAGAGACCCAGTCTAGGCATCGTAGTCCGGGTTGCGTTAAATCACCATTTTAACTTAATAAATTGTAATTAAAGTTTTAAGAAGGAACCGTCGTTTTGTTATTAAGGTTTATAACCTAATAAAATGTCACCCATTGTTAATACTTTCTTAAAATAAACCCTTCATTAAAATAATTCTCCTCACTGTAATTTTTTCTCCCTTTTTAATAAACACGCTTCGTGGGATGGGCGCGTAAAAGTCTTTTAGTTGACACTGATGGTCCAAGTTATGGTCAAGTCTTGATGTACATCCTTATGGTCTTTTGATTTGTCTATGTGTTACGATTACGGGTACGGTGTGTAGTTCTTTCTTTCTTGCATGATACGGGGATTTGGGTGCTTGAATGTTGCATCGCATGAAGCTTTCGGTCGCATGTGTAGAGGTCATGCCGAATTTTTTCTAGGCTGTGTATTGTCTGGGGTGGTAACTGGGTTAGTTACGTCTATGTTTGTATGAATGTTATTCTTTTGGATTGATTCCTTTTTTATATCCCTTTGGTTGTTTTGCAGGCATTCTTTGTGATTGTCTGTGTTGTGGTGTGTGTGTTTACCATTTGAATGGCGCCTCACGCTCCTCCCCCTATCTAGTATGTCCCATTGGTTAGTAGGGATTACTCTTCCCTACTCACTTTTAAGCCTCTCACGAAGGTAGGACTTGCAACTTTCGTAGCTGCCTCCTTCCCCTTGATCCCAGAAGATCCATCCATGTGTGATGAGTTCCTTGCCTCATACAGCAAGAAGTCGGGACTGGTCCATGGTACTTCCATGACATTGACACCCCGAGGGTTAGGGAAGGCTCTGTCTCTTCCCTACAAAGGAGAGCCCTTTGTTACAGCTAGACAACTATTCTCTAACGATGAGATTTTGAAGCTGTTACAGAAACAGACCAAGGAAATTCTGGATGTCAAGAAAGTGATCAACACTTCAGGAGTTTTCTTTTCCATGATCACTAATCATGTGTGGAAGTTGGTCTGCCAGTTTCTCCAAGACAGGTTTATGCATGCCAAAATGCCATCCCATTACTTGTCCAAAGATCTCTTTACAGCTTCAAGCATGGTGTTAAAAGGAGTAGCTATTGATTGGAGCACTTACCTACTCACCAAGATGGATCAACATTTCATCAAAGTAACCAGGGGCAATGTTACAAATGTTACCTATGGATCCTACCTGTCTGCTTTCTTGACCTACTCAAGTTTAAAGAAGAGGGTGCCTCTACCTCCTCCATCTGATCCAATAACTCCCCCTCCATCTTCAAAAGAATCAGAACAAATTGATATCAAGGATCTGGATTCTCCTCCTCCCTTGGTCATACAGCGCAAACGCTTGAAGCGGGTGGCAGATAAGGCTCCTTCAGTTCTTCCTTCAGTTACAATTCCTGCTACATCTGGCAGTGACCTCCCTGCTTATCTCACATGTAACAACCTATTCAGAGCACATAGAGAGGGTTCATTGGACACATCAGTCCCTTCACTGAACAGTTTAGTGTCGGGAGATGCCATTCCATTTCTATGTAAAGACATCCAGAGTTCAATTGAACTTTCAGTGTTGACAGCCTATGTTCAACAGCTGTATGCTTCCTTTTATGAAAAACTGATGCAATTCAAAAACCAGTTGCATAAGGCAACATCCGAGTTAGCCTCTACTAAAGACACATTAGCAGATCTGTTTAAGCAGATGGAGCAACAAACCCACATGATTGAGACCCAAAGAGAAGAGATATCTTCTTTGAAGATTCAGTTAACAGAAGCTTAATCAGAGGTCACTAGAATCTCAAAGGAGAAGGAGAGGATATCCAAAGAAGCGCAAGAGTTTCAAACTCTTTTAGATGTAAAACTCTCAGCCTTACAGACTGTTAAAGACACAGTGGAATCAC